>NW_027468910.1:4800000-6067135 GCF_051014615.1 Bombus vancouverensis nearcticus
TACGTAATATGGGATGACGTTATAACGTATTACGTAATATGGGATGACGTTATAACGTATTACGTTATGTGGGACGACGTTATAACGTATTGCGTTATATGGTATGACGTTATAACGTATTACGTTATATGGGATGACGTTATAACGAAATAGGTTATGTGGTAAGACGTTATAACGTATTACGTTATATGGTATGACGTTATAACGTATTACGTAATATGGTATGACGTTATAACGTATTACGTAATTTTGGATGACGTTATAACGTATTACGTTATGTGGGTCGACGTTATAACGTATTGCGTTATATGGGATGACGTTATAACGTATTACGTTATGTGGGATGACGTTATAACGAAATAGGTTATATGGTATGACGTTATAACGTATTACGTTATATGGTATGACGTTATAACGTATTACGTAATATGGGATGACGTTATAACGTATTACGTTATGTGGGACGACGTTATAACGTATTGCGTTATATGGGATGACGTTATAACGTATTGTGTTATATGGTATGACGTTATAACGTATTACGTTATATGGGATGACGTTATAACGAAATAGGTTATGTGGTAAGACGTTATAACGTATTACGTTATATGGTATGACGTTATAACGTATTGCGTTATATGGGATGACGTTATAACGTATTACGTTATATGGGATGACGTTATAACGTATTACGTTATATGGTATGACGTTATAACGTATTTCGTTAAATGGGATGACGTTATAACGTATTGCGTTATATGGGATGACGTTATAACGTATTACGTTATATGGGATGACGTTATAACGTATTACGTTATATGGGATGACGTTATAACGTATTACGTAATATGGGATGACGTTATAACGTATTACGTTATGTGGGATGACGTTATAACGAAATAGGTTATATGGTATGACGTTATAACGTATTACGTTATATGGTATGACGTTATAACGTATTACGTAATATGGGATGACGTTATAACGTATTACGTTATGTGGGACGACGTTATAACGTATTGCGTTATATGGGATGACGTTATAGCGTATTGCGTTATATGGGATGACGTTATAACGTATTACGTTATGTGGGATGACGCTATAACGTATTGCGTTATATGGGATGACGTTATAACGTATTGCGTTATATGGGATGACGTTATAACGTATTGCGTTATATGGTATGACGTTATAACGTATTTCGTTAAATGGGATGACGTTATAACGTATTGCGTTATGTGGGATGTCGTTATAACGTATTACGTTATATGGGATGACGTTATAACGTATTACGTTATATGGGATGACGTTATAACGTATTACGTAATATGGGATGACGTTATAACGTATTACGTTATGTGGGATGACCTTATAACGTATTGCGTTATATGGGATGACGTTATAACGTATTACGTTATATGGCATGACGTTATAACGTATTACGTAATATTGGATGACGTTATAACGTATTACGTTATGTGGGACGACGTTATAACGTATTGCGTTATATGGGATGACGTTATAACGTATTGTGTTATATGGTATGACGTTATAACGTATTACGTTATATGGGATGACGTTATAACGAAATAGGTTATGTGGTAAGACGTTATAACGTATTACGTTATATGGTATGACGTTATAACGTATTACGTAATATGGGATGACGTTATAACGTATTACGTAATATGGGATGACGTTATAACGTATTACGTTATGTGGGACGACGTTATAACGTATTGCGTTATATGGGATGACGTTATAACGTATTACGTTATATGGGACGACGTTATAACGTAAATAGGTTATATGGTATGGCGATATACCGTATTACGTCATATGGTATGACGTTATAACGTATTACGTTATATGGGATGACGTTATATCGTAATAGGTTATATGGTATGACGTTATAACGTAATAGGTTATATGGTATGACGATATACCGAATTACGTTATGTGGTATGACGTTATAACGTATTACGTTATATGGGATGATGTTATAACGTATTACGTTATATGGGATGACGTTATAACGTAATAGGTTATATGGTATAACGTCATAACCTATTACGTTATATGGTATGACGTTATAACGCATTACGTAATATGGGATGACGTTATAACGTATTACGTTATGTGGGACGACGTTATAACGTATTGCGTTATGTGGGACGACGTTATAACGTATTGCGTTATATGGGATGACGTTATAACGTATTACGTTATATGGGATGACGTTATAACGTAAATAGGTTATATGGTATGACGATATACCGTATTACGTCATATGGTATGACGTTATAACGTATTACGTTATATGGGATTACGTTATAACGAAGTAGGTTATATGGTATGACGTTATAACGTATTACGTTATATGGTATGACGTTATAACGTAATAGGATGTATGGTATGACGTTATAACGTATTACGTTATATGGTATGACGTTATAACGTATTACGTAATATGGGATGACGTTATAACGTATTACGTTATGTGGGACGACGTTATAACGTATTGCGTTATATGGGATGACGTTATAACGTAATTGGTTATGTGGGATGACGTTATAACGTAATTGGTTATATGGTATAACGTTATAACGTATTACGCTATATGGTATGACGTAATAACGTATTACGTTATATGGGATGACGCTATAACGTATTGCGTAATATGGCATGACGTTATAACGTATTACGTTATGTGGGACGACGTTATAACGTATTGCGTTATATGGGATGAAGTTATAACGTATTACGTTATTTGGTATGACGTTATAACGTATTACGTAACATGGGATGACGTTATAACGTATTGCGTTATATGGGATGACGTTATAACGTATTACGTACTATGGGATGACGTTATAACTTATTACGTAATATGGGATGACGTTATAACGTATTACGTTATGTGGGACGACGTTATAACGTATTGCGTTATATGGGATGACGTTATAACGTATTACGTTATATGGGACGACGTTATAACGTAAATAGGTTATATGGTATGACGATATACCGTATTACGTCATATGGTATGACGTTATAACGTATTACGTTATATGGGATGACGTTATATCGTAATAGGTTATATGGTATGACGTTATAACGTAATAGGTTATATGGTATGACGATATACCGAATTACGTTATGTGGTATGACGTTATAACGTATTACGTTATATGGGATGATGTTATAACGTATTACGTTATATGGGATGACGTTATAACGTAATAGGTTATATGGTATAACGTCATAACCTATTACGTTATATGGTATGACGTTATAACGCATTACGTAATATGGGATGACGTTATAACGTATTACGTTATGTGGGACGACGTTATAACGTATTGCGTTATGTGGGACGACGTTATAACGTATTGCGTTATATGGGATGACGTTATAACGTATTACGTTATATGGGATGACGTTATAACGTAAATAGGTTATATGGTATGACGATATACCGTATTACGTCATATGGTATGACGTTATAACGTATTACGTTATATGGGATTACGTTATAACGAAGTAGGTTATATGGTATGACGTTATAACGTATTACGTTATATGGTATGACGTTATAACGTATTACGTTATGTGGGACGACGTTATAACGTATTGCGTTATATGGGATGACGTTATAACGTATTGCGTTATATGGTATGACGTTATAACGTATTACGTTATATGGGATGACGTTATAACGAAATAGGTTATGTGGTATGACGTTATAACGTATTACGTTATATGGTATGACGTTATAGCGTATTACGTAATATGGGATGACGTTATAACTTTTTACTTAATATGGGATGACGTTATAACGTATTACGTTATGTGGGACGACGTTATAACGTATTGCGTTATATGGGATGACGTTATAACGTATTACGTTATATGGGATGACGTTATAACATAAATAGGTTATATGGTATGACGTTATACCGTATTACGTCATATGGGATGACGTTATAACGTATTAAGTTATATGGGATGACGTTATAACGTAATAGGATGTATGGTATGACGTTATAACGTATTACGTTATATGGTATGACGTTATAACGTATTACGTAATATGGGATGACGTTATAACGTATTACGTTATGTGGGACGACGTTATAACGTATTGCGTTATATGGGATGACGTTATAACGTAATTGGTTATGTGGGATGACGTTATAACGTAATTGGTTATATGGTATAACGTTATAACGTATTACGCTATATGGTATGACGTAATAACGTATTACGTTATATGGGATGACGCTATAACGTATTGCGTAATATGGCATGACGTTATAACGTATTACGTTATGTGGGACGACGTTATAACGTATTGCGTTATATGGGATGAAGTTATAACGTATTACGTTATTTGGTATGACGTTATAACGTATTACGTAACATGGGATGACGTTATAACGTATTGCGTTATATGGGATGACGTTATAACGTATTACGTACTATGGGATGACGTTATAACTTATTACGTAATATGGGATGACGTTATAACGTATTACGTTATGTGGGACGACGTTATAACTTATTCCGTTATATGGGATGACGTTATAACGTATTACGTTATATGGGATGACGTTGTAACGTAAACGGGTTATATGGTATGACGTTATAACGTATTACGTAATATGGGATGACGTTATAACGTACTACGTTATGTGGGATGTCGTTATAACGAATTAGGTTATATGGTATGACGTTATAACGTATTACGTTATATGGTATGACGTTATAACGTATTACGTAATATGGGATGACGTTATAACGTATTACGTTATGTGGGACGACGTTATAACGTATTGCGTTATATGGGATGACGTTATAACGTATTGCGTTATATGGTATGACGTTATAACGTATTACGTAACATGGGATGATGTTATAACGTATTACGTTATATGGGCTGACGTTATAACGTAAATAGGTTATATGGTATGACATTATACCGTATTACGTCATATGGGATGACGTTATAACGTATTAAGTTATATGGGATGACGTCATAACGTAATAGGTTGTATGGTATGACGTTATAACGTAATAGGTTATATGGTATGACGTTATACCGAATTACGTTATATGGTATGACGTTATAACGTATTACGTAATATGGGATGACGTTATAACGTATTACGTTATGTGGGACGACGTTATAACGTATTGCGTTATATGGGATGACGTTATAGCGTATTGCGTTATATGGGATGACGTTATAACGTATTACGTTATGTGGGATGACGTTATAACGAAATAGGTTATATGGTATGACGTTATAACGTATTACGTTATATGGTATGACGTTATAACGTATTACGTAATATGGGATGACGTTATAACGTATTACGTTATGTGGGATGACGTTATAACGTATTACGTTATATGGGATGACGTTATAACGTAAATAGGTTATATGGTATGACGATATACCGTATTACGTCATATGGTATGACGTTATAACGTATTACGTTATATGGGATGACGTTATATCGTAATAGGTTATATGGTATGACGTTATAACGTAATAGGTTATATGGTATGACGATATACCGAATTACGTTATGTGGTATGACGTTATAACGTAAATAGGTTATATGGTATGACGATATACCGTATTACGTCATATGGTATGACGTTATAACGTATTACGTTATATGGGATGACGTTATATCGTAATAGGTTATATGGTATGACGTTATAACGTAATAGGTTATATGGTATGACGATATACCGAATTACGTTATGTGGTATGACGTTATAACGTATTACGTTATATGGGATGATGTTATAACGTACTACGTTATATGGGATGACGTTATAACGTAATAGGTTATATGGTATAACGTCATAACCTATTACGTTATATGGTATGACGTTATAACGCATTACGTAATATGGGATGACGTTATAACGTATTACGTTATGTGGGACGACGTTATAACGTATTGCGTTATATGGGATGACGTTATAACGTATTGCGTTATATGGGATGACGTTATAACGTATTACGTTATGTGGGATTACGTTATAACGAAGTAGGTTATATGGTATGACGTTATAACGTATTACGTTATATGGTATGACGTTATAACGTATTACGTTATGTGGGACGACGTTATAACGTATTGCGTTATATGGGATGACGTTATAACGTATTGCGTTATATGGTATGACGTTATAACGTATTACGTTATATGGGATGACGTTATAACGTATTACGTTATGTGGGACGACGTTATAACGTATTGCGTTATATGGGATGACGTTATAACGTAATTGGTTATGTGGGATGACGTTATAACGTAATTGGTTATATGGTATAACGTTATAACGTATTACGCTATATGGTATGACGTAATAACGTATTACGTTATATGGGATGACGCTATAACGTATTGCGTAATATGGCATGACGTTATAACGTATTACGTTATGTGGGACGACGTTATAACGTATTGCGTTATATGGGATGAAGTTATAACGTATTACGTTATTTGGTATGACGTTATAACGTATTACGTAACATGGGATGACGTTATAACGTATTGCGTTATATGGGATGACGTTATAACGTATTACGTACTATGGGATGACGTTATAACTTATTACGTAATATGGGATGACGTTATAACGTATTACGTTATGTGGGACGACGTTATAACTTATTCCGTTATATGGGATGACGTTATAACGTATTACGTTATATGGTATGACGTTATAACGTATTACGTTATATGGTATGACGTTATAACGTATTACGTAATATGGGATGACGTTATAACGTATTACGTTATGTGGGACGACGTTATAACGTATTGCGTTATATGGGATGACGTTATAACGTATTGCGTTATATGGTATGACGTTATAACGTATTACGTAACATGGGATGATGTTATAACGTATTACGTTATATGGGCTGACGTTATAACGTAAATAGGTTATATGGTATGACGTTATACCGTATTACGTCATATGGGATGACGTTATAACGTATTAAGTTATATGGGATGACGTCATAACGTAATAGGTTGTATGGTATGACGTTATAACTTAATAGGTTATATGGTATGACGTTATACCGAATTACGTTATATGGTATGACGTTATAACGTATTACGTAATATGGGATGACGTTATAACGTATTACGTTATGTGGGACGACGTTATAACGTATTGCGTTATATGGGATGACGTTATAGCGTATTGCGTTATATGGGATGACGTTATAACGTATTGCGTTATATGGGATGACGTTATAACGTATTACGTTATATGGGATGACGTTATAACGTATTACGTTATATGGGATGACGTTATAACGTATTACGTAATATGGGATGACGTTATAACGTATTACGTTATGTGGGATGACGTTATAACGAAATAGGTTATATGGTATGACGTTATAACGTATTACGTTATATGGTATGACGTTATAACGTATTACGTAATATGGGATGACGTTATAACGTATTACGTTATGTGGGACGACGTTATAACGTATTGCGTTATATGGGATGACGTTATAGCGTATTGCGTTATATGGGATGACGTTATAACGTATTACGTTATGTGGGATGACGTCATAACGTAATAGGTTGTATGGTATGACGTTATAACGTAATAGGTTATATGGTATGACGTTATAACGTATTACGTAATATGGGATGACGTTATAACGTATTACGTTATGTGGGACGACGTTATAACGTATTGCGTTATATGGGATGACGTTATAACGTATTGCGTTATATGGTATGACGTTATAACGTATTACGTAACATGGGATGACGTTATAACGTATTACGTTATGTGGGATGACGTTATAACGAAATAGGTTATATGGTATGACGTTATAACGTATTACGTTATATGGTATGACGTTATAACGTATTTCGTTAAATGGGATGACGTTATAACGTATTGCGTTATATGGGATGACGTTATAACGTATTACGTTATATGGGATGACGTTATAACTTATTACGTTATATGGGATGACGTTATAAAGTATTACGTAATATGGGATGACGTTATAACGTATTACGTTATGTGGGATGACGTTATAACGAAATAGGTTATATGGTATGACGTTATAACGTATTACGTTATATGGTATGACGTTATAACGTATTACGTAATATGGGATGACGTTATAACGTATTACGTTATGTGGGACGACGTTATAACGTATTGCGTTATATGGGATGACGTTATAACGTATTACGTAATATGGGATGACGTTATAACGTATTACGTTATGTGGGACGACGTTATAACGTATTGCGTTATATGGGATGACGTTATAACGTATTGCGTAATATGGGATGACGTTATAACGTATTACGTAATATGGGATGACGTTATAACGTATTACGTTATGTGGGACGACGTTATAACGTATTGCGTTATATGGGATGACGTTATAACGTATTGCGTTATATGGGATGACGTGATAACGTATTGCGTTATATGGTATGACGTTATAACGTATTACGTTATGTGGGATGACGTTATAACGAAATAGGTTATATGGTATGACGTTATAACGTATTACGTTATATGGTATGACGTTATAACGTATTACGTAATATGGGATGACGTTATAACGTATTACGTTATGTGGGACGACGTTATAGCGTATTGCGTTATATGGGATGACGTTATAACGTATTACGTTATGTGGGATGACGTTATAACGAAATAGGTTATATGGTATGACGTTATAACGTATTACGTTATATGGTATGACGTTATAACGTATTACGTAATATGGGATGACGTTATAACGTATTACGTAATATGGGATGACGTTATAACGTATTACGTTATGTGGGACGACGTTATAACGTATTGCGTTATATGGGATGACGTTATAACGTATTGCGTTATATGGGATGACGTTATAACGTATTGCGTTATATGGTATGACGTTATAACGTATTTCGTTAAATGGGATGACGTTATAACGTATTGCGTTATATGGGATGTCGTTATAACGTATTACGTTATATGGGATGACGTTATAACGTATTACGTTATATGGGATGACGTTATAACGTATTACGTAATATGGGATGACGTTATAACGTATTACGTTATGTAGGATGACGTTATAACGAAATAGGTTATATGGTATGACGTTATAACGTATTACGTTATATGGTATGACGTTATAACGTATTACGTAATATTGGATGACGTTATAACGTATTACGTTATGTGGGACGACGTTATAACGTATTGTGTTATGTGGGATGACGTTATAACGAAATAGGTTATATGGTATGACGTTATAAAGTATTACGTTATATGGTATGACGTTATAACGTATTACGTAATATGGGATGACGTTATAACGTATTACGTTATGTGGGACGACGTTATAACGTATTGCGTTATATGGGATGACGTTATAACGTATTGTGTTATATGGTATGACGTTATAACGTATTACGTTATATGGGATGACGTTATAACGAAATAGGTTATGTGGTAAGACGTTATAACGTATTACGTTATATGGTATGACGTTATAACGTATTACGTAATATGGGATGACGTTATAACGTATTACGTAATATGGGATGACGTTATAACGTATTACGTTATGTGGGACGACGTTATAACGAAGTAGGTTATATGGTATAACGTTATAACGTATTACGCTATATGGTATGACGTTATAACGTAATAGGTTATATGGTATGGCGTTATAACGTAATACGTTATATGGTATGACGTTATAACGTAAATAGGTTATATGGTATGACGTTATACCGTATTACGTCATATGGGGTGACGTTATAACGTATTACGTTATATGGGATGACGTTATAACGTAATAGGTTATATGGTATGACGTTATAACGTAATAGGTTATACGGTATGACGTAATACCTAATTACGTTATATGGTATGACGTTATAACGTAAATAGGTTATATGGTATGACATTATACCGTATTACGTTATATGGGATGACGTTATAACGTATTACGTAATATGGGATGACGTTATAACGTATTACGTTATGTGGGACGACGTTATAACGTATTGCGTTATATGGGATGACGTTATAACGTAAATAGGTTATATGGTATGACGTTATACCGTATTACGCTATATGGTATGACGTTATAACGTAATAGGTTATATGGTATGGCGTTATAACGTAATACGTTATATGGTATGACGTTATTACGTAAATAGGTTATATGGTATGACGTTATAACGTATTTCGTTAAATGGGATGACGTTATAACGTATTGCGTTATATGGGATGACGTTATAACGTATTACGTTATATGGGATGACGTTATAACTTATTACGTTATATGGGATGACGTTATAAAGTATTACGTAATATGGGATGACGTTATAACGTATTACGTTATGTGGGATGACGTTATAACGAAATAGGTTATATGGTATGACGTTATAACGTATTACGTTATATGGTATGACGTTATAACGTATTACGTAATATGGGATGACGTTATAACGTATTACGTTATGTGGGACGACGTTATAACGTATTGCGTTATATGGGATGACGTTATAACGTATTACGTAATATGGGATGACGTTATAACGTATTACGTTATGTGGGACGACGTTATAACGTATTGCGTTATATGGGATGACGTTATAACGTATTGCGTAATATGGGATGACGTTATAACGTATTACGTAATATGGGATGACGTTATAACGTATTACGTTATGTGGGACGACGTTATAACGTATTGCGTTATATGGGATGACGTTATAACGTATTGCGTTATATGGGATGACGTGATAACGTATTGCGTTATATGGTATGACGTTATAACGTATTACGTAATATGGGATGACGTTATAACGTATTACGTAATATGGGATGACGTTATAACGTATTACGTTATGTGGGACGACGTTATAACGTATTGCGTTATATGGGATGACGTTATAACGTATTGCGTTATATGGGATGACGTTATAACGTATTGCGTTATATGGTATGACGTTATAACGTATTTCGTTAAATGGGATGACGTTATAACGTATTGCGTTATGTGGGATGTCGTTATAACGTATTACGTTATATGGGATGACGTTATAACGTATTACGTTATATGGGATGACGTTATAACGTATTACGTAATATGGGATGACGCTATAACGTATTACGTTATGTAGGATGACGTTATAACGAAATAGGTTATATGGTATGACGTTATAACGTATTACGTTATATGGTATGACGTTATAACGTATTACGTAATATTGGATGACGTTATAACGTATTACGTTATGTGGGACGACGTTATAACGTATTGTGTTATGTGGGATGACGTTATAACGAAATAGGTTATATGGTATGACGTTATAAAGTATTACGTTATATGGTATGACGTTATAACGTATTACGTAATATGGGATGACGTTATACCGTATTACGTTATGTGGGACGACGTTATAACGTATTGCGTTATATGGGATGACGTTATAACGTATTGTGTTATATGGTATGACGTTATAACGTATTACGTTATATGGGATGACGTTATAACGAAATAGGTTATGTTTTAAGACGTTATAACGTATTACGTTATATGGTATGACGTTATAACGTATTACGTAATATGGGATGACGTTATAACGTATTACGTAATATGGGATGACGTTATAACGTATTACGTTATGTGGGACGACGTTATAACGAAATAGGTTATATGGTATAACGTTATAACGTATTACGCTATATGGTATGACGTTATAACGTAATAGGTTATATGGTATGGCGTTATAACGTAATACGTTATATGGTATGACGTTATAACGTAAATAGGTTATATGGTATGACGTTATACCGTATTACGTCATATGGGGTGACGTTATAACGTACTACGTTATATGGGATGACGTTATAACGTAATAGGTTATATGGTATGACGTTATAACGTAATAGGTTATACGGTATGACGTAATACCTAATTACGTTATATGGTATGACGTTATAACGTAAATAGGTTATATGGTATGACATTATACCGTATTACGTTATATGGGATGACGTTATAACGTATTACGTAATATGGGATGACGTTATAACGTATTACGTTATGTGGGACGACGTTATAACGTATTGCGTAATATGGGATGACGTTATAACGTACTACGTTATGTGGGATGACGTTATAACGAAATAGGTTATATGGTATGACGTTATAACGTATTACGTTATATGGTATGACGTTATAACGTATTACGTAATATGGGATGACGTTCTAACGTATTACGTTATGTGGGACGACGTTATAACGTATTGCGTTATATGGGATGACGTTATAACGTATTGCGTTATATGGTATGACGTTATAACGTATTACGTAATATGGGATGACGTTATAACGTATTACGTAATATGGGATGACGTTATAACGTATTACGTTATGTGGGACGACGTTATAACGTATTCCGTTATATGGGATGACGTTATAACGTATTACGTTATATGGGATGACGTTATAACGTAAATAGGTTATATGGTATGACGTTATAACGTATTACGTAATATGGGATGACGTTATAACGTACTACGTTATGTGGGATGACGTTATAACGAAATAGGTTATATGGTATGACGTTATAACGTATTACGTTATATGGTATGACGTTATAACGTATTACGTAATATGGGATGACGTTATAACGTATTACGTTATGTGGGACGACGTTATAACGTATTGCGTTATATGAGATGACGTTATAACGTATTGCGTTATATGGTATGACGTTATAACGTATTACGTAATATGGGACGACGTTATAACGTATTGCGTTATATGGGATGACGTTATAACGTATTGCGTTATATGGTATGACGTTATAACGTATTACGTAATATGGGATGACGTTATAACGTATTACGTAATATGGGATGACGTTATAACGTATTACGTTATGTGGGACGACGTTATAACGTATTCCGTTATATGGGATGACGTTATAACGTATTACGTTATATGGGATGACGTTATAACGTAAATAGGATATATGGTATGACGTTATAACGTATTACGTAATATGGGATGACGTTATAACGTACTACGTTATGTGGGATGACGTTATAACGAAATAGGTTATATGGTATGACGTTATAACGTATTACGTAATATGGGATGACGTTATAACGTATTACGTTATGTGGGACGACGTTATAACGTATTGCGTTATATGGGATGACGTTATAACGTATTGCGTTATATGGTATGACGTTATAACGTATTACGTAATATGGGATGACGTTATAATGTATTACGTAACATGGGATGACGTTATAACGTATTACGTTATATGGTATGACGTTATAACGTATTACGTAATATGGGATGACGTTCTAACGTATTACGTTATGTGGGACGACGTTATAACGTATTGCGTTATATGGGATGACGTTATAACGTATTACGTTATGTGGGACGACGTTATAACGTATTGCATTGTATGGGATGACGTTATAACGTATTGCGTTATATGGTATGACGTTATAACGTATTACGTAACATGGGATGACGTTATAACGTATTACGTTATATGGGATGACGTTATAACGTAAATAGGTTATATGGTATGACGTTATACCGTATTACGTCATATGGGATGACGTTATAACGTATTAAGTTATATGGGATGACGTTATAACGTATTACGTTATATGGTATGACGTTATAACGTATTTCGTTAAATGGGATGACGTTATAACGTATTGCGTTATATGGGATGACGTTATAACGTATTACGTTATATGGGATGACGTTATAACGTATTACGTTATATGGGATGACGTTATAACGTATTACGTAATATGGGATGACGTTATAACGTATTACGTTATGTGGGATGACGTTATAACGAAATAGGTTATATGGTATGACGTTATAACGTATTACGTTATATGGTCTGACGTTATAACGTATTACGTAATATGGGATGACGTTATAACGTATTACGTTATGTGGGATGACCTTATAACGTATTGCGTTATATGGGATGACGTTATAACGTATTACGTTATGTGGGACGACGTTATAACGTATTGCGTTATATGGGATGACGTTATAACGTATTACGTTATATGGGACGACGTTATAACGTAAATAGGTTATATGGTATGACGATATACCGTATTACGTCATATGGTATGACGTTATAACGTATTACGTTATATGGGATGACGTTATAACGTATTACGTTATGTGGGATGACCTTATAACGTATTACGTAATATGGGATGACGTTATAACGTATTACGTTATGTGGGATGACCTTATAACGTATTGCGTTATATGGGATGACGTTATAACGTATTACGTTATATGGCATGACGTTATAACGTATTACGTAATATTGGATGACGTTATAACGTATTACGTTATGTGGGACGACGTTATAACGTATTGCGTTATATGGGATGACGTTATAACGTATTGTGTTATATGGTATGACGTTATAACGTATTACGTTATATGGGATGACGTTATAACGAAATAGGTTATGTGGTAAGACGTTATAACGTATTACGTTATATGGTATGACGTTATAACGTATTACGTAATATGGGATGACGTTATAACGTATTACGTAATATGGGATGACGTTATAACGTATTACGTTATGTGGGACGACGTTATAACGTATTGCGTTATATGGGATGACGTTATAACGTATTACGTTATATGGGACGACGTTATAACGTAAATAGGTTATATGGTATGGCGATATACCGTATTACGTCATATGGTATGACGTTATAACGTATTACGTTATATGGGATGACGTTATATCGTAATAGGTTATATGGTATGACGTTATAACGTAATAGGTTATATGGTATGACGATATACCGAATTACGTTATGTGGTATGACGTTATAACGTATTACGTTATATGGGATGATGTTATAACGTATTACGTTATATGGGATGACGTTATAACGTAATAGGTTATATGGTATAACGTCATAACCTATTACGTTATATGGTATGACGTTATAACGCATTACGTAATATGGGATGACGTTATAACGTATTACGTTATGTGGGACGACGTTATAACGTATTGCGTTATGTGGGACGACGTTATAACGTATTGCGTTATATGGGATGACGTTATAACGTATTACGTTATATGGGATGACGTTATAACGTAAATAGGTTATATGGTATGACGATATACCGTATTACGTCATATGGTATGACGTTATAACGTATTACGTTATATGGGATTACGTTATAACGAAGTAGGTTATATGGTATGACGTTATAACGTATTACGTTATATGGTATGACGTTATAACGTAATAGGATGTATGGTATGACGTTATAACGTATTACGTTATATGGTATGACGTTATAACGTATTACGTAATATGGGATGACGTTATAACGTATTACGTTATGTGGGACGACGTTATAACGTATTGCGTTATATGGGATGACGTTATAACGTAATTGGTTATGTGGGATGACGTTATAACGTAATTGGTTATATGGTATAACGTTATAACGTATTACGCTATATGGTATGACGTAATAACGTATTACGTTATATGGGATGACGCTATAACGTATTGCGTAATATGGCATGACGTTATAACGTATTACGTTATGTGGGACGACGTTATAACGTATTGCGTTATATGGGATGAAGTTATAACGTATTACGTTATTTGGTATGACGTTATAACGTATTACGTAACATGGGATGACGTTATAACGTATTGCGTTATATGGGATGACGTTATAACGTATTACGTACTATGGGATGACGTTATAACTTATTACGTAATATGGGATGACGTTATAACGTATTACGTTATGTGGGACGACGTTATAACGTATTGCGTTATATGGGATGACGTTATAACGTATTACGTTATATGGGACGACGTTATAACGTAAATAGGTTATATGGTATGACGATATACCGTATTACGTCATATGGTATGACGTTATAACGTATTACGTTATATGGGATGACGTTATATCGTAATAGGTTATATGGTATGACGTTATAACGTAATAGGTTATATGGTATGACGATATACCGAATTACGTTATGTGGTATGACGTTATAACGTATTACGTTATATGGGATGATGTTATAACGTATTACGTTATATGGGATGACGTTATAACGTAATAGGTTATATGGTATAACGTCATAACCTATTACGTTATATGGTATGACGTTATAACGCATTACGTAATATGGGATGACGTTATAACGTATTACGTTATGTGGGACGACGTTATAACGTATTGCGTTATGTGGGACGACGTTATAACGTATTGCGTTATATGGGATGACGTTATAACGTATTACGTTATATGGGATGACGTTATAACGTAAATAGGTTATATGGTATGACGATATACCGTATTACGTCATATGGTATGACGTTATAACGTATTACGTTATATGGGATTACGTTATAACGAAGTAGGTTATATGGTATGACGTTATAACGTATTACGTTATATGGTATGACGTTATAACGTATTACGTTATGTGGGACGACGTTATAACGTATTGCGTTATATGGGATGACGTTATAACGTATTGCGTTATATGGTATGACGTTATAACGTATTACGTTATATGGGATGACGTTATAACGAAATAGGTTATGTGGTATGACGTTATAACGTATTACGTTATATGGTATGACGTTATAGCGTATTACGTAATATGGGATGACGTTATAACTTTTTACTTAATATGGGATGACGTTATAACGTATTACGTTATGTGGGACGACGTTATAACGTATTGCGTTATATGGAATGACGTTATAACGTATTACGTTATATGGGATGACGTTATAACATAAATAGGTTATATGGTATGACGTTATACCGTATTACGTCATATGGGATGACGTTATAACGTATTAAGTTATATGGGATGACGTTATAACGTAATAGGATGTATGGTATGACGTTATAACGTATTACGTTATATGGTATGACGTTATAACGTATTACGTAATATGGGATGACGTTATAACGTATTACGTTATGTGGGACGACGTTATAACGTATTGCGTTATATGGGATGACGTTATAACGTAATTGGTTATGTGGGATGACGTTATAACGTAATTGGTTATATGGTATAACGTTATAACGTATTACGCTATATGGTATGACGTAATAACGTATTACGTTATATGGGATGACGCTATAACGTATTGCGTAATATGGCATGACGTTATAACGTATTACGTTATGTGGGACGACGTTATAACGTATTGCGTTATATGGGATGAAGTTATAACGTATTACGTTATTTGGTATGACGTTATAACGTATTACGTAACATGGGATGACGTTATAACGTATTGCGTTATATGGGATGACGTTATAACGTATTACGTACTATGGGATGACGTTATAACTTATTACGTAATATGGGATGACGTTATAACGTATTACGTTATGTGGGACGACGTTATAACTTATTCCGTTATATGGGATGACGTTATAACGTATTACGTTATATGGGATGACGTTGTAACGTAAACGGGTTATATGGTATGACGTTATAACGTATTACGTAATATGGGATGACGTTATAACGTACTACGTTATGTGGGATGTCGTTATAACGAATTAGGTTATATGGTATGACGTTATAACGTATTACGTTATATGGTATGACGTTATAACGTATTACGTAATATGGGATGACGTTATAACGTATTACGTTATGTGGGACGACGTTATAACGTATTGCGTTATATGGGATGACGTTATAACGTATTGCGTTATATGGTATGACGTTATAACGTATTACGTAACATGGGATGATGTTATAACGTATTACGTTATATGGGCTGACGTTATAACGTAAATAGGTTATATGGTATGACGTTATACCGTATTACGTCATATGGGATGACGTTATAACGTATTAAGTTATATGGGATGACGTCATAACGTAATAGGTTGTATGGTATGACGTTATAACGTAATAGGTTATATGGTATGACGTTATACCGAATTACGTTATATGGTATGACGTTATAACGTATTACGTAATATGGGATGACGTTATAACGTATTACGTTATGTGGGACGACGTTATAACGTATTGCGTTATATGGGATGACGTTATAGCGTATTGCGTTATATGGGATGACGTTATAACGTATTACGTTATGTGGGATGACGTTATAACGAAATAGGTTATATGGTATGACGTTATAACGTATTACGTTATATGGTATGACGTTATAACGTATTACGTAATATGGGATGACGTTATAACGTATTACGTTATGTGGGATGACGTTATAACGTATTACGTTATATGGGATGACGTTATAACGTAAATAGGTTATATGGTATGACGATATACCGTATTACGTCATATGGTATGACGTTATAACGTATTACGTTATATGGGATGACGTTATATCGTAATAGGTTATATGGTATGACGTTATAACGTAATAGGTTATATGGTATGACGATATACCGAATTACGTTATGTGGTATGACGTTATAACGTAAATAGGTTATATGGTATGACGATATACCGTATTACGTCATATGGTATGACGTTATAACGTATTACGTTATATGGGATGACGTTATATCGTAATAGGTTATATGGTATGACGTTATAACGTAATAGGTTATATGGTATGACGATATACCGAATTACGTTATGTGGTATGACGTTATAACGTATTACGTTATATGGGATGATGTTATAACGTACTACGTTATATGGGATGACGTTATAACGTAATAGGTTATATGGTATAACGTCATAACCTATTACGTTATATGGTATGACGTTATAACGCATTACGTAATATGGGATGACGTTATAACGTATTACGTTATGTGGGACGACGTTATAACGTATTGCGTTATATGGGATGACGTTATAACGTATTGCGTTATATGGGATGACGTTATAACGTATTACGTTATGTGGGATTACGTTATAACGAAGTAGGTTATATGGTATGACGTTATAACGTATTACGTTATATGGTATGACGTTATAACGTATTACGTTATGTGGGACGACGTTATAACGTATTGCGTTATATGGGATGACGTTATAACGTATTGCGTTATATGGTATGACGTTATAACGTATTACGTTATATGGGATGACGTTATAACGTATTACGTTATGTGGGACGACGTTATAACGTATTGCGTTATATGGGATGACGTTATAACGTAATTGGTTATGTGGGATGACGTTATAACGTAATTGGTTATATGGTATAACGTTATAACGTATTACGCTATATGGTATGACGTAATAACGTATTACGTTATATGGGATGACGCTATAACGTATTGCGTAATATGGCATGACGTTATAACGTATTACGTTATGTGGGACGACGTTATAACGTATTGCGTTATATGGGATGAAGTTATAACGTATTACGTTATTTGGTATGACGTTATAACGTATTACGTAACATGGGATGACGTTATAACGTATTGCGTTATATGGGATGACGTTATAACGTATTACGTACTATGGGATGACGTTATAACTTATTACGTAATATGGGATGACGTTATAACGTATTACGTTATGTGGGACGACGTTATAACTTATTCCGTTATATGGGATGACGTTATAACGTATTGCGTTATATGGTATGACGTTATAACGTATTACGTTATATGGTATGACGTTATAACGTATTACGTAATATGGGATGACGTTATAACGTATTACGTTATGTGGGACGACGTTATAACGTATTGCGTTATATGGGATGACGTTATAACGTATTGCGTTATATGGTATGACGTTATAACGTATTACGTAACATGGGATGATGTTATAACGTATTACGTTATATGGGCTGACGTTATAACGTAAATAGGTTATATGGTATGACGTTATACCGTATTACGTCATATGGGATGACGTTATAACGTATTAAGTTATATGGGATGACGTCATAACGTAATAGGTTGTATGGTATGACGTTATAACTTAATAGGTTATATGGTATGACGTTATACCGAATTACGTTATATGGTATGACGTTATAACGTATTACGTAATATGGGATGACGTTATAACGTATTACGTTATGTGGGACGACGTTATAACGTATTGCGTTATATGGGATGACGTTATAGCGTATTGCGTTATATGGGATGACGTTATAACGTATTGCGTTATATGGGATGACGTTATAACGTATTACGTTATATGGGATGACGTTATAACGTATTACGTTATATGGGATGACGTTATAACGTATTACGTAATATGGGATGACGTTATAACGTATTACGTTATGTGGGATGACGTTATAACGAAATAGGTTATATGGTATGACGTTATAACGTATTACGTTATATGGTATGACGTTATAACGTATTACGTAATATGGGATGACGTTATAACGTATTACGTTATGTGGGACGACGTTATAACGTATTGCGTTATATGGGATGACGTTATAGCGTATTGCGTTATATGGGATGACGTTATAACGTATTACGTTATGTGGGATGACGTCATAACGTAATAGGTTGTATGGTATGACGTTATAACGTAATAGGTTATATGGTATGACGTTATAACGTATTACGTAATATGGGATGACGTTATAACGTATTACGTAATATGGGATGACGTTATAACGTATTACGTAATATGGGATGACGTTATAACGTATTACGTTATGTGGGACGACGTTATAACGTATTGCGTTATATGGGATGACGTTATAACGTATTGCGTTATATGGGATGACGTTATAACGTATTGCGTTATATGGTATGACGTTATAACGTATTTCGTTAAATGGGATGACGTTATAACGTATTGCGTTATATGGGATGTCGTTATAACGTATTACGTTATATGGGATGACGTTATAACGTATTACGTTATATGGGATGACGTTATAACGTATTACGTAATATGGGATGACGTTATAACGTATTACGTTATGTAGGATGACGTTATAACGAAATAGGTTATATGGTATGACGTTATAACGTATTACGTTATATGGTATGACGTTATAACGTATTACGTAATATTGGATGACGTTATAACGTATTACGTTATGTGGGACGACGTTATAACGTATTGTGTTATGTGGGATGACGTTATAACGAAATAGGTTATATGGTATGACGTTATAAAGTATTACGTTATATGGTATGACGTTATAACGTATTACGTAATATGGGATGACGTTATAACGTATTACGTTATGTGGGACGACGTTATAACGTATTGCGTTATATGGGATGACGTTATAACGTATTGTGTTATATGGTATGACGTTATAACGTATTACGTTATATGGGATGACGTTATAACGAAATAGGTTATGTGGTAAGACGTTATAACGTATTACGTTATATGGTATGACGTTATAACGTATTACGTAATATGGGATGACGTTATAACGTATTACGTAATATGGGATGACGTTATAACGTATTACGTTATGTGGGACGACGTTATAACGAAGTAGGTTATATGGTATAACGTTATAACGTATTACGCTATATGGTATGACGTTATAACGTAATAGGTTATATGGTATGGCGTTATAACGTAATACGTTATATGGTATGACGTTATAACGTAAATAGGTTATATGGTATGACGTTATACCGTATTACGTCATATGGGGTGACGTTATAACGTATTACGTTATATGGGATGACGTTATAACGTAATAGGTTATATGGTATGACGTTATAACGTAATAGGTTATACGGTATGACGTAATACCTAATTACGTTATATGGTATGACGTTATAACGTAAATAGGTTATATGGTATGACATTATACCGTATTACGTTATATGGGATGACGTTATAACGTATTACGTAATATGGGATGACGTTATAACGTATTACGTTATGTGGGACGACGTTATAACGTATTGCGTTATATGGGATGACGTTATAACGTAAATAGGTTATATGGTATGACGTTATACCGTATTACGCTATATGGTATGACGTTATAACGTAATAGGTTATATGGTATGGCGTTATAACGTAATACGTTATATGGTATGACGTTATTACGTAAATAGGTTATATGGTATGACGTTATAACGTATTTCGTTAAATGGGATGACGTTATAACGTATTGCGTTATATGGGATGACGTTATAACGTATTACGTTATATGGGATGACGTTATAACTTATTACGTTATATGGGATGACGTTATAAAGTATTACGTAATATGGGATGACGTTATAACGTATTACGTTATGTGGGATGACGTTATAACGAAATAGGTTATATGGTATGACGTTATAACGTATTACGTTATATGGTATGACGTTATAACGTATTACGTAATATGGGATGACGTTATAACGTATTACGTTATGTGGGACGACGTTATAACGTATTGCGTTATATGGGATGACGTTATAACGTATTACGTAATATGGGATGACGTTATAACGTATTACGTTATGTGGGACGACGTTATAACGTATTGCGTTATATGGGATGACGTTATAACGTATTGCGTAATATGGGATGACGTTATAACGTATTACGTAATATGGGATGACGTTATAACGTATTACGTTATGTGGGACGACGTTATAACGTATTGCGTTATATGGGATGACGTTATAACGTATTGCGTTATATGGGATGACGTGATAACGTATTGCGTTATATGGTATGACGTTATAACGTATTACGTTATGTGGGATGACGTTATAACGAAATAGGTTATATGGTATGACGTTATAACGTATTACGTTATATGGTATGACGTTATAACGTATTACGTAATATGGGATGACGTTATAACTTATTACGTTATGTGGGACGACGTTATAGCGTATTGCGTTATATGGGATGACGTTATAACGTATTACGTTATGTGGGATGACGTTATAACGAAATAGGTTATATGGTATGACGTTATAACGTATTACGTTATATGGTATGACGTTATAACGTATTACGTAATATGGGATGACGTTATAACGTATTACGTAATATGGGATGACGTTATAACGTATTACGTTATGTGGGACGACGTTATAACGTATTGCGTTATATGGGATGACGTTATAACGTATTGCGTTATATGGGATGACGTTATAACGTATTGCGTTATATGGTATGACGTTATAACGTATTTCGTTAAATGGGATGACGTTATAACGTATTGCGTTATGTGGGATGTCGTTATAACGTATTACGTTATATGGGATGACGTTATAACGTATTACGTTATATGGGATGACGTTATAACGTATTACGTAATATGGGATGACGCTATAACGTATTACGTTATGTAGGATGACGTTATAACGAAATAGGTTATATGGTATGACGTTATAACGTATTACGTTATATGGTATGACGTTATAACGTATTACGTAATATTGGATGACGTTATAACGTATTACGTTATGTGGGACGACGTTATAACGTATTGTGTTATGTGGGATGACGTTATAACGAAATAGGTTATATGGTATGACGTTATAAAGTATTACGTTATATGGTATGACGTTATAACGTATTACGTAATATGGGATGACGTTATACCGTATTACGTTATGTGGGACGACGTTATAACGTATTGCGTTATATGGGATGACGTTATAACGTATTGTGTTATATGGTATGACGTTATAACGTATTACGTTATATGGGATGACGTTATAACGAAATAGGTTATGTTTTAAGACGTTATAACGTATTACGTTATATGGTATGACGTTATAACGTATTACGTAATATGGGATGACGTTATAACGTATTACGTAATATGGGATGACGTTATAACGTATTACGTTATGTGGGACGACGTTATAACGAAATAGGTTATATGGTATAACGTTATAACGTATTACGCTATATGGTATGACGTTATAACGTAATAGGTTATATGGTATGGCGTTATAACGTAATACGTTATATGGTATGACGTTATAACGTAAATAGGTTATATGGTATGACGTTATACCGTATTACGTCATATGGGGTGACGTTATAACGTACTACGTTATATGGGATGACGTTATAACGTAATAGGTTATATGGTATGACGTTATAACGTAATAGGTTATACGGTATGACGTAATACCTAATTACGTTATATGGTATGACGTTATAACGTAAATAGGTTATATGGTATGACATTATACCGTATTACGTTATATGGGATGACGTTATAACGTATTACGTAATATGGGATGACGTTATAACGTATTACGTTATGTGGGACGACGTTATAACGTATTGCGTAATATGGGATGACGTTATAACGTACTACGTTATGTGGGATGACGTTATAACGAAATAGGTTATATGGTATGACGTTATAACGTATTACGTTATATGGTATGACGTTATAACGTATTACGTAATATGGGATGACGTTCTAACGTATTACGTTATGTGGGACGACGTTATAACGTATTGCGTTATATGGGATGACGTTATAACGTATTGCGTTATATGGTATGACGTTATAACGTATTACGTAATATGGGATGACGTTATAACGTATTACGTAATATGGGATGACGTTATAACGTATTACGTTATGTGGGACGACGTTATAACGTATTCCGTTATATGGGATGACGTTATAACGTATTACGTTATATGGGATGACGTTATAACGTAAATAGGTTATATGGTATGACGTTATAACGTATTACGTAATATGGGATGACGTTATAACGTACTACGTTATGTGGGATGACGTTATAACGAAATAGGTTATATGGTATGACGTTATAACGTATTACGTTATATGGTATGACGTTATAACGTATTACGTAATATGGGATGACGTTATAACGTATTACGTTATGTGGGACGACGTTATAACGTATTGCGTTATATGAGATGACGTTATAACGTATTGCGTTATATGGTATGACGTTATAACGTATTACGTAATATGGGACGACGTTATAACGTATTGCGTTATATGGGATGACGTTATAACGTATTGCGTTATATGGTATGACGTTATAACGTATTACGTAATATGGGATGACGTTATAACGTATTACGTAATATGGGATGACGTTATAACGTATTACGTTATGTGGGACGACGTTATAACGTATTCCGTTATATGGGATGACGTTATAACGTATTACGTTATATGGGATGACGTTATAACGTAAATAGGATATATGGTATGACGTTATAACGTATTACGTAATATGGGATGACGTTATAACGTACTACGTTATGTGGGATGACGTTATAACGAAATAGGTTATATGGTATGACGTTATAACGTATTACGTAATATGGGATGACGTTATAACGTATTACGTTATGTGGGACGACGTTATAACGTATTGCGTTATATGGGATGACGTTATAACGTATTGCGTTATATGGTATGACGTTATAACGTATTACGTAATATGGGATGACGTTATAATGTATTACGTAACATGGGATGACGTTATAACGTATTACGTTATATGGTATGACGTTATAACGTATTACGTAATATGGGATGACGTTCTAACGTATTACGTTATGTGGGACGACGTTATAACGTATTGCGTTATATGGGATGACGTTATAACGTATTACGTTATGTGGGACGACGTTATAACGTATTGCATTGTATGGGATGACGTTATAACGTATTGCGTTATATGGTATGACGTTATAACGTATTACGTAACATGGGATGACGTTATAACGTATTACGTTATATGGGATGACGTTATAACGTAAATAGGTTATATGGTATGACGTTATACCGTATTACGTCATATGGGATGACGTTATAACGTATTAAGTTATATGGGATGACGTTATAACGTATTACGTTATATGGTATGACGTTATAACGTATTTCGTTAAATGGGATGACGTTATAACGTATTGCGTTATATGGGATGACGTTATAACGTATTACGTTATATGGGATGACGTTATAACGTATTACGTTATATGGGATGACGTTATAACGTATTACGTAATATGGGATGACGTTATAACGTATTACGTTATGTGGGATGACGTTATAACGAAATAGGTTATATGGTATGACGTTATAACGTATTACGTTATATGGTCTGACGTTATAACGTATTACGTAATATGGGATGACGTTATAACGTATTACGTTATATGGTATGACGTTATAACGTATTTCGTTAAATGGGATGACGTTATAACGTATTGCGTTATATGGTATGACGTTATAACGTATTCCGTTAAATGGGATGACGTTATAACGTATTGCGTTATATGGGATGACGTTATAACGTATTACGTTATATGGGATGACGTTATAACGTATTACGTTATGTGGGACGACGTTATAACGTATTGCGTTATATGGGATGACGTGATAACGTATTGCGTTATATGGTATGACGTTATAACGTATTACGTTATGTGGGATGACGTTATAACGAAATAGGTTATATGGTATGACGTTATAACGTATTACGTTATATGGTATGACGTTATAACGTATTACGTAATATGGGATGACGTTATAACGTATTACGTTATGTGGGACGACGTTATAGCGTATTGCGTTATATGGGATGACGTTATAACGTATTACGTTATGTGGGATGACGTTATAACGAAATAGGTTATATGGTATGACGTTATAACGTATTACATTATATGGTCTGACGTTATAACGTATTACGTAATATGGGATGACGTTATAACGTATTGCGTTATATGGGATGACGTTATAACGTATTACGTTATGTGGGATGACGTTATAACGTATTACGTAACATGGGATGACGTTATAACGTATTCCGTTAAATGGGATGACGTTATAACGTATTGCGTTATATGGGATGACGTTATAACGTATTACGTTATATGGGATGACGTTATAACGTATTACGTTATGTGGGACGACGTTATAACGTATTGCGTTATATGGGATGACGTGATAACGTATTGCGTTATATGGTATGACGTTATAACGTATTACGTTATGTGGGATGACGTTATAACGAAATAGGTTATATGGTATGACGTTATAACGTATTACGTTATATGGTATGACGTTATAACGTATTACGTAATATGGGATGACGTTATAACGTATTACGTTATGTGGGACGACGTTATAGCGTATTGCGTTATATGGGATGACGTTATAACGTATTACGTTATGTGGGATGACGTTATAACGAAATAGGTTATATGGTATGACGTTATAACGTATTACGTAATATGGGATGACGTTATAACGTACTACGTTATGTGGGATGACGTTATAACGAAATAGGTTATATGGTATGACGTTATAACGTATTACGTTATATGGTATGACGTTATAACGTATTACGTAATATGGGATGACGTTATAACGTATTACGTTATGTGGGACGACGTTATAACGTATTGCGTTATATGAGATGACGTTATAACGTATTGCGTTATATGGTATGACGTTATAACGTATTACGTAATATGGGACGACGTTATAACGTATTGCGTTATATGGGATGACGTTATAACGTATTGCGTTATATGGTATGACGTTATAACGTATTACGTAATATGGGATGACGTTATAACGTATTACGTAATATGGGATGACGTTATAACGTATTACGTTATGTGGGACGACGTTATAACGTATTCCGTTATATGGGATGACGTTATAACGTATTACGTTATATGGGATGACGTTATAACGTAAATAGGTTATATGGTATGACGTTATAACGTATTACGTAATATGGGATGACGTTATAACGTACTACGTTATGTGGGATGACGTTATAACGAAATAGGTTATATGGTATGACGTTATAACGTATTACGTAATATGGGATGACGTTATAACGTATTACGTTATGTGGGACGACGTTATAACGTATTGCGTTATATGGGATGACGTTATAACGTATTGCGTTATATGGTATGACGTTATAACGTATTACGTAATATGGGATGACGTTATAATGTATTACGTAACATGGGATGACGTTATAACGTATTACGTTATATGGTATGACGTTATAACGTATTACGTAATATGGGATGACGTTCTAACGTATTACGTTATGTGGGACGACGTTATAACGTATTGCGTTATATGGGATGACGTTATAACGTATTACGTTATGTGGGACGACGTTATAACGTATTGCATTGTATGGGATGACGTTATAACGTATTGCGTTATATGGTATGACGTTATAACGTATTACGTAACATGGGATGACGTTATAACGTATTACGTTATATGGGATGACGTTATAACGTAAATAGGTTATATGGTATGACGTTATACCGTATTACGTCATATGGGATGACGTTATAACGTATTAAGTTATATGGGATGACGTTATAACGTATTACGTTATATGGTATGACGTTATAACGTATTTCGTTAAATGGGATGACGTTATAACGTATTGCGTTATATGGGATGACGTTATAACGTATTACGTTATATGGGATGACGTTATAACGTATTACGTTATATGGGATGACGTTATAACGTATTACGTAATATGGGATGACGTTATAACGTATTACGTTATGTGGGATGACGTTATAACGAAATAGGTTATATGGTATGACGTTATAACGTATTACGTTATATGGTCTGACGTTATAACGTATTACGTAATATGGGATGACGTTATAACGTATTACGTTATATGGTATGACGTTATAACGTATTTCGTTAAATGGGATGACGTTATAACGTATTGCGTTATATGGTATGACGTTATAACGTATTCCGTTAAATGGGATGACGTTATAACGTATTGCGTTATATGGGATGACGTTATAACGTATTACGTTATATGGGATGACGTTATAACGTATTACGTTATGTGGGACGACGTTATAACGTATTGCGTTATATGGGATGACGTGATAACGTATTGCGTTATATGGTATGACGTTATAACGTATTACGTTATGTGGGATGACGTTATAACGAAATAGGTTATATGGTATGACGTTATAACGTATTACGTTATATGGTATGACGTTATAACGTATTACGTAATATGGGATGACGTTATAACGTATTACGTTATGTGGGACGACGTTATAGCGTATTGCGTTATATGGGATGACGTTATAACGTATTACGTTATGTGGGATGACGTTATAACGAAATAGGTTATATGGTATGACGTTATAACGTATTACGTTATATGGTCTGACGTTATAACGTATTACGTAATATGGGATGACGTTATAACGTATTGCGTTATATGGGATGACGTTATAACGTATCACGTTATGTGGGATGACGTTATAACGTATTACGTAACATGGGATGACGTTATAACGTATTCCGTTAAATGGGATGACGTTATAACGTATTGCGTTATATGGGATGACGTTATAACGTATTACGTTATATGGTATGACGTTATAACGTATTACGTAATATGGGATGACGTTCTAACGTATTACGTTATGTGGGACGACGTTATAACGTATTGCGTTATATGGGATGACGTTATAACGTATTACGTTATGTGGGACGACGTTATAACGTATTGCATTGTATGGGATGACGTTATAACGTATTGCGTTATATGGTATGACGTTATAACGTATTACGTAACATGGGATGACGTTATAACGTATTACGTTATATGGGATGACGTTATAACGTAAATAGGTTATATGGTATGACGTTATACCGTATTACGTCATATGGGATGACGTTATAACGTATTAAGTTATATGGGATGACGTTATAACGTATTACGTTATATGGTATGACGTTATAACGTATTTCGTTAAATGGGATGACGTTATAACGTATTGCGTTATATGGGATGACGTTATAACGTATTACGTTATATGGGATGACGTTATAACGTATTACGTTATATGGGATGACGTTATAACGTATTACGTAATATGGGATGACGTTATAACGTATTACGTTATGTGGGATGACGTTATAACGAAATAGGTTATATGGTATGACGTTATAACGTATTACGTTATATGGTCTGACGTTATAACGTATTACGTAATATGGGATGACGTTATAACGTATTACGTTATATGGTATGACGTTATAACGTATTTCGTTAAATGGGATGACGTTATAACGTATTGCGTTATATGGTATGACGTTATAACGTATTCCGTTAAATGGGATGACGTTATAACGTATTGCGTTATATGGGATGACGTTATAACGTATTACGTTATATGGGATGACGTTATAACGTATTACGTTATGTGGGACGACGTTATAACGTATTGCGTTATATGGGATGACGTGATAACGTATTGCGTTATATGGTATGACGTTATAACGTATTACGTTATGTGGGATGACGTTATAACGAAATAGGTTATATGGTATGACGTTATAACGTATTACGTTATATGGTATGACGTTATAACGTATTACGTAATATGGGATGACGTTATAACGTATTACGTTATGTGGGACGACGTTATAGCGTATTGCGTTATATGGGATGACGTTATAACGTATTACGTTATGTGGGATGACGTTATAACGAAATAGGTTATATGGTATGACGTTATAACGTATTACGTTATATGGTCTGACGTTATAACGTATTACGTAATATGGGATGACGTTATAACGTATTGCGTTATATGGGATGACGTTATAACGTATCACGTTATGTGGGATGACGTTATAACGTATTACGTAACATGGGATGACGTTATAACGTATTCCGTTAAATGGGATGACGTTATAACGTATTGCGTTATATGGGATGACGTTATAACGTATTACGTTATATGGGATGACGTTATAACGTATTACGTTATGTGGGACGACGTTATAACGTATTGCGTTATATGGGATGACGTGATAACGTATTGCGTTATATGGTATGACGTTATAACGTATTACGTTATGTGGGATGACGTTATAACGAAATAGGTTATATGGTATGACGTTATAACGTATTACGTTATATGGTATGACGTTATAACGTATTACGTAATATGGGATGACGTTATAACGTATTACGTTATGTGGGACGACGTTATAGCGTATTGCGTTATATGGGATGACGTTATAACGTATTACGTTATGTGGGATGACGTTATAACGAAATAGGTTATATGGTATGACGTTATAACGTATTACGTTATATGGTATGACGTTATAACGTATTACGTAATATGGGATGACGTTATAACGTATTACGTAATATGGGATGACGTTATAACGTATTACGTTATGTGGGACGACGTTATAACGTATTGCGTTATATGGGATGACGTTATAACGTATTGCGTTATATGGGATGACGTTATAACGTATTGCGTTATATGGTATGACGTTATAACGTATTTCGTTAAATGGGATGACGTTATAACGTATTGCGTTATGTGGGATGTCGTTATAACGTATTACGTTATATGGGATGACGTTATAACGTATTACGTTATATGGGATGACGTTATAACGTATTACGTAATATGGGATGACGCTATAACGTATTACGTTATGTAGGATGACGTTATAACGAAATAGGTTATATGGTATGACGTTATAACGTATTACGTTATATGGTATGACGTTATAACGTATTACGTAATATTGGATGACGTTATAACGTATTACGTTATGTGGGACGACGTTATAACGTATTGTGTTATGTGGGATGACGTTATAACGAAATAGGTTATATGGTATGACGTTATAAAGTATTACGTTATATGGTATGACGTTATAACGTATTACGTAATATGGGATGACGTTATACCGTATTACGTTATGTGGGACGACGTTATAATGTATTACGTAACATGGGATGACGTTATAACGTATTACGTTATATGGTATGACGTTATAACGTATTACGTAATATGGGATGACGTTCTAACGTATTACGTTATGTGGGACGACGTTATAACGTATTGCGTTATATGGGATGACGTTATAACGTATTACGTTATGTGGGACGACGTTTAACGTATTGCATTGTATGGGATGACGTTATAACGTATTGCGTTATATGGTATGACGTTATAACGTATTACGTAACATGGGATGACGTTATAACGTATTACGTTATATGGGATGACGTTATAACGTAAATAGGTTATATGGTATGACGTTATACCGTATTACGTCATATGGGATGACGTTATAACGTATTAAGTTATATGGGATGACGTTATAACGTATTACGTTATATGGTATGACGTTATAACGTATTACGTAATATGGGATGACGTTATAACGTATTACGTTATGTGGGACGACGTTATAACGTATTGCGTTATATGGGATGACGTTATAACGTATTGCGTTATATGGTATGACGTTATAACGTATTACGTAACATGGGATGATGTTATAACGTATTACGTTATATGGGCTGACGTTATAACGTAAATAGGTTATATGGTATGACGTTATACCGTATTACGTCATATGGGATGACGTTATAACGTATTAAGTTATATGGGATGACGTCATAACGTAATAGGTTGTATGGTATGACGTTATAACGTAATAGGTTATATGGTATGACGTTATACCGAATTACGTTATATGGTATGACGTTATAACGTATTACGTAATATGGGATGACGTTATAACGTATTACGTTATGTGGGACGACGTTATAACGTATTGCGTTATATGGGATGACGTTATAGCGTATTGCGTTATATGGGATGACGTTATAACGTATTACGTTATGTGGGATGACGTTATAACGAAATAGGTTATATGGTATGACGTTATAACGTATTACGTTATATGGTATGACGTTATAACGTATTTCGTTAAATGGGATGACGTTATAACGTATTGCGTTATATGGGATGACGTTATAACGTATTACGTTATATGGGATGACGTTATAACGTATTACGTTATATGGGATGACGTTATAACGTATTACGTAATATGGGATGACGTTATAACGTATTACGTAATATGGGATGACGTTATAACGTATTACGTTATGTGGGACGACGTTATAACGTATTGCGTTATATGGGATGACGTTATAGCGTATTGCGTTATATGGGATGACGTTATAACGTATTACGTTATGTGGGATGACTTTATAACGAAATAGGTTATATGGTATGACGTTATAACGTATTACGTTATATGGTATGACGTTATAACGTATTACGTAATATGGGATGACGTTATAACGTATTACGTAATATGGGATGACGTTATAACGTATTACGTTATGTGGGACGACGTTATAACGTATTGCGTTATATGGGATGACGTTATAACGTAATGCGTTATATGGGATGACGTTATAACGTATTGCGTTATATGGTATGACGTTATAACGTATTTCGTTAAATGGGATGACGTTATAACGTATTGCGTTATATGGGATGTCGTTATAACGTATTACGTTATATGGGATGACGTTATAACGTATTACGTTATATGGGATGACGTTATAACGTATTACGTAATATGGGATGACGTTATAACGTATAACGTTATGTGGGATGACGTTATAACGAAATAGGTTATATGGTATGACGTTATAACGTATTACGTTATATGGTATGACGTTATAACGTATTACGTAATATTGGATGACGTTATAACGTATTACGTTATGTGGGACGACGTTATAACGTATTGCGTTATATGGGATGACGTTATAACGTATTACGTTATGTGGGATGACGTTATAACGAAATAGGTTATATGGTATGACGTTATAACGTATTACGTTATATGGTATGACGTTATAACGTATTACGTAATATGGGATGACGTTATAACGTATTACGTTATGTGGGACGACGTTATAACGTATTGCGTTATATGGGATGACGTTATAACGTATTACGTTATGTGGGATGACGTTATAACGAAATAGGTTATATGGGATGACGTTATAACGTATTACGTTATGTGGGATGACGTTATAACGAAATAGGTTATATGGTATGACGTTATAACGTATTACGTTATGTGGGATGACGTTATAACGAAATAGGTTATATGGTATGACGTTATAACGTATTACGTTATATGGTATGACGTTATAACGTATTACGTAATATGGGATGACGTTATAACGTATTACGTTATGTGGGACGACGTTATAGCGTATTGCGTTATATGGGATGACGTTATAACGTATTACGTTATGTGGGATGACGTTATAACGAAATAGGTTATATGGTATGACGTTATAACGTATTACGTTATATGGTATGACGTTATAACGTATTACGTAATATGGGATGACGTTATAACGTATTACGTAATATGGGATGACGTTATAACGTATTACGTTATGTGGGACGACGTTATAACGTATTGCGTTATATGGGATGACGTTATAACGTATTGCGTTATATGGGATGACGTTATAACGTATTGCGTTATATGGTATGACGTTATAACGTATTTCGTTAAATGGGATGACGTTATAACGTATTGCGTTATGTGGGATGTCGTTATAACGTATTACGTTATATGGGATGACGTTATAACGTATTACGTTATATGGGATGACGTTATAACGTATTACGTAATATGGGATGACGCTATAACGTATTACGTTATGTAGGATGACGTTATAACGAAATAGGTTATATTCTATGACGTTATAACGTATTACGTTATATGGTATGACGTTATAACGTATTACGTAATATTGGATGACGTTATAACGTATTACGTTATGTGGGACGACGTTATAACGTATTGTGTTATGTGGGATGACGTTATAACGAAATAGGTTATATGGTATGACGTTATAAAGTATTACGTTATATGGTATGACGTTATAACGTATTACGTAATATGGGATGACGTTATACCGTATTACGTTATGTGGGACGACGTTATAACGTATTGCGTTATATGGGATGACGTTATAACGTATTGTGTTATATGGTATGACGTTATAACGTATTACGTTATATGGGATGACGTTATAACGAAATAGGTTATGTTTTAAGACGTTATAACGTATTACGTTATATGGTATGACGTTATAACGTATTACGTAATATGGGATGACGTTATAACGTATTACGTAATATGGGATGACGTTATAACGTATTACGTTATGTGGGACGACGTTATAACGAAATAGGTTATATGGTATAACGTTATAACGTATTACGCTATATGGTATGACGTTATAACGTAATAGGTTATATGGTATGGCGTTATAACGTAATACGTTATATGGTATGACGTTATAACGTAAATAGGTTATATGGTATGACGTTATACCGTATTACGTCATATGGGGTGACGTTATAACGTACTACGTTATATGGGATGACGTTATAACGTAATAGGTTATATGGTATGACGTTATAACGTAATAGGTTATACGGTATGACGTAATACCTAATTACGTTATATGGTATGACGTTATAACGTAAATAGGTTATATGGTATGACATTATACCGTATTACGTTATATGGGATGACGTTATAACGTATTACGTAATATGGGATGACGTTATAACGTATTACGTTATGTGGGACGACGTTATAACGTATTGCGTAATATGGGATGACGTTATAACGTACTACGTTATGTGGGATGACGTTATAATGAAATAGGTTATATGGTATGACGTTATAACGTATTACGTTATATGGTATGACGTTATAACGTATTACGTAATATGGGATGACGTTCTAACGTATTACGTTATGTGGGACGACGTTATAACGTATTGCGTTATATGGGATGACGTTATAACGTATTGCGTTATATGGTATGACGTTATAACGTATTACGTAATATGGGATGACGTTATAACGTATTACGTAATATGGGATGACGTTATAACGTATTACGTTATGTGGGACGACGTTATAACGTATTCCGTTATATGGGATGACGTTATAACGTATTACGTTATATGGGATGACGTTATAACGTAAATAGGTTATATGGTATGACGTTATAACGTATTACGTAATATGGGATGACGTTATAACGTACTACGTTATGTGGGATGACGTTATAACGAAATAGGTTATATGGTATGACGTTATAACGTATTACGTTATATGGTATGACGTTATAACGTATTACGTAATATGGGATGACGTTATAACGTATTACGTTATGTGGGACGACGTTATAACGTATTGCGTTATATGAGATGACGTTATAACGTATTGCGTTATATGGTATGACGTTATAACGTATTACGTAATATGGGACGACGTTATAACGTATTGCGTTATATGGGATGACGTTATAACGTATTGCGTTATATGGTATGACGTTATAACGTATTACGTAATATGGGATGACGTTATAACGTATTACGTAATATGGGATGACGTTATAACGTATTACGTTATGTGGGACGACGTTATAACGTATTCCGTTATATGGGATGACGTTATAACGTATTACGTTATATGGGATGACGTTATAACGTAAATAGGTTATATGGTATGACGTTATAACGTATTACGTAATATGGGATGACGTTATAACGTACTACGTTATGTGTGATGACGTTATAACGAAATAGGTTATATGGTATGACGTTATAACGTATTACGTAATATGGGATGACGTTATAACGTATTACGTTATGTGGGACGACGTTATAACGTATTGCGTTATATGGGATGACGTTATAACGTATTGCGTTATATGGTATGACGTTATAACGTATTACGTAATATGGGATGACGTTATAATGTATTACGTAACATGGGATGACGTTATAACGTATTACGTTATATGGTATGACGTTATAACGTATTACGTAATATGGGATGACGTTCTAACGTATTACGTTATGTGGGACGACGTTATAACGTATTGCGTTATATGGGATGACGTTATAACGTATTACGTTATGTGGGACGACGTTATAACGTATTGCATTGTATGGGATGACGTTATAACGTATTGCGTTATATGGTATGACGTTATAACGTATTACGTAACATGGGATGACGTTATAACGTATTACGTTATATGGGATGACGTTATAACGTAAATAGGTTATATGGTATGACGTTATACCGTATTACGTCATATGGGATGACGTTATAACGTATTAAGTTATATGGGATGACGTTATAACGTATTACGTTATATGGTATGACGTTATAACGTATTTCGTTAAATGGGATGACGTTATAACGTATTGCGTTATATGGGATGACGTTATAACGTATTACGTTATGTGGGATGACGTTATAACGAAATAGGTTATATGGTATGACGTTATAACGTATTACGTTATATGGTCTGACGTTATAACGTATTACGTAATATGGGATGACGTTATAACGTATTACGTTATATGGTATGACGTTATAACGTATTTCGTTAAATGGGATGACGTTATAACGTATTGCGTTATATGAGATGACGTTATAACGTATTGCGTTATATGGGATGACGTTATAACGTATTACGTTATGTGGGATGACGTTATAACGTATTACGTTACATGGGATGACGTTATAACGTATTCCGTTAAATGGGATGACGTTATAACGTATTGCGTTATATGGGATGACGTTATAACGTATTACGTTATATGGGATGACGTTATAACGTATTACGTAATATGGGATGACGTTATACCGTATTACGTTATGTGGGACGACGTTATAATGTATTACGTAACATGGGATGACGTTATAACGTATTACGTTATATGGTATGACGTTATAACGTATTACGTAATATGGGATGACGTTCTAACGTATTACGTTATGTGGGACGACGTTATAACGTATTGCGTTATATGGGATGACGTTATAACGTATTACGTTATGTGGGACGACGTTATAACGTATTGCATTGTATGGGATGACGTTATAACGTATTGCGTTATATGGTATGACGTTATAACGTATTACGTAACATGGGATGACGTTATAACGTATTACGTTATATGGGATGACGTTATAACGTAAATAGGTTATATGGTATGACGTTATACCGTATTACGTCATATGGGATGACGTTATAACGTATTAAGTTATATGGGATGACGTTATAACGTATTACGTTATATGGTATGACGTTATAACGTATTACGTAATATGGGATGACGTTATAACGTATTACGTTATGTGGGACGACGTTATAACGTATTGCGTTATATGGGATGACGTTATAACGTATTGCGTTATATGGTATGACGTTATAACGTATTACGTAACATGGGATGATGTTATAACGTATTACGTTATATGGGCTGACGTTATAACGTAAATAGGTTATATGGTATGACGTTATACCGTATTACGTCATATGGGATGACGTTATAACGTATTAAGTTATATGGGATGACGTCATAACGTAATAGGTTGTATGGTATGACGTTATAACGTAATAGGTTATATGGTATGACGTTATACCGAATTACGTTATATGGTATGACGTTATAACGTATTACGTAATATGGGATGACGTTATAACGTATTACGTTATGTGGGACGACGTTATAACGTATTGCGTTATATGGGATGACGTTATAGCGTATTGCGTTATATGGGATGACGTTATAACGTATTACGTTATGTGGGATGACGTTATAACGAAATAGGTTATATGGTATGACGTTATAACGTATTACGTTATATGGTATGACGTTATAACGTATTTCGTTAAATGGGATGACGTTATAACGTATTGCGTTATATGGGATGACGTTATAACGTATTACGTTATATGGGATGACGTTATAACGTATTACGTTATATGGGATGACGTTATAACGTATTACGTAATATGGGATGACGTTATAACGTATTACGTAATATGGGATGACGTTATAACGTATTACGTTATGTGGGACGACGTTATAACGTATTGCGTTATATGGGATGACGTTATAGCGTATTGCGTTATATGGGATGACGTTATAACGTATTACGTTATGTGGGATGACTTTATAACGAAATAGGTTATATGGTATGACGTTATAACGTATTACGTTATATGGTATGACGTTATAACGTATTACGTAATATGGGATGACGTTATAACGTATTACGTAATATGGGATGACGTTATAACGTATTACGTTATGTGGGACGACGTTATAACGTATTGCGTTATATGGGATGACGTTATAACGTAATGCGTTATATGGGATGACGTTATAACGTATTGCGTTATATGGTATGACGATATAACGTATTTCGTTAAATGGGATGACGTTATAACGTATTGCGTTATATGGGATGTCGTTATAACGTATTACGTTATATGGGATGACGTTATAACGTATTACGTTATATGGGATGACGTTATAACGTATTACGTAATATGGGATGACGTTATAACGTATTACGTTATGTGGGATGACGTTATAACGAAATAGGTTATATGGTATGACGTTATAACGTATTACGTTATATGGTATGACGTTATAACGTATTACGTAATATTGGATGACGTTATAACGTATTACGTTATGTGGGACGACGTTATAACGTATTGCGTTATATGGGATGACGTTATAACGTATTACGTTATGTGGGATGACGTTATAACGAAATAGGTTATATGGTATGACGTTATAACGTATTACGTTATATGGTATGACGTTATAACGTATTACGTAATATGGGATGACGTTATAACGTATTACGTTATGTGGGACGACGTTATAACGTATTGCGTTATATGGGATGACGTTATAACGTATTACGTTATGTGGGATGACGTTATAACGAAATAGGTTATATGGGATGACGTTATAACGTATTACGTTATGTGGGATGACGTTATAACGAAATAGGTTATATGGTATGACGTTATAACGTATTACGTTATGTGGGATGACGTTATAACGAAATAGGTTATATGGTATGACGTTATAACGTATTACGTTATATGGTATGACGTTATAACGTATTACGTAATATGGGATGACGTTATAACGTATTACGTTATGTGGGACGACGTTATAGCGTATTGCGTTATATGGGATGACGTTATAACGTATTACGTTATGTGGGATGACGTTATAACGAAATAGGTTATATGGTATGACGTTATAACGTATTACGTTATATGGTATGACGTTATAACGTATTACGTAATATGGGATGACGTTATAACGTATTACGTAATATGGGATGACGTTATAACGTATTACGTTATGTGGGACGACGTTATAACGTATTGCGTTATATGGGATGACGTTATAACGTATTGCGTTATATGGGATGACGTTATAACGTATTGCGTTATATGGTATGACGTTATAACGTATTTCGTTAAATGGGATGACGTTATAACGTATTGCGTTATGTGGGATGTCGTTATAACGTATTACGTTATATGGGATGACGTTATAACGTATTACGTTATATGGGATGACGTTATAACGTATTACGTAATATGGGATGACGCTATAACGTATTACGTTATGTAGGATGACGTTATAACGAAATAGGTTATATTCTATGACGTTATAACGTATTACGTTATATGGTATGACGTTATAACGTATTACGTAATATTGGATGACGTTATAACGTATTACGTTATGTGGGACGACGTTATAACGTATTGTGTTATGTGGGATGACGTTATAACGAAATAGGTTATATGGTATGACGTTATAAAGTATTACGTTATATGGTATGACGTTATAACGTATTACGTAATATGGGATGACGTTATACCGTATTACGTTATGTGGGACGACGTTATAACGTATTGCGTTATATGGGATGACGTTATAACGTATTGTGTTATATGGTATGACGTTATAACGTATTACGTTATATGGGATGACGTTATAACGAAATAGGTTATGTTTTAAGACGTTATAACGTATTACGTTATATGGTATGACGTTATAACGTATTACGTAATATGGGATGACGTTATAACGTATTACGTAATATGGGATGACGTTATAACGTATTACGTTATGTGGGACGACGTTATAACGAAATAGGTTATATGGTATAACGTTATAACGTATTACGCTATATGGTATGACGTTATAACGTAATAGGTTATATGGTATGGCGTTATAACGTAATACGTTATATGGTATGACGTTATAACGTAAATAGGTTATATGGTATGACGTTATACCGTATTACGTCATATGGGGTGACGTTATAACGTACTACGTTATATGGGATGACGTTATAACGTAATAGGTTATATGGTATGACGTTATAACGTAATAGGTTATACGGTATGACGTAATACCTAATTACGTTATATGGTATGACGTTATAACGTAAATAGGTTATATGGTATGACATTATACCGTATTACGTTATATGGGATGACGTTATAACGTATTACGTAATATGGGATGACGTTATAACGTATTACGTTATGTGGGACGACGTTATAACGTATTGCGTAATATGGGATGACGTTATAACGTACTACGTTATGTGGGATGACGTTATAATGAAATAGGTTATATGGTATGACGTTATAACGTATTACGTTATATGGTATGACGTTATAACGTATTACGTAATATGGGATGACGTTCTAACGTATTACGTTATGTGGGACGACGTTATAACGTATTGCGTTATATGGGATGACGTTATAACGTATTGCGTTATATGGTATGACGTTATAACGTATTACGTAATATGGGATGACGTTATAACGTATTACGTAATATGGGATGACGTTATAACGTATTACGTTATGTGGGACGACGTTATAACGTATTCCGTTATATGGGATGACGTTATAACGTATTACGTTATATGGGATGACGTTATAACGTAAATAGGTTATATGGTATGACGTTATAACGTATTACGTAATATGGGATGACGTTATAACGTACTACGTTATGTGGGATGACGTTATAACGAAATAGGTTATATGGTATGACGTTATAACGTATTACGTTATATGGTATGACGTTATAACGTATTACGTAATATGGGATGACGTTATAACGTATTACGTTATGTGGGACGACGTTATAACGTATTGCGTTATATGAGATGACGTTATAACGTATTGCGTTATATGGTATGACGTTATAACGTATTACGTAATATGGGACGACGTTATAACGTATTGCGTTATATGGGATGACGTTATAACGTATTGCGTTATATGGTATGACGTTATAACGTATTACGTAATATGGGATGACGTTATAACGTATTACGTAATATGGGATGACGTTATAACGTATTACGTTATGTGGGACGACGTTATAACGTATTCCGTTATATGGGATGACGTTATAACGTATTACGTTATATGGGATGACGTTATAACGTAAATAGGTTATATGGTATGACGTTATAACGTATTACGTAATATGGGATGACGTTATAACGTACTACGTTATGTGTGATGACGTTATAACGAAATAGGTTATATGGTATGACGTTATAACGTATTACGTAATATGGGATGACGTTATAACGTATTACGTTATGTGGGACGACGTTATAACGTATTGCGTTATATGGGATGACGTTATAACGTATTGCGTTATATGGTATGACGTTATAACGTATTACGTAATATGGGATGACGTTATAATGTATTACGTAACATGGGATGACGTTATAACGTATTACGTTATATGGTATGACGTTATAACGTATTACGTAATATGGGATGACGTTCTAACGTATTACGTTATGTGGGACGACGTTATAACGTATTGCGTTATATGGGATGACGTTATAACGTATTACGTTATGTGGGACGACGTTATAACGTATTGCATTGTATGGGATGACGTTATAACGTATTGCGTTATATGGTATGACGTTATAACGTATTACGTAACATGGGATGACGTTATAACGTATTACGTTATATGGTATGACGTTATAACGTATTTCGTTAAATGGGATGACGTTATAACGTATTGCGTTATATGGGATGACGTTATAACGTATTACGTTATATGGGATGACGTTATAACGTATTACGTTATGTGGGACGACGTTATAGCGTATTGCGTTATATGGGATGACGTTATAACGTATTACGTTATGTGGGATGACGTTATAACGAAATAGGTTATATGGTATGACGTTATAACGTATTACGTTATATGGTATGACGTTATAACGTATTACGTAATATGGGATGACGTTATAACGTATTACGTAATATGGGATGACGTTATAACGTATTACGTTATGTGGGACGACGTTATAACGTATTGCGTTATATGGGATGACGTTATAACGTATTGCGTTATATGGGATGACGTTATAACGTATTGCGTTATATGGTATGACGTTATAACGTATTTCGTTAAATGGGATGACGTTATAACGTATTGCGTTATGTGGGATGTCGTTATAACGTATTACGTTATATGGGATGACGTTATAACGTATTACGTTATATGGGATGACGTTATAACGTATTACGTAATATGGGATGACGCTATAACGTATTACGTTATGTAGGATGACGTTATAACGAAATAGGTTATATGGTATGACGTTATAACGTATTACGTTATATGGTATGACGTTATAACGTATTACGTAATATTGGATGACGTTATAACGTATTACGTTATGTGGGACGACGTTATAACGTATTGTGTTATGTGGGATGACGTTATAACGAAATAGGTTATATGGTATGACGTTATAAAGTATTACGTTATATGGTATGACGTTATAACGTATTACGTAATATGGGATGACGTTATACCGTATTACGTTATGTGGGACGACGTTATAATGTATTACGTAACATGGGATGACGTTATAACGTATTACGTTATATGGTATGACGTTATAACGTATTACGTAATATGGGATGACGTTCTAACGTATTACGTTATGTGGGACGACGTTATAACGTATTGCGTTATATGGGATGACGTTATAACGTATTACGTTATGTGGGACGACGTTATAACGTATTGCATTGTATGGGATGACGTTATAACGTATTGCGTTATATGGTATGACGTTATAACGTATTACGTAACATGGGATGACGTTATAACGTATTACGTTATATGGGATGACGTTATAACGTAAATAGGTTATATGGTATGACGTTATAACGTATTACGTAATATGGGATGACGTTAAAACGTATTACGTTATGTGGGACGACGTTATAACGTATTGCGTTATATGGGATGACGTTATAACGTATTGCGTTATATGGGATGACGTTATAACGTATTGCGTTATATGGTATGACGTTATAACGTATTACGTAACATGGGATGATGTTATAACGTATTACGTTATATGGGCTGACGTTATAACGTAAATAGGTTATATGGTATGACGTTATACCGTATTACGTCATATGGGATGACGTTATAACGTATTAAGTTATATGGGATGACGTCATAACGTAATAGGTTGTATGGTATGACGTTATAACGTAATAGGTTATATGGTATGACGTTATACCGAATTACGTTATATGGTATGACGTTATAACGTATTACGTAATATGGGATGACGTTATAACGTATTACGTTATGTGGGACGACGTTATAACGTATTGCGTTATATGGGATGACGTTATAGCGTATTGCGTTATATGGGATGACGTTATAACGTATTACGTTATGTGGGATGACGTTATAACGAAATAGGTTATATGGTATGACGTTATAACGTATTACGTTATATGGTATGACGTTATAACGTATTTCGTTAAATGGGATGACGTTATAACGTATTGCGTTATATGGGATGACGTTATAACGTATTACGTTATATGGGATGACGTTATAACGTATTACGTTATATGGGATGACGTTATAACGTATTACGTAATATGGGATGACGTTATAACGTATTACGTAATATGGGATGACGTTATAACGTATTACGTTATGTGGGACGACGTTATAACGTATTGCGTTATATGGGATGACGTTATAGCGTATTGCGTTATATGGGATGACGTTATAACGTATTACGTTATGTGGGATGACTTTATAACGAAATAGGTTATATGGTATGACGTTATAACGTATTACGTTATATGGTATGACGTTATAACGTATTACGTAATATGGGATGACGTTATAACGTATTGCGTTATATGGGATGACGTTATAACGTATTACGTTATGTGGGATGACGTTATAACGAAATAGGTTATATGGTATGACGTTATAACGTATTACGTAATATGGGATGACGTTATAACGTATTACGTTATGTGGGATGACGTTATAACGTATTGCGTTATATGGGATGACGTTATAACGTATTACGTAATATGGGATGACGTTATAACGTATTACGTTATGTGGGATGACGTTATAACGTATTGCGTTATATGGGATGACGTTATAACGTATTACGTTATATGGTATGACGTTATAACGTATTTCGTTAAATGGGATGACGTTATAACGTATTGCGTTATATGGGATGTCGTTATAACGTATTACGTTATATGGGATGACGTTATAACGTATTACGTTATATGGGATGACGTTATAACGTATTACGTAATATGGGATGACGTTATAACGTATTACGTTATGTGGGATGACGTTATAACGAAATAGGTTATATGGTATGACGTTATAACGTATTACGTTATATGGTATGACGTTATAACGTATTACGTAATATTGGATGACGTTATAACGTATTACGTTATGTGGGACGACGTTATAACGTATTGCGTTATATGGGATGACGTTATAACGTATTACGTTATGTGGGATGACGTTATAACGAAATAGGTTATATGGTATGACGTTATAACGTATTACGTTATATGGTATGACGTTATAACGTATTACGTAATATGGGATGACGTTATAACGTATTACGTTATGTGGGACGACGTTATAACGTATTGCGTTATATGGGATGACGTTATAACGTATTGCGTTATATGGGATGACGTTATAACGTATTACGTTATGTGGGATGACGTTATAACGAAATAGGTTATATGGTATGACGTTATAACGTATTACGTTATATGGTATGACGTTATAACGTATTACGTAATATGGTATGACGCTATAACGTATTACGTAATATGGGATGACGTTATAACGTATTACGTTATGTGGGACGACGTTATAACGTATTGCGTTATATGGGACGACGTTATAGCGTATTGCGTTATATGGGATGACGTTATAACGTATTACGTTATGTGGGACGACGTTATAACGTATTGCGTTATATGGGACGACGTTATAGCGTATTGCGTTATATGGGATGACGTTATAACGTATTACGTTATGTGGGATGACGTTATAACGAAATAGGTTATATGGTATGACGTTATAACGTATTACGTTATATGGTATGACGTTATAACGTATTACGTAATATGGGATGACGTTATAACGTATTACGTAATATGGGATGACGTTATAACGTATTACGTTATGTGGGACGACGTTATAACGTATTGCGTTATATGGTATGACGTTATAACGTATTACGTTATATGGGATGACGTTATAACGAAATAGGTTATGTGGTAAGACGTTATAACGTATTACGTTATATGGTATGACGTTATAACGTATTACGTAATATGGTATGACGTTATAACGTATTACGTAATTTTGGATGACGTTATAACGTATTACGTTATGTGGGTCGACGTTATAACGTATTGCGTTATATGGGATGACGTTATAACGTATTACGTTATGTGGGATGACGTTATAACGAAATAGGTTATATGGTATGACGTTATAACGTATTACGTAATATGGGATGACGTTATAACGTATTACGTTATGTGGGATGACGTTATAACGTATTGCGTTATATGGGATGACGTTATAACGTATTACGTAATATGGGATGACGTTATAACGTATTACGTTATGTGGGATGACGTTATAACGTATTGCGTTATATGGGATGACGTTATAACGTATTACGTTATGTGGGATGACGTTATAACGAAATAGGTTATATGGTATGACGTTATAACGTATTACGTAATATGGGATGACGTTATAACGTATTACGTAATATGGGATGACGTTATAACGTATTACGTTATGTGGGATGACGTTATAACGTATTACGTTATGTGGGACGACGTTATAACGTATTGCGTTATATGGGATGACGTTATAACGTATTGCGTTATATGGGATGACGTTATAACGTATTGCGTTATATGGTATGACGTTATAACGTATTTCGTTAAATGGGATGACGTTATAACGTATTGCGTTATATGGGATGTCGTTATAACGTATTACGTTATATGGGATGACGTTATAACGTATTACGTTATATGGGATGACGTTATAACGTATTACGTAATATGGGATGACGTTATAACGTATTACGTTATGTGGGATGACGTTATAACGAAATAGGTTATATGGTATGACGTTATAACGTATTACGTTATATGGTATGACGTTATAACGTATTACGTAATATTGGATGACGTTATAACGTATTACGTTATGTGGGACGACGTTATAACGTATTGCGTTATATGGGATGACGTTATAACGTATTACGTTATGTGGGATGACGTTATAACGAAATAGGTTATATGGTATGACGTTATAACGTATTACGTTATATGGTATGACGTTATAACGTATTACGTAATATGGGATGACGTTATAACGTATTACGTTATGTGGGACGACGTTATAACGTATTGCGTTATATGGGATGACGTTATAACGTATTGCGTTATATGGGATGACGTTATAACGTATTACGTTATGTGGGATGACGTTATAACGAAATAGGTTATATGGTATGACGTTATAACGTATTACGTTATATGGTATGACGTTATAACGTATTACGTAATATGGTATGACGCTATAACGTATTACGTAATATGGGATGACGTTATAACGTATTACGTTATGTGGGACGACGTTATAACGTATTGCGTTATATGGGACGACGTTATAGCGTATTGCGTTATATGGGATGACGTTATAACGTATTACGTTATGTGGGACGACGTTATAACGTATTGCGTTATATGGGACGACGTTATAGCGTATTGCGTTATATGGGATGACGTTATAACGTATTACGTTATGTGGGATGACGTTATAACGAAATAGGTTATATGGTATGACGTTATAACGTATTACGTTATATGGTATGACGTTATAACGTATTACGTAATATGGGATGACGTTATAACGTATTACGTAATATGGGATGACGTTATAACGTATTACGTTATGTGGGACGACGTTATAACGTATTGCGTTATATGGTATGACGTTATAACGTATTACGTTATATGGGATGACGTTATAACGAAATAGGTTATGTGGTAAGACGTTATAACGTATTACGTTATATGGTATGACGTTATAACGTATTACGTAATATGGTATGACGTTATAACGTATTACGTAATTTTGGATGACGTTATAACGTATTACGTTATGTGGGTCGACGTTATAACGTATTGCGTTATATGGGATGACGTTATAACGTATTACGTTATGTGGGATGACGTTATAACGAAATAGGTTATATGGTATGACGTTATAACGTATTACGTAATATGGGATGACGTTATAACGTATTACGTTATGTGGGATGACGTTATAACGTATTGCGTTATATGGGATGACGTTATAACGTATTACGTAATATGGGATGACGTTATAACGTATTACGTTATGTGGGATGACGTTATAACGTATTGCGTTATATGGGATGACGTTATAACGTATTACGTTATATGGCATGACGTTATAACGTATTACGTAATATTGGATGACGTTATAACGTATTACGTTATGTGGGATGACGTTATAACGTATTGCGTTATATGGGATGACGTTATAACGTATTACGTTATATGGCATGACGTTATAACGTATTACGTAATATTGGATGACGTTATAACGTATTACGTTATGTGGGACGACGTTATAACGTATTGCGTTATATGGGATGACGTTATAACGTATTGTGTTATATGGTATGACGTTATAACGTATTACGTTATATGGGATGACGTTATAACGAAATAGGTTATGTGGTAAGACGTTATAACGTATTACGTTATATGGTATGACGTTATAACGTATTACGTAATATGGGATGACGTTATAACGTATTACGTAATATGGGATGACGTTATAACGTATTACGTTATGTGGGACGACGTTATAACGTATTGCGTTATATGGGATGACGTTATAACGTATTACGTTATATGGGATGACGTTATAACGTAAATAGGTTATATGGTATGACGATATACCGTATTACGTCATATGGTATGACGTTATAACGTATTACGTTATATGGGATGACGTTATATCGTAATAGGTTATATGGTATGACGTTATAACGTAATAGGTTATATGGTATGACGATATACCGAATTACGTTATGTGGTACGACGTTATAACGTATTACGTTATATGGGATGATGTTATAACGTATTACGTTATATGGGATGACGTTATAACGTAATAGGTTATATGGTATAACGTCATAACCTATTACGTTATATGGTATGACGTTATAACGCATTACGTAATATGGGATGACGTTATAACGTATTACGTTATGTGGGACGACGTTATAACGTATTGCGTTATATGGGATGACGTTATAACGTATTGCGTTATATGGGATGACGTTATAACGTATTACGTTATGTGGGATTACGTTACAACGAAGTAGGTTATATGGTATGACGTTATAACGTATTACGTTATATGGTATGACGTTATAACGTATTACGTTATGTGGGACGACGTTATAACGTATTGCGTTATATGGGATGACGTTATAACGTATTGCGTTATATGGTATGACGTTATAACGTATTACGTTATATGGGATGACGTTATAACGAAATAGGTTATGTGGTATGACGTTATAACGTATTACGTTATATGGTATGACGTTATAGCGTATTACGTAATATGGGATGACGTTATAACGTATTACGTAATATGGGATGACGTTATAACGTATTACGTTATGTGGGACGACGTTATAACGTATTGCGTTATATGGGATGACGTTATAACGTATTACGTTATATGGGATGACGTTATAACATAAATAGGTTATATGGTATGACGTTATACCGTATTACGTCATATGGGATGACGTTATAACGTATTAAGTTATATGGGATGACGTTATAACGTAATAGGATGTATGGTATGACGTTATAACGTATTACGTTATATGGTATGACGTTATAACGTATTACGTAATATGGGATGACGTTATAACGTATTACGTTATGTGGGACGACGTTATAACGTATTGCGTTATATGGGATGACGTTATAACGTAATTGGTTATGTGGGATGACGTTATAACGTAATTGGTTATATGGTATAACGTTATAACGTATTACGCTATATGGTATGACGTAATAACGTATTACGTTATATGGGATGACGCTATAACGTATTGCGTAATATGGCATGACGTTATAACGTATTACGTTATGTGGGACGACGTTATAACGTATTGCGTTATATGGGATGAAGTTATAACGTATTACGTTATTTGGTATGACGTTATAACGTATTACGTAACATGGGATGACGTTATAACGTATTGCGTTATATGGGATGACGTTATAACGTATTACGTACTATGGGATGACGTTATAACTTATTACGTAATATGGGATGACGTTATAACGTATTACGTTATGTGGGACGACGTTATAACGTATTCCGTTATATGGGATGACGTTATAACGTATTACGTTATATGGGATGACGTTGTAACGTAAACAGGTTATATGGTATGACGTTATAACGTATTACGTAATATGGGATGACGTTATAACGTACTACGTTATGTGGGATGTCGTTATAACGAATTAGGTTATATGGTATGACGTTATAACGTATTACGTAATATGGGATGACGTTATAACGTATTACGTTATGTGGGACGACGTTATAACGTATTGCGTTATATGGGATGACGTTATAACGTATTGCGTTATATGGTATGACGTTATAACGTATTACGTAACATGGGATGATGTTATAACGTATTACGTTATATGGGCTGACGTTATAACGTAAATAGGTTATATGGTATGACGTTATACCGTATTACGTCATATGGGATGACGTTATAACGTATTAAGTTATATGGGATGACGTCATAACGTAATAGGTTGTATGGTATGACGTTATAACGTAATAGGTTATATGGTATGACGTTATACCGAATTACGTTATATGGTATGACGTTATAACGTATTACGTAATATGGGATGACGTTATAACGTATTACGTTATGTGGGACGACGTTATAACGTATTGCGTTATATGGGATGACGTTATAGCGTATTGCGTTATATGGGATGACGTTATAACGTATTACGTTATGTGGGATGACGTTATAACGAAATAGGTTATATGGTATGACGTTATAACGTATTACGTTATATGGTATGACGTTATAACGTATTTCGTTAAATGGGATGACGTTATAACGTATTGCGTTATATGGGATGACGTTATAACGTATTACGTTATATGGGATGACGTTATAACGTATTACGTTATATGGGATGACGTTATAACGTATTACGTAATATGGGATGACGTTATAACGTATTACGTTATGTGGGATGACGTTATAACGAAATAGGTTATATGGTATGACGTTATAACGTATTACGTTATATGGTATGACGTTATAACGTATTACGTAATATGGGATGACGTTATAACGTATTACGTTATGTGGGACGACGTTATAACGTATTGCGTTATATGGGATGACGTTATAGCGTATTGCGTTATATGGGATGACGTTATAACGTATTACGTTATGTGGGATGACGTTATAACGAAATAGGTTATATGGTATGACGTTATAACGTATTACGTTATATGGTATGACGTTATAACGTATTACGTAATATGGGATGACGTTATAACGTATTACGTAATATGGGATGACGTTATAACGTATTACGTTATGTGGGACGACGTTATAACGTATTGCGTTATATGGGATGACGTTATAACGTATTGCGTTATATGGGATGACGTTATAACGTATTGCGTTATATGGTATGACGTTATAACGTATTTCGTTAAATGGGATGACGTTATAACGTATTGCGTTATATGGGATGTCGTTATAACGTATTACGTTATATGGGATGACGTTATAACGTATTACGTTATATGGGATGACGTTATAACGTATTACGTAATATGGGATGACGTTATAACGTATTACGTTATGTGGGATGACGTTATAACGAAATAGGTTATATGGTATGACGTTATAACGTATTACGTTATATGGTATGACGTTATAACGTATCACGTAATATTGGATGACGTTATAACGTATTACGTTATGTGGGACGACGTTATAACGTATTGCGTTATATGGGATGACGTTATAACGTATTACGTTATGTGGGATGACGTTATAACGAAATAGGTTATATGGTATGACGTTATAACGTATTACGTTATATGGTATGACGTTATAACGTATTACGTAATATGGGATGACGTTATAACGTATTACGTTATGTGGGACGACGTTATAACGTATTGCGTTATATGGGATGACGTTATAACGTATTGTGTTATATGGTATGACGTTATAACGTATTACGTTATATGGGATGACGTTATAACGAAATAGGTTATGTGGTAAGACGTTATAACGTATTACGTTATATGGTATGACGTTATAACGTATTGCGTTATATGGGATGACGTTATAACGTATTACGTTATATGGGATGACGTTATAACGTATTACGTTATATGGTATGACGTTATAACGTATTTCGTTAAATGGGATGACGTTATAACGTATTGCGTTATATGGGATGACGTTATAACGTATTACGTTATATGGCATGACGTTATAACGTATTACGTTATATGGGATGACGTTATAACGTAATAGGTTATATGGTATGACGTTATAACGTATTACGTTATATGGGATGACGTTATAACGTATTACGTAATATGGGATGACGTTATAACGTATTACGTTATGTGGGACGACGTTATAACGTATTGCGTTATATGGGATGACGTTATAGCGTATTGCGTTATATGGGATGACGTTATAACGTATTACGTTATGTGGGATGACGTTATAACGAAATAGGTTATATGGTATGACGTTATAACGTATTACGTTATATGGTATGACGTTATAACGTATTACGTAATATGGGATGACGTTATAACGTATTACGTAATATGGGATGACGTTATAACGTATTACGTTATGTGGGACGACGTTATAACGTATTGCGTTATATGGTATGACGTTATAACGTATTACGTTATATGGGATGACGTTATAACGAAATAGGTTATGTGGTAAGACGTTATAACGTATTACGTTATATGGTATGACGTTATAACGTATTACGTAATATGGTATGACGTTATAACGTATTTCGTTAAATGGGATGACGTTATAACGTATTGCGTTATATGGGATGACGTTATAACGTATTACGTTATATGGGATGACGTTATAACGTATTACGTTATATGGGATGACGTTATAATGTATTACGTAATATGGGATGACGTTATAACGTATTACGTTATGTGGGATGACGTTATAACGAAATAGGTTATATGGTATGACGTTATAACGTATTACGTTATATGGTATGACGTTAAAACGTATTACGTAATATGGGATGACGTTATAACGTATTACGTTATGTGGGACGACGTTATAACGTATTGCGTTATATGGGATGACGTTATAGCGTATTGCGTTATATGAGATGACGTTATAACGTATTACGTTATGTGGGATGACGCTATAACGTATTGCGTTATATGGGATGACGTTATAACGTATTGCGTTATATGGGATGACGTTATAACGTATTGCGTTATATGGTATGACGTTATAACGTATTTCGTTAAATGGGATGACGTTATAACGTATTGCGTTATGTGGGATGTCGTTATAACGTATTACGTTATATGGGATGACGTTATAACGTATTACGTTATATGGGATGACGTTATAACGTATTACGTAATATGGGATGACGTTATAACGTATTACGTTATGTGGGATGACGTTATAACGTATTGCGTTATATGGGATGACGTTATAACGTATTACGTTATATGGCATGACGTTATAACGTATTACGTAATATTGGATGACGTTATAACGTATTACGTTATGTGGGACGACGTTATAACGTATTGCGTTATATGGGATGACGTTATAACGTATTGTGTTATATGGTATGACGTTATAACGTATTACGTTATATGGGATGACGTTATAACGAAATAGGTTATGTGGTAAGACGTTATAACGTATTACGTTATATGGTATGACGTTATAACGTATTACGTAATATGGGATGACGTTATAACGTATTACGTAATATGGGATGACGTTATAACGTATTACGTTATGTGGGACGACGTTATAACGTATTGCGTTATATGGGATGACGTTATAACGTATTACGTTATATGGGATGACGTTATAACGTAAATAGGTTATATGGTATGACGATATACCGTATTACGTCATATGGTATGACGTTATAACGTATTACGTTATATGGGATGACGTTATATCGTAATAGGTTATATGGTATGACGTTATAACGTAATAGGTTATATGGTATGACGATATACCGAATTACGTTATGTGGTATGACGTTATAACGTATTACGTTATATGGGATGATGTTATAACGTATTACGTTATATGGGATGACGTTATAACGTAATAGGTTATATGGTATGACGTCATAACGTATTACGTTATATGGTATGACGTTATAACGCATTACGTAATATGGGATGACGTTATAACGTATTACGTTATGTGGGACGACGTTATAACGTATTGCGTTATATGGGATGACGTTATAACGTATTGCGTTATATGGGATGACGTTATAACGTATTACGTTATGTGGGATTACGTTATAACGAAGTAGGTTATATGGTATGACGTTATAACGTATTACGTTATATGGTATGACGTTATAACGTATTACGTTATGTGGGACGACGTTATAACGTATTGCGTTATATGGGATGACGTTATAACGTATTGCGTTATATGGTATGACGTTATAACGTATTACGTTATATGGGATGACGTTATAACGAAATAGGTTATGTGGTATGACGTTATAACGTATTACGTTATATGGTATGACGTTATAGCGTATTACGTAATATGGGATGACGTTATAACGTATTACGTAATATGGGATGACGTTATAACGTATTACGTTATGTGGGACGACGTTATAACGTATTGCGTTATATGGGATGACGTTATAACGTATTACGTTATATGGGATGACGTTATAACATAAATAGGTTATATGGTATGACGTTATACCGTATTACGTCATATGGGATGACGTTATAACGTATTAAGTTATACGGGATGACGTTATAACGTAATAGGATGTATGTTTATGACGTTATAACGTATTACGTTATATGGTATGACGTTATAACGTATTACGTAATATGGGATGACGTTATAACGTATTACGTAATATGGGATGACGTTATAACGTATTACGTTATGTGGGACGACGTTATAACGTATTGCGTTATATGGGATGACGTTATAACGTAATTGGTTATGTGGGATGACGTTATAACGTAATTGGTTATATGGTATAACGTTATAACGTATTACGCTATATGGTATGACGTAATAACGTATTACGTTATATGGGATGACGCTATAACGTATTGCGTAATATGGCATGACGTTATAACGTATTACGTTATGTGGGACGACGTTATAACGTATTGCGTTATATGGGATGAAGTTATAACGTATTACGTTATTTGGTATGACGTTATAACGTAAATAGGTTACATGGTATGACGTTATACCGTATTACGTTATATGGGATGACGTTATGACGTATTACGTTATATGGTATGACGTTATAACCTAAATAGGTTATATGGTATGACGTTATACCGTATTACGTTATATGGGATGACGTTATAACGTATTACGTAATATGGGATGATGTTATAACGTATTACGTTATGTGGGACGACGTTATAACGTATTGCGTTATGTGGGACGACATTATAACGTATTGCGTTATATGGGATGACGTTATAACGAAATAGGTTATATGGTATGACGTTATAACGTATTACGTTATATGGTATGACGCTATAACGTATTACGTAATATGGGATGACGTTATAACGTATTACGTTATGTGGGACGACGTTATAACGTTTTGCGTTATATGGGATGACGTTATAACGTATTACGTTATATGGGATGACGTTACAACGTATTACGTTATATGGGATGACGTTATAACGTAATTGGTTATATGGTATAACGTTATAACGTATTGCGTTATATGGCATGACGTTATAACGTATTACGTTATGTGGGACGACATTATAACGTATTGCGTTATATGGGATGACGTTATAACGAAATAGGTTATATGGTATGACGTTATAACGTATTACGTTATATGGTATGACGCTATAACGTATTACGTAATATGGGATGACGTTATAACGTATTACGTTATGTGGGACGACGTTATAACGTTTTGCGTTATATGGGATGACGTTATAACGTATTACGTTATATGGGATGACGTTACAACGTATTACGTTATATGGGATGACGTTATAACGTAATTGGTTATATGGTATAACGTTATAACGTATTACGCTATATGGTATGACGTAATACCGTAATAGGTTATATGGTATGACGTTATAACGTAATACGTTATATGGTATGACGTTATAACGTAAATAGGTTATATGGTATGACGCTATAACGTATTACGTTATATGGTATGACGTTATAACGAAATAGGTTATATGGTATGACGTTATAACGTATTACGTTATATGGGATGACGTTATATCGTATTACGTTATATGGGATGACATTATAACGTATTACGTTATATGGGATGACGTTATAACGTAATTGGTTATATGGTATAACGTTATAACGTATTACGCTATATGGTATGACGTTATAACGTAATAGGTTATATGGTATGACGTTATAACGTAATAGGTTATATGGTATGACGTTATAACGTAATACGTTATATGGTATGACGTTATAACGTAAATAGGTTATATGGTATGACGTTATATCGTATTACGTCATATGAGATGACGTTATAACGTATTACGTTATATGGGATGACGTTATAACGTAATAGGTTATATGGTATGACGTTATAACGTAATAGGTTATATGGTATGACGTTATAACGTATTACGTTATATGGTATGACGTTATAACGTAAATAGGTTATATGGTATGACGTTATACCGTATTACGTTATATGGTATGACGTTATAACGTAATAGGTTATATGGTATGACGTTATAACGTAATACGTTATATGGTATGACGTTATAACGTAAATAGGTTATATGGTATGACGTTATACCGTATTACGTCATATGGGATGACGTTATAACGTATTACGTTATATGGGATGACGTTATAACGTATTACGTTATATGGGATGACGTTATAATGTATTACGTAATATGGGATGACGTTATAACGTATTACGTTATGTGGGATGACGTTATAACGAAATAGGTTATATGGTATGACGTTATAACGTATTACGTTATATGGTATGACGTTAAAACGTATTACGTAATATGGGATGACGTTATAACGTATTACGTTATGTGGGACGACGTTATAACGTATTGCGTTATATGGGATGACGTTATAGCGTATTGCGTTATATGAGATGACGTTATAACGTATTACGTTATGTGGGATGACGCTATAACGTATTGCGTTATATGGGATGACGTTATAACGTATTGCGTTATATGGGATGACGTTATAACGTATTGCGTTATATGGTATGACGTTATAACGTATTTCGTTAAATGGGATGACGTTATAACGTATTGCGTTATGTGGGATGTCGTTATAACGTATTACGTTATATGGGATGACGTTATAACGTATTACGTTATATGGGATGACGTTATAACGTATTACGTAATATGGGATGACGTTATAACGTATTACGTTATGTGGGATGACGTTATAACGTATTGCGTTATATGGGATGACGTTATAACGTATTACGTTATATGGCATGACGTTATAACGTATTACGTAATATTGGATGACGTTATAACGTATTACGTTATGTGGGACGACGTTATAACGTATTGCGTTATATGGGATGACGTTATAACGTATTGTGTTATATGGTATGACGTTATAACGTATTACGTTATATGGGATGACGTTATAACGAAATAGGTTATGTGGTAAGACGTTATAACGTATTACGTTATATGGTATGACGTTATAACGTATTACGTAATATGGGATGACGTTATAACGTATTACGTAATATGGGATGACGTTATAACGTATTACGTTATGTGGGACGACGTTATAACGTATTGCGTTATATGGGATGACGTTATAACGTATTACGTTATATGGGATGACGTTATAACGTAAATAGGTTATATGGTATGACGATATACCGTATTACGTCATATGGTATGACGTTATAACGTATTACGTTATATGGGATGACGTTATATCGTAATAGGTTATATGGTATGACGTTATAACGTAATAGGTTATATGGTATGACGATATACCGAATTACGTTATGTGGTATGACGTTATAACGTATTACGTTATATGGGATGATGTTATAACGTATTACGTTATATGGGATGACGTTATAACGTAATAGGTTATATGGTATGACGTCATAACGTATTACGTTATATGGTATGACGTTATAACGCATTACGTAATATGGGATGACGTTATAACGTATTACGTTATGTGGGACGACGTTATAACGTATTGCGTTATATGGGATGACGTTATAACGTATTGCGTTATATGGGATGACGTTATAACGTATTACGTTATGTGGGATTACGTTATAACGAAGTAGGTTATATGGTATGACGTTATAACGTATTACGTTATATGGTATGACGTTATAACGTATTACGTTATGTGGGACGACGTTATAACGTATTGCGTTATATGGGATGACGTTATAACGTATTGCGTTATATGGTATGACGTTATAACGTATTACGTTATATGGGATGACGTTATAACGAAATAGGTTATGTGGTATGACGTTATAACGTATTACGTTATATGGTATGACGTTATAGCGTATTACGTAATATGGGATGACGTTATAACGTATTACGTAATATGGGATGACGTTATAACGTATTACGTTATGTGGGACGACGTTATAACGTATTGCGTTATATGGGATGACGTTATAACGTATTACGTTATATGGGATGACGTTATAACATAAATAGGTTATATGGTATGACGTTATACCGTATTACGTCATATGGGATGACGTTATAACGTATTAAGTTATACGGGATGACGTTATAACGTAATAGGATGTATGTTTATGACGTTATAACGTATTACGTTATATGGTATGACGTTATAACGTATTACGTAATATGGGATGACGTTATAACGTATTACGTAATATGGGATGACGTTATAACGTATTACGTTATGTGGGACGACGTTATAACGTATTGCGTTATATGGGATGACGTTATAACGTAATTGGTTATGTGGGATGACGTTATAACGTAATTGGTTATATGGTATAACGTTATAACGTATTACGCTATATGGTATGACGTAATAACGTATTACGTTATATGGGATGACGCTATAACGTATTGCGTAATATGGCATGACGTTATAACGTATTACGTTATGTGGGACGACGTTATAACGTATTGCGTTATATGGGATGAAGTTATAACGTATTACGTTATTTGGTATGACGTTATAACGTAAATAGGTTACATGGTATGACGTTATACCGTATTACGTTATATGGGATGACGTTATGACGTATTACGTTATATGGTATGACGTTATAACCTAAATAGGTTATATGGTATGACGTTATACCGTATTACGTTATATGGGATGACGTTATAACGTATTACGTAATATGGGATGATGTTATAACGTATTACGTTATGTGGGACGACGTTATAACGTATTGCGTTATGTGGGACGACATTATAACGTATTGCGTTATATGGGATGACGTTATAACGAAATAGGTTATATGGTATGACGTTATAACGTATTACGTTATATGGTATGACGCTATAACGTATTACGTAATATGGGATGACGTTATAACGTATTACGTTATGTGGGACGACGTTATAACGTTTTGCGTTATATGGGATGACGTTATAACGTATTACGTTATATGGGATGACGTTACAACGTATTACGTTATATGGGATGACGTTATAACGTAATTGGTTATATGGTATAACGTTATAACGTATTGCGTTATATGGCATGACGTTATAACGTATTACGTTATGTGGGACGACATTATAACGTATTGCGTTATATGGGATGACGTTATAACGAAATAGGTTATATGGTATGACGTTATAACGTATTACGTTATATGGTATGACGCTATAACGTATTACGTAATATGGGATGACGTTATAACGTATTACGTTATGTGGGACGACGTTATAACGTTTTGCGTTATATGGGATGACGTTATAACGTATTACGTTATATGGGATGACGTTACAACGTATTACGTTATATGGGATGACGTTATAACGTAATTGGTTATATGGTATAACGTTATAACGTATTACGCTATATGGTATGACGTAATACCGTAATAGGTTATATGGTATGACGTTATAACGTAATACGTTATATGGTATGACGTTATAACGTAAATAGGTTATATGGTATGACGCTATAACGTATTACGTTATATGGTATGACGTTATAACGAAATAGGTTATATGGTATGACGTTATAACGTATTACGTTATATGGGATGACGTTATATCGTATTACGTTATATGGGATGACATTATAACGTATTACGTTATATGGGATGACGTTATAACGTAATTGGTTATATGGTATAACGTTATAACGTATTACGCTATATGGTATGACGTTATAACGTAATAGGTTATATGGTATGACGTTATAACGTAATAGGTTATATGGTATGACGTTATAACGTAATACGTTATATGGTATGACGTTATAACGTAAATAGGTTATATGGTATGACGTTATATCGTATTACGTCATATGAGATGACGTTATAACGTATTACGTTATATGGGATGACGTTATAACGTAATAGGTTATATGGTATGACGTTATAACGTAATAGGTTATATGGTATGACGTTATAACGTATTACGTTATATGGTATGACGTTATAACGTAAATAGGTTATATGGTATGACGTTATACCGTATTACGTTATATGGTATGACGTTATAACGTAATAGGTTATATGGTATGACGTTATAACGTAATACGTTATATGGTATGACGTTATAACGTAAATAGGTTATATGGTATGACGTTATACCGTATTACGTCATATGGGATGACGTTATAACGTATTACGTTATATGGGATGACGTTATAACGTAATAGGTTATATGGTATGACGTTATAACGTAATAGGTTATACGGTATGACGTAATACCTAATTACGTTATATGGTATGTCGTTATAACGTAAATAGGTTATATCGTATGACGTTATACCGTATTACGTTATATGGGATGACGTTATAACGTATTAAGTTATATGGGATGACGTTATAACGTAATAGGATGTATGGTATGACGTTATAACGTAATAGGTTATATGGTATGACGTTATACCGAATTACGTTATGTGGTATGACGTTATAACGTATTACGTTATATGGGATGACGTTATAACGTATTTCGTTAAATGGGATGACGTTATAACGTATTACGTAATACGGGATGACGTTATAACGTATTACGTTATGTGGGATGACGTTATAACGAAATAGGTTATATGGTATGACGTTATAACGTATTACGTTATATGGGATGACGCTATAACGTATTACGTAATATGGCATGACGTTATAACGTATTACGTTATGTGGGACGACGTTATAACGTATTGCGTTATATGGGATGACGTTATAACGTATTACGTTATATGGTATGACGTTATAACGTAAATAGGTTACATGGTATGACGGTATACCGTATTACGTTATATGGGATGACGTTATAACGTATTACGTTATATGGTATGACGTTATAACGTAAATAGGTTATATGGTATGACGTTATACCGTATTACGTTATATGGGATGACGTTATAACGTATTACGTAATATGGGATGATGTTATAACGTATTACGTTATGTGGGACGACGTTATAACGTATTGCGTTATATGGGATGACGTTATAACGTAAATAGGTTATATGGTATGACGTTATAACGTATTACGTTATATGGTATGACGTTATAACGTAATACGTTATATGGTATGACGTTATAACGTAAATAGGTTATATGGTATGACGTTATAACGTATTACGTTATATGGTATGAAGTTATAACGTATTACGTTATATGGGATGCCGTTATAACGAAATTGGTTATGTGGGATGACGTTATAACGTAATTGGTTATATGGTATAACGTTATAACGTATTACGCTATATGGTATGACGTAATAACGTATTACGTTATATGGGATGACGCTATAACGTATTGCGTAATATGGCATGACGTTATAACGTATTACGTTATGTGGAACGACGTTATAACTTATTGCGTTATATGGGATGACGTTATAACGTATTACGTTATATGGTATGACGTTATAACGTATTACGTTATATGGGATGTCGCTATAACGAAATTGGTTATATGGTATGACGTTATAACGTAATAGGTTATATGGTATGACGTTATAACGTAAATAGGTTATATGGTATGACGTTATACCGTATTACGTTATATGGGATGACGCTATAACGTATTACGTAATATGGGATGATGTTATAACGTATTACGTTATGTGGGACGACGTTATAACGTATTGCGTTATATGGGATGACGTTATAACGTAAATAGGTTATATGGTATGACGTTATAACGTATTACGTTATATGGTATGACGTTATAACGTATTACGTTATATGGGATGTCGCTATAACGAAATTGGTTATATGGTATGACGTTATAACGTAATAGGTTATATGGTATGACGTTATAACGTATTACGTAATATGGTATGACGTTATAACGTATTACGTTATGTGGGACGACGTTATAACGTATTGCGTTATATGGGATGACGTTATAACGAAATAGGTTATATGGTATGACGTTATAACGTATTACGTTTTATGGTATGACGTTATAACGTATTACGTAATATGGGATGACGTTATAACGTATTACGTTATGTGGGACGACGTTATAACGTTTTGCGTTATATGGGATGACGTTATAACGTATTACGTTATATGGGATGACGTTATAACGTATTACGTTATATGGGATGACGTTATAACGTAATTGGTTATATGGTATAACGTTATAACGTATTACGCTATATGGTATGACGTAATAACGTAATAGGTTATATGGTATGACGTTATAACGTAATACGTTATATGGTAAGACGTTATAACGTAATACGTTATATGGTATGACGTTATAACGTATTACGTTATATGGGATGACGCTATAACGAAATTGGTTATATGGTATGACGTTATAACGTAATAGGTTATATGGTATGACGTTATAACGTATTACGTAATATGGTATGACGTTATAACGTATTACGTTATGTGGGACGACGTTATAACGTATTGCGTTATATGGGATGACGTTATAACGTATTACGTTATATGGGATGACGTTATAACGTATTTCGTTAAATGGGATGACGTTATAACGTATTACGTAATATGGGATGACGTTATAACGTATTACGTTATGTGGGATGACGTTATGACGAAATAGGTTATATGGTATGACGTTATAACGTATTACGTTATATGGGATGACGCTATAACGTATTACGTAATATGGCATGACGTTATAACGTATTACGTTATGTGGGACGACGTTATAACGTATTGCGTTATATGGGATGACGTTATAACGTATTACGTTATATGGTATGACGTTATAACGTAAATAGGTTACATGGTATGACGTTATACCGTATTACGTTATATGGGATGACGTTATAACGTATTACGTTATATGGTATGACGTTATAACGTAAATAGGTTATATGGTATGACGTTATACCGTATTACGTTATATGGGATGACGTTATAACGTATTACGTAATATGGGATGATGTTATAACGTATTACGTTATGTGGGACGACGTTATAACGTATTGCGTTATATGGGATGACGTTATAACGTAAATAGGTTATATGGTATGACGTTATAACGTATTACGTTATATGGTATGACGTTATAACGTATTACGTTATATGGGATGACGCTATAACGAAATTGGTTATATGGTATGACGTTATAACGTAGTAGGTTATATGGTATGACGTTATAACGTATTACGTAATATGGTATGACGTTATAACGTATTACGTTATGTGGGACGACGTTATAACGTATTGCGTTATATGGGATGACGTTATAACGAAATAGGTTATATGGTATGACGTTATAACGTATTACGTTTTATGGTATGACGTTATAACGTATTACGTAATATGGGATGACGTTATAACGTATTACGTTATGTGGGACGACGTTATAACGTTTTGCGTTATATGGGATGACGTTATAACGTATTACGTTATATGGGATGACGTTATAACGTATTACGTTATATGGGATGACGTTATAACGTAATTGGTTATATGGTATAACGTTATAACGTATTACGCTATATGGTATGACGTAATAACGTAATAGGTTATATGGTATGACGTTATAACGTAATACGTTATATGGTAAGACGTTATAACGTAATACGTTATATGGTATGACGTTATAACGTATTACGTTATATGGGATGACGCTATAACGAAATTGGTTATATGGTATGACGTTATAACGTAATAGGTTATATGGTATGACGTTATAACGTATTACGTAATATGGTATGACGTTATAACGTATTACGTTATGTGGGACGACGTTATAACGTATTGCGTTATATGGGATGACGTTATAACGTATTACGTTATATGGGATGACGTTATAACGTATTTCGTTAAATGGGATGACGTTATAACGTATTACGTAATATGGGATGACGTTATAACGTATTACGTTATGTGGGATGACGTTATGACGAAATAGGTTATATGGTATGACGTTATAACGTATTACGTTATATGGGATGACGCTATAACGTATTACGTAATATGGCATGACGTTATAACGTATTACGTTATGTGGGACGACGTTATAACGTATTGCGTTATATGGGATGACGTTATAACGTATTACGTTATATGGTATGACGTTATAACGTAAATAGGTTACATGGTATGACGTTATACCGTATTACGTTATATGGGATGACGTTATAACGTATTACGTTATATGGTATGACGTTATAACGTAAATAGGTTATATGGTATGACGTTATACCGTATTACGTTATATGGGATGACGTTATAACGTATTACGTAATATGGGATGATGTTATAACGTATTACGTTATGTGGGACGACGTTATAACGTATTGCGTTATATGGGATGACGTTATAACGTAAATAGGTTATATGGTATGACGTTATAACGTATTACGTTATATGGTATGACGTTATAACGTATTACGTTATATGGGATGACGCTATAACGAAATTGGTTATATGGTATGACGTTATAACGTAGTAGGTTATATGGTATGACGTTATAACGTATTACGTAATATGGTATGACGTTATAACGTATTACGTTATGTGGGACGACGTTATAACGTATTGCGTTATATGGGATGACGTTATAACGTATTACGTTATATGGGATGACGTTATAACTTATTACGTTATATGGGATGACGTTATAACGTATTACGTTATATGGGATGACGTTATAACGTAATACGTTATATGGGATGACGTTGTAACTGAATAGTTTATATGGTATGACATTATAACTTAATTGTTTATATGGTATGACGTTATAAGGTATTGCGTTATATGGTATGACGTTATAACGTATTGCGTTATATGGGATGACGTTATAACGAAATAGGTTATATGGTATGACGTTATAACGTATTACGTTATATGGTATGACGTTATAACGTATTACGTAATATGGGATGACGTTATAACGTATTACGTTATGTGGGACGACGTTATAACGTTTTGCGTTATATGGGATGACGTTATAACGTATTACGTTATGTGGGACGACGTTATAACGTATTACGTTATGTGGGACGACGTTATAACGTATTGCGTTATATGGGATGACGTTATAACGTATTACGTTATATGGGATGACGTTATAACTTATTACGTTATATGGGATGACGTTATAACGTATTACGTTATATGGGATGACGTTATAACGTAATACGTTATATGGGATGACGTTGTAACTGAATAGTTTATATGGTATGACATTATAACTTAATTGTTTATATGGTATGACGTTATAAGGTATTACGTTATATGGGATGACGTTATAACGTATTACGTTATATGGGATGACGTTATAACGTAATTGGTTATATGGTATAACGTTATATCGTATTACGCTATATGGTATGACGTAATAACTCATTACGTTATATGGGATGACGTTATAACGTATTACGTTATATGGGATGACGTTATAACGTAATACGTTATATGGGATGACGTTGTAACTGAATAGTTCATATGGTATGACATTATAACTTAATTGTTTATATGGTATGACGTTATAAGGTATTGCGTTATATGGTATGACGTTATAACGTATTGCGTTATATGGGATGACGTTATAACGAAATAGGTTATATGGTATGACTTTATAACGTATTACGTTATATGGTATGACGTTATAACGTATTACGTAATATGGTATGACGTTATAACGTAATACGTTATATGGTAAGACGTTATAACGTAATACGTTATATGGTATGACGTTATAACGTAAATAGGTTATATGGTATGACGTTATAACGTATTACGTTATATGGTATGACGTTATAACGTATTACGTTATATGGGATGCCGTTATAACGAAATTGGTTATGTGGGATGACGTTATAACGTAATTGGTTATATGGTATAACGTTATAAAGTATTACGCTATATGGTATGACGTAATAACGTATTACGTTATATGGGATGACGCTATAACGTATTGCGTAATATGGCATGACGTTATAACGTATTACGTTATGTGGAACGACGTTATAACTTATTGCGTTATATGGGATGACGTTATAACGTATTACGTTATTTGGTATGACGTTATAACGTAAATAGGTTACATGGTATGACGTTATACCGTATTACGTTATATGGGATGACGTTATAACGTATTACGTTATATGGTATGACGTTATAACGTAAATAGGTTATATGGTATGACGTTATACCGTATTACGTTATATGGGATGACGCTATAACGTATTACGTAATATGGGATGATGTTATAACGTATTACGTTATGTGGGACGACGTTATAACGTATTGCGTTATATGGGATGACGTTATAACGTAAATAGGTTATATGGTATGACGTTATAACGTATTACGTTATATGGTATGACGTTATAACGTATTACGTTATATGGGATGTCGCTATAACGAAATTGGTTATATGGTATGACGTTATAACGTAATAGGTTATATGGTATGACGTTATAACGTATTACGTAATATGGTATGACGTTATAACGTATTACGTTATGTGGGACGACGTTATAACGTATTGCGTTATATGGGATGACGTTATAACGAAATAGGTTATATGGTATGACGTTATAACGTATTACGTTTTATGGTATGACGTTATAACGTATTACGTAATATGGGATGACGTTATAACGTATTACGTTATGTGGGACGACGTTATAACGTTTTGCGTTATATGGGATGACGTTATAACGTATTACGTTATATGGGATGACGTTATAACGTATTACGTTATATGGGATGACGTTATAACGTAATTGGTTATATGGTATAACGTTATAACGTATTACGCTATATGGTATGACGTAATACCGTAATAGGTTATATGGTATGACGTTATAACGTAATACGTTATATGGTAAGACGTGATAACGTAATACGTTATATGGTATGACGTTATAACGTAAATAGGTTATATGGTATGACGTTATAACGTATTACGTTATATGGTATGACGTTATAACGTATTACGTTATATGGGATGCCGTTATAACGAAATTGGTTATATGGTATGACGTTATAACGTAATAGGTTATATGGTAAGACGTTATAACGTAATACGTTATATGGTATGACGTTTTAACGTAAATAGGTTATATGGGATGACGTCATATCGTATTACGTCATATGGGATGACGTTATAACGTATTACGTTATATGGGATGACGTTATAACGTAATAGGTTATATGGTATGACGTTATAACGTAATAGGTTATATGGTATGACGTTATAACGTATTACGTTATATGGTATGACGTTATAACGTAAATAGGTTATATGGTATGACGTTATACCGTATTACGTTATATGGTATGACGTTATAACGTAATAGGTTATATGGTATGACGTTATAACGTAATACGTTATATGGTATGACGTTATAACGTAAATAGGTTATATGGTATGACGTTATACCGTATTACGTCATATGGGATGACGTTATAACGTATTACGTTATATGGGATGACGCTATAACGTATTGCGTAATATGGCATGACGTTATAACGTATTACGTTATGTGGAACGACGTTATAACTTATTGCGTTATATGGGATGACGTTATAACGTATTACGTTATATGGTATGACGTTATAACGTATTACGTTATATGGGATGTCGCTATAACGAAATTGGTTATATGGTATGACGTTATAACGTAATAGGTTATATGGTATGACGTTATAACGTAAATAGGTTATATGGTATGACGTTATACCGTATTACGTTATATGGGATGACGCTATAACGTATTACGTAATATGGGATGATGTTATAACGTATTACGTTATGTGGGACGACGTTATAACGTATTGCGTTATATGGGATGACGTTATAACGTAAATAGGTTATATGGTATGACGTTATAACGTATTACGTTATATGGTATGACGTTATAACGTATTACGTTATATGGGATGTCGCTATAACGAAATTGGTTATATGGTATGACGTTATAACGTAATAGGTTATATGGTATGACGTTATAACGTATTACGTAATATGGTATGACGTTATAACGTATTACGTTATGTGGGACGACGTTATAACGTATTGCGTAATATGGCATGACGTTATAACGTATTACGTTATGTGGAACGACGTTATAACTTATTGCGTTATATGGGATGACGTTATAACGTATTACGTTATTTGGTATGACGTTATAACGTAAATAGGTTACATGGTATGACGTTATACCGTATTACGTTATATGGGATGACGTTATAACGTATTACGTTATATGGTATGACGTTATAACGTAAATAGGTTATATGGTATGACGTTATACCGTATTACGTTATATGGGATGACGCTATAACGTATTACGTAATATGGGATGATGTTATAACGTATTACGTTATGTGGGACGACGTTATAACGTATTGCGTTATATGGGATGACGTTATAACGTAAATAGGTTATATGGTATGACGTTATAACGTATTACGTTATATGGTATGACGTTATAACGTATTACGTTATATGGAATGTCGCTATAACGAAATTGGTTATATGGTATGACGTTATAACGTAATAGGTTATATGGTATGACGTTATAACGTATTACGTAATATGGTATGACGTTATAACGTATTACGTTATGTGGGACGACGTTATAACGTAATACGTTATATGGGATGACGTTGTAACTGAATAGTTCATATGGTATGACATTATAACTTAATTGTTTATATGGTATGACGTTATAAGGTATTGCGTTATATGGTATGACGTTATAACGTATTGCGTTATATGGGATGACGTTATAACGAAATAGGTTATATGGTATGACTTTATAACGTATTACGTTATATGGTATGACGTTATAACGTATTACGTAATATGGTATGACGTTATAACGTAATACGTTATATGGTAAGACGTTATAACGTAATACGTTATATGGTATGACGTTATAACGTAAATGGGTTATATGGTATGACGTTATAACGTATTACGTTATATGGTATGACGTTATAACGTATTACGTTATATGGGATGCCGTTATAACGAAATTGGTTATGTGGGATGACGTTATAACGTAATTGGTTATATGGTATAACGTTATAAAGTATTACGCTATATGGTATGACGTAATAACGTATTACGTTATATGGGATGACGCTATAACGTATTGCGTAATATGGCATGACGTTATAACGTATTACGTTATGTGGAACGACGTTATAACTTATTGCGTTATATGGGATGACGTTATAACGTATTACGTTATTTGGTATGACGTTATAACGTAAATAGGTTACATGGTATGACGTTATACCGTATTACGTTATATGGGATGACGTTATAACGTATTACGTTATATGGTATGACGTTATAACGTAAATAGGTTATATGGTATGACGTTATACCGTATTACGTTATATGGGATGACGCTATAACGTATTACGTAATATGGGATGATGTTATAACGTATTACGTTATGTGGGACGACGTTATAACGTATTGCGTTATATGGGATGACGTTATAACGTAAATAGGTTATATGGTATGACGTTATAACGTATTACGTTATATGGTATGACGTTATAACGTATTACGTTATATGGGATGTCGCTATAACGAAATTGGTTATATGGTATGACGTTATAACGTAATAGGTTATATGGTATGACGTTATAACGTATTACGTAATATGGTATGACGTTATAACGTATTACGTTATGTGGGACGACGTTATAACGTATTGCGTTATATGGGATGACGTTATAACGAAATAGGTTATATGGTATGACGTTATAACGTATTACGTTTTATGGTATGACGTTATAACGTATTACGTAATATGGGATGACGTTATAACGTATTACGTTATGTGGGACGACGTTATAACGTTTTGCGTTATATGGGATGACGTTATAACGTATTACGTTATATGGGATGACGTTATAACGTATTACGTTATATGGGATGACGTTATAACGTAATTGGTTATATGGTATAACGTTATAACGTATTACGCTATATGGTATGACGTAATACCGTAATAGGTTATATGGTATGACGTTATAACGTAATACGTTATATGGTAAGACGTGATAACGTAATACGTTATATGGTATGACGTTATAACGTAAATAGGTTATATGGTATGACGTTATAACGTATTACGTTATATGGTATGACGTTATAACGTATTACGTTATATGGGATGCCGTTATAACGAAATTGGTTATATGGTATGACGTTATAACGTAATAGGTTATATGGTAAGACGTTATAACGTAATACGTTATATGGTATGACGTTTTAACGTAAATAGGTTATATGGGATGACGTCATATCGTATTACGTCATATGGGATGACGTTATAACGTATTACGTTATATGGGATGACGTTATAACGTAATAGGTTATATGGTATGACGTTATAACGTAATAGGTTATATGGTATGACGTTATAACGTATTACGTTATATGGTATGACGTTATAACGTAAATAGGTTATATGGTATGACGTTATACCGTATTACGTTATATGGTATGACGTTATAACGTAATAGGTTATATGGTATGACGTTATAACGTAATACGTTATATGGTATGACGTTATAACGTAAATAGGTTATATGGTATGACTTTATACCGTATTACGTCATATGGGATGACGTCATAACGTATTACGTTATATGGGATGACGCTATAACGTATTGCGTAATATGGCATGACGTTATAACGTATTACGTTATGTGGAACGACGTTATAACTTATTGCGTTATATGGGATGACGTTATAACGTATTACGTTATATGGTATGACGTTATAACGTATTACGTTATATGGGATGTCGCTATAACGAAATTGGTTATATGGTATGACGTTATAACGTAATAGGTTATATGGTATGACGTTATAACGTAAATAGGTTATATGGTATGACGTTATACCGTATTACGTTATATGGGATGACGCTATAACGTATTACGTAATATGGGATGATGTTATAACGTATTACGTTATGTGGGACGACGTTATAACGTATTGCGTTATATGGGATGACGTTATAACGTAAATAGGTTATATGGTATGACGTTATAACGTATTACGTTATATGGTATGACGTTATAACGTATTACGTTATATGGGATGTCGCTATAACGAAATTGGTTATATGGTATGACGTTATAACGTAATAGGTTATATGGTATGACGTTATAACGTATTACGTAATATGGTATGACGTTATAACGTATTACGTTATGTGGGACGACGTTATAACGTATTGCGTAATATGGCATGACGTTATAACGTATTACGCTATGTGGAACGACGTTATAACTTATTGCGTTATAAGGGATGACGTTATAACGTATTACGTTATTTGGTATGACGTTATAACGTAAATAGGTTACATGGTATGACGTTATACCGTATTACGTTATATGGGATGACGTTATAACGTATTACGTTATATGGTATGACGTTATAACGTAAATAGGTTATATGGTATGACGTTATACCGTATTACGTTATATGGGATGACGCTATAACGTATTACGTAATATGGGATGATGTTATAACGTATTACGTTATGTGGGACGACGTTATAACGTATTGCGTTATATGGGATGACGTTATAACGTAAATAGGTTATATGGTATGACGTTATAACGTATTACGTTATATGGTATGACGTTATAACGTATTACGTTATATGGAATGTCGCTATAACGAAATTGGTTATATGGTATGACGTTATAACGTAATAGGTTATATGGTATGACGTTATAACGTATTACGTAATATGGTATGACGTTATAACGTATTACGTTATGTGGGACGACGTTATAACGTATTGCGTTATATGGGATGACGTTATAACGAAATAGGTTATATGGTATGACGTTATAACGTATTACGTTTTATGGTATGACGTTATAACGTATTACGTAATATGGGATGACGTTATAACGTATTACGTTATGTGGGATGACGTTATAACGTAATAGGTTATATGGTATGACGTTATAACGTAATAGGTTATATGGTATGACGTTATAACGTAATACGTTATATGGTAAGACGTGATAACGTAATACGTTATATGGTATGACGTTATAACGTAAATAGGTTATATGGTATGACGTTATAACGTATTACGTTATATGGTATGACGTTATACCGTATTACGTTATATGGGATGACGCTATAACGTATTACGTAATATGGGATGATGTTATAACGTATTACGTTATGTGGGACGACGTTATAACGTATTGCGTTATATGGGATGACGTTATAACGTAAATAGGTTATATGGTATGACGTTATAACGTATTACGTTATATGGTATGACGTTATAACGTATTACGTTATATGGGATGTCGCTATAACGAAATTGGTTATATGGTATGACGTTATAACGTAATAGGTTATATGGTATGACGTTATAACGTATTACGTAATATGGCATGACGTTATAACGTATTACGTTATGTGGGACGACGTTATAACGTATTGCGTAATATGGCATGACGTTATAACGTATTACGCTATGTGGAACGACGTTATAACTTATTGCGTTATAAGGGATGACGTTATAACGTATTACGTTATTTGGTATGACGTTATAACGTAAATAGGTTACATGGTATGACGTTATACCGTATTACGTTATATGGGATGACGTTATAACGTATTACGTTATATGGTATGACGTTATAACGTAAATAGGTTATATGGTATGACGTTATACCGTATTACGTTATATGGGATGACGCTATAACGTATTACGTAATATGGGATGATGTTATAACGTATTACGTTATGTGGGACGACGTTATAACGTATTGCGTTATATGGGATGACGTTATAACGTAAATAGGTTATATGGTATGACGTTATAACGTATTACGTTATATGGTATGACGTTATAACGTATTACGTTATATGGAATGTCGCTATAACGAAATTGGTTATATGGTATGACGTTATAACGTAATAGGTTATATGGTATGACGTTATAACGTATTACGTAATATGGTATGACGTTATAACGTATTACGTTATGTGGGACGACGTTATAACGTATTGCGTTATATGGGATGACGTTATAACGAAATAGGTTATATGGTATGACGTTATAACGTATTACGTTTTATGGTATGACGTTATAACGTATTACGTAATATGGGATGACGTTATAACGTATTACGTTATGTGGGACGACGTTATAACGTTTTGCGTTATATGGGATGACGTTATAACGTATTACGTTATATGGGATGACGTTATAACGTATTACGTTATATGGGATGACGTTATAACGTAATTGGTTATATGGTATAACGTTATAACGTATTACGCTATATGGTATGACGTAATACCGTAATAGGTTATATGGTATGACGTTATAACGTAATACGTTATATGGTAAGACGTTATAACGTAATACGTTATATGGTATGACGTTATAACGTAAATAGGTTATATGGTATGACGTTATAACGTATTACGTTATATGGTATGACGTTATAACGTATTACGTTATATGGGATGCCGTTATAACGAAATTGGTTATATGGTATGACGTTATAACGTAATAGGTTATATGGTAAGACGTTATAACGTAATACGTTATATGGTATGACGTTTTAACGTAAATAGGTTATATGGGATGACGTTATAACGTATTACGTTATATGGGATGACGGTATAACGTAATACGTTATATGGTATGACGTTATAACGTAAATAGGTTATATGGTATGACGTTATAACGTATTACGTTATATGGTATGACGTTATAACGTAATACGTTATATGGTATGACGTTATAACGTAAATAGGTTATATGGTATGACGTTATAACGTATTACGTTATATGGTATGACGTTATAACGAAATAGGTTATATGGTATGACGTTATAACGTATTACGTTATATGGGATGACGTTATATCGTATTACGTTATATGGGATGACATTATAACGTATTACGTTATATGGGATGACGTTATAACGTAATTGGTTATATGGTATAACGTTATAACGTATTACGCTATATGGTATGACGTTATAACGTAATAGGTTATATGGTATGACGTTATAACGTAATAGGTTATATGGTATGACGTTATAACGTAATACGATATATGGTATGACGTTATAACGTAAATAGGTTATATGGTATGACGTCATATCGTATTACGTCATATGGGATGACGTTATAACGTATTACGTTATATGGGATGACGTTATAACGTAATAGGTTATATGGTATGACGTTATAACGTAATAGGTTATATGGTATGACGTTATACCGTATTACGTTATATGGTATGACGTTATAACGTAATAGGTTATATGGTATGACGTTATAACGTAATACGTTATATGGTATGACGTTATAACGTAAATAGGTCATATGGTATGACGTTATACCGTATTACGTCATATGGGATGACCTTATAACGTATTACGTTATATGGGATGACGTTATAACGTAATAGGTTATATGGTATGACGTTATAACGTAATAGGTTATACGGTATGACGTAATACCTAATTACGTTATATGGTATGTCGTTATAACGTAAATAGGTTATATGGTATGACGTTATACAGTATTACGTCATATGGTATGACGTTATAACGAAATAGGTTATATGGTATGACGTTATAACGTATTACGTTATATGGTATGACGTTATAACGTATTACGTTATATGGTATGACGTTATAACGTATTACGTTATATGGGATGCCGTTATAACGAAATTGGTTATGTGGGATGACGTTATAACGTAATTGGTTATATGGTATAACGTTATAAAGTATTACGCTATATGGTATGACGTAATAACGTATTACGTTATATGGGATGACGCTATAACGTATTGCGTAATATGGCATGACGTTATAACGTATTACGTTATGTGGAACGACGTTATAACTTATTGCGTTATATGGGATGACGTTATAACGTATTACGTTATTTGGTATGACGTTATAACGTAAATAGGTTACATGGTATGACGTTATACCGTATTACGTTATATGGGATGACGTTATAACGTATTACGTTATATGGTATGACGTTATAACGTAAATAGGTTATATGGTATGACGTTATACCGTATTACGTTATATGGGATGACGCTATAACGTATTACGTAATATGGGATGATGTTATAACGTATTACGTTATGTGGGACGACGTTATAACGTATTGCGTTATATGGGATGACGTTATAACGTAAATAGGTTATATGGTATGACGTTATAACGTATTACGTTATATGGTATGACGTTATAACGTATTACGTTATATGGGATGTCGCTATAACGAAATTGGTTATATGGTATGACGTTATAACGTAATAGGTTATATGGTATGACGTTATAACGTATTACGTAATATGGTATGACGTTATAACGTATTACGTTATGTGGGACGACGCTATAACGTATTGCGTTATATGGGATGACGTTATAACGAAATAGGTTATATGGTATGACGTTATAACGTATTACGTTTTATGGTATGACGTTATAACGTATTATGTAATATGGGATGACGTTATAACGTATTACGTTATGTGGGACGACGTTATAACGTTTTGCGTTATATGGGATGACGTTATAACGTATTACGTTATATGGGATGACGTTATAACGTATTACGTTATATGGGATGACGTTATAACGTAATTGGTTATATGGTATAACGTTATAACGTATTACGCTATATGGTATGACGTAATACCGTAATAGGTTATATGGTATGACGTTATAACGTAATACGTTATATGGTAAGACGTGATAACGTAATACGTTATATGGTATGACGTTATAACGTAAATAGGTTATATGGTATGACGTTATAACGTATTACGTTATATGGTATGACGTTATAACGTATTACGTTATATGGGATGCCGTTATAACGAAATTGGTTATATGGTATGACGTTATAACGTAATAGGTTATATGGTAAGACGTTATAACGTAATACGTTATATGGTATGACGTTTTAACGTAAATAGGTTATATGGGATGACGTCATATCGTATTACGTCATATGGGATGACGTTATAACGTATTACGTTATATGGGATGACGTTATAACGTAATAGGTTATATGGTATGACGTTATAACGTAATAGGTTATATGGTATGACGTTATAACGTATTACGTTATATGGTATGACGTTATAACGTAAATAGGTTATATGGTATGACGTTATACCGTATTACGTTATATGGTATGACGTTATAACGTAATAGGTTATATGGTATGACGTTATAACGTAATACGTTATATGGTATGACGTTATAACGTAAATAGGTTATATGGTATGACGTTATACCGTATTACGTCATATGGGATGACGTTATAACGTATTACGTTATATGGGATGACGCTATAACGTATTGCGTAATATGGCATGACGTTATAACGTATTACGTTATGTGGAACGACGTTATAACTTATTGCGTTATATGGGATGACGTTATAACGTATTACGTTATATGGTATGACGTTATAACGTATTACGTTATATGGGATGTCGCTATAACGAAATTGGTTATATGGTATGACGTTATAACGTAATAGGTTATATGGTATGACGTTATAACGTAAATAGGTTATATGGTATGACGTTATACCGTATTACGTTATATGGGATGACGCTATAACGTATTACGTAATATGGGATGATGTTATAACGTATTACGTTATGTGGGACGACGTTATAACGTATTGCGTTATATGGGATGACGTTATAACGTAAATAGGTTATATGGTATGACGTTATAACGTATTACGTTATATGGTATGACGTTATAACGTATTACGTTATATGGGATGTCGCTATAACGAAATTGGTTATATGGTATGACGTTATAACGTAATAGGTTATATGGTATGACGTTATAACGTATTACGTAATATGGTATGACGTTATAACGTATTACGTTATGTGGGACGACGTTATAACGTATTGCGTAATATGGCATGACGTTATAACGTATTACGTTATGTGGAACGACGTTATAACTTATTGCGTTATATGGGATGACGTTATAACGTATTACGTTATTTGGTATGACGTTATAACGTAAATAGGTTACATGGTATGACGTTATACCGTATTACGTTATATGGGATGACGTTATAACGTATTACGTTATATGGTATGACGTTATAACGTAAATAGGTTATATGGTATGACGTTATACCGTATTACGTTATATGGGATGACGCTATAACGTATTACGTAATATGGGATGATGTTATAACGTATTACGTTATGTGGGACGACGTTATAACGTATTGCGTTATATGGGATGACGTTATAACGTAAATAGGTTATATGGTATGACGTTATAACGTATTACGTTATATGGTATGACGTTATAACGTATTACGTTATATGGAATGTCGCTATAACGAAATTGGTTATATGGTATGACGTTATAACGTAATAGGTTATATGGTATGACGTTATAACGTATTACGTAATATGGTATGACGTTATAACGTATTACGTTATGTGGGACGACGTTATAACGTATTGCGTTATATGGGATGACGTTATAACGAAATAGGTTATATGGTATGACGTTATAACGTATTACGTTTTATGGTATGACGTTATAACGTATTACGTAATATGGGATGACGTTATAACGTATTACGTTATGTGGGACGACGTTATAACGTATTGCGTTATATGGGATGACGTTATAACGAAATAGGTTATATGGTATGACGTTATAACATATTACGTTTTATGGTATGACGTTATAACGTATTACGTAATATGGGATGACGTTATAACGTATTACGTTATGTGGGACGACGTTATAACGTTTTGCGTTATATGGGATGACGTTATAACGTATTACGTTATATGGGATGACGTTATAACGTATTACGTTATATGGGATGACGTTATAACGTAATTGGTTATATGGTATAACGTTATAACGTATTACGCTATATGGTATGACGTAATACCGTAATAGGTTATATGGTATGACGTTATAACGTAATACGTTATATGGTAAGACGTTATAACGTAATACGTTATATGGTATGACGTTATAACGTAAATAGGTTATATGGTATGACGTTATAACGTATTACGTTATATGGTATGACGTTATAACGTATTACGTTATACGGGATGCCGTTATAACGAAATTGGTTATATGGTATGACGTTATAACGTAATAGGTTATATGGTAAGACGTTATAACGTAATACGTTATATGGTATGACGTTTTAACGTAAATAGGTTATATGGGATGACGTTATAACGTATTACGTTATATGGGATGACGGTATAACGTAATACGTTATATGGTATGACGTTATAACGTAAATAGGTTATATGGTATGACGTTATAACGTATTACGTTATATGGTATGACGTTATAACGTAATACGTTATATGGTATGACGTTATAACGTAAATAGGTTATATGGTATGACGTTATAACGTATTACGTTATATGGTATGACGTTATAACGAAATAGGTTATATGGTATGACGTTATAACGTATTACGTTATATGGGATGACGTTATAACGTATTACGTTATGTGGGACGACGTTATAACGTATTGCGTTATATGGGATGACGTTATAACGAAATAGGTTATATGGTATGACGTTATACCGTATTACGTTATATGGGATGACGCTATAACGTATTACGTAATATGGGATGATGTTATAACGTATTACGTTATGTGGGACGACGTTATAACGTATTGCGTTATATGGGATGACGTTATAACGTAAATAGGTTATATGGTATGACGTTATAACGTATTACGTTATATGGTATGACGTTATAACGTATTACGTTATATGGAATGTCGCTATAACGAAATTGGTTATATGGTATGACGTTATAACGTAATAGGTTATATGGTATGACGTTATAACGTATTACGTAATATGGTATGACGTTATAACGTATTACGTTATGTGGGACGACGTTATAACGTATTGCGTTATATGGGATGACGTTATAACGAAATAGGTTATATGGTATGACGTTATAACGTATTACGTTTTATGGTATGACGTTATAACGTATTACGTAATATGGTATTACGTTATCACGTATTACGTTATATGGTATAACGTTATAACGTATTACGTTATATGGTATAACGTTTTAACGTATTACGTTATATGGTATAACGTTATCGCGTATTACGTTATATGGTATAACGTTATCACGTATTACGTTATATGGTATAACGTTATAACGTATTACGTTATATGGTATAACGTTTTAACGTATTACGTTATATGGTATAACGTTATCACGTATTACGTTATATGGTATAACGTTATAACGTATTACGTTATATGGTATATCGTTTTAACGTATTACGTTATATGGTATAACGTTATCACGTATTACGTTATATGGTATAACGTTATAACGTATTACGTTATATGGTATAACGAAATGACGTTTTACGTTATATGGTATAACGTTATAACGTATTACGTTATATGGTATTACGTTTTAACGTATTACGTTATATGGTATAACGTTATAACGTATTACGTTATATGGGATAACGTTTTAACGTATTACGTTATATGGTATAACGTTATCGCGTATTACGTTATATGGTATAACGTTATCACGTATTACTTTATATGGTATAACGTTATAACGCATTACGTTATATGGTATTACGTTATAACGTATTACGTTATATGGTATTACGTTTTAACGTATTACGTTATATGGTATAACGTTATAACGTATTACGTTATATGGTATTACGTTATAACGTTTTACGTTATATGTTATTACGTTATAACGTATTACGTTATATGGTATAACGTTATCACGTATTACGTTATATGGCATTACGTTATAACGTATTACGTTATATGGTATAACGAAATGACGTTTTACGTTATATGGTATAACGTTATAACGTATTACGTTATATGGTATTACGTTTTAACGTATTACGTTATATGGTATAACGTTATAACGTATTACGCTATATGGTATTACGTTATGACGTATTACGTTATGTGGTATAACGCTTTAACGTATTACGTTATATGGTATAACGTCATATGGTATAACGTTATCACGTATTACTTTATATGGTATAACGTTATAACGCAGTACGTTATTTGGTATTACGTTATAACGTTTTACGTTATATGTTATTACGTTATAACGTATTACGTTATATGGTATTACGTTATAACGTTTTACGTTATATGTTATTACGTTATAACGTATTACGTTATATGGTATGACGTTATAACGTATTACGTTATATGGGATGTCGCTATAACGAAATTGGTTATATGGTATGACGTTATAACGTAATAGGTTATATGGTATGACGTTATAACGTAAATAGGTTATATGGTATGACGTTATACCGTATTACGTTATATGGGATGACGCTATAACGTATTACGTAATATGGGATGATGTTATAACGTATTACGTTATGTGGGACGACGTTATAACGTATTGCGTTATATGGGATGACGTTATAACGTAAATAGGTTATATGGTATGACGTTATAACGTATTACGTTATATGGTATGACGTTATAACGTATTACGTTATATGGGATGTCGCTATAACGAAATTGGTTATATGGTATGACGTTATAACGTAATAGGTTATATGGTATGACGTTATAACGTATTACGTAATATGGTATGACGTTATAACGTATTACGTTATGTGGGACGACGTTATAACGTATTGCGTAATATGGCATGACGTTATAACGTATTACGTTATGTGGAACGACGTTATAACTTATTGCGTTATATGGGATGACGTTATAACGTATTACGTTATTTGGTATGACGTTATAACGTAAATAGGTTACATGGTATGACGTTATACCGTATTACGTTATATGGGATGACGTTATAACGTATTACGTTATATGGTATGACGTTATAACGTAAATAGGTTATATGGTATGACGTTATACCGTATTACGTTATATGGGATGACGCTATAACGTATTACGTAATATGGGATGATGTTATAACGTATTACGTTATGTGGGACGACGTTATAACGTATTGCGTTATATGGGATGACGTTATAACGTAAATAGGTTATATGGTATGACGTTATAACGTATTACGTTATATGGTATGACGTTATAACGTATTACGTTATATGGAATGTCGCTATAACGAAATTGGTTATATGGTATGACGTTATAACGTAATAGGTTATATGGTATGACGTTATAACGTATTACGTAATATGGTATGACGTTATAACGTATTACGTTATGTGGGACGACGTTATAACGTATTGCGTTATATGGGATGACGTTATAACGAAATAGGTTATATGGTATGACGTTATAACGTATTACGTTTTATGGTATGACGTTATAACGTATTACGTAATATGGGATGACGTTATAACGTATTACGTTATGTGGGACGACGTTATAACGTTTTGCGTTATATGGGATGACGTTATAACGTATTACGTTATATGGGATGACGTTATAACGTATTACGTTATATGGGATGACGTTATAACGTAATTGGTTATATGGTATAACGTTATAACGTATTACGCTATATGGTATGACGTAATACCGTAATAGGTTATATGGTATGACGTTATAACGTAATACGTTATATGGTAAGACGTTATAACGTAATACGTTATATGGTATGACGTTATAACGTAAATAGGTTATATGGTATGACGTTATAACGTATTACGTTAAATGGTATGACGTTATAACGTATTACGTTATATGGGATGCCGTTGTAACGAAATTGGTTATATGGTATGACGTTATAACGTAATAGGTTATATGGTAAGACGTTATAACGTAATACGTTATATGGTATGACGTTTTAACGTAAATAGGTTATATGGGATGACGTTATAACGTATTACGTTATATGGGATGACGGTATAACGTAATACGTTATATGGTATGACGTTATAACGTAAATAGGTTATATGGTATGACGTTATAACGTATTACGTTATATGGTATGACGTTATAACGTAATACGTTATATGGTATGACGTTATAACGTAAATAGGTTATATGGTATGACGTTATAACGTATTACGTTATATGGTATGACGTTATAACGAAATAGGTTATATGGTATGACGTTATAACGTATTACGTTATATGGGATGACGTTATATCGTATTACGTTATATGGGATGACATTATAACGTATTACGTTATATGGGATGACGTTATAACGTAATTGGTTATATGGTATAACGTTATAACGTATTACGCTATATGGTATGACGTTATAACGTAATAGGTTATATGGTATGACGTTATAACGTAATAGGTTATATGGTATGACGTTATAACGTAATACGATATATGGTATGACGTTATAACGTAAATAGGTTATATGGTATGACGTCATATCGTATTACGTCATATGGGATGACGTTATAACGTATTACGTTATATGGGATGACGTTATAACGTAATAGGTTATATGGTATGACGTTATAACGTAATAGGTTATATGGTATGACGTTATACCGTATTACGTTATATGGTATGACGTTATAACGTAATAGGTTATATGGTATGACGTTATAACGTAATACGTTATGTGGTATGACGTTATAACGTAAATAGGTCATATGGTATGACGTTATACCGTATTACGTCATATGGGATGACGTTATAACGTATTACGTTATATGGGATGACGTTATAACGTAATAGGTTATATGGTATGACGTTATAACGTAATAGGTTATACGGTATGACGTAATACCTAATTACGTTATATGGTATGTCGTTATAACGTAAATAGGTTATATGGTATGACGTTATACAGTATTACGTCATATGGTATGACGTTATAACGAAATAGGTTATATGGTATGACGTTATAACGTATTACGTTATATGGTATGACGTTATAACGTATTACGTTATATGGTATGACGTTATAACGTATTACGTTATATGGGATGCCGTTATAACGAAATTGGTTATGTGGGATGACGTTATAACGTAATTGGTTATATGGTATAACGTTATAAAGTATTACGCTATATGGTATGACGTAATAACGTATTACGTTATATGGGATGACGCTATAACGTATTGCGTAATATGGCATGACGTTATAACGTATTACGTTATGTGGAACGACGTTATAACTTATTGCGTTATATGGGATGACGTTATAACGTATTACGTTATTTGGTATGACGTTATAACGTAAATAGGTTACATGGTATGACGTTATACCGTATTACGTTATATGGGATGACGTTATAACGTATTACGTTATATGGTATGACGTTATAACGTAAATAGGTTATATGGTATGACGTTATACCGTATTACGTTATATGGGATGACGCTATAACGTATTACGTAATATGGGATGATGTTATAACGTATTACGTTATGTGGGACGACGTTATAACGTATTGCGTTATATGGGATGACGTTATAACGTAAATAGGTTATATGGTATGACGTTATAACGTATTACGTTATATGGTATGACGTTATAACGTATTACGTTATATGGGATGTCGCTATAACGAAATTGGTTATATGGTATGACGTTATAACGTAATAGGTTATATGGTATGACGTTATAACGTATTACGTAATATGGTATGACGTTATAACGTATTACGTTATGTGGGACGACGTTATAACGTATTGCGTTATATGGGATGACGTTATAACGAAATAGGTTATATGGTATGACGTTATAACGTATTACGTTTTATGTTATGACGTTATAACGTATTACGTAATATGGGATGACGTTATAACGTATTACGTTATGTGGGACGACGTTATAACGTTTTGCGTTATATGGGATGACGTTATAACGTATTACGTTATATGGGATGACGTTATAACGTATTACGTTATATGGGATGACGTTATAACGTAATTGGTTATATGGTATAACGTTATAACGTATTACGCTATATGGTATGACGTAATACCGTAATAGGTTATATGGTATGACGTTATAACGTAATACGTTATATGGTAAGACGTGATAACGTAATACGTTATATGGTATGACGTTATAACGTAAATAGGTTATATGGTATGACGTTATAACGTATTACGTTATATGGTATGACGTTATAACGTATTACGTTATATGGGATGCCGTTATAACGAAATTGGTTATATGGTATGACGTTATAACGTAATAGGTTATATGGTAAGACGTTATAACGTAATACGTTATATGGTATGACGTTTTAACGTAAATAGGTTATATGGGATGACGTCATATCGTATTACGTCATATGGGATGACGTTATAACGTATTACGTTATATGGGATGACGTTATAACGTAATAGGTTATATGGTATGACGTTATAACGTAATAGGTTATATGGTATGACGTTATAACGTATTACGTTATATGGTATGACGTTATAACGTAAATAGGTTATATGGTATGACGTTATACCGTATTACGTTATATGGTATGACGTTATAACGTATTACGTTATGTGGAACGACGTTATAACTTATTGCGTTATATGGGATGACGTTATAACGTATTACGCTATATGGTATGACGTAATACCGTAATAGGTTATATGGTATGACGTTATAACGTAATACGTTATATGGTAAGACGTGATAACGTAATACGTTATATGGTATGACGTTATAACGTAAATAGGTTATATGGTATGACGTTATAACGTAATACGTTATATGGTATGACGTTTTAACGTAAATAGGTTATATGGGATGACGTCATATCGTATTACGTCATATGGGATGACGTTATAACGTATTACGTAATATGGGATGACGTTATAACGTATTACGTCATATGGGATGACGTTATAACGTATTACGTTATATGGGATGACGCTATAACGTATTGCGTAATATGGCATGACGTTATAACGTATTACGTTATGTGGAACGACGTTATAACTTATTGCGTTATATGGGATGACGTTATAACGTATTACGTTATATGGTATGACGTTATAACGTATTACGTTATATGGGATGTCGCTATAACGAAATTGGTTATATGGTATGACGTTATAACGTAATAGGTTATATGGTATGACGTTATAACGTAAATAGGTTATATGGTATGACGTTATACCGTATTACGTTATATGGGATGACGCTATAACGTATTACGTAATATGGGATGATGTTATAACGTATTACGTTATGTGGGACGACGTTATAACGTATTGCGTTATATGGGATGACGTTATAACGTAAATAGGTTATATGGTATGACGTTATAACGTATTACGTTATATGGTATGACGTTATACCGTATTACGTTATATGGGATGACGTTATAACGTATTACGTTATATGGTATGACGTTATAACGTAAATAGGTTATATGGTATGACGTTATACCGTATTACGTTATATGGGATGACGCTATAACGTATTACGTAATATGGGATGATGTTATAACGTATTACGTTATGTGGGACGACGTTATAACGTATTGCGTTATATGGGATGACGTTATAACGTAAATAGGTTATATGGTATGACGTTATAACGTATTACGTTATATGGTATGACGTTATAACGTATTACGTTATATGGAATGTCGCTATAACGAAATTGGTTATATGGTATGACGTTATAACGTAATAGGTTATATGGTATGACGTTATAACGTATTACGTAATATGGTATGACGTTATAACGTATTACGTTATGTGGGACGACGTTATAACGTATTGCGTTATATGGGATGACGTTATAACGAAATAGGTTATATGGTATGACGTTATAACGTATTACGTTTTATGGTATGACGTTATAACGTATTACGTAATATGGGATGACGTTATAACGTATTACGTTATGTGGGACGACGTTATAACGTATTGCGTTATATGGGATGACGTTATAACGAAATAGGTTATATGGTATGACGTTATAACATATTACGTTTTATGGTATGACGTTATAACGTATTACGTAATATGGGATGACGTTATAACGTATTACGTTATGTGGGACGACGTTATAACGTTTTGCGTTATATGGGATGACGTTATAACGTATTACGTTATATGGGATGACGTTATAACGTATTACGTTATATGGGATGACGTTATAACGTAATTGGTTATATGGTATAACGTTATAACGTATTACGCTATATGGTATGACGTAATACCGTAATAGGTTATATGGTATGACGTTATAACGTAATACGTTATATGGTAAGACGTTATAACGTAATACGTTATATGGTATGACGTTATAACGTAAATAGGTTATATGGTATGACGTTATAACGTATTACGTTATATGGTATGACGTTATAACGTATTACGTTATATGGGATGCCGTTATAACGAAATTGGTTATATGGTATGACGTTATAACGTAATAGGTTATATGGTAAGACGTTATAACGTAATACGTTATATGGTATGACGTTTTAACGTAAATAGGTTATATGGGATGACGTTATAACGTATTACGTTATATGGGATGACGGTATAACGTAATACGTTATATGGTATGACGTTATAACGTAAATAGGTTATATGGTATGACGTTATAACGTATTACGTTATATGGTATGACGTTATAACGTAATACGTTATATGGTATGACGTTATAACGTAAATAGGTTATATGGTATGACGTTATAACGTATTACGTTATATGGTATGACGTTATAACGAAATAGGTTATATGGTATGACGTTATAACGTATTACGTTATATGGGATGACGTTATAACGTATTACGTTATGTGGGACGACGTTATAACGTATTGCGTTATATGGGATGACGTTATAACGAAATAGGTTATATGGTATGACGTTATACCGTATTACGTTATATGGGATGACGCTATAACGTATTACGTAATATGGGATGATGTTATAACGTATTACGTTATGTGGGACGACGTTATAACGTATTGCGTTATATGGGATGACGTTATAACGTAAATAGGTTATATGGTATGACGTTATAACGTATTACGTTATATGGTATGACGTTATAACGTATTACGTTATATGGAATGTCGCTATAACGAAATTGGTTATATGGTATGACGTTATAACGTAATAGGTTATATGGTATGACGTTATAACGTATTACGTAATATGGTATGACGTTATAACGTATTACGTTATGTGGGACGACGTTATAACGTATTGCGTTATATGGGATGACGTTATAACGAAATAGGTTATATGGTATGACGTTATAACGTATTACGTTTTATGGTATGACGTTATAACGTATTACGTAATATGGTATTACGTTATCACGTATTACGTTATATGGTATAACGTTATAACGTATTACGTTATATGGTATAACGTTTTAACGTATTACGTTATATGGTATAACGTTATCGCGTATTACGTTATATGGTATAACGTTATCACGTATTACGTTATATGGTATAACGTTATAACGTATTACGTTATATGGTATAACGTTTTAACGTATTACGTTATATGGTATAACGTTATCACGTATTACGTTATATGGTATAACGTTATAACGTATTACGTTATATGGTATATCGTTTTAACGTATTACGTTATATGGTATAACGTTATCACGTATTACGTTATATGGTATAACGTTATAACGTATTACGTTATATGGTATAACGAAATGACGTTTTACGTTATATGGTATAACGTTATAACGTATTACGTTATATGGTATTACGTTTTAACGTATTACGTTATATGGTATAACGTTATAACGTATTACGTTATATGGTATAACGTTTTAACGTATTACGTTATATGGTATAACGTTATCGCGTATTACGTTATATGGTATAACGTTATCACGTATTACTTTATATGGTATAACGTTATAACGCATTACGTTATATGGTATTACGTTATAACGTATTACGTTATATGGTATTACGTTTTAACGTATTACGTTATATGGTATAACGTTATAACGTATTACGTTATATGGTATTACGTTATAACGTTTTACGTTATATGTTATTACGCTATAACGTATTACGTTATATGGTATAACGTTATCACGTATTACGTTATATGGCATTACGTTATAACGTATTACGTTATATGGTATAACGAAATGACGTTTTACGTTATATGGTATAACGTTATAACGTATTACGTTATATGGTATTACGTTTTAACGTATTACGTTATATGGTATAACGTTATAACGTATTACGCTATATGGTATTACGTTATGACGTATTACGTTATGTGGTATAACGCTTTAACGTATTACGTTATATGGTATAACGTCATATGGTATAACGTTATCACGTATTACTTTATATGGTATAACGTTATAACGCAGTACGTTATTTGGTATTACGTTATAACGTTTTACGTTATATGTTATTACGTTATAACGTATTACGTTATATGGTATTACGTTATAACGTTTTACGTTATATGTTATTACGTTATAACGTATTACGTTATATGGTATGACGTTATAACGTATTACGTTATATGGGATGTCGCTATAACGAAATTGGTTATATGGTATGACGTTATAACGTAATAGGTTATATGGTATGACGTTATAACGTATTACGTAATATGGTATGACGTTATAACGTATTACGTTATGTGGGACGACGTTATAACGTATTGCGTAATATGGCATGACGTTATAACGTATTACGTTATGTGGAACGACGTTATAACTTATTGCGTTATATGGGATGACGTTATAACGTATTACGTTATTTGGTATGACGTTATAACGTAAATAGGTTACATGGTATGACGTTATACCGTATTACGTTATATGGGATGACGTTATAACGTATTACGTTATATGGTATGACGTTATAACGTAAATAGGTTATATGGTATGACGTTATACCGTATTACGTTATATGGGATGACGCTATAACGTATTACGTAATATGGGATGATGTTATAACGTATTACGTTATGTGGGACGACGTTATAACGTATTGCGTTATATGGGATGACGTTATAACGTAAATAGGTTATATGGTATGACGTTATAACGTATTACGTTATATGGTATGACGTTATAACGTATTACGTTATATGGAATGTCGCTATAACGAAATTGGTTATATGGTATGACGTTATAACGTAATAGGTTATATGGTATGACGTTATAACGTATTACGTAATATGGTATGACGTTATAACGTATTACGTTATGTGGGACGACGTTATAACGTATTGCGTTATATGGGATGACGTTATAACGAAATAGGTTATATGGTATGACGTTATAACGTATTACGTTTTATGGTATGACGTTATAACGTATTACGTAATATGGGATCACGTTATAACGTATTACGTTATGTGGGACGACGTTATAACGTTTTGCGTTATATGGGATGACGTTATAACGTATTACGTTATATGGGATGACGTTATAACGTATTACGTTATATGGGATGACGTTATAACGTAATTGGTTATATGGTATAACGTTATAACGTATTACGCTATATGGTATGACGTAATACCGTAATAGGTTATATGGTATGACGTTATAACGTAATACGTTATATGGTAAGACGTTATAACGTAATACGTTATATGGTATGACGTTATAACGTAAATAGGTTATATGGTATGACGTTATAACGTATTACGTTATATGGTATGACGTTATAACGTATTACGTTATATGGGATGCCGTTATAACGAAATTGGTTATATGGTATGACGTTATAACGTAATAGGTTATATGGTAAGACGTTATAACGTAATACGTTATATGGTATGACGTTTTAACGTAAATAGGTTATATGGGATGACGTTATAACGTATTACGTTATATGGGATGACGGTATAACGTAATACGTTATATGGTATGACGTTATAACGTAAATAGGTTATATGGTATGACGTTATAACGTATTACGTTATATGGTATGACGTTATAACGTAATACGTTATATGGTATGACGTTATAACGTAAATAGGTTATATGGTATGACGTTATAACGTATTACGTTATATGGTATGACGTTATAACGAAATAGGTTATATGGTATGACGTTATAACGTATTACGTTATATGGGATGACGTTATATCGTATTACGTTATATGGGATGACATTATAACGTATTACGTTATATGGGATGACGTTATAACGTAATTGGTTATATGGTATAACGTTATAACGTATTACGCTATATGGTATGACGTTATAACGTAATAGGTTATATGGTATGACGTTATAACGTAATAGGTTATATGGTATGACGTTATAACGTAATACGATATATGGTATGACGTTATAACGTAAATAGGTTATATGGTATGACGTCATATCGTATTACGTCATATGGGATGACGTTATAACGTATTACGTTATATGGGATGACGTTATAACGTAATAGGTTATATGGTATGACGTTATAACGTAATAGGTTATATGGTATGACGTTATACCGTATTACGTTATATGGTATGACGTTATAACGTAATAGGTTATATGGTATGACGTTATAACGTAATACGTTATGTGGTATGACGTTATAACGTAAATAGGTCATATGGTATGACGTTATACCGTATTACGTCATATGGGATGACGTTATAACGTATTACGTTATATGGGATGACGTTATAACGTAATAGGTTATATGGTATGACGTTATAACGTAATAGGTTATACGGTATGACGTAATACCTAGTTACGTTATATGGTATGTCGTTATAACGTAAATAGGTTATATGGTATGACGTTATACAGTATTACGTCATATGGTATGACGTTATAACGAAATAGGTTATATGGTATGACGTTATAACGTATTACGTTATATGGTATGACGTTATAACGTATTACGTTATATGGTATGACGTTATAACGTATTACGTTATATGGGATGCCGTTATAACGAAATTGGTTATGTGGGATGACGTTATAACGTAATTGGTTATATGGTATAACGTTATAAAGTATTACGCTATATGGTATGACGTAATAACGTATTACGTTATATGGGATGACGCTATAACGTATTGCGTAATATGGCATGACGTTATAACGTATTACGTTATGTGGAACGACGTTATAACTTATTGCGTTATATGGGATGACGTTATAACGTATTACGTTATTTGGTATGACGTTATAACGTAAATAGGTTACATGGTATGACGTTATACCGTATTACGTTATATGGGATGACGTTATAACGTATTACGTTATATGGTATGACGTTATAACGTAAATAGGTTATATGGTATGACGTTATACCGTATTACGTTATATGGGATGACGCTATAACGTATTACGTAATATGGGATGATGTTATAACGTATTACGTTATGTGGGACGACGTTATAACGTATTGCGTTATATGGGATGACGTTATAACGTAAATAGGTTATATGGTATGACGTTATAACGTATTACGTTATATGGTATGACGTTATAACGTATTACGTTATATGGGATGTCGCTATAACGAAATTGGTTATATGGTATGACGTTATAACGTAATAGGTTATATGGTATGACGTTATAACGTATTACGTAATATGGTATGACGTTATAACGTATTACGTTATGTGGGACGACGTTATAACGTATTGCGTTATATGGGATGACGTTATAACGAAATAGGTTATATGGTATGACGTTATAACGTATTACGTTTTATGGTATGACGTTATAACGTATTACGTAATATGGGATGACGTTATAACGTATTACGTTATGTGGGACGACGTTATAACGTTTTGCGTTATATGGGATGACGTTATAACGTATTACGTTATATGGGATGACGTTATAACGTATTACGTTATATGGGATGACGTTATAACGTAATTGGTTATATGGTATAACGTTATAACGTATTACGCTATATGGTATGACGTAATACCGTAATAGGTTATATGGTATGACGTTATAACGTAATACGTTATATGGTAAGACGTGATAACGTAATACGTTATATGGTATGACGTTATAACGTAAATAGGTTATATGGTATGACGTTATAACGTATTACGTTATATGGTATGACGTTATAACGTATTACGTTATATGGGATGCCGTTATAACGAAATTGGTTATATGGTATGACGTTATAACGTAATAGGTTATATGGTAAGACGTTATAACGTAATACGTTATATGGTATGACGTTTTAACGTAAATAGGTTATATGGGATGACGTCATATCGTATTACGTCATATGGGATGACGTTATAACGTATTACGTTATATGGGATGACGTTATAACGTAATAGGTTATATGGTATGACGTTATAACGTAATAGGTTATATGGTATGACGTTATAACGTATTACGTTATATGGTATGACGTTATAACGTAAATAGGTTATATGGTATGACGTTATACCGTATTACGTTATATGGTATGACGTTATAACGTAATAGGTTATATGGTATGACGTTATAACGTAATACGTTATATGGTATGACGTTATAACGTAAATAGGTTATATGGTATGACGTTATACCGTATTACGTCATATGGGATGACGTTATAACGTATTACGTTATATGGGATGACGCTATAACGTATTGCGTAATATGGCATGACGTTATAACGTATTACGTTATGTGGAACGACGTTATAACTTATTGCGTTATATGGGATGACGTTATAACGTATTACGTTATATGGTATGACGTTATAACGTATTACGTTATATGGGATGTCGCTATAACGAAATTGGTTATATGGTATGACGTTATAACGTAATAGGTTATATGGTATGACGTTATAACGTAAATAGGTTATATGGTATGACGTTATACCGTATTACGTTATATGGGATGACGCTATAACGTATTACGTAATATGGGATGATGTTATAACGTATTACGTTATGTGGGACGACGTTATAACGTATTGCGTTATATGGGATGACGTTATAACGTAAATAGGTTATATGGTATGACGTTATAACGTATTACGTTATATGGTATGACGTTATAACGTATTTCGTTATATGGGATGTCGCTATAACGAAATTGGTTATATGGTATGACGTTATAACGTAATAGGTTATATGGTATGACGTTATAACGTATTACGTAATATGGTATGACGTTATAACGTATTACGTTATGTGGGACGACGTTATAACGTATTGCGTAATATGGCATGACGTTATAACGTATTACGTTATGTGGAACGACGTTATAACTTATTGCGTTATATGGGATGACGTTATAACGTATTACGTTATTTGGTATGACGTTATAACGTAAATAGGTTACATGGTATGACGTTATACCGTATTACGTTATATGGGATGACGTTATAACGTATTACGTTATATGGTATGACGTTATAACGTAAATAGGTTATATGGTATGACGTTATACCGTATTACGTTATATGGGATGACGCTATAACGTATTACGTAATATGGGATGATGTTATAACGTATTACGTTATGTGGGACGACGTTATAACGTATTGCGTTATATGGGATGACGTTATAACGTAAATAGGTTATATGGTATGACGTTATAACGTATTACGTTATATGGTATGACGTTATAACGTATTACGTTATATGGAATGTCGCTATAACGAAATTGGTTATATGGTATGACGTTATAACGTAATAGGTTATATGGTATGACGTTATAACGTATTACGTAATATGGTATGACGTTATAACGTATTACGTTATGTGGGACGACGTTATAACGTATTGCGTTATATGGGATGACGTTATAACGAAATAGGTTATATGGTATGACGTTATAACGTATTACGTTTTATGGTATGACGTTATAACGTATTACGTAATATGGGATGACGTTATAACGTATTACGTTATGTGGGACGACGTTATAACGTTTTGCGTTATATGGGATGAAGTTATAACGTATTACGTTATATGGGATGACGTTATAACGTATTACGTTATATGGGATGACGTTATAACGTAATTGGTTATATGGTATAACGTTATAACGTATTACGCTATATGGTATGACGTAATACCGTAATAGGTTATATGGTATGACGTTATAACGTAATACGTTATATGGTAAGACGTTATAACGTAATACGTTATATGGTATGACGTTATAACGTAAATAGGTTATATGGTATGACGTTATAACGTATTACGTTATATGGTATGACGTTATAACGTATTACGTTATATGGGATGCCGTTATAACGAAATTGGTTATATGGTATGACGTTATAACGTAATAGGTTATATGGTAAGACGTTATAACGTAATACGTTATATGGTATGACGTTTTAACGTAAATAGGTTATATGGGATGACGTTATAACGTATTACGTTATATGGGATGACGGTATAACGTAATACGTTATATGGTATGACGTTATAACGTAAATAGGTTATATGGTATGACGTTATAACGTATTACGTTATATGGTATGACGTTATAACGTAATACGTTATATGGTATGACGTTATAACGTAAATAGGTTATATGGTATGACGTTATAACGTATTACGTTATATGGTATGACGTTATAACGAAATAGGTTATATGGTATGACGTTATAACGTATTACGTTATATGGGATGACGTTATATCGTATTACGTTATATGGGATGACATTATAACGTATTACGTTATATGGGATGACGTTATAACGTAATTGGTTATATGGTATAACGTTATAACGTATTACGCTATATGGTATGACGTTATAACGTAATAGGTTATATGGTATGACGTTATAACGTAATAGGTTATATGGTATGACGTTATAACGTAATACGATATATGGTATGACGTTATAACGTAAATAGGTTATATGGTATGACGTCATATCGTATTACGTCATATGGGATGACGTTATAACGTATTACGTTATATGGGATGACGTTATAACGTAATAGGTTATATGGTATGACGTTATAACGTAATAGGTTATATGGTATGACGTTATACCGTATTACGTTATATGGTATGACGTTATAACGTAATAGGTTATATGGTATGACGTTATAACGTAATACGTTATATGGTATGACGTTATAACGTAAATAGGTCATATGGTATGACGTTATACCGTATTACGTCATATGGGATGACGTTATAACGTATTACGTTATATGGGATGACGTTATAACGTAATAGGTTATATGGTATGACGTTATAACGTAATAGGTTATACGGTATGACGTAATACCTAATTACGTTATATGGTATGTCGTTATAACGTAAATAGGTTATATGGTATGACGTTATACAGTATTACGTTATATGGGATGACGTTATAACGTATTAAGTTATATGGGATGACGTTATAACGTAATAGGATGTATGGTATGACGCTATAACGTAATAGGTTATATGGTATGACGTTATACCGAATTACGTTATGTGGTATGACGTTATAACGTATTACGTTATGTGGGATGACGTTATAACGAAATAGGTTATATGGTATGACGTTATAACGTATTACGTTATATGGGATGACGCTATAACGTATTACGTAATATGGCATGACGTTATAACGTATTACGTTATGTGGGACGACGTTATAACGTATTGCGTTATATGGGATGACGTTATAACGTATTACGTTATATGGTATGACGTTATAACGTAAATAGGTTACATGGTATGACGTTATACCGTATTACGTTATATGTAATGACGTTATAACGTATTACGTTATATGGTATGACGTTATAACGTAAATAGGTTATATGGTATGACGTTATACCGTATTACGTTATATGGGATGACGTTATAACGTATTACGTAATATGGGATGATGTTATAACGTATTACGTTATGTGGGACGACGTTATAACGTATTGCGTTATATGGGATGACGTTATAACGTAAATAGGTTATATGGTATGACGTTATAACGTATTACGTTATATGGTATGACGCTATAACGTATTACGTTATATGGGATGACGCTATAACGAAATTGGTTATATGGTATGACGTTATAACGTAATAGGTTATATGGTATGACGTTATAACGTATTACGTAATATGGTATGACGTTATAACGTATTACGTTATGTGGGACGACGTTATAACGTATTGCGTTATATGGGATGACGTTATAACGAAATAGGTTATATGGTATGACGTTATAACGTATTACGTTATATGGTATGACGTTATAACGTATTACGTAATATGGGATGACGTTATAACGTATTACGTTATGTGGGACGACGTTATAACGTTTTGCGTTATATGGGATGACGTTATAACGTATTACGTTATATGGGGTGACGTTATAACGTATTACGTTATATGGGATGACGTTATAACGTAATTGGTTATATGGTATAACGTTATAACGTATTACGCTATATGGTATGACGTAATACCGTAATAGGTTATATGGTATGACGTTATAACGTAATACGTTATATGGTAAGACGTTATAACGTAATACGTTATATGGTATGACGTTATAACGTAAATAGGTTATATGGTATGACGTTATAACGTATTACGTTATATGGTATGACGTTATAACGTATTACGTTATATGGGATGCCGTTATAACGAAATTGGTTATATGGTATGACGTTATAACGTAATAGGTTATATGGTAAGACGTTATAACGTAATACGTTATATGGTATGACGTTATAACGTAAATAGGTTATATGGGATGACGTTATAACGTATTACGTTATATGGGATGACGTTATAACGTAATACGTTATATGGGATGACGTTGTAACTGAATAGTTTATATGGTATGACATTATAACTTAATTGTTTATATGGTATGACGTTATAAGGTATTGCGTTATATGGCATGACGTTATACCGAATTACGTTATATGAGATGACGTTATAACGTATTACGTTATATGGGATGACGTTATAATGTATTACGTTATATGGAATGACGTTATAACGTAATACGTTATATGGTATGACGTTATAACGTGAATAGGTTATATGGTATGACGTTATAACGTATTACGTTATATGGTATGACGTTATAACGAAATAGGTTATATGGTATGACGTTATAACGTATTACGTTATATGGGATGACGTTATATCGTATTACGTTATATGGGATGACATTATAACGTATTACGTTATATGGGATAACGTTATAACGTAATTGGTTATATGGTATAACGTTATAACGTATTACGCTATATGGTATGACGTTATAACGTAATAGGTTATATGGTATGACGTTATAACGTAATAGGTTATATGGTATGACGTTATAACGTAATACGTTATATGGTATAACGTTATAACGTAAATAGGTTATATGGTATGACATTATATCGTATTACGTCATATGGGATGACGTTATAACGTATTACGTTATATGGGATGACGTTATAACGTAATAGGTTATATGGTATGACGTTATAACGTAATAGGTTATATGGTATGACGTTATACCGAATTACGTTATGTGGTATGACGTTATAACGTATTACGTTATATGGGATGACGTTATAACGTATTTCGTTAAATGGGATGACGTTATAACGTATTACGTAATATGGGATGACGTTATAACGTATTACGTTATGTGGGATGGCGTTGTAACGAAATAGGTTATATGGTATGACGTTATAACGTATTACGTTATGTGGGACGACGTTATAACGTTTTGCGTTATATGGGATGACGTTATAACGTATTACGTTATATGGGGTGACGTTATAACGTATTACGTTATATGGGATGACGTTATAACGTAATTGGTTATATGGTATAACGTTATAACGTATTACGCTATATGGTATGACGTAATACCGTAATAGGTTATATGGTATGACGTTATAACGTAATACGTTATATGGTAAGACGTTATAACGTAATACGTTATATGGTATGACGTTATAACGTAAATAGGTTATATGGTATGACGTTATAACGTATTACGTTATATGGTATGACGTTATAACGTATTACGTTATATGGGATGCCGTTATAACGAAATTGGTTATATGGTATGACGTTATAACGTAATAGGTTATATGGTAAGACGTTATAACGTAATACGTTATATGGTATGACGTTATAACGTAAATAGGTTATATGGGATGACGTTATAACGTATTACGTTATATGGGATGACGTTATAACGTAATACGTTATATGGGATGACGTTGTAACTGAATAGTTTATATGGTATGACATTATAACTTAATTGTTTATATGGTATGACGTTATAAGGTATTGCGTTATATGGCATGACGTTATACCGAATTACGTTATATGAGATGACGTTATAACGTATTACGTTATATGGGATGACGTTATAATGTATTACGTTATATGGAATGACGTTATAACGTAATACGTTATATGGTATGACGTTATAACGTGAATAGGTTATATGGTATGACGTTATAACGTATTACGTTATATGGTATGACGTTATAACGAAATAGGTTATATGGTATGACGTTATAACGTATTACGTTATATGGGATGACGTTATATCGTATTACGTTATATGGGATGACATTATAACGTATTACGTTATATGGGATAACGTTATAACGTAATTGGTTATATGGTATAACGTTATAACGTATTACGCTATATGGTATGACGTTATAACGTAATAGGTTATATGGTATGACGTTATAACGTAATAGGTTATATGGTATGACGTTATAACGTAATACGTTATATGGTATAACGTTATAACGTAAATAGGTTATATGGTATGACATTATATCGTATTACGTCATATGGGATGACGTTATAACGTATTACGTTATATGGGATGACGTTATAACGTAATAGGTTATATGGTATGACGTTATAACGTAATAGGTTATATGGTATGACGTTATACCGAATTACGTTATGTGGTATGACGTTATAACGTATTACGTTATATGGGATGACGTTATAACGTATTTCGTTAAATGGGATGACGTTATAACGTATTACGTAATATGGGATGACGTTATAACGTATTACGTTATGTGGGATGGCGTTGTAACGAAATAGGTTATATGGTATGACGTTATAACGTATTACGTTATATGGGATGACGCTATAACGTATTACGTAATATGGCATGACGTTATAACGTATTACGTTATGTGGGACGACGTTATAACGTATTACGTAATATGGTATGACGTTATAAAGTATTACGTTATATGGTATGACGTTATAACGTATTACGTAATATGGTATGACGTTATAAAGTATTACGTTATATGGGACAACGTTATAACGTATTGCGTTATACAGGATGACGCTATAACGAAATTGGTTATATGGTATGACGTTATAACGTAATACGTTATATGGTAAGACGTTATAACGTAATACGTTATATGGTATGACGTTATAACGTAAATAGGTTATATGGTATGACGTTATAACGTATTACGTTATATGGTATGACGTTATAACGTATTACGTTATATGGGATGCCGTTATAACGAAATTGGTTATATGGTATGACGTTATAACGTAATAGGTTATATGGTAAGACGTTATAACGTAATACGTTATATGGTATGACGTTATAACGTAAATAGGTTATATGGGATGACGTTATAACGTATTACGTTATATGGGATGACGTTATAACGTAATACGTTATATGGGATGACGTTGTAACTGAATAGTTTATATGGTATGACATTATAACTTAATTGTTTATATGGTATGACGTTATAAGGTATTGCGTTATATGGCATGACGTTATACCGAATTACGTTATATGAGATGACGTTATAACGTATTACGTTATATGGGATGACGTTATAATGTATTACGTTATATGGAATGACGTTATAACGTAATACGTTATATGGTATGACGTTATAACGTGAATAGGTTATATGGTATGACGTTATAACGTATTACGTTATATGGTATAACGTTATAACGAAATAGGTTATATGGTATGACGTTATAACGTATTACGTTATATGGGATGACGTTATATCGTATTACGTTATATGGGATGACATTATAACGTATTACGTTATATGGGATAACGTTATAACGTAATTGGTTATATGGTATAACGTTATAACGTATTACGCTATATGGTATGACGTTATAACGTAATAGGTTATATGGTATGACGTTATAACGTAATAGGTTATATGGTATGACGTTATAACGTAATACGTTATATGGTATAACGTTATAACGTAAATAGGTTATATGGTATGACATTATATCGTATTACGTCATATGGGATGACGTTATAACGTATTACGTTATATGGGATGACGTTATAACGTAATAGGTTATATGGTATGACGTTATAACGTAATAGGTTATATGGTATGACGTTATACCGAATTACGTTATGTGGTATGACGTTATAACGTATTACGTTATATGGGATGACGTTATAACGTATTTCGTTAAATGGGATGACGTTATAACGTATTACGTAATATGGGATGACGTTATAACGTATTACGTTATGTGGGATGGCGTTGTAACGAAATAGGTTATATGGTATGACGTTATAACGTATTACGTTATATGGGATGACGCTATAACGTATTACGTAATATGGCATGACGTTATAACGTATTACGTTATGTGGGACGACGTTATAACGTATTGCGTTATATGGGATGACGTTATAACGTATTACGTTATATGGGATGACGTTATAACGTATTTCGTTAAATGGGATGACGTTATAACGTATTACGTAATATGGGATGACGTTATAACGTATTACGTTATGTGGGATGACGTTATAACGAAATAGGTTATATGGTATGACGTTATAACGTATTACGTTATATGGGATGACGCTATAACGTATTACGTAATATGGCATGACGTTATAACGTATTACGTTATGTGGGACGACGTTATAACGTATTGCGTTATATGGGATGACGTTATAACGTATTACGTTATATGGTATGACGTTATAACGTAAATAGGTTACATGGTATGACGTTATACCGTATTACGTTATATGTAATGACGTTATAACGTATTACGTTATATGGTATGACGTTATAACGTAAATAGGTTATATGGTATGACGTTATACCGTATTACGTTATATGGGATGACGTTATAACGTATTACGTAATATGGGATGATGTTATAACGTATTACGTTATGTGGGACGACGTTATAACGTATTGCGTTATATGGGATGACGTTATAACGTAAATAGGTTATATGGTATGACGTTATAACGTATTACGTTATATGGTATGACGTTATAACGTATTACGTAATATGGGATGACGCTATAACGAAATTGGTTATATGGTATGACGTTATAACGTAATAGGTTATATGGTATGACGTTATAACGTAATAGTTTATATGGTATGACGTTATAACGTATAACGTAATATGGTATGACGTTATAAAGTATTACGTTATATGGGACAACGTTATAACGTATTGCGTTATACAGGATGACGTTATAACGAAATAGGTTATATGGTATGACGTTATAACGTATTACGTTATATGGTATGACGTTATAACGTATTACGTAATATGGGATGACGTTATAACGTATTACGTTATGTGGGACGACGTTATAACGTTTTGCGTTATATGGGATGACGTTATAACGTATTACGTTATATGGGATGACGTTATAACGTATTACGTTATATGGGATGACGTTATAACGTATTACGTTATATGGTATGACGTTATAACGTAAATAGGTTATATGGTATGACGTTATACCGTATTACGTTATATGGGATGATGTTATAACGTATTACGTTATGTGGGACGACGTTATAACGTATTGCGTTATATGGTATGACGTTATAACGTATTACGTTATATGGGATGCCGTTATAACGAAATTGGTTATATGGCATGACGTTATAACGTAATAGGTTATATGGGATGACGTTATAACGTATTACGTTATATGGGATGACGTTATAACGTAATACGTTATATGGGATGACGTTGTAACTGAATAGTTTATATGGTATGACATTATAACTTAATTGTTTATATGGTATGACGTTATAAGGTATTGCGTTATATGGCATGACGTTATACCGAATTACGTTATATGGGATGACGTTATAACGTAAATAGGTTATATGGTATGACGTTATAACGTATTACGTTATATGGTATGACGTTATAACGTATTACGTTATATGGGATGACGCTATAACGAAATTGGTTATATGGTATGACGTTATAACGTAATAGGTTATATGGTATGACGTTATAACGTATTACGTAATATGGTATGACGTTATAACGTGTTACGTTATGTGGGACGACGTTATAACGTATTGCGTTATATGGGATGACGTTATAACGTATTACGTTATATGGGATGACGTTATAACTTATTACGTTATATGGGATGACGTTATAACGTATTACGTTATATGGGATGACGTTATAACGTAATACGTTATATGGGATGACGTTGTAACTGAATAGTTTATATGGTATGACATTATAACTTAATTGTTTATATGGTATGACGTTATAAGGTATTGCGTTATATGGTATGACGTTATAACGTATTGCGTTATATGGGATGACGTTATAACGAAATAGGTTATATGGTATGACGTTATAACGTATTACGTTATATGGTATGACGTTATAACGTATTACGTAATATGGGATGACGTTATAACGTATTACGTTATGTGGGACGACGTTATAACGTTTTGCGTTATATGGGATGACGTTATAACGTATTACGTTATATGGGATGACGTTATAACGTATTACGTTATATGGGATGACGTTATAACGTAATTGGTTATATGGTACAACGTTATATCGTATTACGCTATATGGTATGACGTAATAACTCATTACGTTATATGGGATGACGTTATAACGTATTACGTTATATGGGATGACGTTATAACGTAATACGTTATATGGGATGACGTTGTAACTGAATAGTTCATATGGTATGACATTATAACTTAATTGTTTATATGGTATGACGTTATAAGGTATTGCGTTATATGGTATGACGTTATAACGTATTGCGTTATATGGGATGACGTTATAACGAAATAGGTTATATGGTATGACTTTATAACGTATTACGTTATATGGTATGACGTTATAACGTATTACGTAATATGGTATGACGTTATAACGTAATACGTTATATGGTAAGACGTTATAACGTAATACGTTATATGGTATGACGTTATAACGTAAATAGGTTATATGGTATGACGTTATAACGTATTACGTTATATGGTATGACGTTATAACGTATTACGTTATATGGGATGCCGTTATAACGATATTGGTTATGTGGGATGACGTTATAACGTAATTGGTTATATGGTATAACGTTATAACGTATTACGCTATATGGTATGACGTAATAACGTATTACGTTATATGGGATGACGCTATAACGTATTGCGTATTATGGCATGACGTTATAACGTATTACGTTATGTGGAACGACGTTATAACTTATTGCGTTATATGGGATGACGTTATAACGTATTACGTTATTTGGTATGACGTTATAACGTAAATAGGTTACATGGTATGACGTTATACCGTATTACGTTATATGGGATGACGTTATAACGTATTACGTTATATGGTATGACGTTATAACGTAAATAGGTTATATGGTATGACGTTATACCGTATTACGTTATACGGGATGACGCTATAACGTATTACGTAATATGGGATGATGTTATAACGTATTACGTTATGTGGGACGACGTTATAACGTATTGCGTTATATGGGATGACGTTATAACGTAAATAGGTTATATGGTATGACGTTATAACGTATTACGTTATATGGTATGACGTTATAACGTATTACGTTATATGGGATGTCGCTATAACGAAATTGGTTATATGGTATGACGTTATAACGTAATAGGTTATATGGTATGACGTTATAACGTATTACGTAATATGGTATGACGTTATAACGTATTACGTTATGTGGGACGACGTTATAACGTATTGCGTTATATGGGATAACGTTATAACGAAATAGGTTATATGGTATGACGTTATAACGTATTACGTTTTATGGTATGACGTTATAACGTATTACGTAATATGGGATGACGTTATAACGTATTACGTTATGTGGGACGACGTTATAACGTTTTGCGTTATATGGGATGACGTTATAACGTATTACGTTATATGGGATGACGTTATAACGTATTACGTTATATGGGATGACGTTATAACGTAATTGGTTATATGGTATAACGTTATAACGTATTACGCTATATGGTATGACGTAATACCGTAATAGGTTATATGGTATGACCTTATAACGTAATACGTTATATGGTAAGACGTTATAACGTAATACGTTATATGGTATGACGTTATAACGTAAATAGGTTATATGGTATGACGTTATAACGTATTACGTTATATGGTATGACGTTATAACGTATTACGTTATATGGGATGCCGTTATAACGAAATTGGTTATATGGTATGACGTTATAACGTAATAGGTTATATGGTAAGACGTTATAACGTAATACGTTATATGGTATGACGTTATAACGTAAATAGGTTATATGGGATGACGTTATAACGTATTACGTTATATGGGATGACGGTATAACGTAATACGTTATATGGTATGACGTTATAACGTAAATAGGTTATATGGTATGACGTTATAACGTATTACGTTATATGGTATGACGTTATAACGTAATACGTTATATGGTATGACGTTATAACGTAAATAGGTTATATGGTATGACGTTATAACGTATTACGTTATATGGTATGACGTTATAACGAAATAGGTTATATGGTATGACGTTATAACGTATTACGTTATATGGGATGACGTTATATCGTATTACGTTATATGGGATGACATTATAACGTATTACGTTATATGGGATGACGTTATAACGTAATTGGTTATATGGTATAACGTTATAACGTATTACGCTATATGGTATGACGTTATAACGTAATAGGTTATATGGTATGACGTTATAACGTAATAGGTTATATGGTATGACGTTATAACGTAATACGATATATGGTATGACGTTATAACGTAAATAGGTTATATGGTATGACGTCATATCGTATTACGTCATATGGGATGACGTTATAACGTATTACGTTATATGGGATGACGTTATAACGTAATAGGTTATATGGTATGACGTTATAACGTAATAGGTTATATGGTATGACGTTATAACGTATTACGTTATATGGTATGACGTTATAACGTAAATAGGTTATATGGTATGACGTTATACCGTATTACGTTATATGGTATGACGTTATAACGTAATAGGTTATATGGTATGACGTTATAACGTAATACGTTATATGGTATGACGTTATAACGTAAATAGGTTATATGGTATGACGTTATACCGTATTACGTCATATGGGATGACGTTATAACGTATTACGTTATATGGGATGACGTTATAACGTAATAGGTTATATCGTATGACGTTATAACGTAATAGGTTATACGGTATGACGTAATACCTAATTACGTTATATGGTATGTCGTTATAACGTAAATAGGTTATATGGTATGACGTTATACAGTATTACGTTATATGGGATGACGTTATAACGTATTAAGTTATATGGGATGACGTTATAACGTAATAGGATGTATGGTATGACGCTATAACGTAATAGGTTATATGGTATGACGTTATACCGAATTACGTTATGTGGTATGACGTTATAACGTATTACGTTATATGGGATGACGTTATAACGTATTTCGTTAAATGGGATGACGTTATAACGTATTACGTAATATGGGATGACGTTATAACGTATTACGTTATGTGGGATGACGTTATAACGAAATAGGTTATATGGTATGACGTTATAACGTATTACGTTATATGGGATGACGCTATAACGTATTACGTAATATGGCATGACGTTATAACGTATTACGTTATGTGGGACGACGTTATAACGTATTGCGTTATATGGGATGACGTTATAACGTATTACGTTATATGGTATGACGTTATAACGTAAATAGGTTACATGGTATGACGTTATACCGTATTACGTTATATGTAATGACGTTATAACGTATTACGTTATATGGTATGACGTTATAACGTAAATAGGTTATATGGTATGACGTTATACCGTATTACGTTATATGGGATGACGTTATAACGTATTACGTAATATGGTATGACGTTATAACGTATTACGTTATGTGGGACGACGTTATAACGTATTGCGTTATATGGGATGACGTTATAACGAAATAGGTTATATGGTATGACGTTATAACGTATTACGTTATATGGTATGACGTTATAACGTATTACGTAATATGGGATGACGTTATAACGTATTACGTTATGTGGGACGACGTTATAACGTTTTGCGTTATATGGGATGACGTTATAACGTATTACGTTATATGGGGTGACGTTATAACGTATTACGTTATATGGGATGACGTTATAACGTAATTGGTTATATGGTATAACGTTATAACGTATTACGCTATATGGTATGACGTAATACCGTAATAGGTTATATGGTATGACGTTATAACGGAATACGTTATATGGTAAGACGTTATAACGTAATACGTTATATGGTATGACGTTATAACGTAAATAGGTTATATGGTATGACGTTATAACGTATTACGTTATATGGTATGACGTTATAACGTATTACGTTATATGGGATGCCGTTATAACGTAATACGTTATATGGTATGACGTTATAACGTGAATAGGTTATATGGTATGACGTTATAACGTATTACGTTATATGGTATGACGTTATAACGTAATACGTTATATGGTATGACGTTATAACGTGAATAGGTTATATGGTATGACGTTATAACGTATTACGTTATATGGTATGACGTTATAACGAAATAGGTTATATGGTATGACGTTATAACGTATTACGTTATATGAGATGACGTTATAACGTATTACGTTATATGGGATGACGTTATAATGTATTACGTTATATGGGATGACGTTATAACGTAATACGTTATATGGTATGACGTTATAACGTGAATAGGTTATATGGTATGACGTTATAACGTATTACGTTATATGGTATGACGTTATAACGAAATAGGTTATATGGTATGACGTTATAACGTATTACGTTATATGGGATGACGTTATATCGTATTACGTTATATGGGATGACATTATAACGTATTACGTTATATGGGATGACGTTATAACGTAATTGGTTATATGGTATAACGTTATAACGTATTACGCTATATGGTATGACGTTATAACGTAATAGGTTATATGGTATGACGTTATAACGTAATACGTTATATGGTATGACGTTATAACGTAATACGTTATATGGTATAACGTTATAACGTAAATAGGTTATATGGTATGACATTATATCGTATTACGTCATATGGGATGACGTTATAACGTATTACGTTATATGGGATGACGTTATAACGTAATAGGTTATATGGTATGACGTTATAACGTAATAGGTTATATGGTATGACGTTATACCGAATTACGTTATGTGGTATGACGTTATAACGTATTACGTTATATGGGATGACGTTATAACGTATTTCGTTAAATGGGATGACGTTATAACGTATTACGTGATATGGGATGACGTTATAATGTATTACGTTATGTGGGATGGCGTTGTAACGAAATAGGTTATATGGTATGACGTTATAACGTATTACGTTATATGGGATGACGCTATAACGTATTACGTAATATGGCATGACGTTATAACGTATTACGTTATGTGGGACGACGTTATAACGTATTGCGTTATATGGGATGACGTTATAACGTATTACGTTATATGGGATGACGTTATAACGTATTACGTAATATGGCATGACGTTATAACGTATTACGTTATGTGGGACGACGTTATAACGTATTGCGTTATATGGGATGACGTTATAACGTATTACGTTATATGGTATGACGTTATAACGTAAATAGGTTACATGGTATGACGTTATACCGTATTACGTTATATGTAATGACGTTATAACGTATTACGTTATATGGTATGACGTTATAACGTAAATAGGTTATATGGTATGACGTTATACCGTATTACGTTATATGGGATGACGTTGTAACGTATTACGTAATATGGGATGATGTTATAACGTATTACGTTATGTGGGACGACGTTATAACGTATTGCGTTATATGGGATGACGTTATAACGTAAATAGGTTATATGGTATGACGTTATAACGTATTACGTTATATGGTATGACGTTATAACGTATTACGTTATATGGGATGACGCTATAACGAAATTGGTTATATGGTATGACGTTATAACGTAATAGGTTATATGGTATGACGTTATAACGTAATAGGTTATATGGTATGACGTTATAACGTATTACGTAATATGGTATGACGTTATAACGTATTACGTTATGTGGGACGACGTTATAACGTATTGCGTTATACAGGATGACGTTATAACGAAATAGGTTATATGGTATGACGTTATAACGTATTACGTTATATGGTATGACGTTATAACGTATTACGTAATATGGGATGACGTTATAACGTATTACGTTATGTGGGACGACGTTATAACGTTTTGCGTTATATGGGATGACGTTATAACGTATTACGTTATATGGGATGACGTTATAACGTATTACGTTATATGGGATGACGTTATAACGTAATTGGTTATATGGTATAACGTTATAACGTATTACGCTATATGGTATGACGTAATACCGTAATAGGTTATATGGTATGACGTTAAAACGTAATAGGTTATACGGTATGACGTAATACCTAATTACGTTATATGGTATGTCGTTATAACGTAAATAGGTTATATGGTATGACGTTATACCGTATTACGTTATATGGGATGACGTTATAACGTATTAAGTTATATGGGATGACGTTATAACGTAATAGGATGTATGGTATGACGCTATAACGTAATAGGTTATATGGTATGACGTTATACCGAATTACGTTATGTGGTACGACGTTATAACGTATTACGTTATATGGGATGACGTTATAACGTATTTCGTTAAATGGGATGACGTTATAACGTATTACGTAATATGGGATGACGTTATAACGTATTACGTTATGTGGGATGACGTTATAACGAAATAGGTTATATGGTATGACGTTATAACGTATTACGTTATATGGGATGACGCTATAACGTATTACGTAATATGGCATGACGTTATAACGTATTACGTTATGTGGGACGACGTTATAACGTATTGCGTTATATGGGATGACGTTATAACGTAATAGGATGTATGGTATGACGCTATAACGTAATAGGTTATATGGTATGACGTTATACCGAATTACGTTATGTGGTACGACGTTATAACGTATTACGTTATATGGGATGACGTTATAACGTATTTCGTTAAATGGGATGACGTTATAACGTATTACGTAATATGGGATGACGTTATAACGTATTACGTTATGTGGGATGACGTTATAACGAAATAGGTTATATGGTATGACGTTATAACGTATTACGTTATATGGGATGACGCTATAACGTATTACGTAATATGGCATGACGTTATAACGTATTACGTTATATGGTATGACGTTATAACGTATTACGTTATATGGGATGCCGTTATAACGAAATTGGTTATGTGGGATGACGTTATAACGTAATTGGTTATATGGTATAACGTTATAACGTATTACGCTATATGGTATGACGTAATAACGTATTACGTTATATGGGATGACGCTATAACGTATTGCGTAATATGGCATGACGTTATAACGTATTACGTTATGTGGAACGACGTTATAACTTATTGCGTTATATGGGATGACGTTATAACGTATTACGTTATTTGGTATGACGTTATAACGTAAATAGGTTACATGGTATGACGTTATAACGTATTACGTTATATGGGATGACGCTATAACGTATTACGTAATATGGCATGACGTTATAACGTATTACGTTATGTGGGACGACGTTATAACGTATTGCGTTATATGGGATGACGTTATAACGTATTACGTTATATGGTATGACGTTATAACGTAAATAGGTTACATGGTATGACGTTATACCGTATTACGTTATATGTAATGACGTTATAACGTATTACGTTATATGGTATGACGTTATAACGTAAATAGGTTACATGGTATGACGTTATAACGTATTACGTTATATGGGATGACGCTATAACGTATTACGTAATATGGCATGACGTTATAACGTATTACGTTATGTGGGACGACGTTATAACGTATTGCGTTATATGGGATGACGTTATAACGTATTACGTTATATGGTATGACGTTATAACGTATTACGTAATATGGTATGACGTTATAACGTATTACGTTATGTGGGACGACGTTATAACGTATTGCGTTATACAGGATGACGTTATAACGAAATAGGTTATATGGTATGACGTTATAACGTATTACGTTATATGGTATGACGTTATAACGTATTACGTAATATGGGATGACGTTATAACGTATTACGTTATGTGGGACGACGTTATAACGTTTTGCGTTATATGGGATGACGTTATAACGTATTACGTTATATGGGATGACGTTATAACGTATTACGTTATATGGGATGACGTTATAACGTAATTGGTTATATGGTATAACGTTATAACGTATTACGCTATATGGTATGACGTAATACCGTAATAGGTTATATGGTATGACGTTATAACGTAATAGGTTATACGGTATGACGTAATACCTAATTACGTTATATGGTATGTCGTTATAACGTAAATAGGTTATATGGTATGACGTTATACCGTATTACGTTATATGGTATGACGTTATAACGAAATAGGTTATATGGTATGACGTTATAACGTATTACGTTATATGGGATGACGTTATATCGTATTACGTTATATGGGATGACATTATAACGTATTACGTTATATGGGATGACGTTATAACGTAATTGGTTATATGGTATAACGTTATAACGTATTACGTTATATGGGATGACGTTATAACGTAATTGGTTATATGGTATAACGTTATAACGTATTACGCTATATGGTATGACGTAATACCGTAATAGGTTATATGGTATGACGTTAAAACGTAATAGGTTATACGGTATGACGTAATACCTAATTACGTTATATGGTATGTCGTTATAACGTAAATAGGTTATATGGTATGACGTTATACCGTATTACGTTATATGGGATGACGTTATAACGTATTAAGTTATATGGGATGACGTTATAACGTAATAGGATGTATGGTATGACGCTATAACGTAATAGGTTATATGGTATGACGTTATACCGAATTACGTTATGTGGTACGACGTTATAACGTATTACGTTATATGGGATGACGTTATAACGTATTTCGTTAAATGGGATGACGTTATAACGTATTACGTAATATGGGATGACGTTATAACGTATTACGTTATGTGGGATGACGTTATAACGAAATAGGTTATATGGTATGACGTTATAACGTATTACGTTATATGGGATGACGCTATAACGTATTACGTAATATGGCATGACGTTATAACGTATTACGTTATGTGGGACGACGTTATAACGTATTGCGTTATATGGGATGACGTTATAACGTAATAGGATGTATGGTATGACGCTATAACGTAATAGGTTATATGGTATGACGTTATACCGAATTACGTTATGTGGTACGACGTTATAACGTATTACGTTATATGGGATGACGTTATAACGTATTTCGTTAAATGGGATGACGTTATAACGTATTACGTAATATGGGATGACGTTATAACGTATTACGTTATGTGGGATGACGTTATAACGAAATAGGTTATATGGTATGACGTTATAACGTATTACGTTATATGGGATGACGCTATAACGTATTACGTAATATGGCATGACGTTATAACGTATTACGTTATATGGTATGACGTTATAACGTATTACGTTATATGGGATGCCGTTATAACGAAATTGGTTATGTGGGATGACGTTATAACGTAATTGGTTATATGGTATAACGTTATAACGTATTACGCTATATGGTATGACGTAATAACGTATTACGTTATATGGGATGACGCTATAATGTATTGCGTAATATGGCATGACGTTATAACGTATTACGTTATGTGGAACGACGTTATAACTTATTGCGTTATATGGGATGACGTTATAACGTATTACGTTATTTGGTATGACGTTATAACGTAAATAGGTTACATGGTATGACGTTATAACGTATTACATTATATGGGATGACGCTATAACGTATTACGTAATATGGCATGACGTTATAACGTATTACGTTATGTGGGACGACGTTATAACGTATTGCGTTATATGGGATGACGTTATAACGTATTACGTTATATGGTATGACGTTATAACGTAAATAGGTTACATGGTATGACGTTATACCGTATTACGTTATATGTAATGACGTTATAACGTATTACGTTATATGGTATGACGTTATAACGTAAATAGGTTACATGGTATGACGTTATAACGTATTACGTTATATGGGATGACGCTATAACGTATTACGTAATATGGCATGACGTTATAACGTATTACGTTATGTGGGACGACGTTATAACGTATTGCGTTATATGGGATGACGTTATAACGTATTACGTTATATGGTATGACGTTATAACGTATTACGTAATATGGTATGACGTTATAACGTATTACGTTATGTGGGACGACGTTATAACGTATTGCGTTATACAGGATGACGTTATAACGAAATAGGTTATATGGTATGACGTTATAACGTATTACGTTATATGGTATGACGTTATAACGTATTACGTAATATGGGATGACGTTATAACGTATTACGTTATGTGGGACGACGTTATAACGTTTTGCGTTATATGGGATGACGTTATAACGTATTACGTTATATGGGATGACGTTATAACGTATTACGTTATATGGGATGACGTTATAACGTAATTGGTTATATGGTATAACGTTATAACGTATTACGCTATATGGTATGACGTAATACCGTAATAGGTTATATGGTATGACGTTATAACGTAATAGGTTATACGGTATGACGTAATACCTAATTACGTTATATGGTATGTCGTTATAACGTAAATAGGTTATATGGTATGACGTTATACCGTATTACGTTATATGGTATGACGTTATAACGAAATAGGTTATATGGTATGACGTTATAACGTATTACGTTATATGGGATGACGTTATATCGTATTACGTTATATGGGATGACATTATAACGTATTACGTTATATGGGATGACGTTATAACGTAATTGGTTATATGGTATAACGTTATAACGTATTACGCTATATGGTATGACGTTATAACGTAATAGGTTATATGGTATGACGTTATAACGTAATACGTTATATGGTATGACGTTATAACGTAATACGTTATATGGTATAACGTTATAACGTAAATAGGTTATATGGTATGACATTATATCGTATTACGTCATATGGGATGACGTTATAACGTATTACGTTATATGGGATGACGTTATAACGTAATAGGTTATATGGTATGACGTTATAACGTAATAGGTTATATGGTATGACGTTATACCGAATTACGTTATGTGGTATGACGTTATAACGTATTACGTTATATGGGATGACGTTATAACGTATTTCGTTAAATGGGATGACGTTATAACGTATTACGTAATATGGGATGACGTTATAATGTATTACGTTATGTGGGATGGCGTTGTAACGAAATAGGTTATATGGTATGACGTTATAACGTATTACGTTATATGGGATGACGCTATAACGTATTACGTAATATGGCATGACGTTATAACGTATTACGTTATGTGGGACGACGTTATAACGTATTGCGTTATATGGGATGACGTTATAACGTATTACGTTATATGGGATGACGTTATAACGTATTACGTAATATGGCATGACGTTATAACGTATTACGTTATGTGGGACGACGTTATAACGTATTGCGTTATATGGGATGACGTTATAACGTATTACGTTATATGGTATGACGTTATAACGTAAATAGGTTACATGGTATGACGTTATACCGTATTACGTTATATGTAATGACGTTATAACGTATTACGTTATATGGTATGACGTTATAACGTAAATAGGTTATATGGTATGACGTTATACCGTATTACGTTATATGGGATGACGTTGTAACGTATTACGTAATATGGGATGATGTTATAACGTATTACGTTATGTGGGACGACGTTATAACGTATTGCGTTATATGGGATGACGTTATAACGTAAATAGGTTATATGGTATGACGTTATAACGTATTACGTTATATGGTATGACGTTATAACGTATTACGTTATATGGGATGACGCTATAACGAAATTGGTTATATGGTATGACGTTATAACGTAATAGGTTATATGGTATGACGTTATAACGTAATAGGTTATATGGTATGACGTTATAACGTATTACGTAATATGGTATGACGTTATAACGTATTACGTTATGTGGGACGACGTTATAACGTATTGCGATATACAGGATGACGTTATAACGAAATAGGTTATATGGTATGACGTTATAACGTATTACGTTATATGGTATGACGTTATAACGTATTACGTAATATGGGATGACGTTATAACGTATTCCGTTATGTGGGACGACGTTATAACGTTTTGCGTTATATGGGATGACGTTATAACGTATTACGTTATATGGGATGACGTTATAACGTATTACGTTATATGGGATGACGTTATAACGTAATTGGTTATATGGTATAACGTTATAACGTATTACGCTATATGGTATGACGTAATACCGTAATAGGTTATATGGTATGACGTTATAACGTAATAGGTTATACGGTATGACGTAATACCTAATTACGTTATATGGTATGTCGTTATAACGTAAATAGGTTATATGGTATGACGTTATACCGTATTACGTTATATGGGATGACGTTATAACGTATTAAGTTATATGGGATGACGTTATAACGTAATAGGATGTATGGTATGACGCTATAACGTAATAGGTTATATGGTATGACGTTATACCGAATTACGTTATGTGGTACGACGTTATAACGTATTACGTTATATGGGATGACGTTATAACGTATTTCGTTAAATGGGATGACGTTATAACGTATTACGTAATATGGGATGACGTTATAACGTATTACGTTATGTGGGATGACGTTATAACGAAATAGGTTATATGGTATGACGTTATAACGTATTACGTTATATGGGATGACGCTATAACGTATTACGTAATATGGCATGACGTTATAACGTATTACGTTATGTGGGACGACGTTATAACGTATTGCGTTATATGGGATGACGTTATAACGTAATAGGATGTATGGTATGACGCTATAACGTAATAGGTTATATGGTATGACGTTATACCGAATTACGTTATGTGGTACGACGTTATAACGTATTACGTTATATGGGATGACGTTATAACGTATTTCGTTAAATGGGATGACGTTATAACGTATTACGTAATATGGGATGACGTTATAACGTATTACGTTATGTGGGATGACGTTATAACGAAATAGGTTATATGGTATGACGTTATAACGTATTACGTTATATGGGATGACGCTATAACGTATTACGTAATATGGCATGACGTTATAACGTATTACGTTATATGGTATGACGTTATAACGTATTACGTTATATGGGATGCCGTTATAACGAAATTGGTTATGTGGGATGACGTTATAACGTAATTGGTTATATGGTATAACGTTATAACGTATTACGCTATATGGTATGACGTAATAACGTATTACGTTATATGGGATGACGCTATAACGTATTGCGTAATATGGCATGACGTTATAACGTATTACGTTATGTGGAACGACGTTATAACTTATTGCGTTATATGGGATGACGTTATAACGTATTACGTTATTTGGTATGACGTTATAACGTAAATAGGTTACATGGTATGACGTTATAACGTATTACGTTATATGGGATGACGCTATAACGTATTACGTAATATGGCATGACGTTATAACGTATTACGTTATGTGGGACGACGTTATAACGTATTGCGTTATATGGGATGACGTTATAACGTATTACGTTATATGGTATGACGTTATAACGTAAATAGGTTACATGGTATGACGTTATACCGTATTACGTTATATGTAATGACGTTATAACGTATTACGTTATATGGTATGACGTTATAACGTAAATAGGTTATATGGTATGACGTTATACCGTATTACGTTATATGGGATGACGTTATAACGTATTACGTAATATGGGATGATGTTATAACGTATTACGTTATGTGGGACGACGTTATAACGTATTGCGTTATATGGGATGACGTTATAACGTAAATAGGTTATATGGTATGACGTTATAACGTATTACGTTATATGGTATGACGTTATAACGTATTACGTTATATGGGATGACGCTATAACGAAATTGGTTATATGGTATGACGTTATAACGTAATAGGTTATATGGTATGACGTTATAACGTAATAGGTTATATGGTATGACGTTATAACGTATTACGTAATATGGTATGACGTTATAACGTATTACGTTATGTGGGACGACGTTATAACGTATTGCGTTATACAGGATGACGTTATAACGAAATAGGTTATATGGTATGACGTTATAACGTATTACGTTATATGGTATGACGTTATAACGTATTACGTAATATGGGATGACGTTATAACGTATTACGTTATGTGGGACGACGTTATAACGTTTTGCGTTATATGGGATGACGTTATAACGTATTACGTTATATGGGATGACGTTATAACGTATTACGTTATATGGGATGACGTTATAACGTAATTGGTTATATGGTATAACGTTATAACGTATTACGCTATATGGTATGACGTAATACCGTAATAGGTTATATGGTATGACGTTATAACGTAATAGGTTATACGGTATGACGTAATACCTAATTACGTTATATGGTATGTCGTTATAACGTAAATAGGTTATATGGTATGACGTTATACCGTATTACGTTATATGGGATGACGTTATAACGTATTAAGTTATATGGGATGACGTTATAACGTAATAGGATGTATGGTATGACGCTATAACGTAATAGGTTATATGGTATGACGTTATACCGAATTACGTTATGTGGTACGACGTTATAACGTATTACGTTATATGGGATGACGTTATAACGTATTTCGTTAAATGGGATGACGTTATAACGTATTACGTAATATGGGATGACGTTATAACGTATTACGTTATGTGGGATGACGTTATAACGAAATTGGTTATATGGTATGACGTTATAACGTATTACGTTATATGGGATGACGCTATAACGTATTACGTAATATGGCATGACGTTATAACGTATTACGTTATGTGGGACGACGTTATAACGTATTGCGTTATATGGGATGACGTTATAACGTAATTGGATGTATGGTATGACGCTATAACGTAATAGGTTATATGGTATGACGTTATACCGAATTACGTTATGTGGTACGACGTTATAACGTATTACGTTATATGGGATGACGTTATAACGTATTTCGTTAAATGGGATGACGTTATAACGTATTACGTAATATGGGATGACGTTATAACGTATTACGTTATGTGGGATGACGTTATAACGAAATAGGTTATATGGTATGACGTTATAACGTATTACGTTATATGGGATGACGCTATAACGTATTACGTAATATGGCATGACGTTATAACGTATTACGTTATATGGTATGACGTTATAACGTATTACGTTATATGGGATGCCGTTATAACGAAATTGGTTATGTGGGATGACGTTATAACGTAATTGGTTATATGGTATAACGTTATAACGTATTACGCTATATGGTATGACGTAATAACGTATTACGTTATATGGGATGACGCTATAACGTATTGCGTAATATGGCATGACGTTATAACGTATTACGTTATGTGGAACGACGTTATAACTTATTGCGTTATATGGGATGACGTTATAACGTATTACGTTATTTGGTATGACGTTATAACGTAAATAGGTTACATGGTATGACGTTATACCGTATTACGTTATATGGGATGACGTTATAACGTATTACGTTATATGGTATGACGTTATAACGTAAATAGGTTATATGGTATGACGTTATACCGTATTACGTTATATGGGATGACGCTATAACGTATTACGTAATATGGGATGATGTTATAACGTATTACGTTATGTGGGACGACGTTATAACGTATTGCGTTATATGGGATGACGTTATAACGTAAATAGGTTATATGGTATGACGTTATAACGTATTACGTTATATGGTATGACGTTATAACGTATTACGTTATATGGGATGTCGCTATAACGAAATTGGTTATATGGTATGACGTTATAACGTAATAGGTTATATGGTATGACGTTATAACGTATTACGTAATATGGTATGACGTTATAACGTATTACGTTATGTGGGACGACGTTATAACGTTTTGCGTTATATGGGATGACGTTATAACGTATTACGTTATATGGGATGACGTTATAACGTATTACGTTATATGGGATGACGTTATAACGTAATTGGTTATATGGTATAACGTTATAACGTATTACGCTATATGGTATGACGTAATACCGTAATAGGTTATATGGTATGACGTTATAACGTAATAGGTTATACGGTATGACGTAATACCTAATTACGTTATATGGTATGTCGTTATAACGTAAATAGGTTATATGGTATGACGTTGTACCGTATTACGTTATATGGGATGACGTTATAACGTATTAAGTTATATGGGATGACGTTATAACGTAATAGGATGTATGGTATGACGCTATAACGTAATAGGTTATATGGTATGACGTTATACCGAATTACGTTATGTGGTACGACGTTATAACGTATTACGTTATATGGGATGACGTTATAACGTATTTCGTTAAATGGGATGACGTTATAACGTATTACGTAATATGGGATGACGTTATAACGTATTACGTTATGTGGGATGACGTTATAACGAAATAGGTTATATGGTATGACGTTATAACGTATTACGTTATATGGGATGACGCTATAACGTATTACGTAATATGGCATGACGTTATAACGTATTACGTTATGTGGGACGACGTTATAACGTATTGCGTTATATGGGATGACGTTATAACGTAATTGGATGTATGGTATGACGCTATAACGTAATAGGTTATATGGTATGACGTTATACCGAATTACGTTATGTGGTACGACGTTATAACGTATTACGTTATATGGGATGACGTTATAACGTATTTCGTTAAATGGGATGACGTTATAACGTATTACGTAATATGGGATGACGTTATAACGTATTACGTTATGTGGGATGACGTTATAACGAAATAGGTTATATGGTATGACGTTATAACGTATTACGTTATATGGGATGACGCTATAACGTATTACGTAATATGGCATGACGTTATAACGTATTACGTTATATGGTATGACGTTATAACGTATTACGTTATATGGGATGCCGTTATAACGAAATTGGTTATGTGGGATGACGTTATAACGTAATTGGTTATATGGTATAACGTTATAACGTATCACGCTATATGGTATGACGTAATAACGTATTACGTTATATGGGATGACGCTATAACGTATTGCGTAATATGGCATGACGTTATAACGTATTACGTTATGTGGAACGACGTTATAACTTATTGCGTTATATGGGATGACGTTATAACGTATTACGTTATTTGGTATGACGTTATAACGTAAATAGGTTACATGGTATGACGTTATACCGTATTACGTTATATGGGATGACGTTATAACGTATTACGTTATATGGTATGACGTTATAACGTAAATAGGTTATATGGTATGACGTTATACCGTATTACGTTATATGGGATGACGCTATAACGTATTACGTAATATGGGATGATGTTATAACGTATTACGTTATGTGGGACGACGTTATAACGTATTGCGTTATATGGGATGACGTTATAACGTAAATAGGTTATATGGTATGACGTTATAACGTATTACGTTATATGGTATGACGTTATAACGTATTACGTTATATGGGATGTCGCTATAACGAAATTGGTTATATGGTATGACGTTATAACGTAATAGGTTATATGGTATGACGTTATAACGTATTACGTAATATGGTATGACGTTATAACGTATTACGTTATGTGGGATGACGTTATAACGAAATAGGTTATATGGTATGACGTTATAACGTATTACGTTATATGGGATGACGCTATAACGTATTACGTAATATGGCATGACGTTATAACGTATTACGTTATATGGTATGACGTTATAACGTATTACGTAATATGGCATGACGTTATAACGTATTACGTTATGTGGGACGACGTTATAACGTATTGCGTTATATGGGATGACGTTATAACGTAATAGGATGTATGGTATGACGCTATAACGTAATAGGTTATATGGTATGACGTTATACCGAATTACGTTATGTGGTACGACGTTATAACGTATTACGTTATATGGGATGACGTTATAACGTATTTCGTTAAATGGGATGACGTTATAACGTATTACGTAATATGGGATGACGTTATAACGTATTACGTTATGTGGGATGACGTTATAACGAAATAGGTTATATGGTATGACGTTATAACGTATTACGTTATATGGGATGACGCTATAACGTATTACGTAATATGGCATGACGTTATAACGTATTACGTTATATGGTATGACGTTATAACGTATTACGTTATATGGGATGCCGTTATAACGAAATTGGTTATGTGGGATGACGTTATAACGTAATTGGTTATATGGTATAACGTTATAACGTATTACGCTATATGGTATGACGTAATAACGTATTACGTTATATGGGATGACGCTATAACGTATTGCGTAATATGGCATGACGTTATAACGTATTACGTTATGTGGAACGACGTTATAACTTATTGCGTTATATGGGATGACGTTATAACGTATTACGTTATTTGGTATGACGTTATAACGTAAATAGGTTACATGGTATGACGTTATAACGTATTACGTTATATGGGATGACGCTATAACGTATTACGTAATATGGCATGACGTTATAACGTATTACGTTATGTGGGACGACGTTATAACGTATTGCGTTATATGGGATGACGTTATAACGTATTACGTTATATGGTATGACGTTATAACGTAAATAGGTTACATGGTATGACGTTATACCGTATTACGTTATATGTAATGACGTTATAACGTATTACGTTATGTGGTATGACGTTATAACGTAAATAGGTTATATGGTATGACGTTATACCGTATTACGTTATATGGGATGACGTTATAACGTATTACGTAATATGGGATGATGTTATAACGTATTACGTTATGTGGGACGACGTTATAACGTATTGCGTTATATGGGATGACGTTATAACGTAAATAGGTTATATGGTATGACGTTATAACGTATTACGTTATATGGTATGACGTTATAACGTATTACGTTATATGGGATGACGCTATAACGAAATTGGTTATATGGTATGACGTTATAACGTAATAGGTTATATGGTATGACGTTATAACGTAATAGGTTATATGGTATGACGTTATAACGTATTACGTAATATGGTATGACGTTATAACGTATTACGTTATGTGGGACGACGTTATAACGTATTGCGTTATACAGGATGACGTTATAACGAAATAGGTTATATGGTATGACGTTATAACGTATTACGTTATATGGTATGACGTTATAACGTATTACGTAATATGGGATGACGTTATAACGTATTACGTTATGTGGGACGACGTTATAACGTTTTGCGTTATATGGGATGACGTTATAACGTATTACGTTATATGGGATGACGTTATAACGTATTACGTTATATGGGATGACGTTATAACGTAATTGGTTATATGGTATAACGTTATAACGTATTACGCTATATGGTATGACGTAATACCGTAATAGGTTATATGGTATGACGTTATAACGTAATAGGTTATACGGTATGACGTAATACCTAATTACGTTATATGGTATGTCGTTATAACGTAAATAGGTTATATGGTATGACGTTATACCGTATTACGTTATATGGGATGACGTTATAACGTATTAAGTTATATGGGATGACGTTATAACGTAATAGGATGTATGGTATGACGCTATAACGTAATAGGTTATATGGTATGACGTTATACCGAATTACGTTATGTGGTACGACGTTATAACGTATTACGTTATATGGGATGACGTTATAACGTATTTCGTTAAATGGGATGACGTTATAACGTATTACGTAATATGGGATGACGTTATAACGTATTACGTTATGTGGGATGACGTTATAACGAAATAGGTTATATGGTATGACGTTATAACGTATTACGTTATATGGGATGACGTTATAACGAAATAGGTTATATGGTATGACGTTATAACGTATTACGTTATATGGGATGACGCTATAACGTATTACGTAATATGGCATGACGTTATAACGTATTACGTTATATGGTATGACGTTATAACGTATTACGTTATATGGGATGCCGTTATAACGAAATTGGTTATGTGGGATGACGTTATAACGTAATTGGTTATATGGTATAACGTTATAACGTATTACGCTATATGGTATGACGTAATAACGTATTACGTTATATGGGATGACGCTATAACGTATTGCGTAATATGGCATGACGTTATAACGTATTACGTTATGTGGAACGACGTTATAACTTATTGCGTTATATGGGATGACGTTATAACGTATTACGTTATTTGGTATGACGTTATAACGTAAATAGGTTACATGGTATGACGTTATAACGTATTACGTTATATGGGATGACGCTATAACGTATTACGTAATATGGCATGACGTTATAACGTATTACGTTATGTGGGACGACGTTATAACGTATTGCGTTATATGGGATGACGTTATAACGTATTACGTTATATGGTATGACGTTATAACGTAAATAGGTTACATGGTATGACGTTATACCGTATTACGTTATATGTAATGACGTTATAACGTATTACGTTATATGGTATGACGTTATAACGTAAATAGGTTATATGGTATGACGTTATACCGTATTACGTTATATGGGATGACGTTATAACGTATTACGTAATATGGGATGATGTTATAACGTATTACGTTATGTGGGACGACGTTATAACGTATTGCGTTATATGGGATGACGTTATAACGTAAATAGGTTATATGGTATGACGTTATAACGTATTACGTTATATGGTATGACGTTATAACGTATTACGTTATATGGGATGACGCTATAACGAAATTGGTTATATGGTATGACGTTATAACGTAATAGGTTATATGGTATGACGTTATAACGTAATAGGTTATATGGTATGACGTTATAACGTATTACGTAATATGGTATGACGTTATAACGTATTACGTTATGTGGGACGACGTTATAACGTATTGCGTTATACAGGATGACGTTATAACGAAATAGGTTATATGGTATGACGTTATAACGTATTACGTTATATGGTATGACGTTATAACGTATTACGTAATATGGGATGACGTTATAACGTATTACGTTATGTGGGACGACGTTATAACGTTTTGCGTTATATGGGATGACGTTATAACGTATTACGTTATATGGGATGACGTTATAACGTATTACGTTATATGGGATGACGTTATAACGTAATTGGTTATATGGTATAACGTTATAACGTATTACGCTATATGGTATGACGTAATACCGTAATAGGTTATATGGTATGACGTTATAACGTAATAGGTTATACGGTATGACGTAATACCTAATTACGTTATATGGTATGTCGTTATAACGTAAATAGGTTATATGGTATGACGTTATACCGTATTACGTTATATGGGATGACGTTATAACGTATTAAGTTATATGGGATGACGTTATAACGTAATAGGATGTATGGTATGACGCTATAACGTAATAGGTTATATGGTATGACGTTATACCGAATTACGTTATGTGGTACGACGTTATAACGTATTACGTTATATGGGATGACGTTATAACGTATTTCGTTAAATGGGATGACGTTATAACGTATTACGTAATATGGGATGACGTTATAACGTATTACGTTATGTGGGATGACGTTATAACGAAATAGGTTATATGGTATGACGTTATAACGTATTACGTTATATGGGATGACGCTATAACGTATTACGTAATATGGCATGACGTTATAACGTATTACGTTATGTGGGACGACGTTATAACGTATTGCGTTATATGGGATGACGTTATAACGTAATTGGATGTATGGTATGACGCTATAACGTAATAGGTTATATGGTATGACGTTATACCGAATTACGTTATGTGGTACGACGTTATAACGTATTACGTTATATGGGATGACGTTATAACGTATTTCGTTAAATGGGATGACGTTATAACGTATTACGTAATATGGGATGACGTTATAACGTATTACGTTATGTGGGATGACGTTATAACGAAATAGGTTATATGGTATGACGTTATAACGTATTACGTTATATGGGATGACGCTATAACGTATTACGTAATATGGCATGACGTTATAACGTATTACGTTATATGGTATGACGTTATAACGTATTACGTTATATGGGATGCCGTTATAACGAAATTGGTTATGTGGGATGACGTTATAACGTAATTGGTTATATGGTATAACGTTATAACGTATTACGCTATATGGTATGACGTAATAACGTATTACGTTATATGGGATGACGCTATAACGTATTGCGTAATATGGCATGACGTTATAACGTATTACGTTATGTGGAACGACGTTATAACTTATTGCGTTATATGGGATGACGTTATAACGTATTACGTTATTTGGTATGACGTTATAACGTAAATAGGTTACATGGTATGACGTTATACCGTATTACGTTATATGGGATGACGTTATAACGTATTACGTTATATGGTATGACGTTATAACGTAAATAGGTTATATGGTATGACGTTATACCGTATTACGTTATATGGGATGACGCTATAACGTATTACGTAATATGGGATGATGTTATAACGTATTACGTTATGTGGGACGACGTTATAACGTATTGCGTTATATGGGATGACGTTATAACGTAAATAGGTTATATGGTATGACGTTATAACGTATTACGTTATATGGTATGACGTTATAACGTATTACGTTATATGGGATGTCGCTATAACGAAATTGGTTATATGGTATGACGTTATAACGTAATAGGTTATATGGTATGACGTTATAACGTATTACGTAATATGGTATGACGTTATAACGTATTACGTTATGTGGGACGACGTTATAACGTTTTGCGTTATATGGGATGACGTTATAACGTATTACGTTATATGGGATGACGTTATCACGTATTACGTTATATGGGATGACGTTATAACGTAATTGGTTATATGGTATAACGTTATAACGTATTACGCTATATGGTATGACGTAATACCGTAATAGGTTATATGGTATGACGTTATAACGTAATAGGTTATACGGTATGACGTAATACCTAATTACGTTATATGGTATGTCGTTATAACGTAAATAGGTTATATGGTATGACGTTATACCGTATTACGTTATATGGGATGACGTTATAACGTATTAAGTTATATGGGATGACGTTATAACGTAATAGGATGTATGGTATGACGCTATAACGTAATAGGTTATATGGTATGACGTTATACCGAATTACGTTATGTGGTACGACGTTATAACGTATTACGTTATATGGGATGACGTTATAACGTATTTCGTTAAATGGGATGACGTTATAACGTATTACGTAATATGGGATGACGTTATAACGTATTACGTTATGTGGGATGACGTTATAACGAAATAGGTTATATGGTATGACGTTATAACGTATTACGTTATATGGGATGACGCTATAACGTATTACGTAATATGGCATGACGTTATAACGTATTACGTTATGTGGGACGACGTTATAACGTATTGCGTTATATGGGATGACGTTATAACGTAATTGGATGTATGGTATGACGCTATAACGTAATAGGTTATATGGTATGACGTTATACCGAATTACGTTATGTGGTACGACGTTATAACGTATTACGTTATATGGGATGACGTTATAACGTATTTCGTTAAATGGGATGACGTTATAACGTATTACGTAATATGGGATGACGTTATAACGTATTACGTTATGTGGGATGACGTTATAACGAAATAGGTTATATGGTATGACGTTATAACGTATTACGTTATATGGGATGACGCTATAACGTATTACGTAATATGGCATGACGTTATAACGTATTACGTTATATGGTATGACGTTATAACGTATTACGTTATATGGGATGCCGTTATAACGAAATTGGTTATGTGGGATGACGTTATAACGTAATTGGTTATATGGTATAACGTTATAACGTATCACGCTATATGGTATGACGTAATAACGTATTACGTTATATGGGATGACGCTATAACGTATTGCGTAATATGGCATGACGTTATAACGTATTACGTTATGTGGAACGACGTTATAACTTATTGCGTTATATGGGATGACGTTATAACGTATTACGTTATTTGGTATGACGTTATAACGTAAATAGGTTACATGGTATGACGTTATACCGTATTACGTTATATGGGATGACGTTATAACGTATTACGTTATATGGTATGACGTTATAACGTAAATAGGTTATATGGTATGACGTTATACCGTATTACGTTATATGGGATGACGCTATAACGTATTACGTAATATGGGATGATGTTATAACGTATTACGTTATGTGGGACGACGTTATAACGTATTGCGTTATATGGGATGACGTTATAACGTAAATAGGTTATATGGTATGACGTTATAACGTATTACGTTATATGGTATGACGTTATAACGTATTACGTTATATGGGATGTCGCTATAACGAAATTGGTTATATGGTATGACGTTATAACGTAATAGGTTATATGGTATGACGTTATAACGTATTACGTAATATGGTATGACGTTATAACGTATTACGTTATGTGGGACGACGTTATAACGTTTTGCGTTATATGGGATGACGTTATAACGTATTACGTTATATGGGATGACGTTATAACGTATTACGTTATATGGGATGACGTTATAACGTAATTGGTTATATGGTATAACGTTATAACGTATTACGCTATATGGTATGACGTAATACCGTAATAGGTTATATGGTATGACGTTATAACGTAATAGGTTATACGGTATGACGTAATACCTAATTACGTTATATGGTATGTCGTTATAACGTAAATAGGTTATATGGTATGACGTTATACCGTATTACGTTATATGGGATGACGTTATAACGTATTAAGTTATATGGGATGACGTTATCACGTAATAGGATGTATGGTATGACGCTATAACGTAATAGGTTATATGGTATGACGTTATACCGAATTACGTTATGTGGTACGACGTTATAACGTATTACGTTATATGGGATGACGTTATAACGTATTTCGTTAAATGGGATGACGTTATAACGTATTACGTAATATGGGATGACGTTATAACGTATTACGTTATGTGGGATGACGTTATAACGAAATAGGTTATATGGTATGACGTTTTAACGTATTACGTTATATGGGATGACGCTATAACGTATTACGTAATATGGCATGACGTTATAACGTATTACGTTATGTGGGACGACGTTATAACGTATTGCGTTATATGGGATGACGTTATAACGTAATTGGATGTATGGTATGACGCTATAACGTAATAGGTTATATGGTATGACGTTATACCGAATTACGTTATGTGGTACGACGTTATAACGTATTACGTTATATGGGATGACGTTATAACGTATTTCGTTAAATGGGATGACGTTATAACGTATTACGTAATATGGGATGACGTTATAACGTATTACGTTATGTGGGATGACGTTATAACGAAATAGGTTATATGGTATGACGTTATAACGTATTACGTTATATGGGATGACGCTATAACGTATTACGTAATATGGCATGACGTTATAACGTATTACGTTATATGGTATGACGTTATAACGTATTACGTTATATGGGATGCCGTTATAACGAAATTGGTTATGTGGGATGACGTTATAACGTAATAGGTTATATGGTATGACGTTATAACGTAATACGTTATATGGTATGACGTTATAACGTAAATAGGTTATAGGGTATGACGTTATATCGTATTACGTCATATGGGATGACGTTATAACGTATTACGTTATATGGGATGACGTTATAACGTAATAGGTTATATGGTATGACGTTATAACGTAATAGGTTATATGGTATGACGTTATAATGTATTACGTTATATGGTATGACGTTATAATGTAAATAGGATATATTTTATGACGTTATACCGTATTACGTTATATGGTATGACGTTATAACGTAATAGGTTATATGGTATGACGTTATAACGTAATACGTTATATAGTATGACGTTATAACGTAAATAGGTTATATGGTATGACGTTATACCGTATTACGTCATATGGGATGACGTTATAACGTATTACGTTATATGGGATGACGTTATAACGTAATAGGTTATATGGTATGACGCTATAACGTAATAGGTTATACGGTATGACGTAATACCTAATTACGTTATATGGTATGTCGTTATAACGTAAATAGGTTATATGGTATGACGTTATACCGTATTACGTTATATGGGATGACGTTATAACGTATTACGTTATATGGGCTGACGTTATAACGTTAATAGGTTATATGGTATGACGTTATACCGTATTACGTCATATGGGATGACGTTATAACGTAATAGGTTATATGGTATGACGTTATAACGTAATAGGTTATACGGTATGACGTAATACCTAATTACGTTATATGGTATGTCGTTATAACGTAAATAGGTTATATGGTATGACGTTATACCGTATTACGTTATATGGGATGACGTTATAACGTATTACGTTATATGGGATGACGTTATAACGTTAATACGTTATATGGTATGACGTTATAACGTAAATAGGTTATATGGTATGACGTTATAACGTATTGCGTTATATGGGATGACGTTATAACGTATTGCGTTATATGGTATGACGTTATAACGTATTACGTTATATGAGATGACGTTATAACGTATTACGTTATATGGGATGACGTTATAACGTAATAGGTTATATGGTATGACGTTATACCGTATTACGTTATGTGGGACGACGTTATAACGTATTGCGTTATGTGGGATGACGTTATAACGTATTGCGTTATATGGTATGACGTTATAACGTATTACGTTATATGGTATGACGTTATAACGTAAATAGGTTATATGGTATGACGTTATAACGTATTACGTTATATGGTATGACGTTATAACGTATTACGTAATATGGGATGACGTTATAACGTATTACGTTATGTGGGACGACGTTATAACGTATTGCGTTATATGGGATGACGTTATAACGTAATTGGTTATGTGGGATGACGTTATAACGTAATTGGCTATATGGTATAACGTTATAACGTATTACGCTATATGGTATGACGTTATAACGTAAAGAGGTTATATGGTATGACGTTATAACGTATTACGTTATATGGTATGACGTTATAACGTATTACGTTATATGGGATGCCGTTATAACGAAATTGGTTATATGGTATGACGTTATAACGTAATAGGTTATATGGCATGACGTTATACCGAATTACGTTATATGAGATGACGTTATAACGTATTACGTTATATGGGATGACGTTATAATGTATTCCGTTATATGGGATGACGTTATAACGTAATACGTTATATGGTATGACGTTATAACGTAAATAGGTTATATGGTATGACGTTATAACGTATTACGTTATATGGTATGACGTTATAACGAAATAGGTTATATGGTATGACGTTATAACGTATTACGTTATAACGTATTACGTAATATGGGATGACGTTATAACGTATTACGTTATGTGGGACGACGTTATAACGTATTGCGTTATATGGGATGACGTTATATCGTATTACGTTATATGGGATGACGTTATAACTTATTACGTTATATGGGATGACGTTATAACGTAATTGGTTATATGGTATAACGTTATAACGTATTACACTATATGGTATGACGTTATAACGTAATAGGTTATATGGTATGACGTTATAACGAATAGGTTATATGGTATGACGTTATAACGTAATACGTTATATGGTATGACGTTATAACGTAAATAGGTTATATGGTATGACGTTATATCGTATTACGTCATATGGGATGACGTTATAACGTATTACGTTATATGGGATGACGTTATAACGTAATAGGTTATATGGTATTACGTTATAACTTGTTACGTTTTATGGGATGACGTTATAACGTATTTCGTTATATGGGAAGACGTTATAACGTATTCCGTAATATGGGATGACGTTATAACGTATTACGTAATGTCGGATGACGTTATAACGAAATAGGTTATATGGTATGACGTTATAACGTATTACGTTATATGGTATGACGTTATAACGTATTACGTAATATGGGATGACGTTATAACGAAATAGGTTATATGGTATGACGTTATAACGTATTACGTTATATGGTATGACGTTATAACGTATTACGTAATATGGGATGACGTTATAACGTATTACGTTATGTGGGACGACGTTATAACGTATTGCGTTATATGGGATGACGTTATATCGTATTACGTTATATGGGATGACGTTATAACGTATTACGTTATATGGGATGACGTTATAACGTAATTGGTTATATGGTATAACGTTATAACGTATTACGCTATATGGTATGACGTTATAACGTAATAGGTTATAGGGTATGACGTTATAACGTAATAGGTTATATGGTATGACGTTATAACGTAATACGTTATATGGTATGACGTTATAACGTAAATAGGTTATATGGTATGACGTTATACCGTATTACGTCATATGGGATGACGTTATAACGTATTACGTTATATGGGATGACGTTATAACGTAATAGGTTATATGGTATGACGTTATAACGTAATAGGTTATACGGTATGACGTAATACCTAATTACGTTATATGGTATGTCGTTATAACGTAAATAGGTTATATGGTATGACGTTATACCGTATTACGTTATATGGGATGACGTTATAACGTATTACGTAATATGGGATGACGTTATAACGTGTTACGTTATGTGGGACGACGTTATAACGTATTGCGTTATATGGGATGACGTTATAACGTATTACGTTATATGGGATGACGTTATAACGTATTACGTTATATGGGATGACTTAATAACGTAAATAGGTTATATGGTATGACGTTATACCGTATTACGTCATGTGGGATGACGTTATAACGTATTACGTTATATGGGATGACGTTATAACGTAATAGGTTATATGGTATGACGTTATAACGTAATAGGTTATATGGTATGACGTTATACCGAATTACGTTATATGGTATGACGTTATAACGTATTACGTTATATGGGATGACGTTATAACGTATTTCGTTATATGGGATGACGTTATAACGTATTACGTAATATGGTATGACGTTATAACGTATTACGTAATGTGGGATGACGTTATAACGAAATAGGTTATATGGTATGACGGTATAACGTATTACGTTATATGGTATGACGTTATAACGTATTACGTAATATGGGATGACGTTATAATGTGTTACGTTATGTGGGACGACGTTATAACGTATTGCGTTATATGGGATGACGTTATAACGTATTGCGTTATATGGTATGACGTTATAACGTATTACGTTATATGAGATGACGTTATAACGTATTACGTTATATGGGATGACGTTATAACGTAATAGGTTACATGGTATGACGTTATACCGTATTACGTTATGTGGGACGACGTTATAACGTATTGCGTTATGTGGGATGACGTTATAACGTATTGCGTTATATGGTATGACGTTATAACGTATTACGTTATATGGTATAACGCTATAACGTAAATAGGTTATATGGTATGACGTTATAACGTATTACGTTATATGGTATGACGTTATAACGTATTACGTAATATGGGATGACGTTATAACGTATTACGTTATATGGTATGACGATATAACGTATTACGTAATATGGGACGACGTTATAACGCATTACGTCATGTGGGATGACGTTATAACGTATTACGTTATATGGAATACCGTTATAACGTATTAGGTTATATGGTATGACGTTATAACGTAATAGGTTATATGGCATGACGTTATACCGAATTACGTTATATGAGATGACGTTATAACGTATTACGTTATATGGGATGACGTTATAATGTATTCCGTTATATGGGATGACGTTATAACGTAATACGCTATATGGTATGACGTAATAACGTAATAGGTTATATGGTATGACGTTATAACGTAATACGTTATATGGTAAGACGTTATAACGTAATACGTTATATGGTATGACGTTGTAACGTAAATGGGTTATATCGTATGACGTTATAACGTATTACGTTATATGGTATGACGTTATAACGTATTACGTTATATGGGATGCCGTTATAACGAAATTGGTTATATGGTATGACGTTATAACGTAATAGGTTATATGGCATGACGTTATACCGAATTACGTTATATGGGATGACGTGATAACGTATTACGTTATATGGGATGACGTTATAACGTAATAGGTTATATGGTATGACGTTATAACGTAATAGGTTATATGGTATGACGTTATAACGTATTACGTTATATGGTATGACGTTATAACGTAAACAGGTTATATGGTATGACGTTATACCGTATTACGTTATATGGTATGACGTTATAACGTAATAGGTTATATGGTATGACGTTATAACGTAATACGTTATATGGTATGACGTTATAACGTAAATAGGTTATATGGTATGACGTTATACCGTATTACGTCATATGGGATGACGTTATAACGTATTACGTTATATGGGATGACGTTATAACGTAATAGGTTATATGGTATGACGTTATAATGTATTACGTTATATGGGATGACGTAATAGCTAATTACGTTATATGGTATGTCGTTATAACGTAAATAGGTTATATGGTATGACGTTATAACGTATTACGTTATATGGTATGACGTTATAACGTATTACGTAATATGGGATGACGTTATAACGTATTACGTTATGTGGGACGACGTTATAACGTATTGCGTTATATGGGATGACGTTATATCGTATTACGTTATATGGGATGACGTTATAACGTATTACGTTATATGGGATGACGTTATAACGTAATTGGTTATATGGTATAACGTTATAACGTATTACACTATATGGTATGACGTTATAACGTAATAGGTTATATGGTATGACGTTATAACGTAATAGGTTATATGGTATGACGTTATAACGTAATACGTTATATGGTATGACGTTATAACGTAAATTGGTTATATGGTATGACGTTATATCGTATTACGTCATATGGGATGACGTTATAACGTATTACGTTATATGGGATGACGTTATAACGTAATAGGTTATATGGTATGACGTTATAACGTAATAGGTTATATGTTATGACGTTATAACGTATTACGTTATATGGTATGGCGTTATAACGTAAATAGGTTATATGGTATGACGTTATACCGAATTACGTTATATGGTATTACGTTATAACGTGTTACGTTTTATGGGATGACGTTATAACGTATTTCGTTATATGGGAAGACGTTATAACGTATTACGTAATATGGGATGACGTTATAACGTATTACGTAATGTCTGATGACGTTATAACGAAATATTTTATATGGAATGACGTTATAACGTATTACGTTATATGGTATGACGTTATAACGTATTACGTAATATGGGATGACGTTATAACGTATTACGTTATGAGGGACGACGTTATAACGTATTGCGTTATATGGGATGACGTTATAACGTATTGCGTTATATGGTATGACGTTATAACGTATTACGTTATATGAGATGACGTTATAACGTATTACGTTATATGGGATGACGTTATAATGAATTGCGTTATATGGGATGACGTTATAACGTAATACGTTATATGGTATGACGTTATAACTTAAATAGGTTATATGGTATGACGTTATAACGTATTGCGTTATATGGCATGACGTTATAACGTATTGCGTTATATGGTATGACGTTATAACGTATTACGTTATATGAGATGACGTTATAACGTATTACGTTATATGGTATGACGTTATAACGTAAATAGGTTATATGGTATGACGTTATAACGTATTACGTTATATGGTATGACGTTATAACGTATTACGTAATATGGGATGACGTTATAACGTAATAGGTTATATGGTATGACGTTATAACGTAAATGGGTTATATCGTATGACGTTATAACGTATTACGTTATATGGTATGACGTTATAACGTATTACGTTATATGGGATGCCGTTATAACGAAATTGGTTATATGAGATGACGTTATAACGTATTCCGTTATATGGGATGACGTTATAACGTAATACGTTATATGGAATGACGTTATAACGTAAATAGGTTATATGGTATGACGTTATAACGTAATACGTTATATAGTATGACGTTATAACGTAAATAGGTTATATGGTATGACGTTATACCGTACTACGTCATATGGGATGACGTTATAACGTATTACGTTATATGGGATAACGTTATAACGTAATAGGTTATATGGTATGACGTTATAACGTAATAGGTTATACGGTATGACGTAATACCTAATTACGTTATATGGTATGTCGTTATAACGTAAATAGGTTATATGGTATGACGTTATACCGTATTACGTTATATGGGATGACGTTATAACGTATTACGTAATATGGGATGACGTTATAACGTGTTACGTTATGTGGGACGACGTTATAACGTATTGCGTTATATGGGATGACGTTATAACGTATTACGTTATATGGGATGACGTTATAACGTATTACGTTATATGGGATGACGTTATAACGTAAATAGGTTATATGGTATGACGTTATACCGTATTACGTCATATGGGATGACGTTATAACGTATTACGTTATATGGGATGACGTTATAACGTAATAGGTTATATGGTATGACGTTATAACGTAATAGGTTATATGGTATGACGTTATACCGAATTACGTTATATGGTATGACGTTATAACGTGTTACGTTATATGGGATGACGTTATAACGTATTTCGTTATATGGGAAGACGTTATAACGTATTACGTAATATGGGATGACGTTATAACGTATTACGTAATGTGGGATGACGTTATAACGAAATAGGTTATATGGTATGACGTTATAACGTATTACGTTATATGGTATGACGTTATAACGTATTACGTAATATGGGATGACGTTATAACGTATTACGTAATATGGGATGACGTTATAACGTATTACTTTATGTGGGACGACGTTATAACGTATTGCGTTATATGGTATGACGTTATAACGTAAATAGGTTATATGGTATGACGTTATAACGTATTGCGTTATATGGGATGACGTTATAACGTATTGCGTTATATGGTATGACGTTATAACGTATTACGTTATATCAGATGACGTTATAACGTATTACGTTATATGGGATGACGTTATAACGTAATAGGTTATATGGTATGACGTTATACCGTATTACGTTATGTGGGACGACGTTATAACGTATTGCGTTATGTGGGATGACGTTATAACGTATTGCGTTATATGGTATGACGTTATAACGTATTACGTTATATGGTATGACGTTATAACGTAAATAGGTTATATGGTATGACGTTATAACGTATTACGTTATATGGTATGACGTTATAACGTATTACGTAATATGGGATGACGTTATAACGTATTACGTTATGTGGGACGACGTTATAACGTATTGCGTTATATGGGATGACGTTATAACGTAATTGGTTATGTGGTATGACGTTATAACGTAATTGGTTATATGGTATAACGTTATAACGTATTACGCTATATGGTATGACGTTATAACGTAAATAGGTTATATGGTATGACGTTATAACGTATTACGTTATATGGTATGACGTTATAACGTATTACGTAATATGGTATGACGTTATAACGTATTACGTTATGTGGGACGCCGTTATAACGTATTACGTAATATGGTATGACGTTATAACGTATTACGTTATGTGGGACGCCGTTATAACGTATTACGTTATATGGGATGACGTTATAACGTATTACGTTATATGGGATGACGTTATAACGTTTTGCGTTATATGGGATGACGTTATAACGTATTACGTTATATGGGATGACGTTATAACGTAATAGGTTATATGGTATGACGTTATAACGTAATAGGTTATATGGTATGACGTTATAACGTATTACGTTATATAGTATGACGTTATAACGTAAATAGGTTATATGGTATGACGTTATAACGTAAATAGGTTATATGGTATGACGTTATAGCGTATTACGTTATATGGGATGACGTTATAACGTATTACGTAATATGGGATGACGTTATAACGTGTTACGTAATATGGGATGACGTTATAACGTGTTACGTTATGTGGGACGACGTTATAACGTATTGCGTTATATGGGATGACGTTATAACGTATTACGTTATATGGGATGACGTTATAACGTATTACGTTATATGAGATGACGTTATAACGTAAATAGGTTATATGGTATGACGTTATACCGTATTACGTCATATGGGATGACGTTATAACGTATTACGTTATATGGGATGACGTTATAACGTAATAGGTTATATGGTATGACGTTATAACGTAATAGGTTATATGGTATGACGTTATACCGAATTACGTTATATGGTATGACGTTATAACGTGTTACGTTATATGGGATGACGTTATAACGTATTTCGTTATATGGGAAGACGTTATAACGTATTACGTAATATGGGATGACGTTATAACGTATTACGTAATGTGGGATGACGTTATAACGAAATAGGTTATATGGTATGACGTTATAACGTATTACGTTATATGGTATGACGTTATAACGTAAATAGGTTATATGGTATGACGTTATACCGTATTACGTTATATGGGATGACGTTATAACGTATTACGTTATATGGGATGACGCTATAACGAAATTGGTTATATGGTATGACGTTATAACGTAATAGGTTATATGGTTTGACGTTATAACGTATTACGTAATATGGTATGACGTTATAACGTATTACATTATGTGGGACGACGTTATAACGTATTGCGTTATATGGGATGACGTTATAACGTATTACGTTATATGGGATGACGTTATAACGTATTACGTTATATGGGATGACGTTATAACGTATTACGTTATATGGGATGACGTTATAACGTAATACGTTATATGGGATGACGTTGTAACTGAATAGTTTATATGGTATGACATTATAACTTAATTGTTTATATGGTATGACGTTATAAGGTATTGCGTTATATGGTATGACGTTATAACGTATTGCGTTATATGGGATGACGTTATAACGAAATAGGTTATATGGTATGACGTTATAACGTATTACGTTATATGGTATGACGTTATAACGTATTACGTAATATGGGATGACGTTATAACGTATTACGTTATGTGGGACGACGTTATAACGTTTTGCGTTATATGGGATGACGTTATAACGTATTACGTTATATGGGATGACGTTATAACGTATTACGTTATATGGGATGACGTTATAACGTAATTGGTTATACGGTATAACGTTATAACGTATTGCGCTATATGGTATGACGTAATAACGTAATAGGTTATATGGTATGACGTTATAACGTAATACGTTATATGGTAAGACGTTATAACGTAATACGTTATATGGTATGACGTTATAACGTAAATAGGTTATATGGTATGACGTTATAACGTATTACGTTATATGGTATGACGTTATAACGTATTACGTTATATGGGATGACGTTATAACGTAATTGGTTATACGGTATAACGTTATAACGTATTGCGCTATATGGTATGACGTAATAACGTAATAGGCTATATGGTATGACGTTATAACGTAATACGTTATATGGTAAGACGTTATAACGTAATACGTTATATGGAATGACGTTATAACGTAAATAGGTTATATGGTATGACGTTATAACGTATTGCGTTATATGGGATGACGTTATAACGTAAATAGGTTATATGGTATGACGTTATAACGTATTACGTTATATGGTATGACGTTATAACGTATTACGTTATATGGGGTGACGCTATAACGAAATTGGTTATATGGTATGACGTTATAACGTAATAGGTTATATGGTTTGACGTTATAACGTATTACGTAATATGGTATGACGTTATAACGTATTACGTTATGTGGGACGACGTTATAACGTATTGCGTTATATGGGATGACGTTATAACGTATTACGTTATATGGGATGACGTTATAACGTATTACGTTATATGGGATGACGTTATAACGTATTACGTTATATGGGATGACGTTATAACGTAATACGTTATATGGGATGACGTTGTAACTGAATAGTTTATATGGTATGACATTATAACTTAATTGTTTATATGGTATGACGTTATAAGGTATTGCGTTATATGGTATGACGTTATAACGTATTGCGTTATATGGGATGACGTTATAACGTAATACGTTATATGGTATGACGTTATAACGTAAATAGGTTATATGGTATGACGTTATAACGTATTACGTTATATGGTATGACGTTATAACGAAATAGGTTATATGGTATGACGTTATAACATATTACGTTATATGGTATGACGTTATAACGTATTACGTAATATGGGATGACGTTATAACGTATTACGTTATGTGGGACGACGTTATAACGTATTGCGTTATATGGGATGACGGTATATCGTATTACGTTATATGGGATGACGTTATAACGTATTACGTTATATGGTATGACATTATAACTTAATTGTTTATATGGTATGACGTTATAAGGTATTGCGTTATATGGTATGACGTTATAACGTATTGCGTTATATGGGATGACGTTATAACGTAATAGGTTATATGGTATGACGTTATAACGTAATAGGTTATATGGTATGACGTTATAACGTAATACGTTATATGGTATGACGTTATAACGTAAATAGGTTATATGGTATGACGTTATATCGTATTACGTCATATGGGATGACGTTATAACGTATTACGTTATATGGGATGACGTTATAACGTAATAGGTTATATGGGATGACGTTATAACGTAATAGGTTATATGGTATGACGTTATAACGTAATAGGTTATATGGTATGACGTTATAACGTAATACGTTATATGGTATGACGTTATAACGTAAATAGGTTATATGGTATGACGTTATATCGTATTACGTCATATGGGATGACGTTATAACGTATTACGTTATATGGGATGACGTTATAACGTAATAGGTTATATGGTATGACGTTATAACGTAACAGGTTATATGGTTTGACGTTATAACGTATTACGTAATATGGTATGACGTTATAACGTATTACGTTATGTGGGACGACGTTATAACGTATTGCGTTATATGGGATGACGTTATAACGTATTACGTTATATGGGATGACGTTATAACGTATTACGTTATATGGTATGACGTTATAACGTAACAGGTTATATGGTTTGACGTTATAACGTATTACGTAATATGGTATGACTTTATAACGTATTACGTTATGTGGGACGACGTTATAACGTATTGCGTTATATGGTATGACGTTATATCGTATTACGTCATATGGGATGACGTTATAACGTATTACGTTATATGGGATGACGTTATAACGTAATAGGTTATATGGTATGACGTTATAACGTAATAGGTTATATGGTATGACGTTATAACGTATTACGTTATATGGTACGACGTTATAACGTATTACGTAATATGGGATGACGGTATAACGTATTACGTTATGTGGGACGACGTTATAACGTTTTGCGTTATATGGTATGACGTTATAACGTAAATAGGTTATATGGTATGACGTTATAACGTATTGCGTTATATGGGATGACGTTATAACGTAAATAGGTTATATGGTATGACGTTATAACGTATTACGTTATATGGTATGACGTTATAACGTATTACGTTATATGGGATGACGCTATAACGAAATTGGTTATATGGTATGACGTTATAGCGTAATAGGTTATATGGTTTGACGTTATAACGTATTACGTAATATGGTATGACGTTATAACGTATTACGTTATGTGGGACGACGTTATAACGTATTGCGTTATATGGGATGACGTTATAACGTATTACGTTATATGGGATGACGTTATAACGTATTACGTTATATGGGATGACGTTATAACGTATTACGTTATATGGGATGACGTTATAACGTAATACGTTATATGGGATGACGTTGTAACTGAATAGTTTATATGGTATGACATTATAACTTAATTGTTTATATGGTATGACGTTATAAGGTATTGCGTTATATGGTATGACGTTATAACGTATTGCGTTATATGGGATGACGTTATAACGTAATACGTCATATGGTATGACGTTATAACGTAAATAGGTTATATGGTATGACGTTATAACGTATTACGTTATATGGTATGACGTTATAACGAAATAGGTTATATGGTATGACGTTATAACGTATTACGTTATATGGTATGACGTTATAACGTATTACGTAATATGGGATGACGTTATAACGTATTACGTTATGTGGGACGACGTTATAACGTATTGCGTTATATGGGATGACGGTATATCGTATTACGTTATATGGGATGACGTTATAACGTATTACGTTATATGGGATGACGTTATAACGTAATTGGTTATATGGTATAACGTTATAACGTATTACACTATATGGTATGACGTTATAACGTAATAGGTTATATGGTATGACGTTATAACGTATTACGTTATGTGGGACGACGTTATAACGTATTGCGTTATATGGGATGACGTTATAACGTATTACGTTATATGGGATGACGTTATAACGTATTACGTTATATGGTATGACGTTATAACGTAATACGTTATATGGTATGACGTTATAACGTAAATAGGTTATATGGTATGACGTTATATCGTATTACGTCATATGGGATGACGTTATAACGTATTACGTTATATGGGATGACGTTATAACGTAATAGGTTATATGGTATGACGTTATAACGTAATAGGTTATATGGTATGACGTTATAATGTATTACGTTATATGGTATGACGTTATAAAGTAAATAGGTTATATTTTATGACGTTATACCGTATTACGTTATATGGTATGACGTTATAACGTAATAGGTTATATGGTATGACGTTATAACGTAATACGTTATATAGTATGACGTTATAACGTAAATAGGTTATATGGTATGACGTTATACCGTATTACGTCATATGGGATGACGTTATAACGTATTACGTTATATGGGATGACGTTATAACGTAATAGGTTATATGGTATGACGTTATAACGTAATAGGTTATACGGTATGACGTAATACCTAATTACTTTATATGGTATGTCGTTATAACGTAAATAGGTTATATGGTATGACGTTATACCGTATTACGTTATATGGGATGACGTTATAACGTATTACGTTATATGGGATGACGTTATAACGTAAATAGGTTATATGGTATGACGTTATACCGTATTACGTCATATGGGATGACGTTATAACGTATTACGTTATATGGGATGACGTTATAACGTAATAGGTTATATGGTATGACGTTATAACGTAATAGGTTATATGGTATGACGTTATACCGAATTACGTTATATGGTATGACTTTATAACGTGTTACGTTATATGGGATGACGTTATAGCGTATTGCGTTATATGGGATGACGTTATATCGTATTACGTTATATGGGATGACGTTATAACGTATTACGTTATATGGGATGACGTTATAACGTAATTGGTTATATGGTATAACGTTATAACGTATTACACTATATGGTATGACGTTATAACGTAATAGGTTATATGGTATGACGTTATAACGTAATAGGTTATATGGTATGACGTTATAACGTAATACGTTATATGGTATGACGTTATAACGTAAATAGGTTATATGGTATGACGTTATATCGTATTACGTCATATGGGATGACGTTATAACGTATTACGTTATATGGGATGACGTTATAACGTAATAGGTTATATGGTATGACGTTATAACGTAATAGGTTATATGGTATGACGTTATAACGTATTACGTTATATGGTATGACGTTATAACGTAAATAGGTTATATGGTACGACGTTATACCGTATTACGTTATATGGTATGACGTTATAACGTAATAGGTTATATGGTATGACGTTATAACGTAATACGTTATATAGTATGACGTTATAACGTAAATAGGTTATATGGTATGACGTTATACCGTATTACGTCATATGGGATGACGTTATAACGTATTACGTTATATGGGATGACGTTATAACGTAATAGGTTATATGGTATGACGTTATAACGTAAATAGGTTATATGGTATGACGCTATATCGTATTACGTCATATGGGATGACGTTATAACGTATTACGTTATATGGGATGACGTTATAACGTAATAGGTTATATGGTATGACGTTATAACGTAATAGGTTATATGGTATGACGTTATAACGTATTACGTTATATGGTATTACGTTATAACGTAAATAGGTTATATGGTATGACGTTATAGCGTATTACGTTATATGGGATGACGTTATAACGTATTACGTAATATGGGATGTCGTTATAACGTGTTACGTAATATGGGATGACGTTATAACGAAATAGGTTATATGGTATGACGTTATAACGTATTACGTTATATGGTATGACGTTATAACGTATTACGTTATATGGGATGCCGTTATAACGTATTACGTTATATGGGATGACGTTATAACGTATTACGTTATATGGGATGACGTTATAACGTAATTGGTTATACGGTATAACGTTATAACGTATTGCGCTATATGGTATAACGTTATAACGTATTACGTTATATCGTATGACGTTATAACGTAATAGGTTATATGGCATGACGTTATAACGCATTACATTATATGGGATGACGTTATAGCGTATTACGTTATATGGGATGACGTTATAACGTATTACGTTATATGGGATGACGTTATAACGTAATTGGTTAGACGGTATAACGTTATAACGTATTGCGCTATATGGTATGACGTAATAACGTAATAGGTTATATGGTATGACGTTATAACGTAATACGTTATATGGTAAGACGTTATAACGTAATACGTTATATGGTATGACGTTATAACGTAAATAGGTTATATGGTATGTCGTTATAACTTATTACGTTATATGGTATGACGTTATAACGTATTACGTTATATGGGATGCCGTTATAACGAAATTGGTTATATGGTATGACGTTATAACGTAATAGGTTATATGGCATGACGTTATACCGAATTACGTTATATGAGATGACGTTATAACGTATTACGTTATATGGGATGACGTTATAATGTATTCCGTTATATGGGATGACGTTATAACGTAATACGTTATATGGTATGACGTTATAACGTAAATAGGTTATATGGTATGACGTTATAACGTATTACGTTATATGGTATGACGTTATAACGAAATAGGTTATATGGTATGACGTTATAACGTATTACGTTATATGGTATGACGTTATAACGTATTACGTAATATGGGATGACGTTATAACGTATTACGTTATGTGGGACGACGTTATAACGTATTGCGTTATATGGGATGACGTTATATCGTATTACGTTATATGGGATGACGTTATAACGTATTACGTTATATGGTATGACGTTATAACGTAATAGGTTATATGGTATGACGTTATAACGTAATACGTTATATGGTATGACGTTATAACGTAAATAGGTTATAGGGTATGACGTTATATCGTATTACGTCATATGGGATGACGTTATAACGTATTACGTTATATGGGATGACGTTATAACGTAATAGGTTATATGGTATGACGTTATAACGTAATAGGTTATATGGTATGACGTTATAATGTATTACGTTATATGGTATGACGTTATAATGTAAATAGGTTATATTTTATGACGTTATACCGTATTACGTTATATGGTATGACGTTATAACGTAATAGGTTATATGGTATGACGTTATAACGTAATACGTTATATAGTATGACGTTATAACGTAAATAGGTTATATGGTATGACGTTATACCGTATTACGTCATATGGGATGACGTTATAACGTATTACGTTATATGGGATGACGTTATAACGTAATAGGTTATATGGTATGACGCTATAACGTAATAGGTTATACGGTATGACGTAATACCTAATTACGTTATATGGTATGTCGTTATAACGTAAATAGGTTATATGGTATGACGTTATACCGTATTACGTTATATGGGATGACGTTATAACGTATTACGTTATATGGGCTGACGTTATAACGTTAATAGGTTATATGGTATGACGTTATACCGTATTACGTCATATGGGATGACGTTATAACGTAATAGGTTATATGGTATGACGTTATAACGTAATAGGTTATACGGTATGACGTAATACCTAATTACGTTATATGGTATTTCGTTATAACGTAAATAGGTTATATGGTATGACGTTATACCGTATTACGTTATATGGGATGATTGTTATAACGTATTACGTTATATGGGATGACGTTATAACGTTAATACGTTATATGGTATGACGTTATAACGTAAATAGGTTATATGGTATGACGTTATAACGTATTGCGTTATATGGGATGACGTTATAACGTATTGCGTTATATGGTATGACGTTATAACGTATTACGTTATATGAGATGACGTTATAACGTATTACGTTATATGGGATGACGTTATAACGTAATAGGTTATATGGTATGACGTTATACCGTATTACGTTATGTGGGACGACGTTATAACGTATTGCGTTATGTGGGATGACGTTATAACGTATTGCGTTATATGGTATGACGTTATAACGTATTACGTTATATGGTATGACGTTATAACGTAAATAGGTTATATGGTATGACGTTATAACGTATTACGTTATATGGTATGACGTTATAACGTATTACGTAATATGGGATGACGTTATAACGTATTACGTTATGTGGGACGACGTTATAACGTATTGCGTTATATGGGATGACGTTATAACGTAATTGGTTATGTGGGATGACGTTATAACGTAATTGGCTATATGGTATAACGTTATAACGTATTACGCTATATGGTATGACGTTATAACGTAAATAGGTTATATGGTATGACGTTATAACGTATTACGTTATATGGTATGACGTTATAACGTATTACGTTATATGGGATGCCGTTATAACGAAATTGGTTATATGGTATGACGTTATAACGTAATAGGTTATATGGCATGACGTTATACCGAATTACGTTATATGAGATGACGTTATAACGTATTACGTTATATGGGATGACGTTATAACGTAATAGGTTATATGGTATGACGTTATAACGTAATAGGTTATATGGTATGACGTTATAACGTATTACGTTATATGGTATTACGTTATAACGTAAATAGGTTATATGGTATGACGTTATAGCGTATTACGTTATATGGGATGACGTTATAACGTATTACGTAATATGGGATGTCGTTATAACGTGTTACGTAATATGGGATGACGTTATAACGTGTTACGTTATGTGGGAGTACGTTATACCGTATTACGTCATATGGGATGACGTTATAACGTATTACGTTATATGGGATGACGTTATAACGTAATAGGTTATATGGTATGACGTTATAACGTATTTCGTTATATGGGAAGACGTTATAACGTATTACGTAATATGGGATGACGTTATAACGTATTACGTAATGTGGGATGACGTTATAACGAAATAGGTTATATGGTATGACGTTATAACGTATTACGTTATATGGTATGACGTTATAACGTAAATAGGTTATATGGTATGACGTTATACCGTATTACGTTATATGGGATGACGTTATAACGTATTACGTAATATGGGATGACGTTATAACGTATTACGTTATGTGGGACGACGTTATAACGTATTGCGTTATATGGGATGACGTTATAACGTAAATAGGTTATATGGTATGACGTTATAACGTATTACGTTATATGGTATGACGTTATAACGTATTACGTTATATGGGTTGACGCTATAACGAAATTGGTTATATGGTATGACGTTATAACGTAATAGGTTATATGGTATGACGTTATAACGTATTACGTAATATGGTATGACGTTATAACGTATTACGTTATGTGGGACGACGTTATAACGTATTGCGTTATATGGGATGACGTTATAACGTATTACGTTATATGGGATGACGTTATAACGTATTACGTTATATGGGATGACGTTATAACGTATTACGTTATATGGGATGACGTTATAACGTAATACGTTATATGGGATGACGTTGTAACTGAATTGTTTATATCGTATGACATTCTAACTTAATTGTTTATATGGTATGACGTTATAAGGTATTGCGTTATATGGTATGACGTTATAACGTATTGCGTTATATGGGATGACGTTATAACGAAATAGGTTATATGGTATGACGTTATAACGTATTACGTTATATGGTATGACGTTATAAGGTATTGCGTTATATGGTATGACGTTATAACGTATTGCGTTATATGGGATGACGTTATAACGAAATAGGTTATATGGTATGACGTTATAACGTATTACGTTATATGGTATGACGTTATAACGTATTACGTTATATGGGATGCCGTTATAACGTATTACGTTATATGGGATGACGTTATAACGTATTACGTTATATGGGATGACGTTATAACGTAATTGGTTATACGGTATAACGTTATAACGTATTGCGCTATATGGTATAGCGTTATAACGTATTACGTTATATCGTATGTCGTTATAACGTAATAGGTTATATGGCATGACGTTATAACGTATTACGTTATATGGGATGACGTTATAACGTATTACGTTATATGGGATGACGTTATAACGTATTACGTTATATGGGATGACGTTATAACGTAATACGTTATATGGGATGACGTTGTAACTGAATTGTTTATATGGTATGACATTCTAACTTAATTGTTTATATGGTATGACGTTATAAGGTATTGCGTTATATGGTATGACGTTATAACGTATTACGTTATATCGTATGACGTTATAACGTAATAGGTTATATGGCATGACGTTATAACGTATTACGTTATATGGGATGACGTTATAACGTATTACGTTATATGGGATGACGTTATAACGTATTACGTTATATGGGATGACGTTATAACGTAATACGTTATATGGGATGACGTTGTAACTGAATTGTTTATATGGTATGACATTCTAACTTAATTGTTTATATGGTATGACGTTATAAGGTATTGCGTTATATGGTATGACGTTATAACGTATTGCGTTATATGGGATGACGTTATAACGAAATAGGTTATATGGTATGACGTTATAACGTATTACGTTATATGGTATGACGTTATAAGGTATTGCGTTATATGGTATGACGTTATAACGTATTGCGTTATATGGGATGACGTTATAACGAAATAGGTTATATGGTATGACGTTATAACGTATTACGTTATATGGTATGACGTTATAACGTATTACGTTATATGGGATGCCGTTATAACGTATTACGTTATATGGGATGACGTTATAACGTATTACGTTATATGGGATGACGTTATAACGTAATTGGTTATACGGTATAACGTTATAACGTATTGCGCTATATGGTATAGCGTTATAACGTATTACGTTATATCGTATGACGTTATAACGTAATAGGTTATATGGCATGACGTTATAACGCATTACATTATATGGGATGACGTTATAACGTATTACGTTATATGGGATGACGTTATAACGTATTACGTTATATGGGATGACGTTATAACGTAATTGGTTATACGGTATAACGTTATAACGTATTGCGCTATATGGTATGACGTAATAACGTAATAGGTTATATGGTATGACGTTATAACGTAATACGTTATATGGTAAGACGTTATAACGTAATACGTTATATGGTATGACGTTATAACGTAAATAGGTTATATGGTATGTCGTTATAACTTATTACGTTATATGGTATGACGTTATAACGTATTACGTTATATGGGATGCCGTTATAACGAAATTGGTTATATGGTATGACGTTATAACGTAATAGGTTATATGGCATGACGTTATACCGAATTACGTTATATGAGATGACGTTATAACGTATTACGTTATATGGGATGACGTTATAATGTATTCCGTTATATGGGATGACGTTATAACGTAATACGTTATATGGTATGACGTTATAACGTAAATAGGTTATATGGTATGACGTTATAACGTATTACGTTATATGGTATGACGTTATAACGAAATAGGTTATATGGTATGACGTTATAACGTATTACGTTATATGGTATGACGTTATAACGTATTACGTAATATGGGATGACGTTATAACGTATTACGTTATGTGGGACGACGTTATAACGTATTGCGTTATATGGGATGACGTTATATCGTATTACGTTATATGGGATGACGTTATAACGTATTACGTTATATGGTATGACGTTATAACGTAATAGGTTATATGGTATGACGTTATAACGTAATACGTTATATGGTATGACGTTATAACGTAAATAGGTTATAGGGTATGACGTTATATCGTATTACGTCATATGGGATGACGTTATAACGTATTACGTTATATGGGATGACGTTATAACGTAATAGGTTATATGGTATGACGTTATAACGTAATAGGTTATATGGTATGACGTTATAATGTATTACGTTATATGGTATGACGTTATAATGTAAATAGGATATATTTTATGACGTTATACCGTATTACGTTATATGGTATGACGTTATAACGTAATAGGTTATATGGTATGACGTTATAACGTAATACGTTATATAGTATGACGTTATAACGTAAATAGGTTATATGGTATGACGTTATACCGTATTACGTCATATGGGATGACGTTATAACGTATTACGTTATATGGGATGACGTTATAACGTAATAGGTTATATGGTATGACGCTATAACGTAATAGGTTATACGGTATGACGTAATACCTAATTACGTTATATGGTATGTCGTTATAACGTAAATAGGTTATATGGTATGACGTTATATGGGATGACGTTATAACGTATTACGTTATATGGGCTGACGTTATAACGTTAATAGGTTATATGGTATGACGTTATACCGTATTACGTCATATGGGATGACGTTATAACGTAATAGGTTATATGGTATGACGTTATAACGTAATAGGTTATACGGTATGACGTAATACCTAATTACGTTATGTGGTATGTCGTTATAACGTAAATAGGTTATATGGTATGACGTTATACCGTATTACGTTATATGGGATGACGTTATAACGTATTACGTTATATGGGATGACGTTATAACGTTAATACGTTATATGGTATGACGTTATAACGTAAATAGGTTATATGGTATGACGTTATAACGTATTGCGTTATATGGGATGACGTTATAACGTATTGCGTTATATGGTATGACGTTATAACGTATTACGTTATATGAGATGACGTTATAACGTATTACGTTATATGGGATGACGTTATAACGTAATAGGTTATATGGTATGACGTTATACCGTATTACGTTATGTGGGACGACGTTATAACGTATTGCGTTATGTGGGATGACGTTATAACGTATTGCGTTATATGGTATGACGTTATAACGTATTACGTTATATGGTATGACGTTATAACGTAAATAGGTTATATGGTATGACGTTATAACGTATTACGTTATATGGTATGACGTTATAACGTATTACGTAATATGGGATGACGTTATAACGTATTACGTTATGTGGGACGACGTTATAACGTATTGCGTTATATGGGATGACGTTATAACGTAATTGGTTATGTGGGATGACGTTATAACGTAATTGGCTATATGGTATAACGTTATAACGTATTACGCTATATGGTATGAGGTTATAACGTAAATAGGTTATATGGTATGACGTTATAACGTATTACGTTATATGGTATGACGTTATAACGTATTACGTTATATGGGATGCCGTTATAACGAAATTGGTTATATGGTATGACGTTATAACGTAATAGGTTATATGGCATGACGTTATACCGAATTACGTTATATGAGATGACGTTATAACGTATTACGTTATATGGGATGACGTTATAATGTATTCCGTTATATGGGATGACGTTATAACGTAATACGTTATATGGTATGACGTTATAACGTAAATAGGTTATATGGTATGACGTTATAACGTATTACGTTATATGGTATGACGTTATAACGAAATAGGTTATATGGTATGACGTTATAACGTATTACGTTATAACGTATTACGTAATATGGGATGACGTTATAACGTATTACGTTATGTGGGACGACGTTATAACGTATTGCGTTATATGGGATGACGTTATATCGTATTACGTTATATGGGATGACGTTATAACGTATTACGTTATATGGGATGACGTTATAACGTAATTGGTTATATGGTATAACGTTATAACGTATTACACTATATGGTATGACGTTATAACGTAATAGGTTATATGGTATGACGTTATAACGAATAGGTTATATGGTATGACGTTATAACGTAATACGTTATATGGTATGACGTTATAACGTAAATAGGTTATATGGTATGACGTTATATCGTATTACGTCATATGGGATGACGTTATAACGTATTACGTTATATGGGATGACGTTATAACGTAATAGGTTATATGGTATTACGTTATAACGTGTTACGTTTTATGGGATGACGTTATAACGTATTTCGTTATATGGGAAGACGTTATAACGTATTCCGTAATATGGGATGACGTTATAACGTATTACGTAATGTCGGATGACGTTATAACGAAATAGGTTATATGGTATGACGTTATAACGTATTACGTTATATGGTATGACGTTATAACGTATTACGTAATATGGGATGACGTTATAACGAAATAGGTTATATGGTATGACGTTATAACGTATTACGTTATATGGTATGACGTTATAACGTATTACGTAATATGGGATGACGTTATAACGTATTACGTTATGTGGGACGACGTTATAACGTATTGCGTTATATGGGATGACGTTATATCGTATTACGTTATATGGGATGACGTTATAACGTATTACGTTATATGGGATGACGTTATAACGTAATTGGTTATATGGTATAACGTTATAACGTATTACGCTATATGGTATGACGTTATAACGTAATAGGTTATAGGGTGTGACGTTATAACGTAATAGGTTATATGGTATGACGTTATAACGTAATACGTTATATGGTATGACGTTATAACGTAAATAGGTTATATGGTATGACGTTATACCGTATTACGTCATATGGGATGACGTTATAACGTATTACGTTATATGGGATGACGTTATAACGTAATAGGTTATATGGTATGACGTTATAACGTAATAGGTTATACGGTATGACGTAATACCTAATTACGTTATATGGTATGTCGTTATAACGTAAATAGGTTATATGGTATGACGTTATACCGTATTACGTTATATGGGATGACGTTATAACGTATTACGTAATATGGGATGACGTTATAACGTGTTACGTTATGTGGGACGACGTTATAACGTATTGCGTTATATGGGATGACGTTATAACGTATTACGTTATATGGGATGACGTTATAACGTATTACGTTATATGGGATGACTTAATAACGTAAATAGGTTATATGGTATGACGTTATGCCGTATTACGTCATGTGGGATGACGTTATAACGTATTACGTTATATGGGATGACGTTATAACGTAATAGGTTATATGGTATGACGTTATAACGTAATAGGTTATATGGTATGACGTTATACCGAATTACGTTATATGGTATGACGTTATAACGTATTACGTTATATGGGATGACGTTATAACGTATTTCGTTATATGGGATGACGTTATAACGTATTACGTAATATGGTATGACGTTATAACGTATTACGTAATGTGGGATGACGTTATAACGAAATAGGTTATATGGTATGACGGTATAACGTATTACGTTATATGGTATGACGTTATAACGTATTACGTAATATGGGATGACGTTATAACGTATTACGTTATGAGGGACGACGTTATAACGTATTGCGTTATATGGGATGACGTTATAACGTATTGCGTTATATGGTATGACGTTATAACGTATTACGTTATATGAGATGACGTTATAACGTATTACGTTATATGGGATGACGTTATAATGTATTGCGTTATATGGGATGACGTTATAACGTAATACGTTATATGGTATGACGTTATAACTTAAATAGGTTATATGGTATGACGTTATAACGTATTGCGTTATATGGGATGACGTTATAACGTATTGCGTTATATGGTATGACGTTATAACGTATTACGTTATATGGGATGACGTTATAACGTAATAGGTTATATGGTATGACGTTATACCGTATTACGTTATGTGGGACGACGTTATAACGTATTGCGTTATGTGGGATGACGTTATAACGTATTGCGTTATATGGTATGACGTTATAACGTATTACGTTATATGGTATGACGTTATAACGTAAATAGGTTATATGGTATGACGTTATAACGTATTACGTTATATGGTATGACGTTATAACGTATTACGTAATATGGGATGACGTTATAACGTATTACGTTATGTGGGACGACGTTATAACGTATTGCGTTATATGGGATGACGTTATAACGTAATTGGTTATGTGGGATGACGTTATAACGTAATTGGTTATATGGTATAACGTTATAATGTATTACGCTATATGGTATGACGTAATAACGTAATAGGTTATATGGTATGACGTTATAACGTAATACGTTATATGGTAAGACGTTATAACGTAATACGTTATATGGTATGACGTTATAACGTAAATGGGTTATATCGTATGACGTTATAACGTATTACGTTATATGGTATGACGTTATAACGTATTACGTTATATGGGATGCCGTTATAACGAAATTGGTTATATGGTATGACGTTATAACGTAATAGGTTATATGGCATGACGTTATACCGAATTACGTTATATGAGATGACGTTATAACGTATTACGTTATATGGGATGACGTTATAATGTATTACGTTATATGGGATGACGTTATAACGTTATACGTTATATGGTATGACGTTATAACGTAAATAGGTTATATGGTATGACGTTATAACGTATTACGTTATATGGTATGACGTTATAACGAAATAGGTTATATGGTATGACGTTATAACGTATTACGTTATATGGTATGACGTTATAACGTATTACGTAATATGGGATGACGTTATAACGTATTACGTTATGTGGGACGACGTTATAACGTATTGCGTTATATGGGATGACGTTATATCGTATTACGTTATATGGGATGACGTTATAACGTATTACGTTATATGGGATGACGTTATAACGTAATTGGTTATATGGTATAACGTTATAACGTATTACGCTATATGGTATGACGTTATAACGTAATAGGTTATAGGGTATGACGTTATAACGTAATAGGTTATATGGTATGACGTTATAACGTAATACGTTATATGGTATGACGTTATAACGTAAATAGGTTATATGGTATGACGTTATACCGTATTACGTCATATGGGATGACGTTATAACGTATTACGTTATATGGGATGACGTTATAACGTAATAGGTTATATGGTATGACGTTATAACGTAATAGGTTATACGGTATGACGTAATACCTAATTACGTTATATGGTATGTCGTTATAACGTAAATAGGTTATATGGTATGACGTTATACCGTATTACGTTATATGGGATGACGTTATAACGTATTACGTAATATGGGATGACGTTATAACGTGTTACGTTATGTGGGACGACGTTATAACGTATTGCGTTATATGGGATGACGTTATAACGTATTACGTTATATGGGATGACGTTATAACGTATTACGTTATATGGGATGACTTAATAACGTAAATAGGTTATATGGTATGACGTTATACCGTATTACGTCATGTGGGATGACGTTATAACGTATTACGTTATATGGGATGACGTTATAACGTAATAGGTTATATGGTATGACGTTATAACGTAATAGGTTATATGGTATGACGTTATACCGAATTACGTTATATGGTATGACGTTATAACGTATTACGTTATATGGGATGACGTTATAACGTATTTCGTTATATGGGATGACGTTATAACGTATTACGTAATATGGTATGACGTTATAACGTATTACGTCATGTGGGATGACGTTATAACGAAATAGGTTATATGGTATGACGGTATAACGTATTACGTTATATGGTATGACGTTATAACGTATTACGTAATATGGGATGACGTTATAATGTGTTACGTTATGTGGGACGACGTTATAACGTATTGCGTTATATGGGATGACGTTATAACGTATTGCGTTATATGGTATGACGTTATAACGTATTACGTTATATGAGATGACGTTATAACGTATTACGTTATATGGGATGACGTTATAACGTAATAGGTTACATGGTATGACGTTATACCGTATTACGTTATGTGGGACGACGTTATAACGTATTGCGTTATGTGGGATGACGTTATAACGTATTGCGTTATATGGTATGACGTTATAACGTATTACGTTATATGGTATAACGCTATAACGTAAATAGGTTATATGGTATGACGTTATAACGTATTACGTTATATGGTATGACGTTATAACGTATTACGTAATATGGGATGACGTTATAACGTATTACGTTATATGGTATGACGATATAACGTATTACGTAATATGGGACGACGTTATAACGCATTACGTCATGTGGGATGACGTTATAACGTATTACGTTATATGGAATACCGTTATAACGTATTAGGTTATATGGTATGACGTTATAACGTAATAGGTTATATGGTATGACGTTATAACGAAATAGGTTATATGGTATGACGTTATTACGTATTACGTTATATGGTATGACGTTATAACGTATTACGTAATATGGGATGACGTTATAATGTGTTACGTTATGTGGGACGACGTTATAACGTATTGCGTTATATGGGATGACGTTATAACGTATTGCGTTATATGGTATGACGTTATAACGTATTACGTTATATGAGATGACGTTATAACGTATTGCGTTATATGGTATGACGTTATAACGTATTACGTTATATGGTATAACGCTATAACGTAAATAGGTTATATGGTATGACGTTATAACGTATTACGTTATATGGTATGACGTTATAACGTATTACGTAATATGGTATGACGTTATAACGTATTACGTAATATGGGATGACGTTATAGCGTATTACGTTATGTGGGACGACGTTATAACGTATTGCGTTATATGGGATGACGTTATATCGTATTACGTTATATGGGATGACGTTATAACGTATTACGTTATATGGGATGACGTTATAACGTAATTGGTTATATGGTATAACGTTATAACGTATTACACTATATGGTATGACGTTATAACGTAAATAGGTTATATGGTATGACGTTATAACGTATTACGTTATATGGTATGACGTTATAACGTATTACGTAATATGGGATGACGTTATAACGTATTACGTTATGTGGGACGACGTTATAACGTATTGCGTTATATGGGATGACGTTATAACGTAATTGGTTATGTGGGATGACGTTATAACGTAATTGGTTATATGGTATAACGTTATAACGTATTACGCTATATGGTATGACGTAATAACGTAATAGGTTATATGGTATGACGTTATAACGTAATACGTTATATGGTAAGACGTTATGACGTAATACGTTATATGGTATGACGTTATAACGTATTACGTTATATGGTATGACGTTATAACGTATTACGTAATATGGGATGACGTTATAACGTATTACGTTATGTGGGACGACGTTATAACGTATTGCGTTATATGGGATGCCGTTATAACGAAATTGGTTATATGGTATGACGTTATAACGTAATAGGTTATATGGCATGACGTTATACCGAATTACGTTATATGGGATGACGTGATAACGTATTACGTTATGTGGGATGACGTTATAACGTAATAGGTTATATGGTATGACGTTATAACGTAATAGGTTATATGGTATGACGTTATAACGTATTACGTTATATGGTATGACGTTATAACGTAAACAGGTTATATGGTATGACGTTATACCGTATTACGTTATATGGTATGACGTTATAACGTAATAGGTTATATGTTATGACGTTATAACGTAATACGTTATATGGTATGACGTTATAACGTAAATAGGTTATATGGTATGACGTTATACCGTATTACGTCATATGGGATGACGTTATAACGTATTACGTTATATGGGATGACGTTATAACGTAATAGGTTATATGGTATGACGTTATAATGTATTACGTTATATGGGATGACGTAATAGCTAATTACGTTATATGGTATGTCGTTATAACGTAAATAGGTTATATGGTATGACGTTATAACGTATTACGTTATATGGTATGACGTTATAACGTATTACGTAATATGGGATGACGTTATAACGTATTACGTTATGTGGGACGACGTTATAACGTATTGCGTTATATGGGATGACGTTATATCGTATTACGTTATATGGGATGACGTTATAACGTATTACGTTATATGGGATGACGTTATAACGTAATTGGTTATATGGTATAACGTTATAACGTATTACACTATATGGTATGACGTTATAACGTAATAGGTTATATGGTATGACGTTATAACGTAATAGGTTATATGGTATGACGTTATAACGTAATACGTTATATGGTATGACGTTATAACGTAAATAGGTTATATGGTATGACGTTATATCGTATTACGTCATATGGGATGACGTTATAACGTATTACGTTATATGGGATGACGTTATAACGTAATAGGTTATATGGTATGACGTTATAACGTAATAGGTTATATGTTATGACGTTATAACGTATTACGTTATATGGTATGGCGTTATAACGTAAATAGGTTATATGGTATGACGTTATACCGAATTACGTTATATGGTATTACGTTATAACGTGTTACGTTTTATGGGATGACGTTATAACGTATTTCGTTATATGGGAAGACGTTATAACGTATTACGTAATATGGGATGACGTTATAACGTATTACGTAATGTCTGATGACGTTATAACGAAATATTTTATATGGTATGACGTTATAACGTATTACGTTATATGGTATGACGTTATAACGTATTACGTAATATGGGATGACGTTATAACGTATTACGTTATGAGGGACGACGTTATAACGTATTGCGTTATATGGGATGACGTTATAACGTATTGCGTTATATGGTATGACGTTATAACGTATTACGTTATATGAGATGACGTTATAACGTATTACGTTATATGGGATGACGTTATAATGTATTGCGTTATATGGGATGACGTTATAACGTAATACGTTATATGGTATGACGTTATAACTTAAATAGGTTATATGGTATGACGTTATAACGTATTGCGTTATATGGCATGACGTTATAACGTATTGCGTTATATGGTATGACGTTATAACGTATTACGTTATATGAGATGACGTTATAACGTATTACGTTATATGGTATGACGTTATAACGTAAATAGGTTATATGGTATGACGTTATAACGTATTACGTTATATGGTATGACGTTATAACGTATTACGTAATATGGGATGACGTTATAACGTAATAGGTTATATGGTATGACGTTATAACGTAAATGGGTTATATCGTATGACGTTATAACGTATTACGTTATATGGTATGACGTTATAACGTATTACGTTATATGGGATGCCGTTATAACGAAATTGGTTATATGAGATGACGTTATAACGTATTACGTTATATGGTATGACGTTATAACGTAATAGGTTATATGGTATGACGTTATACCGAATTACGTTATATGGTATGACGTTATAACGTATTACGTTATATGGTATGACGTTATAACGTATTACGTTATATGGGATGACGCTATAACGAAATTGGTTATATGGTATGACGTTATAACGTATTACGTAATATGGTATGACGTTATAACGTATTACGTTATGTGGGACGACGTTATAACGTATTGCGTTATATGGGATGACGTTATAACGTATTACGTTATATGGGATGACGTTATAACGTATTACGTTATATGGTATGACGTTATAACGTATTACGTAATATGGGATGACGTTATAACGTATTACGTTATGGGGGACGACGTTATAACGTATTGCGTTATATGGGATGACGTTATAACGTATTACGTTATATGAGATGACGTTATAACGTATTACGTTATATGGGATGACGTTATAATGTATTGCGTTATATGGGATGACGTTATAACGTAATACGCTATATGGTATGACGTTATAACTTAAATAGGTTATATGGTATGACGTTATAACGTATTGCGTTATATGGCATGACGTTATAACGTATTGCGTTATATGGTATGACGTTATAACGTATTACGTTACATGAGATGACGTTATAACGTATTACGTTATATGGTATGACGTTATAACGTAATACGTTATATGGTATGACGTAATAACATAATAGGTTATATGGTATGACGTTATAACGTAATACGTTATATGGTAAGACGTTATAACGTAATACGTTATATGGTATGACGTTATAACGTAAATGGGTTATATCGTATGACGTTATAACGTATTACGTTATATGGTATGACGTTATAACGTATTACGTTATATGGGATGCCGTTATAACGAAATTGGTTATATGGTATGACGTTATAACGTAATAGGTTATATGGCATGACGTTATACCGAATTACGTTATATGAGATGACGTTATAACGTATTACGTTATATGGGATGACGTTATAATGTATTACGTTATATGGGATGACGTTATAACGTAATACGTTATATGGTATGACGTTATAACGTAAATAGGTTATATGGTATGACGTTATAACGTATTACGTTATATGGTATGACGTTATAACGAAATAGGTTATATGGTATGACGTTATAACGTATTACGTTATATGGTATGACGTTATAACGTATTACGTAATATGGGATGACGTTATAACGTATTACGTTATGTGGGACGACGTTATATCGTATTGCGTTATATGGGATGACGTTATATCGTATTACGTTATATGGGATGACGTTATAACGTATTACGTTATATGGGATGACGTTATAACGTAATTGGTTATATGGTATAACGTTATAACGTATTACGCTATATGGTATGACGTTATAACGTAATAGGTTATATGGTATGACGTTATAACGTAATAGGTTATATGGTATGACGTTATAACGTAATACGTTATATGGTATGACGTTATAACGTAAATAGGTTATATGGGATGACGTTATATCGTATTACGTCATATGGGATGACGTGATAACGTATTACGTTATATGGGATGACGTTATAACGTAATAGGTTATATGGTATGACGTTATAACGTAATAGGTTATATGGTATGACGTTATAACGTATTACGTTATATGGTATGACGTTATAACGTAAACAGGTTATATGGTATGACGTTATACCGTATTACGTTATATGGTATGACGTTATAACGTAATAGGTTATATGGTATGACGTTATAACGTAATACGTTATATGGTATGACGTTATAACGTAAATAGGTTATATGGTATGACGTTATACCGTATTACGTCATATGGGATGACGTTATAACGTATTACGTTATATGGGATGACGTTATAACGTAATAGGTTATATGGTATGACGTTATAATGTATTACGTTATATGGGATGACGTAATACCTAATTACGTTATATGGTATGTCGTTATAACGTAAATAGGTTATATGGTATGACGTTATACCGTATTACGTTATATGGGATGACGTTATAACGTATTACGTAATATGGGATGACGTTATAACGTGTTACGTTATGTGGGACGACGTTATAACGTATTGCGTTATATGGGATGACGTTATAACGTATTACGTTATATGGGATGACGTTATAACGTATTACGTTATATGGGATGACTTAATAACGTAAATAGGTTATATGGTATGACGTTATACCGTATTACGTCATATGGGATGACGTTATAACGTATTACGTTATATGGGATGACGTTATAACGTAATAGGTTATATGGTATGACGTTATAACGTAATAGGTTATACGGTATGACGTTATACCGAATTACGTTATATGGTATGACGTTATAACGTATTACGTTATATGGGATGACGTTATAACGTATTTCGTTATATGGGATGACGTTATAACGTATTACGTAATATGGTATGACGTTATAACGTATTACGTAATGTGGGATGACGTTATAACGAAATAGGTTATATGGTATGACGGTATAACGTATTACGTTATATGGTATGACGTTATAACGTATTACGTAATATGGGATGACGTTATAACGTGTTACGTTATGTGGGACGACGTTATAACGTATTGCGTTATATGGGATGACGTTATAACGTATTGCGTTATATGGTATGACGTTATAACGTATTATGTTATATGAGATGACGTTATAACGTATTACGTTATATGGGATGACGTTATAATGTATTACGTTATATGGGATGACGTTATAACGTAATACGTTATATGGTATGACGTTATAACGTAAATAGGTTATATGGTATGACGTTATAACGTATTGCGTTATATGGGATGACGTTATAACGTATTGCGTTATATGGTATGACGTTATAACGTATTACGTTATATGAGATGACGTTATAACGTATTACGTTATATGGGATGACGTTATAACGTAATAGGTTACATGGTATGACGTTATACCGTATTACGTTATGTGGGACGACGTTATAACGTATTGCGTTATGTGGGATGACGTTATAACGTATTGCGTTATATGGTATGACGTTATAACGTATTACGTTATATGGTATGACGCTATAACGTAAATAGGTTATATGGTATGACGTTATAACGTATTACGTTATATGGTATGACGTTATAACGTATTACGTAATATGGGATAACGTTATAACGAATTACGTTATATGGGATGACGTTATAACGTATTACGTTATATGGGATGACGTTATAACGTATTACGTTATATGGGATGACGTTATAACGTAATAGGATATATGGTATAACGTCATAACGTATTACGTTATATGGTATGACGATATAACGTATTACGTAATATGGGACGACGTTATAACGCATTACGTCATATGGGATGACGTTATAACGTATTACGTTATATGGAATACCGTTATAACGTATTTGGTTATATGGTATGACGTTATAACGTAATAGGTTATATGGCATGACGTTATACCGAATTACGTTATATGAGATGACGTTATAACGTATTACGTTATATGGGATGACGTTATAATGTATTCCGTTATATGGGATGACGTTATAACGTAATACGTTATATGGTATGACGTTATAACGTAAATAGGTTATATGGTATGACGTTATAACGTATTACGTTATATGGTATGACGTTATAACGAAATAGGTTATACGGTATGACGTTATAACGTATTACGTTATATGGTATGACGTTATAACGTATTACGTAATATGGGATGACGTTATAACGTATTACGTTATGTGGGACGACGTTATAACGTATTGCGTTATATGGGATGACGTTATATCGTATTACGTTATATGGGATGACGTTATAACGTATTACGTTATGTGGGACGACGTTATAACGTATTGCGTTATATGGGATGACGTTATATCGTATTACGTTATATGGTATGACGTTATAACGTAAATAGGTTATATGGTATGACGTTATAACGTATTACGTTATATGGTATGACGTTATAACGAAATAGGTTATATGGTATGACGTTATAACGTATTACGTTATATGGTATGACGTTATAACGTATTACGTAATATGGGATGACGTTATAACGTATTACGTTATATGGGATGACGTTATAACGTAATAGGTTATATGGTATGACGTTATAACGTAATAGGTTATATGGTATGACGTTATACCGTATTACGTCATATGGGATGACGTTATAACGTATTACGATATATGGGATGACGTTATAACGTAATAGGTTATATGGCATGACGTTATAACGTAATAGGTTATACGGTATGACGTTATAACGTATTACGTTATATGGGATGACGTTATAACGTAAATAGGTTATATGGTATGACGTTATACCGTATTACGTCATATGGGATGACGTTATAACGTATTACGTTATACGGGATGACGTTATAACGTAATAGGTTATATGGTATGACGTTATAACGTAATAGGTTATATGGTATGACGTTATACCGAATTACGTTATATGGTATTACGTTATAACGTGTTACGTTTTATGGGATGACGTTATAACGTATTTCGTTATATGGGAAGACGTTATAACGTATTACGTAATATGGGATGACGTTATAACTTATTGCGTAATGTCGGATGACGTTATAACGAAATAGGTTACATGGTATGACGTTATAACGTATTACGTTATATGGTATGACGTTATAACGTATTACGTAATATGGGATGACGTTATAACGTATTACGTTATGAGGGACGACGTTATAACGTATTGCGTTATATGGGATGACGTTATAACGTATTGCGTTACATGGTATGACGTTATAACGTTACGTTATATGAGATGACGTTATAACGTATTACGATATATGGGATGACGTTATAATGTATTGCGTTATATGGGATGACGTTATAACGTAATACGTTATATGGTATGACGTTATAACTTAAATAGGTTATATGGTATGACGTTATAACGTATTGCGTTATATGGGATGACGTTATAACGTATTGCGTTATATGGTATGACGTTATAACGTATTACGTTATATGAGATGACGTTATAACTTATTACGTTATATGGGATGACGTTATAACGTAATAGGTTATATGGTATGACGTTATACCGGATTACGTTATGTGGGACGACGTTATAACGTATTGCGTTATGTGGGATGACGTTATAACGTATTGCGTTATATGGTATGACGTTATAACGTATTACGTTATATGAGATGACGTTATAACGTATTACGTTATATGGGATGATGTTATAATGTATTACGTTATATGGGATGACGTTATAACGTAATACGTTATATGGTATGACGTTATAACGTAAATAGGTTATATGGTATGACGTTATAACGTATTGCGTTATATGGGATGACGTTATAACGTATTGCGTTATATGGTATGACGTTATAACGTATTACGTTATATGAGATGACGTTATAACGTATTGCGTTATATGGGATGACGTTATAACGTATTACGTTATATGGGATGACTTAATAACGTAAATAGGTTATATGGTATGACGTTATACCGTATTACGTCATATGGGATGACGTTATAACGTATTACGTTATATGGGATGACGTTATAACGTAATAGGTTATATGGTATGACGTTATAACGTAATAGGTTATATGGTATGACGTTATACCGAATTACGTTATATGGTATGACGTTATAACGTATTACGTTATATGGGATGACGTTTTAACGTATTTCGTTATATGGGATGACGTTATAACGTATTACGTAATATGGTATGACGTTATAACGTATTACGTAATGTGGGATGACGTTATAACGAAATAGGTTATATGGTATGACGGTATAACGTATTACGTTATATGGTATGACGTTATAACGTATTACGTAATATGGGATGACGTTATAACGTGTTACGTTATGTGGGACGACGTTATAACGTATTGCGTTATATGGGATGACGTTATAACGTATTGCGTTATATGGTATGACGTTATAACGTATTACGTTATATGAGATGACGTTATAACGTATTACGTTATATGGGATGACGTTATAATGTATTACGTTATATGGGATGACGTTATAACGTAATACGTTATATGGTATGACGTTATAACGTAAATAGGTTATATGGTATGACGTTATAACGTATTGCGTTATATGGGATGACGTTATAACGTATTGCGTTATATGGTATGACGTTATAACGTATTACGTTATATGAGATGACGTTATAACGTATTACGTTATATGGGATGACGTTATAACGTAATAGGTTACATGGTATGACGTTATACCGTATTACGTTATGTGGGACGACGCTATAACGTATTGCGTTATGTGGGATGACGTTATAACGTATTGCGTTATATGGTATGACGTTATAACGTATTACGTTATATGGTATGACGCTATAACGTAAATAGGTTATATGGTATGACGTTATAACGTATTACGTTATATGGTATGACGTTATAACGTATTACGTAATATGGGATGACGTTATAACGTATTACGTTATATGGGATGACGTTATAACGTATTACGTTATATGGGATGACGTTATAACGTATTACGTTATATGGGATGACGTTATAACGTAATAGGATATATGGTATAACGTCATAACGTATTACGTTATATGGTATGACGATATAACGTATTACGTAATATGGGACGACGTTATAACGCATTACGTCATATGGGATGACGTTATAACGTATTACGTTATATGGAATACCGTTATAACGTATTAGGTTGTATGGTATGACGTTATAACGTAATAGGTTATATGGCATGACGTTATACCGAATTACGTTATATGAGATGACGTTATAACGTATTACGTAATATGGGATGACGTTATAACGTGTTACGTTATGTGGGACGACGTTATAACGTATTGCGTTATATGGGATGACGTTATAACGTATTGCGTTATATGGTATGACGTTATAACGTATTGCGTTATGTGGGATGACGTTATAACGTATTGCGTTATATGGTATGACGTTATAACGTATTACGTTATATGGTAAGACGTTATAACGTAATAGGTTATATGGCATGACGTTATACCGAATTACGTTATATGAGATGACGTTATAACGTATTACGTAATATGGGATGACGTTATAACGTATTACGTTATATGGGATGACGTTATAACGTAATAGGTTACATGGTATGACGTTATACCGTATTACGTTATGTGGGACGACGTTATAACGTATTGCGTTATGTGGGATGACGTTATAACGTATTGCGTTATATGGTATGACGTTATAACGTATTACGTTATATGGTATGACGCTATAACGTAAATAGGTTATATGGTATGACGTTATAACGTATTGCGTTATATGGGATGACGTTATAATGTATTCCGTTATATGGGATGACGTTATAATGTAATACGTTATATGGTATGACGTTATAACGTAAATAGGTTATATGGTATGACGTTATAACGTATTACGTTATATGGTATGACGTTATAACGAAATAGGTTATATGGTATGACGTTATAACGTATAACGTTATATGGTATGACGTTATAACGTATTACGTAATATGGGATGACGTTATAACGTATTACGTTATGTGGGACGACGTTATAACGTATTGCGTTATATGGGATGGCGTTATATCGTATTACGTTATATGGGATGACGTTATAACGTATTACGTTATGTGGAACGACGTTATAACGTATTGCATTATATGGGATGACGTTATATCGTATTACGTTATATGGTATGACGTTATAACGTAAATAGGTTATATGGTATGACGTTATAACGTATTACGTTATATGGTATGACGTTATAACGAAATAGGTTATATGGTATGACGTTATAACGTATTACGTTATATGGTATGACGTTATAACGTATTACGTAATATGGGATGACGTTATAACGTATTACGTTATGTGGGACGACGTTATAACGTATTGCGTTATATGGGATGACGTTATATCGTATTACGTTATATGGTATGACGTTATAACGTATTACGTTATATGGGATGACGTTATAACGTAATTGGTTATATGGTATAACGTTATAACGTATTACACTATATGGTATGACGTTATAACGTAATAGGTTATATGGTATGACGTTATAACGTAATAGGTTATATGGTATGACGTTATAACGTATTACGTTATGTGGAACGACGTTATAACGTATTGCGTTATATGGGATGACGTTATATCGTATTACGTTATATGGTATGACGTTATAACGTAAATAGGTTATATGGTATGACGTTATAACGTATTACGTTATATGGTATGACGTTATAACGAAATAGGTTATATGGTATGACGTTATAACGTATTACGTTATATGGTATGACGTTATAACGTATTACGTAATATGGGATGACGTTATAACGTATTACGTTATGTGGGACGACGTTATAACGTATTGCGTTATATGGGACGACGTTATAACGCATTACGTCATATGGGATGACGTTATAACGTATTACGTTATATGGAATACCGTTATAACGTATTAGGTTATATGGTATGACGTTATAACGTATTACGTTATATGGGATGACGTTATAACGTAATAGGTTATATGGTATGACGTTATAACGTAATAGGTTATATGTTATGACGTTATAACGTATTACGTTATATGGTATGACGTTATAACGTAAATAGGTTATATGGTATGACGTTATACCGTATTACGTTATATGGTATGACGTTATAACGTAATAGGTTATATGGTATGACGTTATAACGTAATACGTTATATGGTATGACGTTATAACGTAAATAGGTTATATGGTATGACGTTATACCGTATTACGTCATATGGGATGACGTTATAACGTATTACGATATATGGGATGACGTTATAACGTAATAGGTTATATGGTATGACGTTATAACGTAATAGGTTATACGGTATGACGTAATACCTAATTACGTTATATGGTATGTCGTTATAACGTAAATAGGTTATATGGCATGACGTTATACCGTATTACGTTATATGGGATGACGTTATAACGTATTACGTAATATGGGATGACGTTATAACGTGTTACGTTATGTGGGACGACGTTATAACGTATTGCGTTATATGGGATGACGTTATAACGTATTACGTTATATGGGATGACGTTATAACGTATTACGTTATATGGGATGACGTTATAACGTAAATAGGTTATATGGTATGACGTTATACCGTATTACGTCATATGGGATGACGTTATAACGTATTACGTTATATGGGATGACGTTATAACGTAATAGGTTATATGGTATGACGTTATAACGTAATAGGTTATATGGTATGACGTTATACCGAATTACGTTATATGGTATTACGTTATAACGTGTTACGTTTTATGGGATGACGTTATAACGTATTTCGTTATATGGGAAGACGTTATAACGTATTACGTAATATGGGATGACGTTATAACGTATTGCGTAATGTCGGATGACGTTATAACGAAATAGGTTATATGGTATGACGTTATAACGTATTACGTTATATGGTATGAAGTTATAACGTATTACGTAATATGGGATGACGTTATAACGTATTACGTTATGAGGGACGACGTTATAACGTATTGCGTTATATGGGATGACGTTATAACGTATTGCGTTATATGGTATGACGTTATAACGTTACGTTATATGAGATGACGTTATAACGTATTACGTTATATGGGATGACGTTATAATGTATTGCGTTATATGGGATGACGTTATAACGTAATAAGTTATATGGTATGACGTTATAACTTAAATAGGTTATATGGTATGACGTTATAACGTATTGCGTTATATGGGATGACGTTATAACGTATTGCGTTATATGGTATGACGTTATAACGTATTACGTTATATGAGATGACGTTATAACGTATTACGTTATATGGGATGACGTTATAAAGTAATAGGTTATATGGTATGACGTTATACCGGATTACGTTATGTGGGACGACGTTATAACGTATTGCGTTATGTGGGATGACGTTATAACGTATTGCGTTATATGGTATGAAGTTATAACGTATTACGTTATATGGTATGACGTTATAACGTAAATAGGTTATATGGTATGACGTTATAACGTATTACGTTATATGGTATGACGCTATAACGTATTACGTAATATGGGATGACGTTATAACGTATTACGTTATGTGGGACGACGTTATAACGTATTGCGTTATATGGGATGACGTTATAACGTAATTGGTTATGTGGGATGACGTTATAACGTAATTGGTTATATGGTATAACGTTATAACGTATTACGCTATATGGTATGACGTAATAACGTAATAGGTTATATGGTATGACGTTATAACGTAATACGTTATATGGTAAGACGTTATAACGTAATACGTTATATGGTATGACGTTATAACGTAAATGGGTTATATCGTATGACGTTATAACGTATTACGTTATATGGTATGACGTTATAACGTATTACGTTATATGGGATGCCGTTATAACGAAATTGGTTATATGGTATGACGTTATAACGTAATAGGTTATATGGCATGACGTTATACCGAATTACGTTATATGAGATGACGTTATAACGTATTACGTTATATGGGATGACGTTATAATGTATTACGTTATATGGGATGACGTTATAACGTAATACGTTATATGGTATGACGTTATAACGTAAATAGGTTATATGGTATGACGTTATAACGTATTACGTTATATGGTATGACGTTATAACGAAATAGGTTATATGGTATGACGTTATAACGTATTACGTTATATGGTATGACGTTATAACGTATTACGTAATATGGGATGACGTTGTAACGTATTACGTTATGTGGGACGACGTTATAACGTATTGCGTTATATGGGATGAAATTATATCGTATTACGTTATATGGGATGACGTTATAACGTATTACGTTATATGGGATGACGTTATAACGTAATTGGTTATATCGTATAACGTTATAACGTATTACGCTATATGGTATGACGTTATAACGTAATAGGTTATATGGTATGACGTTATAACGTAATACGTTATATGGTATGACGTTATAACGTAAATAGGTTATATGGTATGACGTTATATCGTATTACGTCATATGGGATGACGTGATAACGTATTACGTTATATGGGATGGCGTTATAACGTAATAGGTTATATGGTATGACGTTATAACGTAATAGGTTATATGGTATGACGTTATAACGTATTACGTTATATGGGATGACGTTATAACGTAAATAGGTTATATGGTATGACGTTATACCGTATGACGTTATATGGTATGACGTTATAACGTAATAGGTTACATGGTATGACGTTATAACGTAGTACGTTATATGGTATGACGTTATAACGTAAATAGGTTATATGGTATGACGTTATACCGTATTACGTCATATGGGATGACGTTATAACGTATTACGTTATATGGGATGACGTTATAACGTAATAGGTTATATGGTATGACGTTATAACGTAATAGGTTATACGGTATGACGTAATACCTAATTACGTTATATGGTATGTCGTTATAACGTAAATAGGTTATATGGTATGACGTTATACCGTATTACGTTATATGGGATGACGTTATAACGTATTACGTAATATGGGATGACGTTATAACGTGTTACGTTATGTGGGACGACGTTATAACGTATTGCGTTATATGGGATGACGTTATAACGTATTACGTTATATGGGATGACGTTATAACGTATTACGTTATATGGGATGACGTTATAACGTAAATAGGTTATATGGTATGACGTTATACCGTATTACGTCATATGGGATGACGTTATAACGTATTACGTTATATGGGATGACGTTATAACGTAATAGGTTATATGGTATGACGTTATAACGTAATAGGTTATATGGTATGACGTTATACCGAATTACGTTATATGGTATTACGTTATAACGTGTTACGTTTTATGGGATGACGTTATAACGTATTTCGTTATATGGGAAGACGTTATAACGTATTACGTAATATGGGATGACGTTATAACGTATTGCGTAATGTCGGATGACGTTATAACGAAATAGGTTATATGGTATGACGTTATAACGTATTACGTTATATGGTATGACGTTATAACGTATTACGTAATATGGGATGACGTTATAACGTATTACGTTATGAGGGACGACGTTATAACGTATTGCGTTATATGGGATGACGTTATAACGTATTGCGTTATATGGTATGACGTTATAACGTTACGTTATATGAGATGACGTTATAACGTATTACGTTATATGGGATGACGTTATAATGTATTGCGTTATATGGGATGACGTTATAACGTAATACGTTATATGGTATGACGTTATAACTTAAATAGGTTATATGGTATGACGTTATAACGTATTGCGTTATATGGGATGACGTTATAACGTATTGCGTTATATGGTATGACGTTATAACGTATTACGTTATATGAGATGACGTTATAACGTATTACGTTATATGGGATGACGTTATAACGTAATAGGTTATATGGTATGACGTTATACCGGATTACGTTATGTGGGACGACGTTATAACGTATTGCGTTATGTGGGATGACGTTATAACGTATTGCGTTATATGGTATGACGTTATAACGTATTACGTTATATGGTATGACGTTATAACGTAAATAGGTTATATGGTATGACGTTATAACGTATTACGTTATATGGTATGACGCTATAACGTATTACGTAATATGGGATGACGTTATAACGTATTACGTTATGTGGGACGACGTTATAACGTATTGCGTTATATGGGATGACGTTATATCGTATTACGTTATATGGTATGACGTTATAACGTAAATAGGTTATATGGTATGACGTTATAACGTATTACGTTATATGGTATGACGTTATAACGAAATAGGTTATATGGTATGACGTTATAACGTATTACGTTATATGGTATGACGTTATAACGTATTACGTAATATGGGATGACGTTATAACGTATTACGTTATGTGGGACGACGTTATAACGTATTGCTTTATATGGGATGACGTTATATCGTATTACGTTATATGGGATGACGTTATAACGTATTACGTTATATGGGATGACGTTATAACGTAATTGGTTATATGGTATAACGTTATAACGTATTACACTATATGGTATGACGTTATAACGTAATAGGTTATATGGTATGACGTTATAACGTAATAGGTTATATGGTATGACGTTATAACGTAATACGTTATATGGTATGACGTTATAACGTAAATAGGTTATATGGTATGACGTTATATCGTATTACGTCATATGGGATGACGTTATAACGTATTACGTTATATGGGATGACGTTATAACGTAATAGGTTATATGGTATGACGTTATAACGTAATAGGTTATATGTTATGACGTTATAACGTATTACGTTATATGGTATGACGTTATAACGTAAATAGGTTATATGGTATGACGTTATACCGTATTACGTTATATGGTATGACGTTATAACGTAATAGGTTATATGGTATGACGTTATAACGTAATACGTTATATGGTATGACGTTATAACGTAAATAGGTTATATGGTATGACGTTATACCGTATTACGTCATATGGGATGACGTTATAACGTATTACGATATATGGGATGACGTTATAACGTAATAGGTTATATGGTATGACGTTATAACGTAATAGGTTATACGGTATGACGTAATACCTAATTACGTTATATGGTATGTCGTTATAACGTAAATAGGATATATGGTATGACGTTATACCGTATTACGTTATATGGGATGACGTTATAACGTATTACGTAATATGGGATGACGTTATAACGTGTTACGTTATGTGGGACGACGTTATAACGTATTGCGTTATATGGGATGACGTTATAACGTATTACGTTATATGGGATGACGTTATAACGTATTACGTTATATGGGATGACGTTATAACGTAAATAGGTTATATGGTATGAAGTTATACCGTATTACGTCATATGGGATGACGTTATAACGTATTACGTTATATGGGATGACGTTATAACGTAATAGGTTATATGGTATGACGTTATAACGTAATAGGTTATATGGTATGACGTTATACCGAATTACGTTATATGGTATTACGTTATAACGTGTTACGTTTTATGGGATGACGTTATAACGTATTTCGTTATATGGGAAGACGTTATAACGTATTACGTAATATGGGATGACGTTATAACGTATTGCGTAATGTCGGATGACGTTATAACGAAATAGGTTATATGGTATGACGTTATAACGTATTACGTTATATGGTATGACGTTATAACGTATTACGTAATATGGGATGACGTTATAACGTATTACGTTATGAGGGACGACGTTATAACGTATTGCGTTATATGGGATGACGTTATAACGTATTGCGTTATATGGTATGACGTTATAACGTTACGTTATATGAGATGACGTTATAACGTATTACGTTATATGGGATGACGTTATAATGTATTGCGTTATATGGGATGACGTTATAACGTAATACGTTATATGGTATGACGTTATAACTTAAATAGGTTATATGGTATGACGTTATAACGTATTGCGTTATATGGGATGACGTTATAACGTATTGCGTTATATGGTATGACGTTATAACGTATTACGTTATATGAGATGACGTTATAACGTATTACGTTATATGGGATGACGTTATAACGTAATAGGTTATATGGTATGACGTTATACCGGATTACGTTATGTGGGACGACGTTATAACGTATTGCGTTATGTGGGATTACGTTATAACGTATTGCGTTATATGGTATGACGTTATAACGTATTACGTTATATGGTATGACGTTATAACGTAAATAGGTTATATGGTATGACGTTATAACGTATTACGTTATATGGTATGACGCTATAACGTATTACGTAATATGGGATGACGTTATAACGTATTACGTTATGTGGGACGACGTTATAACGTATTGCGTTATATGGGATGACGTTATAACGTAATTGGTTATGTGGGATGACGTTATAACGTAATTGGTTATATGGTATAACGTTATAACGTATTACGCTATATGGTATGACGTAATAACGTAATAGGTTATATGGTATGACGTTATAACGTAATACGTTATATGGTAAGACGTTATAACGTAATACGTTATATGGTATGACGTTATAACGTAAATGGGTTATATCGTATGACGTTATAACGTATTACGTTATATGGTATGACGTTATAACGTATTACGTTATATGGGATGCCGTTATAACGAAATTGGTTATATGGTATGACGTTATAACGTAATAGGTTATATGGCATGACGTTATACCGAATTACGTTATATGAGATGACGTTATAACGTATTACGTTATATGGGATGACGTTATAATGTATTACGTTATATGGGATGACGTTATAACGTAATACGTTATATGGTATGACGTTATAACGTAAATAGGTTATATGGTATGACGTTATAACGTATTACGTTATATGGTATGACGTTATAACGAAATAGGTTATATGGTATGACGTTATAACGTATTACGTTATATGGTATGACGTTATAACGTATTACGTAATATGGGATGACGTTGTAACGTATTACGTTATGTGGGACGACGTTATAACGTATTGCGTTATATGGGATGACGTTATATCGTATTACGTTATATGGGATGACGTTATAACGTATTACGTTATATGGGATGACGTTATAACGTAATTGGTTATATGGTATAACGTTATAACGTATTACGCTATATAGTATGACGTTATAACGTAATAGGTTACATGGTATGACGTTATAACGTAATAGGCTATATGGTATGACGTTATAACGTAATACGTTATATGGTATGACGTTATAACGTAAATAGGTTATATGGTATGACGTTATATCGTATTACGTCATATGGGATGACGTGATAACGTATTACGTTATATGGGATGACGTTATAACGTAATAGGTTATATGGTATGACGTTATAACGTAATAGGTTATATGGTATGACGTTATAACGTAAATAGGTTATATGGTATGACGTTATATCGTATTACGTCATATGGGATGACGTGATAACGTATTACGTTATATGGGATGACGTTATAATGTATTACGTTATATGGGATGACGTTGTAACGTATTACGTTATGTGGGACGACGTTATAACGTATTGCGTTATATGGGATGACGTTATATCGTATTACGTTATATGGGATGACGTTATAACGTATTACGTTATATGGGATGACGTTATAACGTAATTGGTTATATGGTATAACGTCATAACGTATTACGCTATATGGTATGACGTTATAACGTAATAGGTTACATGGTATGACGTTATAACGTAATAGGTTATATGGTATGACGTTATACCGGATTACGTTATGTGGGACGACGTTATAACGTATTGCGTTATGTGGGATGACGTTATAACGTATTGCGTTATATGGTATGACGTTATAACGTATTACGTTATATGGTATGACGTTATAACGTAAATAGGTTATATGGTATGACGTTATAACGTATTACGTTTTATGGTATGACGCTATAACGTATTACGTAATATGGGATGACGTTATAACGTAATACGTTATATGGTATGACGTTATAACGTAAATAGGTTATATGGTATGACGTTATAACGTATTGCGTTATATGGGATGACGTTATAACGTATTGCGTTATATGGTATGACGTTATAACGTATTACGTTATATGAGATGACGTTATAACGTATTACGTTATATGGGATGACGTTATAACGTAATAGGTTACATGGTATGACGTTATACCGTATTACGTTATGTGGGACGACGTTATAACGTATTGCGTTATGTGGGATGACGTTATAACGTATTGCGTTATATGGTATGACGTTATAACGTATTACGTAATATGGGATGACGTTGTAACGTATTACGTTATGTGGGACGACGTTATAACGTATTGCGTTATATGGGATGACGTTATATCGTATTACGTTATATGGGATGACGTTATAACGTATTACGTTATATGGGATGACGTTATAACGTAATTGGTTATATGGTATAACGTTATAACGTATTACGCTATATGGTATGTCGTTATAACGTAATGGGTTACATGGTATGACGTTATAACGTAATAGGTTATATGGTATGACGTTATAACGTAATACGTTATATGGTATGACGTTATAACGTAAATAGGTTATATGGTATGACGTTATATCGTATTACGTCATATGGGATGACGTGATAACGTATTACGTTATATGGGATGACGTTATAACGTAATAGGTTATATGGTATGACGTTATAACGTAAATAGGTTATATGGTATGACGTTATAACGTATTACGTTATATGGTATGACGTTATAACGAAATAGGTTATATGGTATGACGTTATAACGTATTACGTTATATGGTATGACGTTATAACGTATTACGTAATATGGGATGACGTTATAACGTATTACGTTATGTGGGACGACGTTATAACGTATTGCTTTATATGGGATGACGTTATATCGTATTACGTTATATGGGATGACGTTATAACGTATTACGTTATATGGGATGTCGTTATAACGTAATTGGTTATATGGTATAACGTTATAACGTATTACACTATATGGTATGACGTTATAACGTAATAGGTTATATGGTATGACGTTATAACGTAATAGGTTATATGGTATGACGTTATAACGTAATACGTTATATGGTATGACGTTATAACGTAAATAGGTTATATGGTATGACGTTATATCGTATTACGTCATATGGGATGACGTTATAACGTATTACGTTATATGGGATGACGTTATAACGTAATAGGTTATATGGTATGACGTTATAACGTAATAGGTTATATGTTATGACGTTATAACGTATTACGTTATATGGTATGACGTTATAACGTAAATAGGTTATATGGTATGACGTTATACCGTATTACGTTATATGGTATGACGTTATAACGTAATAGGTTATATGGTATGACGTTATAACGTAATACGTTATATGGTATGACGTTATAACGTAAATAGGTTATATGGTATGACGTTATACCGTATTACGTCATATGGGATGACGTTATAACGTATTACGATATATGGGATGACGTTATAACGTAATAGGTTATATGGTATGACGTTATAACGTAATAGGTTATACGGTATGACGTAATACCTAATTACGTTATATGGTATGTCGTTATAACGTAAATAGGTTATATGGTATGACGTTATACCGTATTACGTTATATGGGATGACGTTATAACGTATTACGTAATATGGGATGACGTTATAACGTGTTACGTTATGTGGGACGACGTTATAACGTATTGCGTTATATGGGATGACGTTATAACGTATTACGTTATATGGGATGACGTTATAACGTATTACGTTATATGGGATGACGTTATAACGTAAATAGGTTATATGGTATGAAGTTATACCGTATTACGTCATATGGGATGACGTTATAACGTATTACGTTATATGGGATGACGTTATAACGTAATAGGTTATATGGTATGACGTTATAACGTAATAGGTTATATGGTATAACGTTATACCGAATTACGTTATATGGTATTACGTTATAACGTGTTACGTTTTATGGGATGACGTTATAACGTATTTCGTTATATGGGAAGACGTTATAACGTATTACGTAATATGGGATGACATTATAACGTATTGCGTAATGTCGGATGACGTTATAACGAAATAGGTTATATGGTATGACGTTATACCGTATTACGTTATATGGTATGACGTTATAACGTATTACGTTATATGGGATGACGTTATAACGTATTACGTTATATGGGATGACGTTATAACGTAAATAGGTTATATGGTATGAAGTTATACCGTATTACGTCATATGGGATGACGTTATAACGTATTACGATATATGGGATGACGTTATAACGTAATAGGTTATATGGTATGACGTTATAACGTAATAGGTTATACGGTATGACGTAATACCTAATTACGTTATATGGTATGTCGTTATAACGTAAATAGGTTATATGGTATGACGTTATACCGTATTGCGTTATATGGGATGACGTTATAACGTATTGCGTTATATGGTATGACGTTATAACGTTACGTTATATGAGATGACGTTATAACGTATTACGTTATATGGGATGACGTTATAATGTATTGCGTTATATGGGATGACGTTATAACGTAATACGTTATATGGTATGACGTTATAACTTAAATAGGTTATATGGTATGACGTTATAACGTATTGCGTTATATGGGATGACGTTATAACGTATTGCGTTATATGGTATGACGTTATAACGTATTACGTTATATGAGATGACGTTATAACGTATTACGTTATATGGGATGACGTTATAACGTAATAGGTTATATGGTATGACGTTATACCGGATTACGTTATGTGGGACGACGTTATAACGTATTGCGTTATGTGGGATGACGTTATAACGTATTGCGTTATATGGTATGACGTTATAACGTATTACGTTATATGGTATGACGTTATAACGTAAATAGGTTATATGGTATGACGTTATAACGTATTACGTTATATGGTATGACGCTATAACGTATTACGTAATATGGGATGACGTTATAACGTATTACGTTATGTGGGACGACGTTATAACGTATTGCGTTATATGGGATGACGTTATAACGTAATTGGTTATGTGGGATGACGTTATAACGTAATTGGTTATATGGTATAACGTTATAACGTATTACGCTATATGGTATGGCGTAATAACGTAATAGGTTATATGGTATGACGTTATAACGTAATACGTTATATGGTAAGACGTTATAACGTAATACGTTATATGGTATGACGTTATAACGTAAATGGGTTATATCGTATGACGTTATAACGTATTACGTTATATGGTATGACGTTATAACGTATTACGTTATATGGGATGCCGTTATAACGAAATTGGTTATATGGTATGACGTTATAACGTAATAGGTTATATGGCATGACGTTATACCGAATTACGTTATATGAGATGACGTTATAACGTATTACGTTATATGGGATGACGTTATAATGTATTACGTTATATGGTATGACGCTATAACGTATTACGTAATATGGGATGACGTTGTAACGTATTACGTTATGTGGGACGACGTTATAACGTATTGCGTTATATGGGATGACGTTATATCGTATTACGTTATATGAGATGACGTTATAACGTATTGCGTTATATGGTATGACGTTATAACGTATTACGTAATATGGGATGACGTTGTAACGTATTACGTTATGTGGGACGACGTTATAACGTATTGCGTTATATGGGATGACGTTATATCGTATTACGTTATATGGGATGACGTTATAACGTATTACGTTATATGGGATGCCGTTATAACGAAATTGGTTATATGGTATGACGTTATAACGTAATAGGTTATATGGCATGACGTTATACCGAATTACGTTATATGAGATGACGTTATAACGTATTACGTTATATGGGATGACGTTATAATGTATTACGTTATATGGTATGACGCTATAACGTATTACGTAATATGGGATGACGTGATAACGTATTACGTTATATGGGATGACGTTATAATTTATTACGTTATATGGGATGACGTTGTAACGTATTACGTTATGTGGGACGACGTTATAACGTATTGCGTTATATGGGATGACGTTATATCGTATTACGTTATATGGGATGACGTTATAACGTATTACGTTATATGGGATGACGTTATAACGTAATTGGTTATATGGTATAACGTCATAACGTATTACGCTATATGGTATGACGTTATAACGTAATAGGTTACATGGTATGACGTTATAACGTAATAGGTTATATGGTATGACGTTATACCGGATTACGTTATGTGGGACGACGTTATAACGTATTGCGTTATGTGGGATGACGTTATAACGTATTGCGTTATATGGTATGACGTTATAACGTATTACGTTATATGGTATGACGTTATAACGTAAATAGGTTATATGGTATGACGTTATAACGTATTACGTTTTATGGTATGACGCTATAACGTATTACGTAATATGGGATGACGTTATAACGTAATACGTTATATGGTATGACGTTATAACGTAAATAGGTTATATGGTATGACGTTATAACGTATTGCGTTATATGGGATGACGTTATAACGTATTGCGTTATATGGTATGACGTTATAACGTATTACGTTATATGAGATGACGTTATAACGTATTACGTTATATGGGATGACGTTATAACGTAATAGGTTACATGGTATGACGTTATACCGTATTACGTTATGTGGGACGACGTTATAACGTATTGCGTTATGTGGGATGACGTTATAACGTATTGCGTTATATGGTATGACGTTATAACGTATTACGTAATATGGGATGACGTTGTAACGTATTACGTTATGTGGGACGACGTTATAACGTATTGCGTTATATGGGATGACGTTATATCGTATTACGTTATATGGGATGACGTTATAACGTATTACGTTATATGGGATGACGTTATAACGTAATTGGTTATATGGTATAACGTTATAACGTATTACGCTATATGGTATGTCGTTATAACGTAATGGGTTACATGGTATGACGTTATAACGTAATAGGTTATATGGTATGACGTTATAACGTAATACGTTATATGGTATGACGTTATAACGTAAATAGGTTATATGGTATGACGTTATATCGTATTACGTCATATGGGATGACGTGATAACGTATTACGTTATATGGGATGACGTTATAACGTAATAGGTTACATGGTATGACGTTATAACGTAAATAGGTTATATGGTATGACGTTATAACGTATTACGTTATATGGTATGACGTTATAACGAAATAGGTTATATGGTATGACGTTATAACGTATTACGTTATATGGTATGACGTTATAACGTATTACGTAATATGGGATGACGTTATAACGTATTACGTTATGTGGGACGACGTTATAACGTATTGCTTTATATGGGATGACGTTATATCGTATTACGTTATATGGGATGACGTTATAACGTATTACGTTATATGGGATGTCGTTATAACGTAATTGGTTATATGGTATAACGTTATAACGTATTACACTATATGGTATGACGTTATAACGTAATAGGTTATATGGTATGACGTTATAACGTAATAGGTTATATGGTATGACGTTATAACGTAATACGTTATATGGTATGACGTTATAACGTAAATAGGTTATATGGTATGACGTTATATCGTATTACGTCATATGGGATGACGTTATAACGTATTACGTTATATGGGATGACGTTATAACGTAATAGGTTATATGGTATGACGTTATAACGTAATAGGTTATATGTTATGACGTTATAACGTATGACGTTATAACGTATTACGTTATATGGTATGACGTTATAACGTAAATAGGTTATATGGTATGACGTTATACCGTATTACGTTATATGGTATGACGTTATAACGTAATAGGTTATATGGTATGACGTTATAACGTAATACGTTATATGGTATGACGTTATAACGTAAATAGGTTATATGGTATGACGTTATACCGTATTACGTCATATGGGATGACGTTATAACGTATTACGATATATGGGATGACGTTATAACGTAATAGGTTATATGGTATGACGTTATAACGTAATAGGTTATACGGTATGACGTAATACCTAATTACGTTATATGGTATGTCGTTATAACGTAAATAGGTTATATGGTATGACGTTATACCGTATTACGTTATATGGGATGACGTTATAACGTATTACGTAATATGGGATGACGTTATAACGTGTTACGTTATGTGGGACGACGTTATAACGTATTGCGTTATATGGGATGACGTTATAACGTATTACGTTATATGGGATGACGTTATAACGTATTACGTTATATGGGATGACGTTATAACGTAAATAGGTTATATGGTATGAAGTTATACCGTATTACGTCATATGGGATGACGTTATAACGTATTACGTTATATGGGATGACGTTATAACGTAATAGGTTATATGGTATGACGTTATAACGTAATAGGTTATATGGTATAACGTTATACCGAATTACGTTATATGGTATTACGTTATAACGTGTTACGTTTTATGGGATGACGTTATAACGTATTTCGTTATATGGGAAGACGTTATAACGTATTACGTAATATGGGATGACATTATAACGTATTGCGTAATGTCGGATGACGTTATAACGAAATAGGTTATATGGTATGACGTTATACCGTATTACGTTATATGGTATGACGTTATAACGTATTACGTTATATGGGATGACGTTATAACGTATTACGTTATATGGGATGACGTTATAACGTAAATAGGTTATATGGTATGAAGTTATACCGTATTACGTCATATGGGATGACGTTATAACGTATTACGATATATGGGATGACGTTATAACGTAATAGGTTATATGGTATGACGTTATAACGTAATAGGTTATACGGTATGACGTAATACCTAATTACGTTATATGGTATGTCGTTATAACGTAAATAGGTTATATGGTATGACGTTATACCGTATTGCGTTATATGGGATGACGTTATAACGTATTGCGTTATATGGTATGACGTTATAACGTTACGTTATATGAGATGACGTTATAACGTATTACGTTATATGGGATGACGTTATAATGTATTGCGTTATATGGGATGACGTTATAACGTAATACGTTATATGGTATGACGTTATAACTTAAATAGGTTATATGGTATGACGTTATAACGTATTGCGTTATATGGGATGACGTTATAACGTATTGCGTTATATGGTATGACGTTATAACGTATTACGTTATATGAGATGACGTTATAACGTATTACGTTATATGGGATGACGTTATAACGTAATAGGTTATATGGTATGACGTTATACCGGATTACGTTATGTGGGACGACGTTATAACGTATTGCGTTATGTGGGATGACGTTATAACGTATTGCGTTATATGGTATGACGTTATAACGTATTACGTTATATGGTATGACGTTATAACGTAAATAGGTTATATGGTATGACGTTATAACGTATTACGTTATATGGTATGACGCTATAACGTATTACGTAATATGGGATGACGTTATAACGTATTACGTTATGTGGGACGACGTTATAACGTATTGCGTTATATGGGATGACGTTATAACGTAATTGGTTATGTGGGATGACGTTATAACGTAATTGGTTATATGGTATAACGTTATAACGTATTACGCTATATGGTATGGCGTAATAACGTAATAGGTTATATGGTATGACGTTATAACGTAATACGTTATATGGTAAGACGTTATAACGTAATACGTTATATGGTATGACGTTATAACGTAAATGGGTTATATCGTATGACGTTATAACGTATTACGTTATATGGTATGACGTTATAACGTATTACGTTATATGGGATGCCGTTATAACGAAATTGGTTATATGGTATGACGTTATAACGTAATAGGTTATATGGCATGACGTTATACCGAATTACGTTATATGAGATGACGTTATAACGTATTACGTTATATGGGATGACGTTATAATGTATTACGTTATATGGTATGACGCTATAACGTATTACGTAATATGGGATGACGTTGTAACGTATTACGTTATGTGGGACGACGTTATAACGTATTGCGTTATATGGGATGACGTTATATCGTATTACGTTATATGGGATGACGTTATAACGTATTACGTTATATGGGATGACGTTATAACGTAATTGGTTATATGGTATAACGTTATAACGTATTACGCTATATGGTATGACGTTATAACGTAATAGGTTACATGGTATGACGTTATAACGTAATACGTTATATGGTAAGACGTTATAACGTAATACGTTATATGGTATGACGTTATAACGTAAATGGGTTATATCGTATGACGTTATAACGTATTACGTTATATGGTATGACGTTATAACGTATTACGTTATATGGGATGCCGTTATAACGAAATTGGTTATATGGTATGACGTTATAACGTAATAGGTTATATGGCATGACGTTATACCGAATTACGTTATATGAGATGACGTTATAACGTATTACGTTATATGGGACGACGTTATAACGTATTACGTTATATGGTATGACGTTATAACGTAAATAGGTTATATGGTATGACGTTATAACGTATTACGTTATATGGTATGACGCTATAACGTATTACGTAATATGGGATGACGTTATAACGTATTACGTTATGTGGGACGACGTTATAACGTATTGCGTTATATGGGATGACGTTATAACGTAATTGGTTATGTGGGATGACGTTATAACGTAATTGGTTATATGGTATAACGTTATAACGTATTACGCTATATGGCATGACGTAATAACGTAATAGGTTATATGGTATGATGTTATAACGTAATACATTATATGGTATGACGTTATAACGTAAATAGGTTATATGGTATGACGTTATAACGTATTACGTTATATGGTATGACGTTATAACGAAATAGGTTATATGGTATGACGTTATAACGTATTACGTTATATGGTATGACGTTATAACGTATTACGTAATATGGGATGACGTTGTAACGTATTACGTTATGTGGGACGACGTTATAACGTATTGCGTTATATGGGATGACGTTATATCGTATTACGTTATATGGGATGACGTTATAACGTATTACGTTATATGGGATGACGTTATAACGTAATTGGTTATATGGTATAACGTTATAACGTATTACGCTATATGGTATGACGTTATAACGTAATAGGTTACATGGTATGACGTTATACCGTAATAGGCTATATGGTATGACGTTATAACGTAATACGTTATATGGTATGACGTTATAACGTAAATAGGTTATATGGTATGACGTTATATCGTATTACGTCATATGGGATGACGTGATAACGTATTACGTTATATGGGATGACGTTATAATGTATTACGTTATATGGGATGACGTTGTAACGTATTACGTTATGTGGGACGACGTTATAACGTATTGCGTTATATGGGATGACGTTATATCGTATTACGTTATATGGGATGACGTTATAACGTATTACGTTATATGGGATGACGTTATAACGTAATTGGTTATATGGTATAACGTTATAACGTATTACGCTATATGGTATGACGTTATAACGTAATAGGTTACATGGTATGACGTTATAACGTAATAGGTTATATGGTATGACGTTATACCGGATTACGTTATGTGGGACGACGTTATAACGTATTGCGTTATGTGGGATGACGTTATAACGTATTGCGTTATATGGTATGACGTTATAACGTATTACGTTATATGGTATGACGTTATAACGTAAATAGGTTATATGGTATGACGTTATAACGTATTACGTTATATGGTATGACGCTATAACGTATTACGTAATATGGGATGACGTTATAACGTATTACGTTATGTGGGACGACGCTATAACGTATTACGTTATATGGGATGACGTTATAACGTGTTACGTTATGTGGGACGACGTTATAACGTATTGCGTTATATGGGATGACGTTATAACGTATTGCGTTATATGGTATGACGTTATAACGTATTACGTTATATGAGATGACGTTATAACGTATTACGTTATATGGGATGACGTTATAATGTATTACGTTATATGGGATGACGTTATAACGTAATACGTTATATGGTATGACGTTATAACGTAAATAGGTTATATGGTATGACGTTATAACGTATTGCGTTATATGGGATGACGTTATAACGTATTGCGTTATATGGTATGACGTTATAACGTATTACGTTATATGGGATGACGTTATAACGTATTACGTTATATGGGATGACGTTATAACGTATTACGTAATATGGTATGACGTTATAACGTATTACGTTATATGGTATGACGTTATAACGTAATAGGTTACATGGTATGACGTTATAACGTAGTACGTTATATGGTATGACGTTATAACGTAAATAGGTTATATGGTATGACGTTATACCGTATTACGTCATATGGGATGACGTTATAACGTATTACGTTATATGGGATGACGTTATAACGTAATAGGTTATATGGTATGACGTTATAACGTAATAGGTTATACGGTATGACGTAATACCTAATTACGTTATATGGTATGTCGTTATAACGTAAATAGGTTATATGGTATGACGTTATACCGTATTACGTTATATGGGATGACGTTATAACGTATTACGTAATATGGGATGACGTTATAACGTGTTACGTTATGTGGGACGACGTTATAACGTATTGCGTTATATGGGATGACGTTATAACGTATTACGTTATATGCGATGACGTTATAACGTATTACGTTATATGGGATGACTTAATAACGTAAATAGGTTATATGGTATGACGTTATACCGTATTACGTCATATGGGATGACGTTATAACGTATTACGTTATATGGGATGACGTTATAACGTAATAGGTTATATGGTATGACGTTATAACGTAATAGGTTATATGGTATGACGTTATACCGAATTACGTTATATGGTATGACGTTATAACGTATTACGTTATATGGGATGACGTTATAACGTATTTCGTTATATGGGATGACGTTATAACGTATTACGTAATATGGTATGACGTTATAACGTATTACGTAATGTGGGATGACGTTATAACGAAATAGGTTATATGGTATGACGTTATAACGTATTACGTTATATGGTATGACGTTATAACGTATTACGAAATATGGGATGACGTTATAACGTGTTACGTTATGTGGGACGACGTTATAACGTATTGCGTTATGTGGGATGACGTTATAACGTATTGCGTTATATGGTATGACGTTATAACGTATTACGTTATATGGTATGACGTTATAACGTAAATAGGTTATATGGTATGACGTTATAACGTATTACGTTATATGGTATGACGCTATAACGTATTACGTAATATGGGATGACGTTATAACGTATTACGTTATGTGGGACGACGTTATAACGTATTACGTTGTATGGGATGACGTTATAACGTGTTACGTTATGTGGGACGACGTTATAACGTATTGCGTTATATGTGATGACGTTATAACGTATTGCGTTATATGGTATGACGTTATAACGTATTACGTTATATGAGATGACGTTATAACGTATTACGTTATATGGGATGACGTTATAATGTATTACGTTATATGGGATGACGTTATAACGTAATACGTTATATGGTATGACGTTATAACGTAAATAGGTTATATGGTATGACGTTATAACGTATTGCGTTATATGGGATGACGTTATAACGTATTGCGTTATATGGTATGACGTTATAACGTATTACGTTATATGAGATGACGTTATAACGTATTACGTTATATGGGATGACGTTATAACGTAATAGGTTACATGGTATGACGTTATACCGTATTACGTTATGTGGGACGACGTTATAACGTATTGCGTTATGTGGGATGACGTTATAACGTATTGCGTTATATGGTATGACGTTATAACGTATTACGTAATATGGGATGACGTTGTAACTTATTACGTTATGTGGGACGACGTTATAACGTATTGCGTTATATGGGATGACGTTATATCGTATTACGTTATATGGGATGACGTTATAACGTATTACGTTATATGGGATGACGTTATAACGTAATTGGTTATATGGTATAACGTTATAACGTATTACGCTATATGGTATGTCGTTATAACGTAATGGGTTACATGGTATGACGTTATAACGTAATAGGTTATATGGTATGACGTTATAACGTAATACGTTATATGGTATGACGTTATAACGTAAATAGGTTATATGGTATGACGTTATATCGTATTACGTCATATGGTATGACGCTATAACGTATTACGTTATATGGGATGACGTTATAACGTATTTCGTTATATGGGATGACGTTATAACGTATTACGTTATATGCGATGACGTTATAACGTATTACGTTATATGGTATGACGTTATAACGTAAATAGGTTATATGGTATGACGTTATAACGTATTACGTTATATGGTATGACGCTATAACGTATTACGTAATATGGGATGACGTTATAACGTATTACGTTATGTGGGACGACGTTATAACGTATTGCGTTATATGGGATGACGTTATAACGTAATTGGTTATGTGGGATGACGTTATAACGTAATTGGTTATATGGTATAACGTTATAACGTATTACGCTATATGGCATGACGTAATAACGTAATAGGTTATATGGTATGATGTTATAACGTAATACATTATATGGTATGACGTTATAACGTAAATAGGTTATATGGTATGACGTTATAACGTATTACGTTATATGGTATGACGTTATAACGAAATAGGTTATATGGTATGACGTTATAACGTATTACGTTATATGGTATGACGTTATAACGTATTACGTAATATGGGATGACGTTGTAACGTATTACGTTATGTGGGACGACGTTATAACGTATTGCGTTATATGGGATGACGTTATATCGTATTACGTTATATGGGATGACGTTATAACGTATTACGTTATATGGGATGACGTTATAACGTAATTGGTTATATGGTATAACGTTATAACGTATTACGCTATATGGTATGACGTTATAACGTAATAGGTTACATGGTATGACGTTATACCGCAATATTCTATATGGTATGACGTTATAACGTAATACGTTATATGGTATGACGTTATAACGTAAATAGGTTATATGGTATGACGTTATATCGTATTACGTCATATGGGATGACGTGATAACGTATTACGTTATATGGGATGACGTTATAATGTATTACGTTATATGGGATGACGTTGTAACGTATTACGTTATGTGGGACGACGTTATAACGTATTGCGTTATATGGGATGACGTTATATCGTATTACGTTATATGGGATGACGTTATAACGTATTACGTTATATGGGATGACGTTATAACGTAATTGGTTATATGGTATAACGTTATAACGTATTACGCTATATGGTATGACGTTATAACGTAATAGGTTACATGGTATGACGTTATAACGTAATAGGTTATATGGTATGACGTTATACCGGATTACGTTATGTGGGACGACGTTATAACGTATTGCGTTATGTGGGATGACGTTATAACGTATTGCGTTATATGGTATGACGTTATAACGTATTACGTTATATGGTATGACGTTATAACGTAAATAGGTTATATGGTATGACGTTATAACGTATTACGTTATATGGTATGACGCTATAACGTATTACGTAATATGGGATGACGTTATAACGTATTACGTTATGTGGGACGACGCTATAACGTATTACGTTATATGGGATGACGTTATAACGTGTTACGTTATGTGGGACGACGTTATAACGTATTGCGTTATATGGGATGACGTTATAACGTATTGCGTTATATGGTATGACGTTATAACGTATTACGTTATATGAGATGACGTTATAACGTATTACGTTATATGGGATGACGTTATAATGTATTACGTTATATGGGATGACGTTATAACGTAATACGTTATATGGTATGACGTTATAACGTAAATAGGTTATATGGTATGACGTTATAACGTATTGCGTTATATGGGATGACGTTATAACGTATTGCGTTATATGGTATGACGTTATAACGTATTACGTTATATGGGATGACGTTATAACGTATTACGTTATATGGGATGACGTTATAACGTATTACGTAATATGGTATGACGTTATAACGTATTACGTTATATGGTATGACGTTATAACGTAATAGGTTACATGGTATGACGTTATAACGTAGTACGTTATATGGTATGACGTTATAACGTAAATAGGTTATATGGTATGACGTTATACCGTATTACGTCATATGGGATGACGTTATAACGTATTACGTTATATGGGATGACGTTATAACGTAATAGGTTATATGGTATGACGTTATAACGTAATAGGTTATACGGTATGACGTAATACCTAATTACGTTATATGGTATGTCGTTATAACGTAAATAGGTTATATGGTATGACGTTATACCGTATTACGTTATATGGGATGACGTTATAACGTATTACGTAATATGGGATGACGTTATAACGTGTTACGTTATGTGGGACGACGTTATAACGTATTGCGTTATATGGGATGACGTTATAACGTATTACGTTATATGCGATGACGTTATAACGTATTACGTTATATGGGATGACTTAATAACGTAAATAGGTTATATGGTATGACGTTATACCGTATTACGTCATATGGGATGACGTTATAACGTATTACGTTATATGGGATGACGTTATAACGTAATAGGTTATATGGTATGACGTTATAACGTAATAGGTTATATGGTATGACGTTATACCGAATTACGTTATATGGTATGACGTTATAACGTATTACGTTATATGGGATGACGTTATAACGTATTTCGTTATATGGGATGACGTTATAACGTATTACGTAATATGGTATGACGTTATAACGTATTACGTAATGTGGGATGACGTTATAACGAAATAGGTTATATGGTATGACGTTATAACGTATTACGTTATATGGTATGACGTTATAACGTATTACGTAATATGGGATGACGTTATAACGTGTTACGTTATGTGGGACGACGTTATAACGTATTGCGTTATGTGGGATGACGTTATAACGTATTGCGTTATATGGTATGACGTTATAACGTATTACGTTATATGGTATGACGTTATAACGTAAATAGGTTATATGGTATGACGTTATAACGTATTACGTTATATGGTATGACGCTATAACGTATTACGTAATATGGGATGACGTTATAACGTATTACGTTATGTGGGACGACGTTATAACGTATTACGTAATATGGGATGACGTTATAACGTGTTACGTTATGTGGGACGACGTTATAACGTATTGCGTTATATGGGATGACGTTATAACGTATTGCGTTATATGGTATGACGTTATAACGTATTACGTTATATGAGATGACGTTATAACGTATTACGTTATATGGGATGACGTTATAATGTATTACGTTATATGGGATGACGTTATAACGTAATACGTTATATGGTATGACGTTATAACGTAAATAGGTTATATGGTATGACGTTATAACGTATTGCGTTATATGGGATGACGTTATAACGTATTGCGTTATATGGTATGACGTTATAACGTATTACGTTATATGAGATGACGTTATAACGTATTACGTTATATGGGATGACGTTATAACGTAATAGGTTACATGGTATGACGTTATACCGTATTACGTTATGTGGGACGACGTTATAACGTATTGCGTTATGTGGGATGACGTTATAACGTATTGCGTTATATGGTATGACGTTATAACGTATTACGTAATATGGGATGACGTTGTAACGTATTACGTTATGTGGGACGACGTTATAACGTATTGCGTTATATGGGATGACGTTATATCGTATTACGTTATATGGGATGACGTTATAACGTATTACGTTATATGGGATGACGTTATAACGTAATTGGTTATATGGTATAACGTTATAACGTATTACGCTATATGGTATGTCGTTATAACGTAATGGGTTACATGGTATGACGTTATAACGTAATAGGTTATATGGTATGACGTTATAACGTAATACGTTATATGGTATGACGTTATAACGTAAATAGGTTATATGGTATGACGTTATATCGTATTACGTCATATGGGATGACGTGATAACGTATTACGTTATATGGGATGACGTTATAACGTAATAGGTTATACGGTATGACGTAATACCTAATTACGTTATATGGTATGTCGTTATAACGTAAATAGGTTATATGGTATGACGTTATACCGTATTACGTTATATGGGATGACGTTATAACGTATTACGTAATATGGGATGACGTTATAACGTGTTACGTTATGTGGGACGACGTTATAACGTATTGCGTTATATGGGATGACGTTATAACGTATTACGTTATATGCGATGACGTTATAACGTATTACGTTATATGGGATGACTTAATAACGTAAATAGGTTATATGGTATGACGTTATACCGTATTACGTCATATGGGATGACGTTATAACGTATTACGTTATATGGGATGACGTTATAACGTAATAGGTTATATGGTATGACGTTATAACGTAATAGGTTATATGGTATGACGTTATACCGAATTACGTTATATGGTATGACGTTATAACGTATTACGTTATATGGGATGACGTTATAACGTATTTCGTTATATGGGATGACGTTATAACGTATTACGTAATATGGTATGACGTTATAACGTATTACGTAATGTGGGATGACGTTATAACGAAATAGGTTATATGGTATGACGTTATAACGTATTACGTTATATGGTATGACGTTATAACGTATTACGTAATATGGGATGACGTTATAACGTGTTACGTTATGTGGGACGACGTTATAACGTATTGCGTTATATGGGATGACGTTATAACGTATTGCGTTATATGGTATGACGTTATAACGTATTGCGTTATATGGGATGACGTTATAACGTATTGCGTTATATGGTATGACGTTATAACGTATTACGTTATATGAGATGACGTTATAACGTATTACGTTATATGGGATGACGTTATAACGTAATAGGTTACATGGTATGACGTTATACCGTATTACGTTATGTGGGACGACGTTATAACGTATTGCGTTATGTGGGATGACGTTATAACGTATTGCGTTATATGGTATGACGTTATAACGTATTACGTTATATGGTATGACGCTATAACGTAAATAGGTTATATGGTATGACGTTATAACGTATTACGTTATATGGTATGACGTTATAACGTATTACGTAATATGGGATGACGTTATAACGTATTACGTTATATGGGATGACGTTATAACGTATTACGTTATATGGGATGACGTTATAACGTATTACGTTATATGGGATGACGTTATAACGTAATAGGATATATGGTATAACGTCATAACGTATTACGTTATATGGTATGACGATATAACGTATTACGTAATATGGGACGACGTTATAACGCATTACGTCATATGGGATGACGTTATAACGTATTACGTTATATGGAATACCGTTATAACGTATTAGGTTATATGGTATGACGTTATAACGTATTACATTATATGGGATGACGTTATAACGTATTACGTAGTATGGGATGACGTTATAACGTAATAGGTTATATGGTTTAACGTTATAACGTATTACGTTATATGGTATGACGTTATAACGTATTACGTTATATGGTATGACGCTATAACGTAAATAGGTTATATGGTATGACGTTATAACGTAATACGTCATATGGTATGACGTTATAACGTAAATAGGTTATATGGTATGACGTTATACCGTATTACGTTATACGGGATGACGTTATAACGCATTACGTAATATGGGATGACGTTATAACGTATTACGTTATGTGGGACGACGTTATAACGTATTGCGTTATATGGGATGACGTTATAACGTATTACGTAATATGGGATGACGTTATAACGTATTACGTTATATGGGATGTCGTTATAACGTATTACGTTATATGGGATGACGTTATAACGTATTACGTTATATGGGATGACGTTATAACGTATTACGTTATATGGGATGACGTTATAACGTGTTACGTTATGTGGGACGACGTTATAACGTATTGCGTTATATGGGATGACGTTATAACGTATTGCGTTATATGGTATGACGTTATAACGTATTACGTTATATGAGATGACGTTATAACGTATTACTTTATATGGGATGACGTTATAATGTATTACGTTATATGGGATGACGTTATAACGTAATACGTTATATGGTATGACGTTATAACGTAAATAGGTTATATGGTATGACGTTATAACGTATTGCGTTATATGGGATGACGTTATAACGTATTGCGTTATATGGTATGACGTTATAACGTATTACGTTATATGAGATGACGTTATAACGTATTACGTTATATGGGATGACGTTATAACGTAATAGGTTACATTGTATGACGTTATACCGTATTACGTTATGTGGGACGACGTTATAACGTATTGCGTTATGTGGGATGACGTTATAACGTATTGCGTTATATGGTATGACGTTATAACGTATTACGTTATATGGTATGACGCTATAACGTAAATAGGTTATATGGTATGACGTTATAACGTATTACGTTATATGGTATGACGTTATAACGTGTTACGTAATATGGTATGACGTTATAACGTATTACGTTATATGGGATGACGTTATAACGTATTACGTTATATGGGATGACGTTATAACGTATTACGTTATATGGGATGACGTTATAACGTATTGCGTTATATGGTATGACGTTATAACGTATTACGTTATATGGTATGACGCTATAACGTAAATAGGTTATATGGTATGACGTTATAACGTATTACGTTATATGGTATGACGTTATAACGTATTACGTAATATGGTATGACGTTATAACGTATTACGTTATATGGGACGACGTTATAACGTATTGCGTTATATGGGATGACGTTATAACGTATTACGTTATATGGGATGACGTTATAACGTAATAGGTTATATGGTATAACGTTATAACGTATTACGTTATATGGTATGACGTTATAACGTAATAGGTTATATGGCATGTCGTTATAACGCATTATATTATATGGGATGACGTTATAACGTATTACGTTATATGGAATACCGTTATAACGTATTAGGTTATTTGGTATGACGTTATAACGTATTACGTTATATGGGATGACGTTATAACGTATTGCGTTATATGGGATGACGTTATAACGTATTACGTAGTATGGGATGACGTTATAACGTAATAGGTTATATGGTATAACGTTATAACGTATTACGTTATATCGTATGACGTTATAACGTAATAGGTTATATGGCATGACGTTATAACGCATTACATTATATGGGATGACGTTATAACGTATTACGTTATATGGAATACCGTTATAACGTATTAGGTTATATGGTATGACGTTATAACGTATTACGTTATATGGGATGACGTTATAACGCATTACGTAATATGGGATGACGTTATAACGTAATAGGTTATATGGTATAACGTCATAACGTATTGCGTTATATGGTATGACGTTATAACGTAATACGTTATACGGTATGACGTTATAACGTAATACGTTATACGGTAAGACGTTATAACGTAATACGTTATATGGGATGACGTTATAACGCATTACGTAATATGGGATGACGTTATAACGTATTACGTTATATGGTATGACGTTATAACGTATTACGTTATATGGGATGACGTTATAACGTAATAGGTTATATGGTATAACGTTATAACGTATTGCGTTATATGGGATGACGTTATAACGTATTACGTAGTATGGGATGACGTTATAACGTAATACGTTATATGGTATGTCGTTATAACGTATTACGTTATATGGGATGACGTTATAACGTAATAGGTTATACGGTATGTCGTTATAACGTATTACGTAATATGGGATGACGTTATAACGTAATAGGTTATATGGTATAACGTTATAACGTATTACGTTATGTGGTATGACGTTATAACGTAATAGGTTATATGGTATGACGTTATAACGTAATATGTTATATGGTATGACGTTATAACGTAAATAGGTTAAATGGTATGACGTTATAACGCATTACGTTATATGGGATGACGTTATAACGTATTACGTTATATGGAATACCGTTATAACGTTTTAGGTTATATGATATGACGTTATAACGTATTACGTTATATGGTATGACGTTATAACGTAATAGGTTATACGGTATGACGTTATAACGTAATACGTTATATGGGATGACGTTATAACGCATTACGTAATATGGGATGACGTTATAACGTATTACGTTATATGGTATGACGTTATAACGTATTACGTTATATGGGATGACGTTATAACGTAATAGGTTATATGGTATAACGTTATAACGTATTACGTTATATGGTATGACGTTATAACGTAATAGGTTATATGGCATCTCGTTATAACGCATTACATTATATGGGATGACGTTATAACGTATTACGTTATATGGAATACCGTTATAACGTATTAGGTTATTTGGTATGACGTTATAACGTATTACGTTATATGGGATGACGTTATAACGTATTGCGTTATATGGGATGACGTTATAACGTATCACGTAGTATGGGATGACGTTATAACGTAATAGGTTATATGGTATAACGTTATAACGTATTACGTTATATCGTATGACGTTATAACGTAATAGGTTATATGGCATGACGTTATAACGTATTACATTATATGGGATGACGTTATAACGTATTACGTTATATGGAATACCGTTATAACGTATTAGGTTATATGGTATGACGTTATAACGTATTACGTTATATGGGATGACGTTATAACGCATTACGTAATATGGGATGACGTTATAACGTAATAGGTTATATGGTATAACGTCATAACGTATTGCGTTATATGGTATGACGTTATAACGTAATACGTTTTACGGTATGACGTTATAACGTAATACGTTATACGGTAAGACGTTATAACGTAATACGTTATATGGTATGTCGTTATAACGTATTACGTTATATGGGATGACGTTATAACGTAATAGGTTATACGGTATGTCGTTATAACGTATTACGTAATATGGGATGACGTTATAACGTAATAGGTTATATGGTATAACGTTATAACGTATTACGTTATGTGGTATGACGTTATAACGTAATAGGTTATATGGTATGACGTTATAACGTAATATGTTATATGGTATGACGTTATAACGTAAATAGGTTAAATGGTATGACGTTATAACGCATTACGTTATATGGGATGACGTTATAACGTATTACGTTATATGGAATACCGTTATAACGTTTTAGGTTATATGATATGACGTTATAACGTATTACGTTATATGGTATGACGTTATAACGTAATAGGTTATACGGTATGACGTTATAACGTAATACGTTATATGGGATGACGTTATAACGCATTACGTAATATGGGATGACGTTATAACGTATTACGTTATATGGTATGACGTTATAACGTATTACGTTATATGGTATGACGTTATAACGTATTACGTTATATGGAATACCGTTATAACGTATTAGGTTATATGGTATGACGTTATAACGTATTACGTAATATGGGACGACGTTATAACGCATTACGTTATATGGGATGACGTTATAACGCATCACGTAATATGGGATGACGTTATAACGTATTACGTTATATGGTACGACGTTATAACGTATTGCGTTATGTGGGACGACGTTATAACGTATTACGTTATATGGAATACCGTTATAACGTATTAGGTTATATGGTATGACGTTATAACGTATTACGTTATATGGGATGACGTTATAACGTATTACGTTAAATGGTATGACGTTATAACGCATTACGTAATATGGGACGACGTTATAACGCATTACGTCATATGGGATGACGTTATAACGTATTACGTCATATGGAATACCGTTATAACGTATTAGGTTATATGGTATGACGTTATATCGTATTACATTATATGGGATGACGTTATAACGTATTACGTAATATGGGATGACGTTATAACGTAATAGGTTATATGGTATAACGTTATAACGTATTACGTTATGTGGTATGACGTTATAACGTAATAGGTTATATGGTATGACGTTATAACGTATTACGTTATATGGTATGACGTTATAACGTAATAGGTTAAATGGTATGACGTTATAACGCATTACGTTATATGGGATGACGTTATAACGTTTTACGTTATATGGAATACCGTTATAACGTATTAGGTTATATGGTATGACGTTATAACGTATTACGTTATATGGGATGACGTTATAACGTATTACGTTATATGGGATGACGTTATAACGTATTACGTTGTATGGGATGGCGTTATAACGTAATAGGTTATATGGTATAACGTCATAACGTATTACGTTATATGGTATGACGTTATAACGTAATAGGTTATACGGTATGACGTTATAACGTAATACGTTATATGGGATGACGTTATAACGCATTACGTAATATGGGACGACGTTATAACGTATTACGTTATATGGTATGACGTTATAACGTATTACGTTATATGGTATGACGTTATAACGTATTACGTCATATGGAATACCGTTATAACGTATTAGGTTATATTTTATGACGTTATATCGTATTACATTATATGGGATGACGTTATAACGTATTAGGTTATATGGTATGACGTTATAACGTATTACGTTATGTGGGACGACGTTATAACGTATTACGTTATATGGAATACCGTTATAACGTATTAGGTTATATGGTATGACGTTATAACGTATTACGTTATATGGGATGACGTTATAACGTATTACGTTATATGGGATGACGTTATATCGTATGACGTTATGTGGGATGACGTTATAACGTATTACGTTAAATGGTATGACGTTATAACGCATTACGTAATATGGGGCGACGTTATAACGCATTACGTCATATGGGATGACGTTATAACGTATTACGTCATATGGAATACCGTTATAACGTATTAGGTTATATTTTATGACGTTATATCGTATTACATTATATGGGATGACGTTATAACGTATTACGTAATATGGGATGACGTTATAACGTAATAGGTTATATGGTATAACGTTATAACGTATTACGTTATGTGGTATGACGTTATAACGTAATAGGTTATATGGTATGACGTTATAACGTAATATGTTATATGGTATGACGATATAACGTAAATAGGTTATATAGTATGACGTTATACCGTATTACGTTATATGGGATGACGTTATAACGCATTACGTAATATGGATGACGTTATAACGTATTACGTTATGTGGGACGACGTTATAACGTATTGCGTTATATGGTATGACGTTATAACGTATTACGTTATATGGGATGACGTTATAACGTATTACGTAATATGGGACGACGTTATAACGTAATAGGTTACATGGTATGACGTTATAACGTATTACGTTATATGGTATGACGTTATAACGTAATAGGTTAAATGGTATGACGTTATAACGCATTACGTTATATGGGATGACGTTATAACGTTTTACGTTATATGGAATACCGTTATAACGTATTAGGTTATATGGTATGACGTTATAACGTATTACGTTATATGGGATGACGTTATAACGTATTACGTTGTATGGGATGACGTTATAACGTAATAGGTTATATGGTATAACGTCATAACGTATTACGTTATATGGTATGACGTTATAACGTATTAGGTTATATGGTATGACGTTATAACGTATTACGTTATATGGGATGACGTTATAACGTATTACGTTATATGGGATGACGTTATAACGTATTACGTTATATGGTATGGCGTTATAACGTATTACGTTATATGGAATACCGTTATAACGTATTAGGTTATATGGAATGACGTTATAACGTATTACGTTATATGGGATGACGTTATAACGTAATACGTTATACGGTATGACGTTATAACGTAATACGTTATATGGTATGACGTTATAACGTATTACGTAATATGGGACGACGTTATAACGCATTACGTTATATGGGATGACGTTATAACGCATCACGTAATATGGGATGACGTTATAACGTATTACGTTATATGGTATGGCGTTATAACGTATTACGTTATATGGAATACCGTTATAACGCATTACATTATATGGTATGACGTTATAACGTAATACGTTATATGGTATGACGTTATAACGTAATACGTTATATGGCATGACGTTATAACGTAAGTAGGTTATATGGTATGACGTTATACCGTATTACGTTATATGGGATGACGTTGTAACGTATTACGTTATATGGAATACCGTTATAACGTATTAGGTTATATGGTATGACGTTATTACGTATTACGTTATATGTGATGACGTTATAACGTATTACGTTATATGGGATGACGTTATAACGTATTACGTTATATGGGATGACGTTATAACGTAATAGGTTATATGGTATAACGTCATAACGTATTACGTTATATGGTATGACGTTATAACGTAATAGGTTATACGGTATGACGTTATAACGTATTACGTTATATGGGATGACGTTATAACGTAATACGTTATACGGTATGACGTTATAACGTAATACGTTATATGGTATGACGTTATAACGTATTACGTAATATGGGACGACGTTATAACGCATTACGTTATATGGGATGACGTTATAACGCATCACGTAATATGGGATGACGTTATAACGTATTACGTTATATGGTATGACGTTATAACTTATTACGTTATGTGGGACGACGTTATAACGTATTGCGTTAAATGGGATGACGTTATAACGTATTACGTTATATGGGATGACGTTATAACGTATTACGTAATATGGGACGACGTTATAACGCATTACGTTATATGGGATGACGTTATAACGCATCACGTAATATGGGATGACGTTATAACGTATTACGTTATCTGGTATGACGTTATAACGTATTACGTTATGTGGGACGACGTTATAACGTATTGCGTTAAATGGGATGACGTTATAACGTATTACGTTATATGGTATGACGTTATAACGTAATAGGTTATATGGTATAACGTCATAACGTATTACGTTATACGGTATGACGTTATAACGTAATAGGTTATACGGTATGACGTTATAACGTAATACGTTATATGGTATGACGTTATAACGTAATACGTTATATGGCATAACGTTATAACGTAAGTAGGTTATATGGTATGACGTTATACCGTATTACGTTATATGGGATGACGTTATAACGTATTACGTTACATGGAATACCGTTATAACGTATTAGGTTATATGGTATGACGTTATTACGTATTACGTTATATGTGATGACGTTATAACGTATTACGTTATATGGGATGACGTTATAACGTATTACGTTATATGGGATGACGTTATAACGTAATTGGTTATATGGTATAACGTCATAACGTATTACGTTATATGGTATGACGTTATAACGTAATAGGTTATACGGTATGACGTTATAACGTAATACGTTATATGGTATGACGTTATAACGTAAATAGGTTATATGGTATGACGTCATACCGTATTACGTTATATGTGATGACGTTATAACGCATTACGTAATATGGGATGACGTTATAACGTATTACGTTATATGGTATGACGTTATAACGTATTACGTTATGTGGGACGACGTTATAACGTATTGCGTTATATGGGATGACGTTATAACGTATTACGTTATATGGGATGACGTATTAACGTATTTCGCTATATAGGATGACGTTATAACGTATTACGTAATATGGGATGACGTTATAACGTATTACGTTATGTGGGACGACGTTATAGCGTATTGCGTTATATGGTATGATGTTATAACGTATTGCGTTATATGGGATGACGTTATAACGTATTACGTAATATGGGATGACGTTATAACGTAATAGGTTATATGGTATAACGTTATAACGTATTACGTTATATCGTATGACGTTATAACGTAATAGGTTATATGGCATGACGTTATAACGCATTACATTATATGGGATGACGTTATAACGTATTACGTTATATGGAATACCGTTATAACGTATTAGGTTATATGGTATGACGTTATAACGTATTACGTTATATGTGATGACGTTATAACGCATTACGTAATATGGGATGACGTTATAACGTAATAGGTTATATGGTATAACGTCATAACGTATTGCGTTATATGGTATGACGTTATAACGTAATACGTTATACGGTATGACGTTATAACGTAATACGTTATACGGTAAGACGTTATAACGTAATACGTTATATGGTATGTCGTTATAACGTATTACGTTATATGGGATGACGTTATAACGTAATAGGTTATACGGTATGTCGTTATAACGTATTACGTAATATGGTATGACGTTATAACGTAATAGGTTATACGGTATGACGTTATAACGTATTACGTAATATGGTATGACGTTATAACGTAATAGGTTATACGGTATGACGTTATAACGTATTACGTTATATGGAATACCGTTATAACGTATTAGGTTATATGGTATGACGTTATAACGTATTACGTTATATGGGATGACGTTATAACGTATTACGTTGTATGGGATGACGTTATAACGTAATAGGTTATATGGTATAACGTCATAACGTATTACGTTATATGGTATGACGTTATAACGTATTAGGTTATATGGTATGACGTTATAACGTATTACGTTATATGGGATGACGTTATAACGTATTACGTTATATGGGATGACGTTATAACGTATTACGTTATATGGTATGGCGTTATAACGTATTACGTTATATGGAATACCGTTATAACGTATTAGGTTATATGGAATGACGTTATAACGTATTACGTTATATGGGATGACGTTATAACGTAATACGTTATACGGTATGACGTTATAACGTAATACGTTATATGGTATGACGTTATAACGTATTACGTAATATGGGACGACGTTATAACGCATTACGTTATATGGGATGACGTTATAACGCATCACGTAATATGGGATGACGTTATAACGTATTACGTTATATGGTATGACGTTATAACTTATTACGTTATGTGGGACGACGTTATAACGTATTGCGTTAAATGGGATGACGTTATAACGTATTACGTTATATGGGATGACGTTATAACGTATTACGTAATATGGGACGACGTTATAACGCATTACGTTATATGGGATGACGTTATAACGCATCACGTAATATGGGATGACGTTATAACGTATTACGTTATATGGTATGACGTTATAACGTATTACGTTATGTGGGACGACGTTATAACGTATTGCGTTAAATGTGATGACGTTATAACGTATTACGTTATATGGGATGACGTTATAACGTAATAGGTTATATGGTATAACGTCATAACGTATTACGTTATACGGTATGACGTTATAACGTAATAGGTTATACGGTATGACGTTATAACGTAATACGTTATATGGGATGACGTTATAACGCATTACTTAATATGGGATGACGTTATAACGTATTACATTATATGGTATGACGCTATAACGTAATACGTTATATGGTATGACGTTATAACGTAATACGTTATATGGCATGACGTTATAACGTAAGTAGGTTATATGGTATGACGTTATACCGTATTACGTTATATGGGATGACGTTGTAACGTATTACGTTATATGGAATACCGTTATAACGTATTAGGTTATATGGTATGACGTTATAACGTATTACGTTATATGGGATGACGTTATAACGTAATAGGTTATATGGTATAACGTTATAACGTATTACGTTATATCGTATGACGTTATAACGTAATAGGTTATATGGCATGACGTTATAACGTATTACATTATATGGGATGACGTTATAACGTATTACGTTATATGGAATACCGTTATAACGTATTAGGTTATATGGTATGACGTTATAACGTATTACGTTATATGGGATGACGTTATAACGCATTACGTAATATGGGATGACGTTATAACGTAATAGGTTATATGGTATAACGTCATAACGTATTGCGTTATATGGTATGACGTTATAACGTAATACGTTTTACGGTATGACGTTATAACGTAATACGTTATACGGTAAGACGTTAAAACGTAATACGTTATATGGTATGTCGTTATAACGTATTACGTTATATGGGATGACGTTATAACGTAATAGGTTATACGGTATGTCGTTATAACGTATTACGTAATATGGGATGACGTTATAACGTAATAGGTTATATGGTATAACGTTATAACGTATTACGTTATGTGGTATGACGTTATAACGTAATAGGTTATATGGTATGACGTTATAACGTAATATGTTATATGGTATGACGTTATAACGTAAATAGGTTAAATGGTATGACGTTATAACGCATTACGTTATATGGGATGACGTTATAACGTATTACGTTATATGGAATACCGTTATAACGTTTTAGGTTATATGATATGACGTTATAACGTATTACGTTATATGGTATGACGTTATAACGTAATAGGTTATACGGTATGACGTTATAACGTAATACGTTATATGGGATGACGTTATAACGCATTACGTAATATGGGATGACGTTATAACGTATTACGTTATATGGTATGACGTTATAACGTATTACGTTGTATGGTATGACGTTATAACGTATTACGTTATATGGAATACCGTTATAACGTATTAGGTTATATGGTATGACGTTATAACGTATTACGTAATATGGGACGACGTTATAACGCATTACGTTATATGGGATGACGTTATAACGCATCACGTAATATGGGATGACGTTATAACGTATTACGTTATATGGTACGACGTTATAACGTATTGCGTTATGTGGGACGACGTTATAACGTATTACGTTATATGGAATACCGTTATAACGTATTAGGTTATATGGTATGACGTTATAACGTATTACGTTATATGGGATGACGTTATAACGTATTACGTTAAATGGTATGACGTTATAACGCATTACGTAATATGGGACGACGTTATAACGCATTACGTCATATGGGATGACGTTATAACGTATTACGTCATATGGAATACCGTTATAACGTATTAGGTTATATGGTATGACGTTATATCGTATTACATTATATGGGATGACGTTATAACGTATTACGTAATATGGGATGACGTTATAACGTAATAGGTTATATGGTATAACGTTATAACGTATTACGTTATGTGGTATGACGTTATAACGTAATAGGTTATATGGTATGACGTTATAACGTATTACGTTATATGGTATGACGTTATAACGTATTACGTAATATGGGATGACGTTATAACGTAATAGGTTATATGGGATGACGTTATAACGTATTACGTTGTATGGGATGGCGTTATAACGTAATAGGTTATATGGTATAACGTCATAACGTATTACGTTATATGGTATGACGTTATAACGTAATAGGTTATACGGTATGACGTTATAACGTAATACGTTATATGGGATGACGTTATAACGCATTACGTAATATGGGACGACGTTATAACGTATTACGTTATATGGTATGACGTTATAACGTATTACGTTATATGGTATGACGTTATAACGTATTACGTCATATGGAATACCGTTATAACGTATTAGGTTATATTTTATGACGTTATATCGTATTACATTATATGGGATGACGTTATAACGTATTAGGTTATATGGTATGACGTTATAACGTATTACGTTATGTGGGACGACGTTATAACGTATTACGTTATATGGAATACCGTTATAACGTATTAGGTTATATGGTATGACGTTATAACGTATTACGTTATATGGGATGACGTTATAACGTATTACGTTATATGGGATGACGTTATATCGTATGACGTTATGTGGGATGACGTTATAACGTATTACGTTAAAGTGTATGACGTTATAACGCATTACGTAATATGGGGCGACGTTATAACGCATTACGTCATATGGGATGACGTTATAACGTATTACGTCATATGGAATACCGTTATAACGTATTAGGTTATATTTTATGACGTTATATCGTATTACATTATATGGGATGACGTTATAACGTATTACGTAATATGGGATGACGTTATAACGTAATAGGTTATATGGTATAACGTTATAACGTATTACGTTATGTGGTATGACGTTATAACGTAATAGGTTATATGGTATGACGTTATAACGTAATATGTTATATGGTATGACGATATAACGTAAATAGGTTATATAGTATGACGTTATACCGTATTACGTTATATGGGATGACGTTATAACGCATTACGTAATATGGATGACGTTATAACGTATTACGTTATGTGGGACGACGTTATAACGTATTGCGTTATATGGTATGACGTTATAACGTATTACGTTATATGGGATGACGTTATAACGTATTACGTAATATGGGACGACGTTATAACGTAATAGGTTACATGGTATGACGTTATAACGTATTACGTTATATGGTATGACGTTATAACGTAATAGGTTAAATGGTATGACGTTATAACGCATTACGTTATATGGGATGACGTTATAACGTTTTACGTTATATGGAATACCGTTATAACGTATTAGGTTATATGGTATGACGTTATAACGTATTACGTTATATGGGATGACGTTATAACGTATTACGTTGTATGGGATGACGTTATAACGTAATAGGTTATATGGTATAACGTCATAACGTATTACGTTATATGGTATGACGTTATAACGTATTAGGTTATATGGTATGACGTTATAACGTATTACGTTATATGGGATGACGTTATAACGTATTACGTTATATGGGATGACGTTATAACGTATTACGTTATATGGTATGGCGTTATAACGTATTACGTTATATGGAATACCGTTATAACGTATTAGGTTATATGGAATGACGTTATAACGTATTACGTTATATGGGATGACGTTATAACGTAATACGTTATACGGTATGACGTTATAACGTAATACGTTATATGGTATGACGTTATAACGTATTACGTAATATGGGACGACGTTATAACGCATTACGTTATATGGGATGACGTTATAACGCATCACGTAATATGGGATGACGTTATAACGTATTACGTTATATGGTATGGCGTTATAACGTATTACGTTATATGGAATACCGTTATAACGCATTACATTATATGGTATGACGTTATAACGTAATACGTTATATGGTATGACGTTATAACGTAATACGTTATATGGCATGACGTTATAACGTAAGTAGGTTATATGGTATGACGTTATACCGTATTACGTTATATGGGATGACGTTGTAACGTATTACGTTATATGGAATACCGTTATAACGTATTAGGTTATATGGTATGACGTTATTACGTATTACGTTATATGTGATGACGTTATAACGTATTACGTTATATGGGATGACGTTATAACGTATTACGTTATATGGGATGACGTTATAACGTAATAGGTTATATGGTATAACGTCATAACGTATTACGTTATATGGTATGACGTTATAACGTAATAGGTTATACGGTATGACGTTATAACGTATTACGTTATATGGGATGACGTTATAACGTAATACGTTATACGGTATGACGTTATAACGTAATACGTTATATGGTATGACGTTATAACGTATTACGTAATATGGGACGACGTTATAACGCATTACGTTATATGGGATGACGTTATAACGCATCACGTAATATGGGATGACGTTATAACGTATTACGTTATATGGTATGACGTTATAACTTATTACGTTATGTGGGACGACGTTATAACGTATTGCGTTAAATGGGATGACGTTATAACGTATTACGTTATATGGGATGACGTTATAACGTATTACGTAATATGGGACGACGTTATAACGCATTACGTTATATGGGATGACGTTATAACGCATCACGTAATATGGGATGACGTTATAACGTATTACGTTATCTGGTATGACGTTATAACGTATTACGTTATGTGGGACGACGTTATAACGTATTGCGTTAAATGGGATGACGTTATAACGTATTACGTTATATGGTATGACGTTATAACGTAATAGGTTATATGGTATAACGTCATAACGTATTACGTTATACGGTATGACGTTATAACGTAATAGGTTATACGGTATGACGTTATAACGTAATACGTTATATGGTATGACGTTATAACGTAATACGTTATATGGCATAACGTTATAACGTAAGTAGGTTATATGGTATGACGTTATACCGTATTACGTTATATGGGATGACGTTATAACGTATTACGTTACATGGAATACCGTTATAACGTATTAGGTTATATGGTATGACGTTATTACGTATTACGTTATATGTGATGACGTTATAACGTATTACGTTATATGGGATGACGTTATAACGTATTACGTTATATGGGATGACGTTATAACGTAATTGGTTATATGGTATAACGTCATAACGTATTACGTTATATGGTATGACGTTATAACGTAATAGGTTATACGGTATGACGTTATAACGTAATACGTTATATGGTATGACGTTATAACGTAAATAGGTTATATGGTATGACGTCATACCGTATTACGTTATATGTGATGACGTTATAACGCATTACGTAATATGGGATGACGTTATAACGTATTACGTTATATGGTATGACGTTATAACGTATTACGTTATGTGGGACGACGTTATAACGTATTGCGTTATATGGGATGACGTTATAACGTATTACGTTATATGGGATGACGTATTAACGTATTTCGCTATATAGGATGACGTTATAACGTATTACGTAATATGGGATGACGTTATAACGTATTACGTTATGTGGGACGACGTTATAACGTATTGCGTTATATGGTATGATGTTATAACGTATTGCGTTATATGGGATGACGTTATAACGTATTACGTAATATGGGATGACGTTATAACGTAATAGGTTATATGGTATAACGTTATAACGTATTACGTTATATCGTATGACGTTATAACGTAATAGGTTATATGGCATGACGTTATAACGCATTACATTATATGGGATGACGTTATAACGTATTACGTTATATGGAATACCGTTATAACGTATTAGGTTATATGGTATGACGTTATAACGTATTACGTTATATGTGATGACGTTATAACGCATTACGTAATATGGGATGACGTTATAACGTAATAGGTTATATGGTATAACGTCATAACGTATTGCGTTATATGGTATGACGTTATAACGTAATACGTTATACGGTATGACGTTATAACGTAATACGTTATACGGTAAGACGTTATAACGTAATACGTTATATGGTATGTCGTTATAACGTATTACGTTATATGGGATGACGTTATAACGTAATAGGTTATACGGTATGTCGTTATAACGTATTACGTAATATGGTATGACGTTATAACGTAATAGGTTATACGGTATGACGTTATAACGTATTACGTAATATGGTATGACGTTATAACGTAATAGGTTATACGGTATGACGTTATAACGTATTACGTTATATGGAATACCGTTATAACGTATTAGGTTATATGGTATGACGTTATAACGTATTACGTTATATGGGATGACGTTATAACGTATTACGTTGTATGGGATGACGTTATAACGTAATAGGTTATATGGTATAACGTCATAACGTATTACGTTATATGGTATGACGTTATAACGTATTAGGTTATATGGTATGACGTTATAACGTATTACGTTATATGGGATGACGTTATAACGTATTACGTTATATGGGATGACGTTATAACGTATTACGTTATATGGTATGGCGTTATAACGTATTACGTTATATGGAATACCGTTATAACGTATTAGGTTATATGGAATGACGTTATAACGTATTACGTTATATGGGATGACGTTATAACGTAATACGTTATACGGTATGACGTTATAACGTAATACGTTATATGGTATGACGTTATAACGTATTACGTAATATGGGACGACGTTATAACGCATTACGTTATATGGGATGACGTTATAACGCATCACGTAATATGGGATGACGTTATAACGTATTACGTTATATGGTATGACGTTATAACTTATTACGTTATGTGGGACGACGTTATAACGTATTGCGTTAAATGGGATGACGTTATAACGTATTACGTTATATGGGATGACGTTATAACGTATTACGTAATATGGGACGACGTTATAACGCATTACGTTATATGGGATGACGTTATAACGCATCACGTAATATGGGATGACGTTATAACGTATTACGTTATATGGTATGACGTTATAACGTATTACGTTATGTGGGACGACGTTATAACGTATTGCGTTAAATGTGATGACGTTATAACGTATTACGTTATATGGGATGACGTTATAACGTAATAGGTTATATGGTATAACGTCATAACGTATTACGTTATACGGTATGACGTTATAACGTAATAGGTTATACGGTATGACGTTATAACGTAATACGTTATATGGGATGACGTTATAACGCATTACTTAATATGGGATGACGTTATAACGTATTACATTATATGGTATGACGTTATAACGTAATACGTTATATGGTATGACGTTATAACGTAATACGTTATATGGCATGACGTTATAACGTAAGTAGGTTATATGGTATGACGTTATACCGTATTACGTTATATGGGATGACGTTGTAACGTATTACGTTATATGGAATACCGTTATAACGTATTAGGTTATATGGTATGACGTTATTACGTATTACGTTATATGTGATGACGTTATAACGTATTACGTTATATGGGATGACGTTATAACGTATTACGTTATATGGGATGACGTTATAACGTAATAGGTTATATGGTATAACGTCATAACGTATTACGTTATATGGTATGACGTTATAACTTAATAGGTTATACGGTATGACGTTATAACGTATTACGTTATATGGGATGACGTTATAACGTAATACGTTATACGGTATGACGTTATAACGTAATACGTTATATGGTATGACGTTATAACGTATTACGTAATATGGGACGACGTTATAACGCATTACGTTATATGGGATGACGTTATAACGCATCACGTAATATGGGATGACGTTATAACGTATTACGTTATATGGTATGACGTTATAACTTATTACGTTATGTGGGACGACGTTATAACGTATTGCGTTAAATGGGATGACGTTATAACGTATTACGTTATATGGGATGACGTTATAACGTATTACGTAATATGGGACGACGTTATAACGCATTACGTTATATGGGATGACGTTATAACGCATCACGTAATATGGGATGACGTTATAACGTATTACGTTATCTGGTATGACGTTATAACGTATTACGTTATGTGGGACGACGTTATAACGTATTGCGTTAAATGGGATGACGTTATAACGTATTACGTTATATGGTATGACGTTATAACGTAATAGGTTATATGGTATAACGTCATAACGTATTACGTTATACGGTATGACGTTATAACGTAATAGGTTATACGGTATGACGTTATAACGTAATACGTTATATGGTATGACGTTATAACGTAATACGTTATATGGCATAACGTTATAACGTAAGTAGGTTATATGGTATGACGTTATACCGTATTACGTTATATGGGATGACGTTATAACGTATTACGTTACATGGAATACCGTTATAACGTATTAGGTTATATGGTATGACGTTATTACGTATTACGTTATATGTGATGACGTTATAACGTATTACGTTATATGGGATGACGTTATAACGCATCACGTAATATGGGATGACGTTATAACGTATTACGTTATATGGTATGACGTTATAACGTATTACGTTATGTGGGACGACGTTATAACGTATTGCGTTAAATGTGATGACGTTATAACGTATTACGTTATATGGGATGACGTTATAACGTAATAGGTTATATGGTATAACGTCATAACGTATTACGTTATACGGTATGACGTTATAACGTAATAGGTTATACGGTATGACGTTATAACGTAATACGTTATATGGGATGACGTTATAACGCATTACTTAATATGGGATGACGTTATAACGTATTACATTATATGGTATGACGCTATAACGTAATACGTTATATGGTATGACGTTATAACGTAATACGTTATATGGCATGACGTTATAACGTAAGTAGGTTATATGGTATGACGTTATACCGTATTACGTTATATGGGATGACGTTGTAACGTATTACGTTATATGGAATACCGTTATAACGTATTAGGTTATATGGTATGACGTTATAACGTATTACGTTATATGGGATGACGTTATAACGTAATAGGTTATATGGTATAACGTTATAACGTATTACGTTATATCGTATGACGTTATAACGTAATAGGTTATATGGCATGACGTTATAACGTATTACATTATATGGGATGACGTTATAACGTATTACGTTATATGGAATACCGTTATAACGTATTAGGTTATATGGTATGACGTTATAACGTATTACGTTATATGGGATGACGTTATAACGCATTACGTAATATGGGATGACGTTATAACGTAATAGGTTATATGGTATAACGTCATAACGTATTGCGTTATATGGTATGACGTTATAACGTAATACGTTTTACGGTATGACGTTATAACGTAATACGTTATACGGTAAGACGTTAAAACGTAATACGTTATATGGTATGTCGTTATAACGTATTACGTTATATGGGATGACGTTATAACGTAATAGGTTATACGGTATGTCGTTATAACGTATTACGTAATATGGGATGACGTTATAACGTAATAGGTTATATGGTATAACGTTATAACGTATTACGTTATGTGGTATGACGTTATAACGTAATAGGTTATATGGTATGACGTTATAACGTAATATGTTATATGGTATGACGTTATAACGTAAATAGGTTAAATGGTATGACGTTATAACGCATTACGTTATATGGGATGACGTTATAACGTATTACGTTATATGGAATACCGTTATAACGTTTTAGGTTATATGATATGACGTTATAACGTATTACGTTATATGGTATGACGTTATAACGTAATAGGTTATACGGTATGACGTTATAACGTAATACGTTATATGGGATGACGTTATAACGCATTACGTAATATGGGATGACGTTATAACGTATTACGTTATATGGTATGACGTTATAACGTATTACGTTGTATGGTATGACGTTATAACGTATTACGTTATATGGAATACCGTTATAACGTATTAGGTTATATGGTATGACGTTATAACGTATTACGTAATATGGGACGACGTTATAACGCATTACGTTATATGGGATGACGTTATAACGCATCACGTAATATGGGATGACGTTATAACGTATTACGTTATATGGTACGACGTTATAACGTATTGCGTTATGTGGGACGACGTTATAACGTATTACGTTATATGGAATACCGTTATAACGTATTAGGTTATATGGTATGACGTTATAACGTATTACGTTATATGGGATGACGTTATAACGTATTACGTTAAATGGTATGACGTTATAACGCATTACGTAATATGGGACGACGTTATAACGCATTACGTCATATGGGATGACGTTATAACGTATTACGTCATATGGAATACCGTTATAACGTATTAGGTTATATGGTATGACGTTATATCGTATTACATTATATGGGATGACGTTATAACGTATTACGTAATATGGGATGACGTTATAACGTAATAGGTTATATGGTATAACGTTATAACGTATTACGTTATGTGGTATGACGTTATAACGTAATAGGTTATATGGTATGACGTTATAACGTATTACGTTATATGGTATGACGTTATAACGTAATAGGTTAAATGGTATGACGTTATAACGCATTACGTTATATGGGATGACGTTATAACGTTTTACGTTATATGGAATACCGTTATAACGTATTAGGTTATATGGTATGACGTTATAACGTATTACGTTATATGGGATGACGTTATAACGTATTACGTTATATGGGATGACGTTATAACGTATTACGTTGTATGGGATGGCGTTATAACGTAATAGGTTATATGGTATAACGTCATAACGTATTACGTTATATGGTATGACGTTATAACGTAATAGGTTATACGGTATGACGTTATAACGTAATACGTTATATGGGATGACGTTATAACGCATTACGTAATATGGGACGACGTTATAACGTATTACGTTATATGGTATGACGTTATAACGTATTACGTTATATGGTATGACGTTATAACGTATTACGTCATATGGAATACCGTTATAACGTATTAGGTTATATTTTATGACGTTATATCGTATTACATTATATGGGATGACGTTATAACGTATTAGGTTATATGGTATGACGTTATAACGTATTACGTTATGTGGGACGACGTTATAACGTATTACGTTATATGGAATACCGTTATAACGTATTAGGTTATATGGTATGACGTTATAACGTATTACGTTATATGGGATGACGTTATAACGTATTACGTTATATGGGATGACGTTATATCGTATGACGTTATGTGGGATGACGTTATAACGTATTACGTTAAAGTGTATGACGTTATAACGCATTACGTAATATGGGGCGACGTTATAACGCATTACGTCATATGGGATGACGTTATAACGTATTACGTCATATGGAATACCGTTATAACGTATTAGGTTATATTTTATGACGTTATATCGTATTACATTATATGGGATGACGTTATAACGTATTACGTAATATGGGATGACGTTATAACGTAATAGGTTATATGGTATAACGTTATAACGTATTACGTTATGTGGTATGACGTTATAACGTAATAGGTTATATGGTATGACGTTATAACGTAATATGTTATATGGTATGACGATATAACGTAAATAGGTTATATAGTATGACGTTATACCGTATTACGTTATATGGGATGACGTTATAACGCATTACGTAATATGGATGACGTTATAACGTATTACGTTATGTGGGACGACGTTATAACGTATTGCGTTATATGGTATGACGTTATAACGTATTACGTTATATGGGATGACGTTATAACGTATTACGTAATATGGGACGACGTTATAACGTAATAGGTTACATGGTATGACGTTATAACGTATTACGTTATATGGTATGACGTTATAACGTAATAGGTTAAATGGTATGACGTTATAACGCATTACGTTATATGGGATGACGTTATAACGTTTTACGTTATATGGAATACCGTTATAACGTATTAGGTTATATGGTATGACGTTATAACGTATTACGTTATATGGGATGACGTTATAACGTATTACGTTGTATGGGATGACGTTATAACGTAATAGGTTATATGGTATAACGTCATAACGTATTACGTTATATGGTATGACGTTATAACGTATTAGGTTATATGGTATGACGTTATAACGTATTACGTTATATGGGATGACGTTATAACGTATTACGTTATATGGGATGACGTTATAACGTATTACGTTATATGGTATGGCGTTATAACGTATTACGTTATATGGAATACCGTTATAACGTATTAGGTTATATGGAATGACGTTATAACGTATTACGTTATATGGGATGACGTTATAACGTAATACGTTATACGGTATGACGTTATAACGTAATACGTTATATGGTATGACGTTATAACGTATTACGTAATATGGGACGACGTTATAACGCATTACGTTATATGGGATGACGTTATAACGCATCACGTAATATGGGATGACGTTATAACGTATTACGTTATATGGTATGGCGTTATAACGTATTACGTTATATGGAATACCGTTATAACGCATTACATTATATGGTATGACGTTATAACGTAATACGTTATATGGTATGACGTTATAACGTAATACGTTATATGGCATGACGTTATAACGTAAGTAGGTTATATGGTATGACGTTATACCGTATTACGTTATATGGGATGACGTTGTAACGTATTACGTTATATGGAATACCGTTATAACGTATTAGGTTATATGGTATGACGTTATTACGTATTACGTTATATGTGATGACGTTATAACGTATTACGTTATATGGGATGACGTTATAACGTATTACGTTATATGGGATGACGTTATAACGTAATAGGTTATATGGTATAACGTCATAACGTATTACGTTATATGGTATGACGTTATAACGTAATAGGTTATACGGTATGACGTTATAACGTATTACGTTATATGGGATGACGTTATAACGTAATACGTTATACGGTATGACGTTATAACGTAATACGTTATATGGTATGACGTTATAACGTATTACGTAATATGGGACGACGTTATAACGCATTACGTTATATGGGATGACGTTATAACGCATCACGTAATATGGGATGACGTTATAACGTATTACGTTATATGGTATGACGTTATAACTTATTACGTTATGTGGGACGACGTTATAACGTATTGCGTTAAATGGGATGACGTTATAACGTATTACGTTATATGGGATGACGTTATAACGTATTACGTAATATGGGACGACGTTATAACGCATTACGTTATATGGGATGACGTTATAACGCATCACGTAATATGGGATGACGTTATAACGTATTACGTTATCTGGTATGACGTTATAACGTATTACGTTATGTGGGACGACGTTATAACGTATTGCGTTAAATGGGATGACGTTATAACGTATTACGTTATATGGTATGACGTTATAACGTAATAGGTTATATGGTATAACGTCATAACGTATTACGTTATACGGTATGACGTTATAACGTAATAGGTTATACGGTATGACGTTATAACGTAATACGTTATATGGTATGACGTTATAACGTAATACGTTATATGGCATAACGTTATAACGTAAGTAGGTTATATGGTATGACGTTATACCGTATTACGTTATATGGGATGACGTTATAACGTATTACGTTACATGGAATACCGTTATAACGTATTAGGTTATATGGTATGACGTTATTACGTATTACGTTATATGTGATGACGTTATAACGTATTACGTTATATGGGATGACGTTATAACGTATTACGTTATATGGGATGACGTTATAACGTAATTGGTTATATGGTATAACGTCATAACGTATTACGTTATATGGTATGACGTTATAACGTAATAGGTTATACGGTATGACGTTATAACGTAATACGTTATATGGTATGACGTTATAACGTAAATAGGTTATATGGTATGACGTCATACCGTATTACGTTATATGTGATGACGTTATAACGCATTACGTAATATGGGATGACGTTATAACGTATTACGTTATATGGTATGACGTTATAACGTATTACGTTATGTGGGACGACGTTATAACGTATTGCGTTATATGGGATGACGTTATAACGTATTACGTTATATGGGATGACGTATTAACGTATTTCGCTATATAGGATGACGTTATAACGTATTACGTAATATGGGATGACGTTATAACGTATTACGTTATGTGGGACGACGTTATAACGTATTGCGTTATATGGTATGATGTTATAACGTATTGCGTTATATGGGATGACGTTATAACGTATTACGTAATATGGGATGACGTTATAACGTAATAGGTTATATGGTATAACGTTATAACGTATTACGTTATATCGTATGACGTTATAACGTAATAGGTTATATGGCATGACGTTATAACGCATTACATTATATGGGATGACGTTATAACGTATTACGTTATATGGAATACCGTTATAACGTATTAGGTTATATGGTATGACGTTATAACGTATTACGTTATATGTGATGACGTTATAACGCATTACGTAATATGGGATGACGTTATAACGTAATAGGTTATATGGTATAACGTCATAACGTATTGCGTTATATGGTATGACGTTATAACGTAATACGTTATACGGTATGACGTTATAACGTAATACGTTATACGGTAAGACGTTATAACGTAATACGTTATATGGTATGTCGTTATAACGTATTACGTTATATGGGATGACGTTATAACGTAATAGGTTATACGGTATGTCGTTATAACGTATTACGTAATATGGTATGACGTTATAACGTAATAGGTTATACGGTATGACGTTATAACGTATTACGTAATATGGTATGACGTTATAACGTAATAGGTTATACGGTATGACGTTATAACGTATTACGTTATATGGAATACCGTTATAACGTATTAGGTTATATGGTATGACGTTATAACGTATTACGTTATATGGGATGACGTTATAACGTATTACGTTGTATGGGATGACGTTATAACGTAATAGGTTATATGGTATAACGTCATAACGTATTACGTTATATGGTATGACGTTATAACGTATTAGGTTATATGGTATGACGTTATAACGTATTACGTTATATGGGATGACGTTATAACGTATTACGTTATATGGGATGACGTTATAACGTATTACGTTATATGGTATGGCGTTATAACGTATTACGTTATATGGAATACCGTTATAACGTATTAGGTTATATGGAATGACGTTATAACGTATTACGTTATATGGGATGACGTTATAACGTAATACGTTATACGGTATGACGTTATAACGTAATACGTTATATGGTATGACGTTATAACGTATTACGTAATATGGGACGACGTTATAACGCATTACGTTATATGGGATGACGTTATAACGCATCACGTAATATGGGATGACGTTATAACGTATTACGTTATATGGTATGACGTTATAACTTATTACGTTATGTGGGACGACGTTATAACGTATTGCGTTAAATGGGATGACGTTATAACGTATTACGTTATATGGGATGACGTTATAACGTATTACGTAATATGGGACGACGTTATAACGCATTACGTTATATGGGATGACGTTATAACGCATCACGTAATATGGGATGACGTTATAACGTATTACGTTATATGGTATGACGTTATAACGTATTACGTTATGTGGGACGACGTTATAACGTATTGCGTTAAATGTGATGACGTTATAACGTATTACGTTATATGGGATGACGTTATAACGTAATAGGTTATATGGTATAACGTCATAACGTATTACGTTATACGGTATGACGTTATAACGTAATAGGTTATACGGTATGACGTTATAACGTAATACGTTATATGGGATGACGTTATAACGCATTACTTAATATGGGATGACGTTATAACGTATTACATTATATGGTATGACGTTATAACGTAATACGTTATATGGTATGACGTTATAACGTAATACGTTATATGGCATGACGTTATAACGTAAGTAGGTTATATGGTATGACGTTATACCGTATTACGTTATATGGGATGACGTTGTAACGTATTACGTTATATGGAATACCGTTATAACGTATTAGGTTATATGGTATGACGTTATTACGTATTACGTTATATGTGATGACGTTATAACGTATTACGTTATATGGGATGACGTTATAACGTATTACGTTATATGGGATGACGTTATAACGTAATAGGTTATATGGTATAACGTCATAACGTATTACGTTATATGGTATGACGTTATAACTTAATAGGTTATACGGTATGACGTTATAACGTATTACGTTATATGGGATGACGTTATAACGTAATACGTTATACGGTATGACGTTATAACGTAATACGTTATATGGTATGACGTTATAACGTATTACGTAATATGGGACGACGTTATAACGCATTACGTTATATGGGATGACGTTATAACGCATCACGTAATATGGGATGACGTTATAACGTATTACGTTATATGGTATGACGTTATAACTTATTACGTTATGTGGGACGACGTTATAACGTATTGCGTTAAATGGGATGACGTTATAACGTATTACGTTATATGGGATGACGTTATAACGTATTACGTAATATGGGACGACGTTATAACGCATTACGTTATATGGGATGACGTTATAACGCATCACGTAATATGGGATGACGTTATAACGTATTACGTTATCTGGTATGACGTTATAACGTATTACGTTATGTGGGACGACGTTATAACGTATTGCGTTAAATGGGATGACGTTATAACGTATTACGTTATATGGTATGACGTTATAACGTAATAGGTTATATGGTATAACGTCATAACGTATTACGTTATACGGTATGACGTTATAACGTAATAGGTTATACGGTATGACGTTATAACGTAATACGTTATATGGTATGACGTTATAACGTAATACGTTATATGGCATAACGTTATAACGTAAGTAGGTTATATGGTATGACGTTATACCGTATTACGTTATATGGGATGACGTTATAACGTATTACGTTACATGGAATACCGTTATAACGTATTAGGTTATATGGTATGACGTTATTACGTATTACGTTATATGTGATGACGTTATAACGTATTACGTTATATGGGATGACGTTATAACGTATTACGTTATATGGGATGACGTTATAACGTAATTGGTTATATGGTATAACGTCATAACGTATTACGTTATATGGTATGACGTTATAACGTAATAGGTTATACGGTATGACGTTATAACGTAATACGTTATATGGTATGACGTTATAACGTATTACGTTATGTGGGACGACGTTATAACGTATTGCGTTATATGGGATGACGTTATAACGTATTACGTTATATGGGATGACGTATTAACGTATTTCGCTATATAGGATGACGTTATAACGTATTACGTAATATGGGATGACGTTATAACGTATTACGTTATGTGGGACGACGTTATAACGTATTGCGTTATATGGTATGATGTTATAACGTATTGCGTTATATGGGATGACGTTATAACGTATTACGTAATATGGGATGACGTTATAACGTAATAGGTTATATGGTATAACGTTATAACGTATTACGTTATATCGTATGACGTTATAACGTAATAGGTTATATGGCATGACGTTATAACGCATTACATTATATGGGATGACGTTATAACGTATTACGTTATATGGAATACCGTTATAACGTATTAGGTTATATGGTATGACGTTATAACGTATTACGTTATATGTGATGACGTTATAACGCATTACGTAATATGGGATGACGTTATAACGTAATAGGTTATATGGTATAACGTCATAACGTATTGCGTTATATGGTATGACGTTATAACGTAATACGTTATACGGTATGACGTTATAACGTAATACGTTATACGGTAAGACGTTATAACGTAATACGTTATATGGTATGTCGTTATAACGTATTACGTTATATGGGATGACGTTATAACGTAATAGGTTATACGGTATGTCGTTATAACGTATTACGTAATATGGGATGACGTTATAACGTAATAGGTTATATGGTATAACGTTATAACGTATTACGTTATATGGTACGACGTTATAACGTAATAGGTTATATGGTATGACGTTATAACGTAATACGTTATACGGTATGACGATATAACGTAATACGTTATATGGTATGACGTTATAACGTATTACGTAATATGGGACGACGTTATAACGCATTACGTTATATGGGATGACGTTATAACGCATGACGTAATATGGGATGACGTTATAACGTATTACGTTATATGGTATGACGTTATAACGTATTACGTTATATGGGACGACGTTATAACGTATTGCGTTATATGGGATGACGTTATAACGTCTTACGTTATGTGGGACGACGTTATAACGTATTGCGTTATATGGGATGACGTTATAACGTATTACGTTATATGGGATGACGTTATAACGTAATAGGTTATACGGTATGACGTTATAACGTAATACGTTATATGGTATGACGTTATAACGTATTACGTTATATGGAATACCGTTATAACGTATTAGGTTATATGGTATGACGTTATAACGTATTATGTTATATGGGATGACGTTATAACGTATTACGTTATATGGGATGACGTTATAACGTATTACGTTATGTGGGATGACGTTATAACGTATTACGTTATATGGTATGACGTCATAACTTATTACTTTATATGGTATGACGTTATAACGTAATAGGTTATACGGTATGACGTTATAACGTAATACGTTATATGGTATGACGTTATAACGCATTACGTAATATGGGACGACGTTATAACGCCTTACGTCATATGGGATGACGTTATAACGTATTACGTCATATGGAATACCGTTATAACGTATTAGGTTATATGGTATGACGTTATATCGTATTACATTATATGGGATGACGTTATAACGTATTACGTAATATGGGATGACGTTATAACGTAATAGGTTATATGGTATAACGTTATAACGTATTACGTTATGTTGTATGACGTTATAACGTAATAGGTTATATGGTATGTCGTTATAACGTAATATGTTATATGGGATGACGTTATAACGCATTACTTAATATGGGATGACGTTATAACGTATTACGTTATATGGTATGACGTTATAACGTAATACGTTATATGGTATGACGTTATAACGTATTACGTTAAATGGGATGACGTTATAACGTATTACGTTATATGGGATGACGTTATAACGTTTTAGGTTATATGATATGACGTTATAACGTATTACGTTATATGGTATGACGTTATAACGTAATAGGTTATACGGTATGACGTTATAACGTAATACGTTATATGGGATGACGTTATAACGCATTACGTAATATGGGATGACGTTATAACGTATTACGTTATATGGTATGACGTTATAACCTATTACGTTATATGGTATGACGTTATAACGTATTACGTTATATGGAATACCGTTATAACGTATTAGGTTATATGGTATGACGTTATAACGTATTACGTTATATGGGATGACGTTATAACGTAATACGTTATACGGTATGACGTTATAACGTAATACGTTATATGGTATGACGTTATAACGTATTACGTAATATGGGACGACGTTATAACGCATTACGTTATATGGGATGACGTTATAACGCATCACGTAATATGGGATGACGTTATAACGTATTACGTTATATGGTACGACGTTATAACGTATTACGTTATGTGGGACGACGTTATAACGTATTACGTTATATGGAATACCGTTATAACGTATTAGGTTATATGGTATGACGTTATAACGTATTACGTTATATGGGATGACGTTATAACGTATTACGTTATATGGGATGACGTTATATCGTATGACGTTATGTGGGATGACGTTATAACGTATTACGTTAAATGGTATGACGTTATAACGCATTACGTAATATGGGGCGACGTTATAACGCATTACGTCATATGGGATGACGTTATAACGTATTACGTCATATGGAATACCGTTATAACGTATTAGGTTATATGGTATGACGTTATATCGTATTACATTATATGGGATGACGTTATAACGTATTAAGTAATATGGGATGACGTTATAACGTAATAGGTTATATGGTATAACGTTATAACGTATTACGTTATGTGGTATGACGTTATAACGTAATAGGTTATATGGTATGACATTATAACGTAATATGTTATATGGTATGACGTTATAACGTAAATAGGTTATATAGTATGACGTTATACCGTATTACGTTATATGGGATGACGTTATAACGCATTACGTAATATGGATGATGTTATAACGTATTACGTTATGTGGGACGACGTTATAACGTATTGCGTTATATGGTATGACGTTATAACGTATTACGTTATATGGGATGACGTTATAACGTATTACGTAATATGGGACGACGTTATAACGTAATAGGTTATATGGTATAACGTCATAACGTATTACGTTATATGGTATGACGTTATAACGTAATAGGTTATACGGTATGACGTTATAACGTAATACGTTATATGGGATGACGTTATAACGCATTACGTAATATGGGACGACGTTATAACGTATTACGTTATATGGTATGACGTTATAACGTATTACGTTATATGGTATGACGTTATAACGTATTACGTTATATGGAATACCGTTATAACGTATTAGGTTATATGGAATGACGTTATAACGTATTACGTTATATGGGATGACGTTATAACGTAATACGTTATACGGTATGACGTTATAACGTAATACGTTATATGGTATGACGTTATAACGTATTACGTAATATGGAACGACGTTATAACGCATTACGTTATATGGGATGACGTTATAACGCATCACGTAATATGGGATGACGTTATAACGTATTACGTTATATGGTATGACGTTATAACTTATTACGTTATGTGGGACGACGTTATAACGTATTGCGTTAAATGGGATGACGTTATAACGTATTACGTTATATGGGATGACGTTATAACGTATTACGTAATATGGGACGACGTTATAACGCATTACGTTATATGGGATGACGTTATAACGCATCACGTAATATGGGATGACGTTATAACGTATTACGTTATATGGTATGACGTTATAACGTATTACGTTATGTGGGACGACGTTATAACGTATTGCGTTAAATGTGATGACGTTATAACGTATTACGTTATATGGGATGACGTTATAACGTAATAGGTTATATGGTATAACGTCATAACGTATTACGTTATACGGTATGACGTTATAACGTAATAGGTTATACGGTATGACGTTATAACGTAATACGTTATATGGGATGACGTTATAACGCATTACTTAATATGGGATGACGTTATAACGTATTACATTATATGGTATGACGTTATAACGTAATACGTTATATGGTATGACGTTATAACGTAATACGTTATATGGCATGACGTTATAACGTAAGTAGGTTATATGGTATGACGTTATACCGTATTACGTTATATGGGATGACGTTATAACGTATTACGTTATATGGAATACCGTTATAACGTATTAGGTTATATGGTATGACGTTATTACGTATTACGTTATATGTGATGACGTTATAACGTATTACGTTATATGGGATGACGTTATAACGTATTACGTTATATGGGATGACGTTATAACGTAATAGGTTATATGGTATAACGTCATAACGTATTACGTTATATGGTATGACGTTATAACGTAATAGGTTATACGGTATGACGTTATAACGTATTACGTTATATGGGATGACGTTATAACGTAATACGTTATACGGTATGACGTTATAACGTAATACGTTATATGGTATGACGTTATAACGTATTACGTAATATGGGACGACGTTATAACGCATTACGTTATATGGGATGACGTTATAACGCATCACGTAATATGGGATGACGTTATAACGTATTACGTTATATGGTATGACGTTATAACTTATTACGTTATGTGGGACGACGTTATAACGTATTGCGTTAAATGGGATGATGTTATAACGTATTACGTTATATGGGATGACGTTATAACGTATTACGTAATATGGGACGACGTTATAACGCATTACGTTATATGGGATGGCGTTATAACGCATCACGTAATATGGGATGACGTTATAACGTATTACGTTATATGGTATGACGTTATAACGTATTACGTTATGTGGGACGACGTTATAACGTATTGCGTTAAATGGGATGACGTTATAACGTATTACGTTATATGGTATGACGTTATAACGTAATGGGTTATATGGTATAACGTCATAACGTATTACGTTATACGGTATGACGTTATAACGTAATGGGTTATACGGTATGACGTTATAACGTAATACGTTATATGGGATGACGTTATAACGCATTACTTAATATGGGATGACGTTATAACGTATTACGTTATATGGTATGACGTTATAACGTAATACGTTATATGGTATGACGTTATAACGTAATACGTTATATGGCATAACGTTATAACGTAAGTAGGTTATATGGTATGACGTTATACCGTATTACGTTATATGGGATGACATTATAACGTATTACGTTATATGGAATACCGTTATAACGTATTAGGTTATATGGTATGACGTTATTACGTATTACGTTATATGTGATGACGTTATAACGTATTACGTTATATGGGATGACGTTATAACGTATTACGTTATATGGTATGACGTTATAACGTATTACGTTATGTGGGACGACGTTATAACGTATTGCGTTATATGGTATGACGTTATAACGTAATAGGTTATACGGTATGACGTTATAACGTAATACGTTATATGGTATGACGTTATAACGTAAATAGGTTATATGGTATGACGTCATACCGTATTACGTTATATGTGATGACGTTATAACGCATTACGTAATATGGGATGACGTTATAACGTATTACGTTATATGGTATGACGTTATAACGTATTACGTTATGTGGGACGACGTTATAACGTATTGCGTTATATGGGATGACGTATTAACGTATTTCGCTATATAGGATGACGTTATAACGTATTACGTAATATGGGATGACGTTATAACGTATTACGTTATGTGGGACGACGTTATAACGTATTGCGTTATATGGTATGATGTTACAACGTATTGCGTTATATGGGATGACGTTATAACGTATTACGTAATATGGGATGACGTTATAACGTAATAGGTTATATGGTATAACGTTATAACGTATTACGTTATATCGTATGACGTTATAACGTAATAGGTTATATGGCATGACGTTATAACGCATTACATTATATGGGATGACGTTATAACGTATTACGTTATATGGAATACCGTTATAACGTATTAGGTTATATGGTATGACGTTATAACGTATTACGTTATATGTGATGACGTTATAACGCATTACGTAATATGGGATGACGTTATAACGTAATAGGTTATATGGTATAACGTCATAACGTATTGCGTTATATGGTATGACGTTATAACGTAATACGTTATACGGTATGACGTTATAACGTAATACGTTATACGGTAAGACGTTATAACGTAATACGTTATATGGTATGTCGTTATAACGTATTACGTTATATGGGATGACGTTATAACGTAATAGGTTATACGGTATGTCGTTATAACGTATTACGTAATATGGGATGACGTTATAACGTAATAGGTTATATGGTATAACGTTATAACGTATTACGTTATATGGTATGACGTTATAACGTAATAGGTTATATGGTATGACGTTATAACGTAATACGTTATACGGTATGACGATATAACGTAATACGTTATATGGTATGACGTTATAACGTATTACGTAATATGGGACGACGTTATAACGCATTACGTTATATGGGATGACGTTATAACGCATCACGTAATATGGGATGACGTTATAACGTATTACGTTATATGGTATGACGTTATAACGTATTACGTTATATGGGACGACGTTATAACGTATTGCGTTATATGGGATGACGTTATAACGTCTTACGTTATGTGGGACGACGTTATAACGTATTGCGTTATATGGGATGACGTTATAACGTATTACGTTATATGGGATGACGTTATAACGTAATAGGTTATGCGGTATGACGTTATAACGTAATACGTTATATGGTATGACGTTATAACGTATTACGTTATATGGAATACCGTTATAACGTATTAGGTTATATGGTATGACGTTATAACGTATTATGTTATATGGGATGACGTTATAACGTATTACGTTATATGGGATGACGTTATAACGTATTACGTTATGTGGGATGACGTTATAACGTATTACGTTATATGGTATTACGTCATAACTTATTACGTTATATGGTATGACGTTATAACGTAATACGTTATACGGTATGACGATATAACGTAATACGTTATATGGTATGACGTTATAACGTATTACGTAATATGGGACGACGTTATAACGCATTACGTTATATGGGATGACGTTATAACGCATCACGTAATATGGGATGACGTTATAACGTATTACGTTATATGGTATGACGTTATAACGTATTACGTTATATGGGACGACGTTATAACGTATTGCGTTATATGGGATGACGTTATAACGTCTTACGTTATGTGGGACGACGTTATAACGTATTGCGTTATATGGGATGACGTTATAACGTATTACGTAATATGGGATGACGTTATAACGTAATAGGTTATATGGTATAACGTTATAACGTATTACGTTATGTGGTATGACGTTATAACGTAATAGGTTATATGGTATGTCGTTATAACGTAATATGTTATATGGTATGACGTTATAACGTAAATAGGTTATATAGTATGACGTTATACCGTATTACGTTATGTGGGATGACGTTATAACGCATTACGTAATATGGATGACGTTATAACGTATTACGTTATGTGGGACGACGTTATAACGTATTGCGTTATACGGTATGATGTTATAACGTATTACGTTATATGGGATGACGTTATAACGCATTACGTAATATGGGATGACGTTATAACGTAATAGGTTATATGGTATGACGTTATAACGTAATAGGTTATATAGTATGACGTTATACCGTATTACGTTATATGGGATGACGTTATAACGCATTACGTAATATGGATGACGTTATAACGTATTACGTTATATGGTATGACGTTATAACGTAATAGGTTAAATGGTATGACGTTATAACGCATTACGTTATATGGGATGACGTTATAACGTATTACGTTATATGGAATACCGTTATAACGTATTAGGTTATATGATATGACGTTATAACGTATTACGTTATATGGGATGACGTTATAACGTATTACGTTATATGGGATGACGTTATAACGTATTACGTTGTATGGGATGACGTTATAACGTAATAGGTTATATGGTATAACGTCATAACGTATTACGTTATATGGTATGACGTTATAACGTAATAGGTTATACGGTATGACGTTATATCGTAATACGTTATATGGGATGACGTTATAACGCATTACGTAATATGGGATGACGTTATAACGTATTACGTTATATGGTATGACGTTATAACGTATTACGTTATATGGTATGACGTTATAACGTATTACGTTATATGGAATACCGTTATAACGTATTAGGTTATATGGTATGACGTTATAACGTATTACGTTATATGGGATGACGTTATAACGTAATACGTTATACGGTATGGCGTTATAACGTAATACGTTATATGGTATGACGTTATAACGTATTACGTAATATGGGACGACGTTATAACGCATTACGTTATATGGGATGACGTTATAACGCATCACGTAATATGGGATGACGTTATATCGTATTACGTTATATGGTATGACGTTATAACGTATTAAGTTATGTGGGACGACGTTATAACGTATTACGTTATATGGAATACCGTTATAACGTATTAGGTTATATGGTATGACGTTATAACGTATTACGTTATATGGGATGACGTTATAACGTATTACGTTAAATGGGATGACGTTATATCGTATTATGTTATGTGGGATGACGTTATAACGTATTACGTTATATGGTATGACGTCATAACTTATTACGTTATATGGTATGACGTTATAACGTAATAGGTTATACGGTATGACGTTACAACGTAATACGTTATATGGTATGACGTTATAACGCATTACGTAATATGGGACGACGTTATAACGCATTACGTCATATGGGATGACGTTATAACGTATTACGTTATATGGTATGACGTTATAACGTATTACGTTATATGGAATACCGTTATAACGTATTAGGTTATATGGTATGACGTTATAACGTATTACGTTATATGGGATGACGTTATAACGTAATACGGTATACGGTATGGCGTTATAACGTAATACGTTATATGGTATGACGTTATAACGTATTACGTAATATGCGACGACGTTATAACGCATTACGTTATATGGGATGACGTTATAACGCATCACGTAATATGGGATGACGTTATATCGTATTACGTTATATGGTATGACGTTATAACGTATTAAGTTATGTGGGACGACGTTATAACGTATTACGTTATATGGAATACCGTTATAACGTATTAGGTTATATGGTATGACGTTATAACGTATTACGTTATATGGGATGACGTTATAACGTATTACGTTAAATGGGATGACGTTATATCGTATTACGTTATGTGGAATGACGTTATAACGTATTACGTTATATGGTATGACGTCATAACTTATTACGTTATATGGTATGACGTTATAACGTAATAGGTTATACGGTATGACGTTATAACGTAATACGTTATATGGTATGACGTTATAACGCATTACGTAATATGGGACGACGTTATAACGCATTACGTCATATGGGATGACGTTATAACGTATTACGTCATATGGAATACCGTTATAACGTATTATGTTATATGGTATGACGTTATATCGTATTACATTATATGGGATGACGTTATAACGTATTACGTAATATGGGATGACGTTATAACGTAATAGGTTATATGGTATAACGTTATAACGTAATAGGTTATATGGTATAACGTCATAACGTATTACGTTATATGGTATGATGTTATAACGTAATAGGTTATACGGTATGACGTTATAACGTAATACGTTATATTGTATGACGTTATAACGTAAATAGGTTATATGGTATGACGTCATACCGTATTACGTTATATGGGATGACGTTATAACGCATTACGTAATATGGGATGACGTTATAACGTATTACGTTATATGGTATGACCTTATAACGTATTACGTTATGTGGGACGACGTTATAACGTATTGCGTTATATGGTATGCCGTTATAACGTATTACGTTATGTGGGACGACGTTATATCGTATTACGTTATATGGTATGACGTTATAACGTATTAAGTTATGTGGGACGACGTTATAACGTATTACGTTATATGGAATACCGTTATAACGTATGAGGTTATATGGTATGACGTTATAACGTATTACGTTATATGGGATGACGTTATAACGTATTACGTTAAATGGGATGACGTTATATCGTATTATGTTATGTGGGATGACGTTATAACGTATTACGTTATATGGTATGACGTCATAACTTATTACGTTATATGGTATGACGTTATAACGTAATAGGTTATACGGTATGACGTTACAACGTAATACGTTATATGGTATGACGTTATAACGCATTACGTAATATGGGACGACGTTATAACGCATTACGTCATATGGGATGACGTTATAACGTATTACGTTATATGGTATGACGTTATAACGTATTACGTTATATGGAATACCGTTATAACGTATTAGGTTATATGGTATGACGTTATAACGTATTACGTTATATGGGATGACGTTATAACGTAATACGTTATACGGTATGGCGTTATAACGTAATACGTTATATGGTATGACGTTATAACGTATTACGTAATATGCGACGACGTTATAACGCATTACGTTATATGGGATGACGTTATAACGCATCACGTAATATGGGATGACGTTATATCGTATTACGTTATATGGTATGACGTTATAACGTATTAAGTTATGTGGGACGACGTTATAACGTATTACGTTATATGGAATACCGTTATAACGTATTAGGTTATATGGTATGACGTTATAACGTATTACGTTATATGGGATGACGTTATAACGTATTACGTTAAATGGGATGACGTTATATCGTATTACGTTATGTGGAATGACGTTATAACGTATTACGTTATATGGTATGACGTCATAACTTATTACGTTATATGGTATGACGTTATAACGTAATAGGTTATACGGTATGACGTTATAACGTAATACGTTATATGGTATGACGTTATAACGCATTACGTAATATGGGACGACGTTATAACGCATTACGTCATATGGGATGACGTTATAACGTATTACGTCATATGGAATACCGTTATAACGTATTATGTTATATGGTATGACGTTATATCGTATTACATTATATGGGATGACGTTATAACGTATTACGTAATATGGGATGACGTTATAACGTAATAGGTTATATGGTATAACGTTATAACGTAATAGGTTATATGGTATAACGTCATAACGTATTACGTTATATGGTATGATGTTATAACGTAATAGGTTATACGGTATGACGTTATAACGTAATACGTTATATTGTATGACGTTATAACGTAAATAGGTTATATGGTATGACGTCATACCGTATTACGTTATATGGGATGACGTTATAACGCATTACGTAATATGGGATGACGTTATAACGTATTACGTTATATGGTATGACCTTATAACGTATTACGTTATGTGGGACGACGTTATAACGTATTGCGTTATATGGTATGCCGTTATAACGTATTACGTTATGTGGGACGACGTTATATCGTATTACGTTATATGGTATGACGTTATAACGTATTAAGTTATGTGGGACGACGTTATAACGTATTACGTTATATGGAATACCGTTATAACGTATTAGGTTATATGGTATGACGTTATAACGTATTACGTTATATGGGATGACGTTATAACGTATTACGTTAAATAGGATGACGTTATATCGTATTACGTTATGTGGGATGACGTTATAACGTATTACGTTATATGGTATGACGTTATAACGTATTGCGTTATATGGTATGACGTTATAACGTAATAGGTTAAATGGTATGACGTTATAACGCATTACGTTATATGGGATGACGTTATAACGTATTACGTCATATGGAATACCGTTATAACGTATTATGTTATTTGGTATGACGTTATATCGTATTACATTATATGGGATGACGTTATAACGTATTACGTAATATGGGATGACGTTATAACGTAATAGGTTATATGGTATAACGTTATAACGTAATAGGTTATATGGTATAACGTCATAACGTATTACGTTATATGGTATGACGTTATAACGTATTACGTTATATGGTATGACGTTATAACGTATTACGTTATATGGAATGCCGTTATAACGTATTAGGTTATATGGTATGACGTTATAACGTATTACGTTATATGGGATGACGTTATAACGTAATACGTTATACGGTATGACGTTATAACGTAATACGTTATATGGCATGACGTTATAACGTATTACGTAATATGGGACGACGTTATAACGCATTACGTTATATGGGATGACGTTATAACGCATCACGTAATATGGGATGACGTTATATCGTATTACGTTATATGGTATGACGTTATAACGCATTAAGTTATGTGGGACGACGTTATAACGTATTACGTTATATGGAATACCGTTATAACGTATTAGGTTATATGGTATGACGTTATAACGTATTACGTTATATGGGATGACCTTATAACGTATTACGTTAAATGGGATGACGTAATATCGTATTACGTTATGTGGGATGACGTTATAACGTATTACGTTATATGGTATGACGTCATAACTTATTACGTTATATGGTATGACGTTATAACGTAATAGGTTATACGGTATGACGTTATAACGTAATACGTTATATGGTATGACATTATAACGCATTACGTAATATGGGACGACGTTATGACGCATTACGTCATATGGGATGACGTTATAACGTATTACGTCATATGGAATACCGTTATAACGTATTATGTTATATGGTATGACGTTATATCGTATTACATTATATGGGATGACGTTATAACGTATTACGTAATATGGGATGACGTTATAACGTAATAGGTTATATGGTATAACGTTATAACGTAATAGGTTATATGGTATAACGTCATAACGTATTACGTTATATGGTATGATGTTATAACGTAATAGGTTATACGGTATGACGTTATAACGTAATACGTTATATTGTATGACGTTATAACGCAAATAGGTTATATGGTATGACGTCATACCGTATTGCGTTATGTGGGATGACGTTATAACGCATTACGTAATATGGGATGACGTTATAACGTATTACGTTATATGGTATGACCTTATAACGTATTACGTTATGTGGGACGACGTTATAACGTATTGCGTTATATGGTATGCCGTTATAACGTATTACGTTATGTGGGACGACGTTATAACGTATTGCGTTATATGGAATGACGTTATAACGTATTACGTTATATGGGATGACGTTATAACGTAATAGGTTATACGGTATGACGTTATAACGTAATACGTTGTATGGTATGACGTTATAACGTATTACGTTATATGGAATACCGTTATAACGTATTAGGTTATATGGTATGACGTTATAACGTATTACGTTATATGGGATGACGTTATAACGTATTACGTTATATGGGATGACGTTATAACGTAATAGGTTATATGGTATGACGTTATAACGTAATATGTTGTGTGGTATGACGTTATAACGTAAATAGGTTATATAGTATGACGTTATACCGTATTACGTTATATGGGATGACGTTATAACGCATTACGTTATATGGGATGACGTTATAACGTATTACGTTATATGGAATACCGTTATAACGTATTAGGTTATATGGTATGACGTTATAACGTATTACGTTATATGGGATGACGTTATAACGTATTACGTTATATGGGATGACGTTATAACGTATTACGTTGTATGGGATGACGTTATAACGTAATAGGTTATATGGTATAACCTTATAACGTATTACGTTATATGGAATACCGTTATAACGTATTAGGTTATATGGTATGACGTTATAACGTATTACGTTATATGGTATGACGTTATAACGTAATAGGTTAAATGGTATGACGTCATAACGCATTACGTTATATGGGATGACGTTATAACGTATTACGTCATATGGAATACCGTTATAACGTATTATGTTATTTGGTATGACGTTATATCGTATTACATTATATGGGATGACGTTATAACGTATTACGTAATATGGGATGACGTTATAACGTAATAGGTTATATGGTATAACGTTATAACGTAATAGGTTATATGGTATAACGTCATAACGTATTACGTTATATGGTATGACGTTATAACGTATTACGTTATATGGTATGACGTTATAACGTATTACGTTATATGGAATACCGTTATAACGTATTAGGTTATATGGTATGACGTTATAACGTATTACGTTATATGGGATGACGTTATAACGTAATACGTTATACGGTATGACGTTATAACGTAATACGTTATATGGCATGACGTTATAACGTATTACGTAATATGGGACGACGTTATAACGCATTACGTTATATGGGATGACGTTATAACGCATCACGTAATATGGGATGACGTTATATCGTATTACGTTATATGGTATGACGTTATAACGCATTAAGTTATGTGGGACGACGTTATAACGTATTACGTTATATGGAATACCGTTATAACGTATTAGGTTATATGGTATGACGTTATAACGTATTACGTTATATGGGATGACCTTATAACGTATTACGTTAAATGGGATGACGTAATATCGTATTACGTTATGTGGGATGACGTTATAACGTATTACGTTATATGGTATGACGTCATAACTTATTACGTTATATGGTATGACGTTATAACGTAATAGGTTATACGGTATGACGTTATAACGTAATACGTTATATGGTATGACATTATAACGCATTACGTAATATGGGACGACGTTATGACGCATTACGTCATATGGGATGACGTTATAACGTATTACGTCATATGGAATACCGTTATAACGTATTATGTTATATGGTATGACGTTATATCGTATTACATTATATGGGATGACGTTATAACGTATTACGTAATATGGGATGACGTTATAACGTAATAGGTTATATGGTATAACGTTATAACGTAATAGGTTATATGGTATAACGTCATAACGTATTACGTTATATGGTATGATGTTATAACGTAATAGGTTATACGGTATGACGTTATAACGTAATACGTTATATTGTATGACGTTATAACGCAAATAGGTTATATGGTATGACGTCATACCGTATTGCGTTATGTGGGATGACGTTATAACGCATTACGTAATATGGGATGACGTTATAACGTATTACGTTATATGGTATGACCTTATAACGTATTACGTTATGTGGGACGACGTTATAACGTATTGCGTTATATGGTATGCCGTTATAACGTATTACGTTATGTGGGACGACGTTATAACGTATTGCGTTATATGGAATGACGTTATAACGTATTACGTTATATGGGATGACGTTATAACGTAATAGGTTATACGGTATGACGTTATAACGTAATACGTTGTATGGTATGACGTTATAACGTATTACGTTATATGGAATACCGTTATAACGTATTAGGTTATATGGTATGACGTTATAACGTATTACGTTATATGGGATGACGTTATAACGTATTACGTTATATGGGATGACGTTATAACGTAATAGGTTATATGGTATGACGTTATAACGTAATATGTTGTGTGGTATGACGTTATAACGTAAATAGGTTATATAGTATGACGTTATACCGTATTACGTTATATGGGATGACGTTATAACGCATTACGTTATATGGGATGACGTTATAACGTATTACGTTATATGGAATACCGTTATAACGTATTAGGTTATATGGTATGACGTTATAACGTATTACGTTATATGGGATGACGTTATAACGTATTACGTTATATGGGATGACGTTATAACGTATTACGTTGTATGGGATGACGTTATAACGTAATAGGTTATATGGTATAACGTCATAACGTATTACGTTATATGGTATGACGTTATAACGTAATAGGTTATACGGTATGACGTTATAACGTAATACGTTATATGGGATGACGTTATAACGCATTACGTAATATGGGATGACGTTATAACGTATTACGTTATATGGTATGACGTTATAACGTATTACGTTATATGGTATGACGTTATAACGTATTACGTTATATGGAATACCGTTATAACGTATTAGGTTATATGGTATGACGTTATAACGTATTACGTTATATGGTATGACGTTATAACTTAATACCTTATACGGTATGACGTTATAACGTAATACGTTATATGGTATGACGTTATAACGTATTAGGTTATATGGTATGACGTTATAACGTATTACGTAATATGGGATGACGTTATAACGTAATAGGTTATATGGTATAACGTTATAACGTATTACGTTATGTGGTATGACGTTATAACGTAATAGGTTATATGGTATGACGTTATAACGTAATATGTTGTGTGGTATGACGTTATAACGTAAATAGGTTATATAGTATGACGTTATACCGTATTACGTTATATGGGATGACGTTATAACGCATTACGTTATATGGGATGACGTTATAACGTATTACGTTATATGGAATACCGTTATAACGTATTAGGTTATATGGTATGACGTTATTACGTATTACGTTATATGTGATGACGTTATAACGTATTACGTTATATGGGATGACGTTATAACGTATTACGTTATATGGGATGACGTTATAACGTAATAGGTTATATGGTATAACGTCATAACGTATTACGTTATATGGTATGACGTTATAACGTAATAGGTTATACGGTATGACGTTATAACGTATTACGTTATATGGGATGACGTTATAACGTAATACGTTATACGGTATGACGTTATAACGTAATACGTTATATGGTATGACGTTATAACGTATTACGTAATATGGGACGACGTTATAACGCATTACGTTATATGGGATGACGTTATAACGCATCACGTAATATGGGATGACGTTATAACGTATTACGTTATATGGTATGACGTTATAACTTATTACGTTATGTGGGACGACGTTATAACGTATTGCGTTAAATGGGATGATGTTATAACGTATTACGTTATATGGGATGACGTTATAACGTATTACGTAATATGGGACGACGTTATAACGCATTACGTTATATGGGATGGCGTTATAACGCATCACGTAATATGGGATGACGTTATAACGTATTACGTTATATGGTATGACGTTATAACGTATTACGTTATGTGGGACGACGTTATAACGTATTGCGTTAAATGGGATGACGTTATAACGTATTACGTTATATGGTATGACGTTATAACGTATTACGTTATATGGTATGACGTTATAACGTAATACGTTATATGGGATGACGTTATAACGCATTACTTAATATGGGATGACGTTATAACGTATTACGTTATATGGTATGACGTTATAACGTAATACGTTATATGGTATGACGTTATAACGTAATACGTTATATGGCATAACGTTATAACGTAATACGTTATACGGTATGACGTTATAACGTAATACGTTATACGGTAAGACGTTATAACGTAATACGTTATATGGTATGTCGTTATAACGTATTACGTTATATGGGATGACGTTATAACGTAATAGGTTATACGGTATGTCGTTATAACGTATTACGTAATATGGGATGACGTTATAACGTAATAGGTTATATGGTATAACGTTATAACGTATTACGTTATATGGTATGACGTTATAACGTAATAGGTTATATGGTATGACGTTATAACGTAATACGTTATACGGTATGACGATATAACGTAATACGTTATATGGTATGACGTTATAACGTATTACGTAATATGGGACGACGTTATAACGCATTACGTTATATGGGATGACGTTATAACGCATCACGTAATATGGGATGACGTTATAACGTATTACGTTATATGGTATGACGTTATAACGTATTACGTTATATGGGACGACGTTATAACGTATTGCGTTATATGGGATGACGTTATAACGTCTTACGTTATGTGGGACGACGTTATAACGTATTGCGTTATATGGGATGACGTTATAACGTATTACGTTATATGGGATGACGTTATAACGTAATAGGTTATGCGGTATGACGTTATAACGTAATACGTTATATGGTATGACGTTATAACGTATTACGTTATATGGAATACCGTTATAACGTATTAGGTTATATGGTATGACGTTATAACGTATTATGTTATATGGGATGACGTTATAACGTATTACGTTATATGGGATGACGTTATAACGTATTACGTTATGTGGGATGACGTTATAACGTATTACGTTATATGGTATTACGTCATAACTTTTTACGTTATATGGTATGACGTTATAACGTAATAGGTTATACGGTATGACGTTATAACGTAATACGTTATATGGTATGACGTTATAACGCATTACGTAATATGGGACGACGTTATAACGCCTTACGTCATATGGGATGACGTTATAACGTATTACGTCATATGGAATACCGCTATAACGTATTAGGTTATATGGTATGACGTTATATCGTATTACATTATATGGGATGGCGTTATAACGTATTACGTAATATGGGATGACGTTATAACGTAATAGGTTATATGGTATAACGTTATAACGTATTACGTTATGTGGTATGACGTTATAACGTAATAGGTTATATGGTATGTCGTTATAACGTAATATGTTATATGGTATGACGTTATAACGTAAATAGGTTATATAGTATGACGTTATACCGTATTACGTTATGTGGGATGACGTTATAACGCATTACGTAATATGGATGACGTTATAACGTATTACGTTATGTGGGACGACGTTATAACGTATTGCGTTATACGGTATGATGTTATAACGTATTACGTTATATGGGATGACGTTATAACGCATTACGTAATATGGGATGACGTTATAACGTAATAGGTTATATGGTATGACGTTATAACGTAATAGGTTATATAGTATGACGTTATACCGTATTACGTTATATGGGATGACGTTATAACGCATTACGTAATATGGATGACGTTATAACGTATTACGTTATATGGTATGACGTTATAACGTAATAGGTTAAATGGTATGACGTTATAACGCATTACGTTATATGGGATGACGTTATAACGTATTACGTTATATGGAATACCGTTATAACGTATTAGGTTATATGATATGACGTTATAACGTATTACGTTATATGGGATGACGTTATAACGTATTACGTTATATGGGATGACGTTATAACGTATTACGTTGTATGGGATGACGTTATAACGTAATAGGTTATATGGTATAACGTCATAACGTATTACGTTATATGGTATGACGTTATAACGTAATAGGTTATACGGTATGACGTTATATCGTAATACGTTATATGGGATGACGTTATAACGCATTACGTAATATGGGATGACGTTATAACGTATTACGTTATATGGTATGACGTTATAACGTATTACGTTATATGGTATGACGTTATAACGTATTACGTTATATGGAATACCGTTATAACGTATTAGGTTATATGGTATGACGTTATAACGTATTACGTTATATGGGATGACGTTATAACGTAATACGTTATACGGTATGGCGTTATAACGTAATACGTTATATGGTATGACGTTATAACGTATTACGTAATATGGGACGACGTTATAACGCATTACGTTATATGGGATGACGTTATAACGCATCACGTAATATGGGATGACGTTATATCGTATTACGTTATATGGTATGACGTTATAACGTATTAAGTTATGTGGGACGACGTTATAACGTATTACGTTATATGGAATACCGTTATAACGTATTAGGTTATATGGTATGACGTTATAACGTATTACGTTATATGGGATGACGTTATAACGTATTACGTTAAATGGGATGACGTTATATCGTATTATGTTATGTGGGATGACGTTATAACGTATTACGTTATATGGTATGACGTCATAACTTATTACGTTATATGGTATGACGTTATAACGTAATAGGTTATACGGTATGACGTTATAACGTAATACGTTATATGGTATGACGTTATAACGCATTACGTAATATGGGACGACGTTATAACGCATTACGTCATATGGGATGACGTTATAACGTATTACGTTATATGGTATGACGTTATAACGTATTACGTTATATGGAATACCGTTATAACGTATTAGGTTATATGGTATGACGTTATAACGTATTACGTTATATGGGATGACGTTATAACGTAATACGTTATACGGTATGGCGTTATAACGTAATACGTTATATGGTATGACGTTATAACGTATTACGTAATATGCGACGACGTTATAACGCATTACGTTATATGGGATGACGTTATAACGCATCACGTAATATGGGATGACGTTATATCGTATTACGTTATATGGTATGACGTTATAACGTATTAAGTTATGTGGGACGACGTTATAACGTATTACGTTATATGGAATACCGTTATAACGTATTAGGTTATATGGTATGACGTTATAACGTATTACGTTATATGGGATGACGTTATAACGTATTACGTTAAATGGGATGACGTTATATCGTATTACGTTATGTGGAATGACGTTATAACGTATTACGTTATATGGTATGACGTCATAACTTATTACGTTATATGGTATGACGTTATAACGTAATAGGTTATACGGTATGACGTTATAACGTAATACGTTATATGGTATGACGTTATAACGCATTACGTAATATGGGACGACGTTATAACGCATTACGTCATATGGGATGACGTTATAACGTATTACGTCATATGGAATACCGTTATAACGTATTATGTTATATGGTATGACGTTATATCGTATTACATTATATGGGATGACGTTATAACGTATTACGTAATATGGGATGACGTTATAACGTAATAGGTTATATGGTATAACGTTATAACGTAATAGGTTATATGGTATAACGTCATAACGTATTACGTTATATGGTATGATGTTATAACGTAATAGGTTATACGGTATGACGTTATAACGTAATACGTTATATTGTATGACGTTATAACGTAAATAGGTTATATGGTATGACGTCATACCGTATTACGTTATATGGGATGACGTTATAACGCATTACGTAATATGGGATGACGTTATAACGTATTACGTTATATGGTATGACCTTATAACGTATTACGTTATGTGGGACGACGTTATAACGTATTGCGTTATATGGTATGCCGTTATAACGTATTACGTTATGTGGGACGACGTTATATCGTATTACGTTATATGGTATGACGTTATAACGTATTAAGTTATGTGGGACGACGTTATAACGTATTACGTTATATGGAATACCGTTATAACGTATTAGGTTATATGGTATGACGTTATAACGTATTACGTTATATGGGATGACGTTATAACGTATTACGTTAAATAGGATGACGTTATATCGTATTACGTTATGTGGGATGACGTTATAACGTATTACGTTATATGGTATGACGTTATAACGTATTGCGTTATATGGTATGACGTTATAACGTAATAGGTTAAATGGTATGACGTTATAACGCATTACGTTATATGGGATGACGTTATAACGTATTACGTCATATGGAATACCGTTATAACGTATTATGTTATTTGGTATGACGTTATATCGTATTACATTATATGGGATGACGTTATAACGTATTACGTAATATGGGATGACGTTATAACGTAATAGGTTATATGGTATAACGTTATAACGTAATAGGTTATATGGTATAACGTCATAACGTATTACGTTATATGGTATGACGTTATAACGTATTACGTAATATGCGACGACGTTATAACGCATTACGTTATATGGGATGACGTTATAACGCATCACGTAATATGGGATGACGTTATATCGTATTACGTTATATGGTATGACGTTATAACGTATTAAGTTATGTGGGACGACGTTATAACGTATTACGTTATATGGAATACCGTTATAACGTATTAGGTTATATGGTATGACGTTATAACGTATTACGTTATATGGGATGACGTTATAACGTATTACGTTAAATGGGATGACGTTATATCGTATTACGTTATGTGGAATGACGTTATAACGTATTACGTTATATGGTATGACGTCATAACTTATTACGTTATATGGTATGACGTTATAACGTAATAGGTTATACGGTATGACGTTATAACGTAATACGTTATATGGTATGACGTTATAACGCATTACGTAATATGGGACGACGTTATAACGCATTACGTCATATGGGATGACGTTATAACGTATTACGTCATATGGAATACCGTTATAACGTATTATGTTATATGGTATGACGTTATATCGTATTACATTATATGGGATGACGTTATAACGTATTACGTAATATGGGATGACGTTATAACGTAATAGGTTATATGGTATAACGTTATAACGTAATAGGTTATATGGTATAACGTCATAACGTATTACGTTATATGGTATGATGTTATAACGTAATAGGTTATACGGTATGACGTTATAACGTAATACGTTATATTGTATGACGTTATAACGTAAATAGGTTATATGGTATGACGTCATACCGTATTACGTTATATGGGATGACGTTATAACGCATTACGTAATATGGGATGACGTTATAACGTATTACGTTATATGGTATGACCTTATAACGTATTACGTTATGTGGGACGACGTTATAACGTATTGCGTTATATGGTATGCCGTTATAACGTATTACGTTATGTGGGACGACGTTATATCGTATTACGTTATATGGTATGACGTTATAACTTATTAAGTTATGTGGGACGACGTTATAACGTATTACGTTATATGGAATACCGTTATAACGTATTAGGTTATATGGTATGACGTTATAACGTATTACGTTATATGGGATGACGTTATAACGTATTACGTTAAATAGGATGACGTTATATCGTATTACGTTATGTGGGATGACGTTATAACGTATTACGTTATATGGTATGACGTTATAACGTATTACGTTATATGGTATGACGTTATAACGTAATAGGTTAAATGGTATGACGTTATAACGCATTACGTTATATGGGATGACGTTATAACGTATTACGTCATATGGAATACCGTTATAACGTATTATGTTATTTGGTATGACGTTATATCGTATTACATTATATGGGATGACGTTATAACGTATTACGTAATATGGGATGACGTTATAACGTAATAGGTTATATGGTATAACGTTATAACGTAATAGGTTATATGGTATAACGTCATAACGTATTACGTTATATGGTATGACGTTATAACGTATTACGTTATATGGTATGACGTTATAACGTATTACGTTATATGGAATACCGTTATAACGTATTAGGTTATATGGTATGACGTTATAACGTATTACGTTATATGGGATGACGTTATAACGTAATACGTTATACGGTATGACGTTATAACGTAATACGTTATATGGCATGACGTTATAACGTATTACGTAATATGGGACGACGTTATAACGCATTACGTTATATGGGATGACGTTATAACGCATCACGTAATATGGGATGACGTTATATCGTATTACGTTATATGGTATGACGTTATAACGTATTAAGTTATGTGGGACGACGTTATAACGTATTACGTTATATGGAATACCGTTATAACGTATTAGGTTATATGGTATGACGTTATAACGTATTACGTTATATGGGATGACGTTATAACGTATTACGTTAAATGGGATGACGTAATATCGTATTACGTTATGTGGGATGACGTTATAACGTATTACGTTATATGGTATGACGTCATAACTTATTACGTTATATGGTATGACGTTATAACGTAATAGGTTATACGGTATGACGTTATAACGTAATACGTTATATGGTATGACATTATAACGCATTACGTAATATGGGACGACGTTATGACGCATTACGTCATATGGGATGACGTTATAACGTATTACGTCATATGGAATACCGTTATAACGTATTATGTTATATGGTATGACGTTATATCGTATTACATTATATGGGATGACGTTATAACGTATTACGTAATATGGGATGACGTTATAACGTAATAGGTTATATGGTATAACGTTATAACGTAATAGGTTATATGGTATAACGTCATAACGTATTACGTTATATGGTATGATGTTATAACGTAATAGGTTATACGGTATGACGTTATAACGTAATACGTTATATTGTATGACGTTATAACGCAAATAGGTTATATGGTATGACGTCATACCGTATTGCGTTATGTGGGATGACGTTATAACGCATTACGTAATATGGGATGACGTTATAACGTATTACGTTATATGGTATGACCTTATAACGTATTACGTTATGTGGGACGACGTTATAACGTATTGCGTTATATGGTGTGCCGTTATAACGTATTACGTTATGTGGGACGACGTTATAACGTATTGCGTTATATGGAATGACGTTATAACGTATTACGTTATATGGGATGACGTTATAACGTAATAGGTTATACGGTATGACGTTATAACGTAATACGTTGTATGGTATGACGTTATAACGTATTACGTTATATGGAATACCGTTATAACGTATTAGGTTATATGGTATGACGTTATAACGTATTACGTTATATGGGATGACGTTATAACGTATTACGTTATATGGGATGACGTTATAACGTAATAGGTTATATGGTATGACGTTATAACGTAATATGTTGTGTGGTATGACGTTATAACGTAAATAGGTTATATAGTATGACGTTATACCGTATTACGTTATATGGGATGACGTTATAACGCATTACGTTATATGGGATGACGTTATAACGTATTACGTTATATGGAATACCGTTATAACGTATTAGGTTATATGGTATGACGTTATAACGTATTACGTTATATGGGATGACGTTATAACGTATTACGTTATATGGGATGACGTTATAACGTATTACGTTGTATGGGATGACGTTATAACGTAATAGGTTATATGGTATAACGTCATAACGTATTACGTTATATGGTATGACGTTATAACGTAATAGGTTATACGGTATGACGTTATAACGTAATACGTTATATGGGATGACGTTATAACGCATTACGTAATATGGGACGACGTTATAACGTATTACGTTATATGGTATGACGTTATAACGTATTACGTTATATGGTATGACGTTATAACGTATTACGTTATATGGAATACCGTTATAACGTATTAGGTTATATGGTATGACGTTATAACGTATTACGTTATATGGTATGACGTTATAACTTAATACGTTATACGGTATGACGTTATAACGTAATACGTTATATGGTATGACGTTATAACGTATTAGGTTATATGGTATGACGTTATAACGTATTACGTAATATGGGATGACGTTATAACGTAATAGGTTATATGGTATAACGTTATAACGTATTACGTTATGTGGTATGACGTTATAACGTAATAGGTTATATGGTATGACGTTATAACGTAATATGTTGTGTGGTATGACGTTATAACGTAAATAGGTTATATAGTATGACGTTATACCGTATTACGTTATATGGGATGACGTTATAACGCATTACGTTATATGGGATGACGTTATAACGTATTACGTTATATGGAATACCGTTATAACGTATTAGGTTATATGGTATGACGTTATAACGTATTACGTTATATGGGATGACGTTATAACGTATTACGTTATATGGGATGACGTTATAACGTATTACGTTGTATGGGATGACGTTATAACGTAATACGTTATACGGTATGACGTTATAACGTAATACGTTATATGGTATGACGTTATAACGTAATAGGTTATACGGTATGACGTTATAACGTAATACGTTATATGGGACGACATTATAACGCATTACGTTATATGGGATGACGTTATAACGCATCACGTAATATGGGATCACGTTATAACGTTTTACGTTATATAGTATGACGTTATAACGTATTACGTCATGTGGGACGACGTTATAACGTATTGCGTTATATGGGATGACGTTATAACGTATTACGTTATATGGGATGACGTTATAACGTAATAGGTTATATGGTATAACGTCATAACGTATTACGTTATATGGTATGACGTTATAACGTAATAGGTAATACGGTATGACGTTTTAACGTAATACGTTATATGGTATGACTTTATAACGTAAATAGGTAATATGGTATGACGTTATACCGTATTACGTTATATGGGATGACATTATAACGCATTACGTTATATGGGATGACGTTATAACGTATTACGTTATATGGTATGACGTTATAACGTATTACGTTATGTGGGACGACGTTATAACGTATTGCGTTATATGGGATGACGTTGTAACGTATTACGTTATATGGGATGACGTTATAACGTAATAGGTTATACGGTATGACGTTATAACGTAATACGTTATATGGTATGACGTTATAACGTATTACGTTATATGGGATGACGTTATAACGTATTACGTTATATGGGATGACGTTATAACGTAATAGGCTATATGGTATAACGTCATAACGTATTACGTTATATGGTATGACGTTATAACGTAATAGGTTATACGGTATGACGTTATAACGTAATACGTTATATGGTAAGACGTTATAACGTAAATAGGTTATATGGTATGACGTCATACCGTATTACGTTATATGGGATGACGTTATAACGCATTACGTAATATGGGATGACGTTATAACGTATTACGTTATATGGTATGACGTTATAACGTATTACGTTATGTGGGGCGACGTTATAACGTATTGCGTTATATGGTATGCCGTTATAACGTATTACGTTATATGGTATGACGTTATAACGTAATAGGTTATACGGTATGACGTTATAACGTAATACGTTATATGGTATGACGTTATAACGCATTACGTAATATGGGACGACGTTATAACGCATTACGTCATATGGGATGACGTTATAACGTATTACGTCGTATGGAATACCGTTATAACGTATTAGGTTATATGGTATGACGTTATATCGCATTACATTATATGGGATGACGTTATAACGTATTACGTAATATGGGATGACGTTATAACGTAATAGGTTATATGGTATAACGTTATAACGTATTACGTTATGTGGTATGACGTTATAACGTAATAGGTTATATGGTATGACGTTATAATGTAATATGTTATATGGTATGACGTTATAACGTAAATAGGTTATATAGTATGACGTTATACCGTATTACGTTATATGGGATGACGTTATAACGCATTACGTAATATGGATGACGTTATAACGTATTACGTTATGTGGGACGACGCTATAACGTATTGCGTTATATGGTATGACGTTATAACGTATTACGTTATATGGGATGACGTTATAACGTATTACGTTATATGGAATACCGTTATAACGTATTAGGTTATATGGTATGACGTTATAACGTATTACGTTATATGGGATGACGTTATAACGTATTACGTTATATGGGATGACGTTATATCGTATTACGTTATGTGGGATGACGTTATAACGTATTACGTTATGTGGTATGACGTCATAACTTATTACGTTATATCGTAATAGGTTATACGGTATGACGTTATAACGTAATACGTTATATGGTATGACGTTATAACGCATTACGTAATATGGGACGACGTTATAACGCATTACGTCATATGGGATGACGTTATAACGTATTACGTCATATGGAATACCGTTATAACGTATTAGGTTATATGGTATGACGTTATATCGTATTACATTATATGGGATGACGTTATAACGTATTACGTAATATGGGATGACGTTATAACGTAATAGGTTATATGGTATAACGTTATAACGTATTACGTTATGTGGTATGACGTTATAACGTAATAGGTTATATGGTATGACGTTATAACGTAATATGTTGTGTGGTATGACGTTATAACGTAAATAGGTTATATAGTATGACGTTATACCGTATTACGTTATATGGGATGACGTTATAACGCATTACGTTATATGGGATGACGTTATAACGTATTACGTTATATGGAATACCGTTATAACGTATTAGGTTATATGGTATGACGTTATAACGTATTACGTTATATGGGATGACGTTATAACGTATTACGTTATATGGGATGACGTTATAACGTATTACGTTGTATGGGATGACGTTATAACGTAATAGGTTATATGGTATAACGTCATAACGTATTACGTTATATGGTATGACGTTATAACGTAATAGGTTATACGGTATGACGTTATAACGTAATACGTTATATGGGATGACGTTATAACGCATTACGTAATATGGGATGACGTTATAACGTATTACGTTATATGATATGACGTTATAACGTATTACGTTATATGGTATGACGTTATAACGTATTACGTTATATGGAATACCGTTATAACGTATTAGGTTATATGGTATGACGTTATAACGTATTACGTTATATGGGATGACGTTATAACGTAATACGTTATACGGTATGACGTTATAACGTAATACGTTATATGGTATGACGTTATAACGTATTAGGTTATATGGTATGACGTTATAACGTATTACGTTATATGGGATGACGTTATAACGTATTACGTTGTATGGGATGACGTTATAACGTAATAGGTTATATGGTATAACGTCATGACGTATTACGTTATATGGTGTGACGTTATAACGTAATAGGTTATACGGTATGACGTTATAACGTAATACGTTATATGGGACGACGTTATAACGCATTACGTTATATGGGATGACGTTATAACGCATCACGTAATATGGGATGACGTTATAACGTTTTACGTTATATGGTATGACGTTATAACGTATTACGTTATGTGGGACGACGTTATAACGTATTGCGTTATATGGGATGACGTTATAACGTATTACGTTATATGGGATGACGTTATAACGTAATAGGTTATATGGTATAACGTCATAACGTATTTCGTTATATGGTATGACGTTATAACGTAATACGTTATATTGTATGACGTTATAACGCAAATAGGTTATATGGTATGACGTCATACCGTATTGCGTTATGTGGGATGACGTTATAACGCATTACGTAATATGGGATGACGTTATAACGTATTACGTTATATGGTATGACCTTATAACGTATTACGTTATGTGGGACGACGTTATAACGTATTGCGTTATATGGTATGCCGTTATAACGTATTACGTTATGTGGGACGACGTTATAACGTATTGCGTTATATGGGATAACGTTATAACGTATTACGTTATATGGGATGACGTTATAACGTAATAGGTTATACGGTATGACGTTATAACGTAATACGTTATATGGTATGACGTTATAACGTATTACGTTATATGGAATACCGTTATAACGTATTAGGTTATATGGTATGACGTTATAACGTATTACGTTATATGGGATGACGTTATAACGTATTACGTTATATGGGATGACGTTATAACGTAATAGGTTATATGGTATGACGTTATAACGTAATATGTTGTGTGGTATGACGTTATAACGTAAATAGGTTATATAGTATGACGTTATACCGTATTACGTTATATGGGATGACGTTATAACGCATTACGTTATATGGGATGACGTTATAACGTATTACGTTATATGGAATACCGTTATAACGTATTAGGTTATATGGTATGACGTTATAACGTATTACGTTATATGGGATGACGTTATAACGTATTACGTTATATGGGATGACGTTATAACGTATTACGTTGTATGGGATGACGTTATAACGTAATAGGTTATATGGTATAACGTCATAACGTATTACGTTATATGGTATGACGTTATAACGTAATAGGTTATACGGTATGACGTTATAACGTAATACGTTATATGGGATGACGTTATAACGCATTACGTAATATGGGATGACGTTATAACGTATTACGTTATATGGTATGACGTTATAACGTATTACGTTATATGGTATGACGTTATAACGTATTACGTTATATGGAATACCGTTATAACGTATTAGGTTATATGGTATGACGTTATAACGTATTACGTTATATGGGATGACGTTATAACGTAATACGTTATACGGTATGACGTTATAACGTAATACGTTATATGGTATGACGTTATAACGTATTAGGTTATATGGTATGACGTTATAACGTATTACGTAATATGGGATGACGTTATAACGTAATAGGTTATATGGTATAACGTTATAACGTATTACGTTATGTGGTATGACGTTATAACGTAATAGGTTATATGGTATGACGTTATAACGTAATATGTTGTGTGGTATGACGTTATAACGTAAATAGGTTATATAGTATGACGTTATACCGTATTACGTTATATGGGATGACGTTATAACGCATTACGTTATATGGGATGACGTTATAACGTATTACGTTATATGGAATACCGTTATAACGTATTAGGATATATGGTATGACGTTATAACGTATTACGTTATATGGGATGACGTTATAACGTATTCCGTTATATGGGATGACGTTATAACGTATTACGTTGTATGGGATGACGTTATAACGTAATACGTTATACGGTATGACGTTATAACGTAATACGTTATATGGTATGACGTTATAACGTAATAGGTTATACGGTATGACGTTATAACGTAATACGTTATATGGGACGACGTTATAACGCATTACGTTATATGGGATGACGTTATAACGCATCACGTAATATGGGATGACGTTATAACGTTTTACGTTATATGGTATGACGTTATAACGTATTACGTTATGTGGGACGACGTTATAACGTATTGCGTTATATGGGATGACGTTATAACGTATTACGTTATATGGGATGACTTTATAACGTAATAGGTTATATGGTATAACGTCATAACGTATTACGTTATATGGTATGACGTTATAACGTAATAGGTTATACGGTATGACGTTTTAACGTAATACGTTATATGGTATGACTTTATAACGTAAATAGGTAATATGGTATGACGTTATACCGTATTACGTTATATGGGATGACGTTATAACGCATTACGTAATATGGGATGACGTTATAACGTATTACGTTATACGGTATGACGTTATAACGTATTACGTTATGTGGGACGACGTTATAACGTATTGCGTTATATGGGATGACGTTATAACGTATTACGTTATATGGGATGACGTTATAACGTAATAGGTTATACGGTATGACGTTATAACGTAATACGTTATATGGTATGACGTTATAACGTAATACGTTATATGGCATGACGTTATAACGTAAATAGGTTATATGGTATGACGTTATACCGTATTACGTTATATGGGATGACGTTATAACGTATTACGTTATATGGAATACCGTCATATCGTATTAGGTTATATGGTATGACGTTATTACGTATTACGTTATATGTGATGACGTTATAACGTATTACGTTATATGGGATGACGTTATAACGTATTACGTTATATGGGATGACGTTATAACGTAATAGGTTATATGGTATAACGTCATAACGTATTACGTTATATGGTATGACGTTATAACGTATTACGTAATATGGGATGACGTTATAACGTAATAGGTTATACGGTATGACGTTATAACGTAATACGTTATATGGTATGACGTTATAACGCATTACGTAATATGGGACGACGTTATAACGCATTACGTAATATGGGATGACGTTATAACGTATTACGTTATATGGTATGACGTTATAACGTATTACGTTATGTGGGACGACGTTATAACGTATTGCGTTATATGGTATGCCGTTATAACGTATTACGTTATATGGTATGACGTTATAACGTAATAGGTTATACGGTATGACGTTATAACGTAATACGTTATATGGTATGACGTTATAACGCATTACGTAATATGGGACGACGTTATAACGCATTACGTCATATGGGATGACGTTATAACGTATTACGTCGTATGGAATACCGTTATAACGTATTAGGTTATATGGTATGACGTTATATCGCATTACATTATATGGGATGACGTTATAACGTATTTACGTAATATGGGATGACGTTATAACGTAATAGGTTATATGGTATAACGTTATAACGTATTACGTTATGTGGTATGACGTTATAACGCAATAGGTTATATGGTATGACGTTATAATGTAATATGTTATATGGTATGACGTTATAACGTAAATAGGTTATATAGTATGACGTTATACCGTATTACGTTATATGGGATGACGTTATAACGCATTACGTAATATGGATGACGTTATAACGTATTACGTTATGTGGGACGACGCTATAACGTATTGCGTTATATGGTATGACGTTATAACGTATTACGTTATATGTAATGACGTTATAACGTATTACGTTTTATGGAATACCGTTATAACGTATTAGGTTATATGGTATGACGTTATAACGTATTACGTTATATGGGATGACGTTATAACGTAATACGTTATATGGGATGAAGTTATAACGCATTACGTAATATGGGATGACGTTATAACGTATTACGTTATATGGTATGACGTTATAACGTATTACGTTATATGGTATGACGTTATAACGTATTACGTTATATGGTATGACGTTATAACGTATTACGTAATATGGGATGACGTTATAACGTAATAGGTTATATGGTATAACGTTATAACGTATTACGTTATGTGGTATGACGTTATAACGTAATAGGTTATATGGTATGACGTTATAACGTAATATGTTGTGTGGTATGACGTTATAACGTATATAGGTTATATAGTATGACGTTATACCGTATTACGATATATGGGATGACGTTATAACGCATTACGTTATATGGGATGACGTTATAACGTATTACGTTATATGGAATACCGTTATAACGTATTAGGTTATATGGTATGACGTTATAACGTATTACGTTATATGGGATGACGTTATAACGTATTCCGTTATATGGGATGACGTTATAACGTATTACGTTGTATGGGATGACGTTATAACGTAATACGTTATACGGTATGACGTTATAACGTAATACGTTATATGGTATGACGTTATACCGTATTACGTTATATGGGATGACGTTATAACGTAATAGGTTATATGGTATAACGTCATAACGTATTACGTTATATGGTATGACGTTATAACGTAATAGGTTATACGGTATGACGTTATAACGTAATACGTTATGTGGGACGACGTTATAACGTATTGCGTTATATGGTATGCCGTTATAACGTATTACGTTATATGGTATGACGTTATAACGTAATAGGTTATACGGTATGACGTTATAACGTAATACGTTATATGGTATGACGTTATAACGTAATACGTTATATGGGACGACGTTATAACGCATTACGTTATATGGGATGACGTTATAACGCATCACGTAATATGGGATGACGTTATAACGTTTTACGTTATATGGTATGACGTTATAACGTATTACGTTATGTGGGACGACGTTATAACGTATTGCGTTATATGGGATGACGTTATAACGTATTACGTTATATGGTATGACGTTATAACGTAATAGGTTATACGGTATGACGTTATAACGTAATACGTTATATGGTATGACGTTATAACGTAATACGTTATATGGGACGACGTTATAACGCATTACGTTATATGGGATGACGTTATAACGCATCACGTAATATGGGATGACGTTATAACGTTTTACGTTATATGGTATGACGTTATAACGTATTACGTTATGTGGGACGACGTTATAACGTATTGCGTTATATGGGATGACGTTATAACGTATTACGTTATATGGGATGACGTTATAACGTATTACGTTATATGGTATGACGTTATAACGTAATACGTTATATGGGACGACGTTATAACGCATTACGTTATATGGGATGACGTTATAACGCATCACGTAATATGGGATGACGTTATAACGTTTTACGTTATATGGTATGACGTTATAACGTATTACGTTATGTGGGACGACGTTATAACGTATTGCGTTATATGGGATGACGTTATAACGTATTACGTTATATGGGATGACGTTATAACGTAATAGGTTATATGGTATAACGTCATAACGTATTACGTTATATGGTATGACGTTATAACGTAATAGGTTATACGGTATGACGTTTTAACGTAATACGTTATATGGTATGACTTTATAACGTAAATAGGTAATATGGTATGACGTTATACCGTATTACGTTATATGGGATGACGTTATAACGCATTACGTAATATGGGATGACGTTATAACGTATTACGTTATACGGTATGACGTTATAACGTATTACGTTATGTGGGACGACGTTATAACGTATTGCGTTATATGGGATAACGTTATAACGTATTACGTTATATGGGATGACGTTATAACGTAATAGGTTATACGGTATGACGTTATAACGTAATACGTTATATGGTATGACGTTATAACGTAATACGTTATATGGCATGACGTTATAACGTAAATAGGTTATATGGTATGACGTTATACCGTATTACGTTATATGGGATGACGTTATAACGTAATAGGTTATATGGTATAACGTCTTAACGTATTACGTTATATGGTATGACGTTATAACGTAATAGGTTATACGGTATGACGTTATAACGTAATACGTTATATGGTAAGACGTTATAACGTAAATAGGTTATATGGTATGACGTCATACCGTATTACGTTATATGGGATGACGTTATAACGCATTACGTAATATGGGATGACGTTATAACGTATTACGTTATATGGTATGACGTTATAACGTATTACGTTATGTGGGACGACGTTATAACGTATTGCGTTATATGGTATGCCGTTATAACGTATTACGTTATATGGTATGACGTTATAACGTAATAGGTTATACGGTATGACGTTATAACGTAATACGTTATATGGTATGACGTTATAACGCATTACGTAATATGGGACGACGTTATAACGCATTACGTCATATGGGATGACGTTATAACGTATTACGTCGTATGGAATACCGTTATAACGTATTAGGTTATATGGTATGACGTTATATCGCATTACATTATATGGGATGACGTTATAACGTATTTACGTAATATGGGATGACGTTATAACGTAATAGGTTATATGGTATAACGTTATAACGTATTACGTTATGTGGTATGACGTTATAACGCAATAGGTTATATGGTATGACGTTATAATGTAATATGTTATATGGTATGACGTTATAACGTAAATAGGTTATATAGTATGACGTTATACCGTATTACGTTATATGGGATGACGTTATAACGCATTACGTAATATGGATGACGTTATAACGTATTACGTTATGTGGGACGACGCTATAACGTATTGCGTTATATGGTATGACGTTATAACGTATTACGTTATATGTAATGACGTTATAACGTATTACGTTATATGGAATACCGTTATAACGTATTAGGTTATATGGTATGACGTTATAACGTATTACGTTATATGGGATGACGTTATAACGTATTACGTTATATGGGATGACGTTATATCGTATTACGTTATGTGGGATGACGTTATAACGTATTACGTTATGTGGTATGACGTCATAACTTATTACGTTATATCGTAATAGGTTATACGGTATGACGTTATAACGTAATACGTTATATGGTATGACGTTATAACGCATTACGTAATATGGGACGACGTTATAACGCATTACGTCATATTGGATGACGTTATAACGTATTACGTCATATGGAATACCGTTATAACGTATTAGGTTATATGGTATGACGTTATATCGTATTACATTATATGGGATGACGTTATAACGTATTACGTAATATGGGATGACGTTATAACGTAATAGGTTATATGGTATAACGTTATAACGTATTACGCTATGTGGTATGACGTTATAACGTAATAGGTTATATGGTATGACGTTATAACGTAATATGTTGTGTGGTATGACGTTATAACGTAAATAGGTTATATAGTATGACGTTATACCGTATTACGTTATATGGGATGACGTTATAACGCATTACGTTATATGGGATGACGTTATAACGTATTACGTTATATGGAATACCTTTATAACGTATTAGGTTATATGGTATGACGTTATAACGTATTACGTTATATGGGATGACGTTATAACGTATTACGTTATATGGGATGACGTTATAACGTATTACGTTGTATGGGATGACGTTATAACGTAATAGGTTATATGGTATAACGTCATAACGTATTACGTTATATGGTATGACGTTATAACGTAATAGGTTATACGGTATGACGTTATAACGTAATACGTTATATGGGATGACGTTATAACGCATTACGTAATATGGGATGACGTTATAACGTATTACGTTATATGGTATGACGTTATAACGTATTACGTTATATGGTATGACGTTATAACGTATTACGTTATATGCAATACCGTTATAACGTATTAGGTTATATGGTATGACGTTATAACGTAATACGTTATATGGTATGACGTTATAACGTATTACGTTATATGGAATACCGTTATAACGTATTAGGTTATATGGTATGACGTTATAACGTATTACGTTATATGGGATGACGTTATAACGTATTACGTTATATGGGATGACGTTATAACGTAATAGGTTATATGGTATGACGTTATAACGTAATATGTTGTGTGGTATGACGTTATAACTTAAATAGGTTATATAGTATGACGTTATACCGTATTACGTTATATGGGATGACGTTATAACGCATTACGTTATATGGGATGACGTTATAACGTATTACGTTATATGGAATACCGTTATAACGTATTAGGTTATATGGTATGACGTTATAACGTATTACGTTATATGGGATGACGTTATAACGTATTACGTTATATGGGATGACGTTATAACGTATTACGTTGTATGGGATGACGTTATAACGTAATAGCTTATATGGTATAACGTCATAACGTATTACGTTATATGGTATGACGTTATAACGTAATAGGTTATACGGTATGACGTTATAACGTAATACGTTATATGGGACGACGTTATAACGCATTACGTTATATGGGATGACGTTATAACGCATCACGTAATATGGGATGACGTTATAACGTTTTACGTTATATGGTATGACGTTATAACGTATTACGTTATGTGGGACGACGTTATAACGTATTGCGTTATATGGGATGACGTTATAACGTATTACGTTATATGGGATGACGTTATAACGTAATAGGTTATATGGTATAACGTCATAACGTATTACGTTATATGGTATGACGTTATAACGTAATAGGTTATACGGTATGACGTTTTAACGTAATACGTTATATGGTATGACTTTATAACGTAAATAGGTAATATGGTATGACGTTATACCGTATTACGTTATATGGGATGACGTTATAACGCATTACGTAATATGGGATGACGTTATAACGTATTACGTTATATGGTATGACGTTATAACGTATTACGTTATGTGGGACGACGTTATAACGTATTGCGTTATATGGGATGACGTTATAACGTATTACGTTATATGGGATGACGTTATAACGTAATAGGTTATACGGTATGACGTTATAACGTATTACGTTATATGTGATGACGTTATAACGTATTACGTTATATGGGATGACGTTATAACGTATTACGTTATATGGGATGACGTTATAACGTAATAGGTTATATGGTATAACGTCATAACGTATTACGTTATATGGTATGACGTTATAACGTAATAGGTTATACGGTATGACGTTATAACGTAATACGTTATATGGGATGACGTTATAACGCATTACGTAATATGGGATGACGTTATAACGTATTACGTTATATGGTATGACGTTATAACGTATTACGTTATGTGGGACGACGTTATAACGCATTACGTTATATGGTATGACGTTATAACGTAATACGTTATATGGCATGACGTTATAACGTAAATAGGTTATATGGTATGACGTTATACCGTATTACGTTATATGGGATGACGTTATAACGTATTACGTTATATGGAATACCGTCATATCGTATTAGGTTATATGGTATGACGTTATTACGTATTACGTTGTATGTGATGACGTTATAACGTATTACGTTATATGGGATGACGTTATAACGTATTACGTTATATGGGATGACGTTATAACGTAATAGGTTATATGGTATAACGTCATAACGTATTACGTTATATGGTATGACGTTATAACGTAATAGGTTATACGGTATGACGTTATAACGTAATACGTTATATGGTAAGACGTTATAACGTAAATAGGTTATATGGTATGACGTCATACCGTATTACGTTATATGGGATGACGTTATAACGCATTACGTAATATGGGATGACGTTATAACGTATTACGTTATATGGTATGACGTTATAACGTATTACGTTATGTGGGACGACGTTATAACGTATTGCGTTATATGGTATGCCGTTATAACGTATTACGTTATATGGTATGACGTTATAACGTATTAGGTTATACGGTATGACGTTATAACGTAATACGTTATATGGTATGACGTTATAACGCATTACGTAATATGGGACGACGTTATAACGCATTACGTCATATGGGATGACGTTATAACGTATTACGTCGTATGGAATACCGTTATAACGTATTAGGTTATATGGTATGACGTTATATCGCATTACATTATATGGGATGACGTTATAACGTATTACGTAATATGGGATGACGTTATAACGTAATAGGTTATATGGTATAACGTTATAACGTATTACGTTATGTGGTATGACGTTATAACGCAATAGGTTATATGGTATGACTTTATAATGTAATATGTTATATGGTATGACGTTATAACGTAAATAGGTTATATAGTATGACGTTATACCGTATTACGTTATATGGGATGACGTTATAACGCATTACGTAATATGGATGACGTTATAACGTATTACGTTATGTGGGACGACGCTATAACGTATTGCGTTATATGGTATGACGTTATAACGTATTACGTTATATGGGATGACGTTATAACGTATTACGTTATATGGAATACCGTTATAACGTATTAGGTTATATGGTATGACGTTATAACGTATTACGTTATATGGGATGACGTTATAACGTATTACGTTATATGGGATGACGTTATATCGTATTACGTTATGTGGGATGACGTTATAACGTATTACGTTATGTGGTATGACGTCATAACTTATTACGTTATATCGTAATAGGTTATACGGTATGACGTTATAACGTAATACGTTATATGGTATGACGTTATAACGCATTACGTAATATGGGACGACGCTATAACGCATTACGTCATATTGGATGACGTTATAACGTATTACGTCATATGGAATACCGTTATAACGTATTAGGTTATATGGTATGACGTTATATCGTATTACATTATATGGGATGACGTTATAACGTATTACGTAATATGGGATGACGTTATAACGTAATAGGTTATATGGTATAACGTTATAACGTATTACGTTATGTGGTATGACGTTATAACGTAATAGGTTATATGGTATGACGTTATAACGTAATATGTTGTGTGGTATGACGTTATAACGTAAATAGGTTATATAGTATGACGTTATACCGTATTACGTTATATGGGATGACGTTATAACGCATTACGTTATATGGGATGACGTTATAACGTATTACGTTATATGGAATACCGTTATAACGTATTAGGTTATATGGTATGACGTTATAACGTATTACGTTATATGGGATGACGTTATAACGTATTACGTTATATGGGATGACGTTATAACGTATTACGTTGTATGGGATGACGTTATAACGCATTACGTCATATGGGATGACGTTATAACGTATTACGTTATATGGTATGACGTTATAACGTATTACGTTATATGGTATGACGTTATAACGTATTACGTTATATGGAATACCGTTATAACGTATTAGGTTATATGGTATGACGTTATAACGTAATACGTTATATGGTATGACGTTATAACGTATTACGTTATATGGAATACCGTTATAACGTATTAGGTTATATGGTATGACGTTATAACGTATTACGTTATATGGGATGACGTTATAACGTATTACGTTATATGGGATGACGTTATAACGTAATAGGTTATATGGTATGACGTTATAACGTAATATGTTGTGTGGTATGACGTTATAACGTAAATAGGTTATATAGTATGACGTTATACCGTATTACGTTATATGGGATGACGTTATAACGCATTACGTTATATGGTATGACGTTATAACGTATTACGTTATATGGAATACCGTTATAACGTATTAGGTTATATGGTATGACGTTATAACGTATTACGTTATATGGGATGACGTTATAACGTAATACGTTATACGGTATGACGTTATAACGTAATACGTTATATGGTATGACGTTATAACGTATTAGGTTATATGGTATGACGTTATAACGTATTACGTAATATGGGATGACGTTATAACGTAATAGGTTATATGGTATAACGTTATAACGTATTACGTTATGTGGTATGACGTTATAACGTAATAGGTTATATGGTATGACGTTATAACGTAATATGTTGTGTGGTATGACGTTATAACGTAAATAGGTTATATAGTATGACGTTATACCGTATTACGTTATATGGGATGACGTTATAACGCATTACGTTATATGGGATGACGTTATAACTTATTACGTTATATGGAATACCGTTATAACGTATTAGGTTATATGGTATGACGTTATAACGTATTACGTTATATGGGATGACGTTATAACGTATTCCGTTATATGGGATGACGTTATAACGTATTACGTTGTATGGGATGACGTTATAACGTAATACGTTATACGGTATGACGTTATAACGTAATACGTTATATGGTATGACGTTATAACGTAATAGGTTATACGGTATGACGTTATAACGTAATACGTTATATGGGACGACGTTATAACGCATTACGTTATATGGGATGACGTTATAACGCATCACGTAATATGGGATGACGTTATAACGTTTTACGTTATATGGTATGACGTTATAACGTATTACGTTATGTGGGACGACGTTATAACGTATTGCGTTATATGGGATGACGTTATAACGTATTACGTTATATGGGATGACGTTATAACGTAATAGGTTATATGGTATAACGTCATAACGTATTACGTTATATGGTATGACGTTATAACGTAATAGGTTATACGGTATGACGTTTTAACGTAATACGTTATATGGTATGACTTTATAACGTAAATAGGTAATATGGTATGACGTTATACCGTATTACGTTATATGGGATGACGTTATAACGCATTACGTAATATGGGATGACGTTATAACGTATTACGTTATATGGTATGACGTTATAACGTATTACGTTATGTGGGACGACGTTATAACGTATTGCGTTATATGGGATGACGTTATAACGTATTACGTTATATGGGATGACGTTATAACGTAATAGGTTATACGGTATGACGTTATAACGTAATACGTTATATGGTATGACGTTATAACGTAATACGTTATATGGCATGACGTTATAACGTAAATAGGTTATATGGTATGACGTTATACCGTATTACGTTATATGGGATGACGTTATAACGTATTACGTTATATGGAATACCGTCATATCGTATTAGGTTATATGGTATGACGTTATTACGTATTACGTTATATGTGATGACGTTATAACGTATTACGTTATATGGGATGACGTTATAACGTATTACGTTATATGGGATGACGTTATAACGTAATAGGTTATATGGTATAACGTCATAACGTATTACGTTATATGGTATGACGTTATAACGTAATAGGTTATACGGTATGACGTTATAACGTAATACGTTATATGGTAAGACGTTATAACGTAAATAGGTTATATGGTATGACGTCATACCGTATTACGTTATATGGGATGACGTTATAACGCATTACGTAATATGGGATGACGTTATAACGTATTACGTTATATGGTATGACGTTATAACGTATTACGTTATGTGGGACGACGTTATAACGTATTGCGTTATATGGTATGCCGTTATAACGTATTACGTTATATGGTATGACGTTATAACGTAATAGGTTATACGGTATGACGTTATAACGTAATACGTTATATGGTATGACGTTATAACGCATTACGTAATATGGGACGACGTTATAACGCATTACGTCATATGGGATGACGTTATAACGTATTACGTCGTATGGAATACCGTTATAACGTATTAGGTTATATGGTATGACGTTATATCGCATTACATTATATGGGATGACGTTATAACGTATTACGTAATATGGGATGACGTTATAACGTAATAGGTTATATGGTATAACGTTATAACGTATTACGTTATGTGGTATGACGTTATAACGCAATAGGTTATATGGTATGACGTTATAATGTAATATGTTATATGGTATGACGTTATAACGTAAATAGGTTATATAGTATGACGTTATACCGTATTACGTTATATGGGATGACGTTATAACGCATTACGTAATATGGATGACGTTATAACGTATTACGTTATGTGGGACGACGCTATAACGTATTGCGTTATATGGTATGACGTTATAACGTATTACGTTATATGGGATGACGTTATAACGTATTACGTTATATGGAATACCGTTATAACGTATTAGGTTATATGGTATGACGTTATAACGTATTACGTTATATGGGATGACGTTATAACGTATTACGTTATATGGGATGACGTTATATCGTATTACGTTATGTGGGATGACGTTATAACGTATTACGTTATGTGGTATGACGTCATAACTTATTACGTTATATCGTAATAGGTTATACGGTATGACGTTATAACGTAATACGTTATATGGTATGACGTTATAACGCATTACGTAATATGGGACGACGTTATAACGCATTACGTCATATTGGATGACGTTATAACGTATTACGTCATATGGAATACCGTTATAACGTATTAGGTTATATGGTATGACGTTATATCGTATTACATTATATGGGATGACCTTATAACGTATTACGTAATATGGGATGACGTTATAACGTAATAGGTTATACGGTATGACGTTATAACGTAATACGTTATATGGGATGACGTTATAACGCATTACGTAATATGGGATGACGTTATAACGTATTACGTTATATGGTATGACGTTATAACGTATTACGTTATATGGTATGACGTTATAACGTATTACGTTATATGGAATACCGTTATAACGTATTAGGTTATATGGTATGACGTTATAACGTATTACGTTATATGGGATGACGTTATAACGTAATACGTTATACGGTATGACGTTATAACGTAATACGTTATATGGTATGACGTTATAACGTATTAGGTTATATGGTATGACGTTATAACGTATTACGTAATATGGGATGACGTTATAACGTAATAGGTTATATGGTATAACGTTATAACGTATTACGTTATGTGGTATGACGTTATAACGTAATAGGTTATATGGTATGACGTTATAACGTAATATGTTGTGTGGTATGACGTTATAACGTAAATAGGTTATATAGTATGACGTTATACCGTATTACGTTATATGGGATGACGTTATAACGCATTACGTTATATGGGATGACGTTATAACTTATTACGTTATATGGAATACCGTTATAACGTATTAGGTTATATGGTATGACGTTATAACGTATTACGTTATATGGGATGACGTTATAACGTATTCCGTTATATGGGATGACGTTATAACGTATTACGTTGTATGGGATGACGTTATAACGTAATACGTTATACGGTATGACGTTATAACGTAATACGTTATATGGTATGACGTTATAACGTAATAGGTTATACGGTATGACGTTATAACGTAATACGTTATATGGGACGACGTTATAACGCATTACGTTATATGGGATGACGTTATAACGCATCACGTAATATGGGATGACGTTATAACGTTTTACGTTATATGGTATGACGTTATAACGTATTACGTTATGTGGGACGACGTTATAACGTATTGCGTTATATGGGATGACGTTATAACGTATTACGTTATATGGGATGACGTTATAACGTAATAGGTTATATGGTATAACGTCATAACGTATTACGTTATATGGTATGACGTTATAACGTAATAGGTTATACGGTATGACGTTTTAACGTAATACGTTATATGGTATGACTTTATAACGTAAATAGGTAATATGGTATGACGTTATACCGTATTACGTTATATGGGATGACGTTATAACGCATTACGTAATATGGGATGACGTTATAACGTATTACGTTATATGGTATGACGTTATAACGTATTACGTTATGTGGGACGACGTTATAACGTATTGCGTTATATGGGATGACGTTATAACGTATTACGTTATATGGGATGACGTTATAACGTAATAGGTTATACGGTATGACGTTATAACGTAATACGTTATATGGTATGACGTTATAACGTAATACGTTATATGGCATGACGTTATAACGTAAATAGGTTATATGGTATGACGTTATACCGTATTACGTTATATGGGATGACGTTATAACGTATTACGTTATATGGAATACCGTCATATCGTATTAGGTTATATGGTATGACGTTATTACGTATTACGTTATATGTGATGACGTTATAACGTATTACGTTATATGGGATGACGTTATAACGTATTACGTTATATGGGATGACGTTATAACGTAATAGGTTATATGGTATAACGTCATAACGTATTACGTTATATGGTATGACGTTATAACGTAATAGGTTATACGGTATGACGTTATAACGTAATACGTTATATGGTAAGACGTTATAACGTAAATAGGTTATATGGTATGACGTCATACCGTATTACGTTATATGGGATGACGTTATAACGCATTACGTAATATGGGATGACGTTATAACGTATTACGTTATATGGTATGACGTTATAACGTATTACGTTATGTGGGACGACGTTATAACGTATTGCGTTATATGGTATGCCGTTATAACGTATTACGTTATATGGTATGACGTTATAACGTAATAGGTTATACGGTATGACGTTATAACGTAATACGTTATATGGTATGACGTTATAACGCATTACGTAATATGGGACGACGTTATAACGCATTACGTCATATGGGATGACGTTATAACGTATTACGTCGTATGGAATACCGTTATAACGTATTAGGTTATATGGTATGACGTTATATCGCATTACATTATATGGGATGACGTTATAACGTATTACGTAATATGGGATGACGTTATAACGTAATAGGTTATATGGTATAACGTTATAACGTATTACGTTATGTGGTATGACGTTATAACGCAATAGGTTATATGGTATGACGTTATAATGTAATATGTTATATGGTATGACGTTATAACGTAAATAGGTTATATAGTATGACGTTATACCGTATTACGTTATATGGGATGACGTTATAACGCATTACGTAATATGGATGACGTTATAACGTATTACGTTATGTGGGACGACGCTATAACGTATTGCGTTATATGGTATGACGTTATAACGTATTACGTTATATGGGATGACGTTATAACGTATTACGTTATATGGAATACCGTTATAACGTATTAGGTTATATGGTATGACGTTATAACGTATTACGTTATATGGGATGACGTTATAACGTATTACGTTATATGGGATGACGTTATATCGTATTACGTTATGTGGGATGACGTTATAACGTATTACGTTATGTGGTATGACGTCATAACTTATTACGTTATATCGTAATAGGTTATACGGTATGACGTTATAACGTAATACGTTATATGGTATGACGTTATAACGCATTACGTAATATGGGACGACGTTATAACGCATTACGTCATATTGGATGACGTTATAACGTATTACGTCATATGGAATACCGTTATAACGTATTAGGTTATATGGTATGACGTTATATCGTATTACATTATATGGGATGACCTTATAACGTATTACGTAATATGGGATGACGTTATAACGTAATAGGTTATATGGTATAACGTTATAACGTATTACGTTATGTGATATGACGTTATAACGTAATAGGTTATATGGTATGACGTTATAACGTAATATGTTGTGTGGTATGACGTTATAACGTAAATAGGTTATATAGTATGACGTTATACCGTATTACGTTATATGGGATGACGTTATAACGCATTACGTTATATGGGATGACGTTATAACGTATTACGTTATATGGAATACCGTTATAACGTATTAGGTTATATGGTATGACGTTATAACGTATTACGTTATATGGGATGACGTTATAACGTATTACGTTATATGGGATGACGTTATAACGTATTACGTTGTATGGGATGACGTTATAACGTAATAGGTTATATGGTATAACGTCATAACGTATTACGTTATATGGTATGACGTTATAACGTAATAGGTTATACGGTATGACGTTATAACGTAATACGTTATATGGGATGACGTTATAACGCATTACGTAATATGGGATGACGTTATAACGTATTACGTTATATGGTATGACGTTATAACGTATTACGTTATATGGTATGACGTTATAACGTATTACGTTATATGGAATACCGTTATAACGTATTAGGTTATATGGTATGACGTTATAGCGTATTACGTTATATGGGATGACGTTATAACGTAATACGTTATACGGTATGACGTTATAACGTAATACGTTATATGGTATGACGTTATAACGTATTAGGTTATATGGTATGACGTTATAACGTATTACGTTATATGGGATGACGTTATAACGTATTACGTTATATGGGATGACGTTATAACGTATTACGTTGTATGGGATGACGTTATAACGTAATAGGTTATATGGTATAACGTCATAACGTATTACGTTATATGGTGTGACGTTATAACGTAATAGGTTATACGGTATGACGTTATAACGTAATACGTTATATGGGACGACGTTATAACGCATTACGTTATATGGGATGACGTTATAACGCATCACGTAATATGGGATGACGTTATAACGTTTTACGTTATATGGTATGACGTTATAACGTATTACGTTATGTGGGACGACGTTATAACGTATTGCGTTATATGGGATGACGTTATAACGTATTACGTTATATGGGATGACGTTATAACGTAATAGGTTATATGGTATAACGTCATAACGTATTACGTTATATGGTATGACGTTATAACGTAATTGGTTATACGGTATGACGTTTTAACGTAATACGTTATATGGTATGACTTTATAACGTAAATAGGTAATATGGTATGACGTTATACCGTATTACGTTATATGGGATGACGTTATAACGCATTACGTAATATGGGATGACGTTATAACGTATTACGTTATATGGTATGACGTTATAACGTATTACGTTATGTGGGACGACGTTATAACGTATTGCGTTATATGGGATGACGTTATAACGTATTACGTTATATGGGATGACGTTATAACGTAATAGGTTATACGGTATGACGTTATAACGTAATACGTTATATGGTATGACGTTATAACGTAATACGTTATATGGCATGACGTTATAACGTAAATAGGTTATATGGTATGACGTTATACCGTATTACGTTATATGGGATGACGTTATAACGTATTACGTTATATGGAATACCGTCATATCGTATTAGGTTATATGGTATGACGTTATTACGTATTACGTTATATGTGATGACGTTATAACGTATTACGTTATATGGGATGACGTTATAACGTATTACGTTATATGGGATGACGTTATAACGTAATAGGTTATATGGTATAACGTCATAACGTATTACGTTATATGGTATGACGTTATAACGTAATAGGTTATACGGTATGACGTTATAACGTAATACGTTATATGGTAAGACGTTATAACGTAAATAGGTTATATGGTATGACGTCATACCGTATTACGTTATATGGGATGACGTTATAACGCATTACGTAATATGGGATGACGTTATAACGTATTACGTTATATGGTATGACGTTATAACGTATTACGTTATGTGGGACGACGTTATAACGTATTGCGTTATATGGTATGCCGTTATAACGTATTACGTTATATGGTATGACGTTATAACGTAATAGGTTATACGGTATGACGTTATAACGTAATACGTTATATGGTATGACGTTATAACGCATTACGTAATATGGGACGACGTTATAACGCATTACGTCATATGGGATGACGTTATAACGTATTACGTCGTATGGAATACCGTTATAACGTATTAGGTTATATGGTATGACGTTATATCGCATTACATTATATGGGATGACGTTATAACGTATTACGTAATATGGGATGACGTTATAACGTAATAGGTTATATGGTATAACGTTATAACGTATTACGTTATGTGGTATGACGTTATAACGCAATAGGTTATATGGTATGACGTTATAATGTAATATGTTATATGGTATGACGTTATAACGTAAATAGGTTATATAGTATGACGTTATACCGTATTACGTTATATGGGATGACGTTATAACGCATTACGTAATATGGATGACGTTATAACGTATTACGTTATGTGGGACGACGCTATAACGTATTGCGTTATATGGTATGACGTTATAACGTATTACGTTATATGGGATGACGTTATAACGTATTACGTTATATGGAATACCGTTATAACGTATTAGGTTATATGGTATGACGTTATAACGTATTACGTTATATGGGATGACGTTATAACGTATTACGTTATATGGGATGACGTTATATCGTATTACGTTATGTGGGATGACGTTATAACGTATTACGTTATGTGGTATGACGTCATAACTTATTACGTTATATCGTAATAGGTTATACGGTATGACGTTATAACGTAATACGTTATATGGTATGACGTTATAACGCATTACGTAATATGGGACGACGTTATAACGCATTACGTCATATTGGATGACGTTATAACGTATTACGTCATATGGAATACCGTTATAACGTATTAGGTTATATGGTATGACGTTATATCGTATTACATTATATGGGATGACCTTATAACGTATTACGTAATATGGGATGACGTTATAACGTAATAGGTTATATGGTATAACGTTATAACGTATTACGTTATGTGATATGACGTTATAACGTAATAGGTTATATGGTATGACGTTATAACGTAATATGTTGTGTGGTATGACGTTATAACGTAAATAGGTTATATAGTATGACGTTATACCGTATTACGTTATATGGGATGACGTTATAACGCATTACGTTATATGGGATGACGTTATAACGTATTACGTTATATGGAATACCGTTATAACGTATTAGGTTATATGGTATGACGTTATAACGTATTACGTTATATGGGATGACGTTATAACGTATTACGTTATATGGGATGACGTTATAACGTATTACGTTGTATGGGATGACGTTATAACGTAATAGGTTATATGGTATAACGTCATAACGTATTACGTTATATGGTATGACGTTATAACGTAATAGGTTATACGGTATGACGTTATAACGTAATACGTTATATGGGATGACGTTATAACGCATTACGTAATATGGGATGACGTTATAACGTATTACGTTATATGGTATGACGTTATAACGTATTACGTTATATGGTATGACGTTATAACGTATTACGTTATATGGAATACCGTTATAACGTATTAGGTTATATGGTATGACGTTATAACGTATTACGTTATATGGGATGACGTTATAACGTAATACGTTATACGGTATGACGTTATAACGTAATACGTTATATGGTATGACGTTATAACGTATTAGGTTATATGGTATGACGTTATAACGTATTACGTTATATGGGATGACGTTATAACGTATTACGTTATATGGGATGACGTTATAACGTATTACGTTGTATGGGATGACGTTATAACGTAATAGGTTATATGGTATAACGTCATAACGTATTACGTTATATGGTGTGACGTTATAACGTAATAGGTTATACGGTATGACGTTATAACGTAATACGTTATATGGGACGACGTTATAACGCATTACGTTATATGGGATGACGTTATAACGCATCACGTAATATGGGATGACGTTATAACGTTTTACGTTATATGGTATGACGTTATAACGTATTACGTTATGTGGGACGACGTTATAACGTATTGCGTTATATGGGATGACGTTATAACGTATTACGTTATATGGGATGACGTTATAACGTAATAGGTTATATGGTATAACGTCATAACGTATTACGTTATATGGTATGACGTTATAACGTAATTGGTTATACGGTATGACGTTTTAACGTAATACGTTATATGGTATGACTTTATAACGTAAATAGGTAATATGGTATGACGTTATACCGTATTACGTTATATGGGATGACGTTATAACGCATTACGTAATATGGGATGACGTTATAACGTATTACGTTATATGGTATGACGTTATAACGTATTACGTTATGTGGGACGACGTTATAACGTATTGCGTTATATGGGATGACGTTATAACGTATTACGTTATATGGGATGACGTTATAACGTAATAGGTTATACGGTATGACGTTATAACGTAATACGTTATATGGTATGACGTTATAACGTAATACGTTATATGGCATGACGTTATAACGTAAATAGGTTATATGGTATGACGTTATACCGTATTACGTTATATGGGATGACGTTATAACGTATTACGTTATATGGAATACCGTTATATCGTATTAGGTTATATGGTATGACGTTATTACGTATTACGTTATATGTGATGACGTTATAACGTATTACGTTATATGGGATGACGTTATAACGTATTACGTTATATGGGATGACGTTATAACGTAATAGGTTATATGGTATAACGTCATAACGTATTACGTTATATGGTATGACGCTATAACGTAATTGGTTATACGGTATGACGTTATAACGTAATACGTTATATGGTAAGACGTTATAACGTAAATAGGTTATATGGTATGACGTCATACCGTATTACGTTATATGGGATGACGTTATAACGCATTACGTAATATGGGATGACGTTATAACGTATTACGTTATATGGTATGACGTTATAACGTATTACGTTATGTGGGACGACGTTATAACGTATTGCGTTATATGGTATGCCGTTATAACGTATTACGTTATATGGTATGACGTTATAACGTAATAGGTTATACGGTATGACGTTATAACGTAATATGTTATATGGTATGACGTTATAACGCATTACGTAATATGGGACGACGTTATAACGCATTACGTCATATGGGATGACGTTATAACGTATTACGTCATATGGAATACCGTTATAACGTATTAGGTTATATGGTATGACGTTATATCGCATTACATTATATTGGATGACGTTATAACGTATTACGTAATATGGGATGACGTTATAACGTAATAGGTTATATGGTATAACGTTATAACGTATTACGTTATGTGGTATGACGTTATAACGTAATAGGTTATATGGTATGACGTTATAATGTAATATGTTATATGGTATGACGTTATAACGTAATTAGGTTATATAGTATGACGTTATACCGTATTACGATATATGGGATGACGTTATAACGCATTACGTAATATGGATGACGTTATAACGTATTACGTTATGTGGGACGACGCTATAACGTATTGCGTTATATGGTATGACGTTATAACGTATTACGTTATATGGGATGACGTTATAACGTATTACGTTATATGGAATACCGTTATAACGTATTAGGTTATATGGTATGACGTTATAACGTATTACGTTATATGGGATGACGTTATAACGTATTACGTTATATGGGATGACGTTATAACGTATTACGTTGTATGGGATGACGTTATAACGTAATAGGTTATATGGTATAACGTCATAACGTATTACGTTATATGGTATGGCGTTATAACGTAATAGGTTATACGGTATGACGTTATAACGTAATACGTTATATGGTGTGACGATATAACGTATTACGTAATATGGGACGACGTTATAACGCATTACGTCACATGGGATGACGTTATAACGTATTACGTTATATGGAATACCGTTACAACGTATTAGGTTATATGGTATGACGTTATAACGTATTACGTTATATGGGATGACGTTATAACGTATTACGTTATATGGGATGACGTTATAACGTATTACGTTGTATGGGATGACGTTATAACGTAATAGGTTATATGGTATAACGTCATAACGTATTACGTTATATGGTATGGCGTTATAACGTAATAGGTTATACGGTACGACGTTATAACGTAATACGTTATATGGTATGACGATATAACGTATTACGTAATATGGGACGACGTTATAACGCATTACGTCATATGGGATGACGTTATAACGTATTACGTTATGTGGAATATCGTTATAACGTATTAGGTTATATGGTATGACGTTATAACGTATTACATTATATGGGATGACGTTATAACGTATTACGTAATATGGGATGACGTTATAACGTAATAGGTTATATGGTATAACGTTACAACGTATTATGTTATATGATATGACGTTATAATGTAATAGGTTATATGGTATGACGTTATAACGTAATACGTCTTATGGTATGACGTTATAACGTAAATAGGTTATACGGTATGACGCTATACCGTATTACGTTATATGGGATGACGTTATAACGTATTACGTTATATGGAATACCGTCATATCGTATTAGGTTATATGGTATGACGTTATTACGTATTACGTTATATGTGATGACGTTATAACGTATTACGTTATATGGGATGACGTTATAACGTATTACGTTATATGGGATGACGTTATAACGTATTGCGTTATATGGTATGCCGTTATAACGTATTACGTTATATGGTATGACGTTATAACGTAATAGGTTATACGGTATGACGTTATAACGTAATACGTTATATGGTATGACGTTATAACGCATTACGTAATATGGGACGACGTTATAACGCATTACGTCATATGGGATGACGTTATAACGTATTACGTCGTATGGAATACCGTTATAACGTATTAGGTTATATGGTATGACGTTATATCGCATTACATTATATGGGATGACGTTATAACGTATTACGTAATATGGGATGACGTTATAACGTAATAGGTTATATGGTATAACGTTATAACGTATTACGTTATGTGGTATGACGTTATAACGCAATAGGTTATATGGTATGACGTTATAATGTAATATGTTATATGGTATGACGTTATAACGTAAATAGGTTATATAGTATGACGTTATACCGTATTACGTTATATGGGATGACGTTATAACGCATTACGTAATATGGATGACGTTATAACGTATTACGTTATGTGGGACGACGCTATAACGTATTGCGTTATATGGTATGACGTTATAACGTATTACGTTATATGGGATGACGTTATAACGTATTACGTTATATGGAATACCGTTATAACGTATTAGGTTATATGGTATGACGTTATAACGTATTACGTTATATGGGATGACGTTATAACGTATTACGTTATATGGGATGACGTTATATCGTATTACGTTATGTGGGATGACGTTATAACGTATTACGTTATGTAGTATGACGTCATAACTTATTACGTTATATCGTAATAGGTTATACGGTATGACGTTATAACGTAATACGTTATATGGTATGACGTTATAACGCATTACGTAATATGGGACGACGTTATAACGCATTACGTCATATTGGATGACGTTATAACGTATTACGTCATATGGAATACCGTTATAACGTATTAGGTTATATGGTATGACGTTATATCGTATTACATTATATGGGATGACGTTATAACGTATTACGTAATATGGGATGACGTTATAACGTAATAGGTTATATGGTATAACGTTATAACGTATTACGTTATGTGGTATGACGTTATAACGTAATAGGTTATATGGTATGACGTTATAACGTAATATGTTGTGTGGTATGACGTTATAACGTAAATAGGTTATATAGTATGACGTTATACCGTATTACGTTATATGGGATGACGTTATAACGCATTACGTTATATGGGATGACGTTATAACGTATTACGTTATATGGAATACCGTTATAACGTATTAGGTTATATGGTATGACGTTATAACGTATTACGTTATATGGGATGACGTTATAACGTATTACGTTATATGGGATGACGTTATAACGTATTACGTTGTATGGGATGACGTTATAACGTAATAGGTTATATGGTATAACGTCATAACGTATTACGTTATATGGTATGACGTTATAACGTATTACGTTATATGGTATGACGTTATAACGTATTACGTTATATGGAATACCGTTATAACGTATTAGGTTATATGGTATGACGTTATAACGTATTACGTTATATGGGATGACGTTATAACGTAATACGTTATATGGGATGACGTTATAACGTAATACGTTATACGGTATGACGTTATAACGTAATACGTTATATGGTATGACGTTATAACGTATTAGGTTATATGGTATGACGTTATAACGTATTACGTTATATGGGATGACGTTATAACGTATTACGTTATATGGGATGACGTTATAACGTATTACGTTGTATGGGATGACGTTATAACGTAATAGGTTATATGGTATAACGTCATAACGTATTACGTTATATGGTGTGACGTTATAACGTAATAGGTTATACGGTATGACGTTATAACGTAATACGTTATATGGGACGACGTTATAACGCATTACGTTATATGGGATGACGTTATAACGCATCACGTAATATGGGATGACGTTATAACGTTTTACGTTATATGGTATGACGTTATAACGTATTACGTTATGTGGGACGACGTTATAACGTATTGCGTTATATGGGATGACGTTATAACGTATTACGTTATATGGGATGACGTTATAACGTAATAGGTTATATGGTATAACGTCATAACGTATTACGTTATATGGTATGACGTTATAACGTAATAGGTTATACGGTATGACGTTTTAACGTAATACGTTATATGGTATGACTTTATAACGTAAATAGGTAATATGGTATGACGTTATACCGTATTACGTTATATGGGATGACGTTATAACGTATTACGTTATATGGTATGACGTTATAACGTATTACGTTATGTGGGACGACGTTATAACGTATTGCGTTATATGGGATGACGTTATAACGTATTACGTTATATGGGATGACGTTATAACGTAATAGGTTATACGGTATGACGTTATAACGTAATACGTTATATGGTATGACGTTATAACGTAATACGTTATATGGCATGACGTTATAACGTAAATAGGTTATATGGTATGACGTTATACCGTATTACGTTATATGGGATGACGTTATAACGTATTACGTTATATGGAATACCGTTATATCGTATTAGGTTATATGGTATGACGTTATTACGTATTACGTTATATGTGATGACGTTATAACGTATTACGTTATATGGGATGACGTTATAACGTATTACGTTATATGGTATGACGTTATAACGTAAATAGGTTATATGGAATGACGTTATAACGTATTACGTTATATGGTATGACGTTATAACGTAAATAGGTTATATGGAATGACGTTATAACGTATTACGTTATATGGTATGACGTTATAACGTAAATAGGTTATATGGTATGACGTTATACCGTATTACGTTATATGGGATGACGTTATAACGTATTACGTAATATGGGATGACGTTATAACGTATTACGTTATATGGGATGACGTTGTACCGAATTACGTTATATGAGATGACGTTATAACTTATTACGTTATATGGGATGACGTTATAATGTATTACGTTATATGGGATGACGTTATAACGTATTACGCTATATGGTATGACGTTATAACGTAATAGGTTATATGGTATGGCGTCATAACGTAATACGTTATATGGTATGACGTTATAACGTAAATAGGTTATATGGTATGACGTTATACCGTATTACGTTATATGGTATGACGTTATACCGTATTACGTTATGTGGCATGATGTTATAACGGTTTACGTTATGTGGTATGACGTTATAACGTATTACGTTATATGGTGTGACGTCGTAACGTATTACGTTATGTGGGATGACGTTATAACGAAATAGGTTATATGGTATGACGTTATAACGTAACAGGTTATATGGCATGATATTATAATGTATTACGTTGTATGGTTTGACGTTATAACGTATTACGTTATATGGGATGACGTTATAACGTATTACGTTATATGGGATGACGTTGTACCGAATTACGTTATATGAGATGACGTTATAACTTATTACGTTATATGGGATGACGTTATAATGTATTACGTTATATGGGATGACGTTATAACGTATTACGCTATATGGTATGACGTTATAACGTAATAGGTTATATGGTATGGCGTCATAACGTAATACGTTATATGGTATGACGTTATAACGTAAATAGGTTATATGGTATGACGTTATACCGTATTACGTTATATGGTATGACGTTATACCGTATTACGTTATGTGGCATGATGTTATAACGGTTTACGTTATGTGGTATGACGTTATAACGTATTACGTTATATGGTGTGACGTCGTAACGTATTACGTTATGTGGGATGACGTTATAACGAAATAGGTTATATGGTATGACGTTATAACGTAACAGGTTATATGGCATGATATTATAATGTATTACGTTGTATGGTTTGACGTTATAACGTATTACGTTATATGGGATGACGTTATAACGTATTACGTTATATGGGATGACGTTATAACGTAATAGGTTATATGGTATGACGTTTTAACGTATTACGTTATATGGTATGACGTTATAACGTAAATAGGTTATATGGAATGACGTTATACCGTATTACGTTATATGGGATGACGTTATAACGTATTACGTAATATGGGATGACGTTATAACGTATTACGTTATATGGTATGACGTTATAACGTAAATAGGTTATATGGAATGACGTTATAACGTATTACGTTATATGGTATGACGTTATAACGTAAAAAGGTTATATGGAATGACGTTATAACGTATTACGTTATATGGTATGACGTTATAACGTAAATAGGTTATATGGTATGACGTTATACCGTATTACGTTATATGGGATGACGTTATAACGTATTACGTAATATGGGATGACGTTATAACGTATTACGTTATATGGGATGACGTTATACCGAATTACGTTATATGAGATGACGTTATAACTTATTACGTTATATGGGATGACGTTATAATGTATTACGTTATATGGGATGACGTTATAACGTATTACGCTATATGGTATGACGTTATAACGTAATAGGTTATATGGTATGGCGTCATAACGTAATAAGTTATATGGTATGACGTTATAACGTAAATAGGTTATATGGTATGACGTTATACCGTATTACGTTATATGGTATGACGTTATACCGTATTACGTTATGTGGCATGATGTTATAACGGTTTACGTTATGTGGTATGACGTTATAACGTATTACGTTATATGGTGTGACGTTGTAACGTATTACGTTATGTGGGATGACGTTATAACGAAATAGATTATATGGTATGACGTTATAACGTAACAGGTTATATGGCATGATATTATAATGTATTACGTTGTGTGGTTTGACGTTATAACATATTACGTTATATGGTATGACGTTGTAACATATTACGTTATATGGGATGACGTTATAACGAAATAGGTTATATGGTATGACGTTATAACGTAATAGGTTATATGGTATGACGTTATACCGAATTACGTTGTATGGGATGACGTTATAACGTATTACGTAATATGGGAAAACGTTATAACGTATTTCCTTATATGGGATGACGTCATAACGTATTACGTAATATGGGATGACGTTATAACGTATTACGTTATGTGGGACGACGTTATAACGTATTGCGTTATATGGGATGACGTTATAACCTATTACGTTATATGGGATGACGTTATAACGTATTACGTTATATGGAATGACGTTATAACGTATTACGTAATATGGGATGACGTTATAACGTATTACGTTACGTGGGACGACGTTATAACGTATTGCGTTATATGGGATGACGTTATAACGTATTGCGTTATATGGTTTGACGTTATAACGTATTGCGTTATATGGTTTGACGTTATAACGTATTACGTTATATGGGATGACGTTATAACGAAATAGGTTATATGGTATGACGTTATAACGTATTACGTTATATGGTATGACGTTATAACGTAATAGGTTATATGGTATGACGTTATAACATAATAGGTTATATGGTACGACGTTATACCGAATCACGTTATATGGGATGACGTTATAACGTATTACGTTATATGGGATGACGTTATAACGTATTACGTAATATGGGATGACGTTATAACGTATTACGTTACGTGGGACGACGTTATAACGTATTGCGTTATATGGGATGACGTTATAACGTATTGCGTTATATGGTTTGACGTTATAACGTATTACGTTATATGGGATGACGTTATAACGAAATAGGTTATATGGTATGACGTTATAACGTATTACGTTATATGGTATGACGTTATAACGTAAATAGGTTATATGGTATGACGTTATAACGTATTACGTTATATGCTATGACGTTATAACGTAAATAGGTTATATGGTATTACGTTATACCGTATTACGTTATATGGTATGACGTTATAACGTAAATAGGTTATATGGAATGACGTTATAACGTATTACGTTATATGGTATGACGTTATAACGTAAATATGTTATATGGAATGACGTTATAATGTATTACGTTATATGGGATGACGTTATAACGTATTACGCTATATGGTATGACGTTATAACGTAATAGGTTATATGGTATGGCGTCATAACGTAATACGTTATATGGTATGACGTTATAACGTATTACGTTATATGGGATGACGTTATAACGTATTTCGTTATATGGGATGACGTTATAACGTATTTCGTTATATGGGATGACGTTATACCGAATTACGTTGTATGGGATGACGTTATAACGTATTGCGTACTATGGGATGACGTTATAACGTATTTCCTTATATGGGATGACGTTATAACGTATTACGTAATATAGGATGACGTTATAACGTATTACGTTATGTGGGACGACGTTATAACGTATTGCGTTATATGGTATAACGTTATAACGTATTACGTTATATGGTATGACGTTATAACGTATTACGTTATATGGGATGACGTTATAACGTATTTCGTTATATGGGATGACTTTATAACGTATCACGTAATGCGGGATGACGTTATAACGTATTACGTTATGTGGGACGACGTTATAACGTATTGCGTTATATGGGATGACGTTATAACGTATTACGTTATATGGGATGACGTTATAACGTATTACGATATATGGGATGGCGTTATGACGTAATTGGTTATATGGTATAACGTTATAACGTATTACGCTATATGGTATGACGCTATAACGTAATAGGTTATATGGTATGACGTTATAACCTAATACGTTATATGGTATGACGTTATAACGTAAATAGGTTATATGGTATGACGTTATACCGTATTACGTCATATGGGATGACGTTATAACGTATTACGTTATATGGGATGACGTTATAACGTAATAGATTATATGCTATGACGTTATAACGTAATAGGTTATATGGTATGACGTTATACCGAATTACGTTATATGGCATGACGTTATAATGTATTACGTTATATGGGATGACGTTACAACGTATTTCGTTATATGGGATGACGTTATAACGTATTACGTAATATGGGATGACGTTATAACGTATTACGTTATGTGGGATGACGTTATAACGAAATAGGTTATATGGTATGACGCTATAACGTATTACGTTATATGGTATGACGTTATAACGTATTACGTAATATGGGATGACGTTATAACGTATTACGTTACGTGGGACGACGTTATAACGTATTGCGTTATATGGGATGACGTTATAACGTATTGCGTTATATGGTATGACGCTATAACGTATTACGTTATATGGGATGACGTTATAACGAAATAGGTTATATGGTATGACGCTATAACGTATTACGTTATATGGGATGACGTTATAACGAAATAGGTTATATGGTATGACGTTATAACGTATTACGTTATGTGGGACGACGTTATAACGTATTGCGTTATATGGTATAACGTTATAACGTATTACGTTATATGGTATGACGTTATAACGTATTACGTTATATGGGATGACGTTATAACGTATTACGTTATATGGTGTGACGTCGTAACGTATTACGTTATGTGGGATGACGTTATAACGAAATAGGTTATATGGTATGACGTTACAACGTAACAGGTTATATGGCATGATATTATAATGTATTACGTTGTATGGTTTGACGTTATAACGTATTACGTTATATGGGATGACGTTATAACGTATTACGTTATATGGGATGACGTTATAACGTAATAGGTTATATGGTATGACGTTTTAACGTATTACGTTATATGGTATGACGTTATAACCTAAATAGGTTATATGGTATAACGTTATACCGTATTACGTTATATGGGATGACGTTATAACGTATTACGTAATATGGGATGACGTTATAACGTATTACGTTATATGGTATGACGTTGTAACGTAAATAGGTTATATGGTATTACGTTATACCGTATTACGTTATATGGTATGACGTTATAACGTAAATAGGTTATATGGAATGACGTTATAACGTATTACGTTATATGGTATGACGTTATAACGTAAATATGTTATATGGAATGACGTTATAATGTATTACGTTATATGGGATGACGTTATAACGTATTACGCTATATGGTATGACGTTATAACGTAATAGGTTATATGGTATGGCGTCATAACGTAATACGTTATATGGTATGACGTTATAACGTATTACGTTATATGGGATGACGTTATAACGTATTACGTTATATGGGATGACGTTATAACGTATTTCGTTATATGGGATGACGTTATACCGAATTACGTTGTATGGGATGACGTTATAACGTATTGCGTACTATGGGATGACGTTATAACGTATTTCCTTATATGGAATGACGTTATAACGTATTACGTAATATAGGATGACGTTATAACGTATTACGTTATGTGGGACGACGTTATAACGTATTGCGTTATATGGTATAACGTTATAACGTATTACGTTATATGGTATGACGTTATAACGTATTACGTTATATGGGATGACGTTATAACGTATTTCGTTATATGGGATGACTTTATAACGTATCACGTAATGCGGGATGACGTTATAACGTATTACGTTATGTGGGACGACGTTATAACGTATTGCGTTATATGGGATGACGTTATAACGTATTACGTTATATGGGATGACGTTATAACGTATTACGATATATGGGATGGCGTTATGACGTAATTGGTTATATGGTATAACGTTATAACGTATTACGCTATATGGTATGACGCTATAACGTAATAGGTTATATGGTATGACGTTATAACCTAATACGTTATATGGTATGACGTTATAACGTAAATAGGTTATATGGTATGACGTTATACCGTATTACGTCATATGGGATGACGTTATAACGTATTACGTTATATGGGATGACGTTATAACGTAATAGATTATATGCTATGACGTTATAACGTAATAGGTTATATGGTATGACGTTATACCGAATTACGTTATATGGCATGACGTTATAATGTATTACGTTATATGGGATGACGTTACAACGTATTTCGTTATATGGGATGACGTTATAACGTATTACGTAATATGGGATGACGTTATAACGTATTACGTTATGTGGGATGACGTTATAACGAAATAGGTTATATGGTATGACGCTATAACGTATTACGTTATATGGTATGACGTTATAACGTATTACGTAATATGGGATGACGTTATAACGTATTACGTTACGTGGGACGACGTTATAACGTATTGCGTTATATGGGATGACGTTATAACGTATTGCGTTATATGGTATAACGCTATAACGTATTACGTTATATGGGATGACGTTATAACGAAATAGGTTATATGGTATGACGCTATAACGTATTACGTTATATGGGATGACGTTATAACGAAATAGGTTATATGGTATGACGTTATAACGTATTACGTTATGTGGGACGACGTTATAACGTATTGCGTTATATGGTATAACGTTGTAACGTAAATAGGTTATATGGAATGACGTTATAACGTATTACGTTATATGGTATGACGTTATAACGTAAATAGGTTATATGGAATGACGTTATAACGTATTACGTTATATGGTATGACGTTATAACGTAAATAGGTTATATGGTATGACGTTATACCGTATTACGTTATATGGGATGACGTTATAACGTATTACGTAATATGGGATGACGTTATAACGTATTACGTTATATGGGATGACGTTATACCGAATTACGTTATATGAGATGACGTTATAACTTATTACGTTATATGGGATGACGTTATAATGTATTACGTTATATGGGATGACGTTATAACGTATTACGCTATATGGTATGACGTTATAACGTAATAGGTTATATGGTATGGCGTCATAACGTAATACGTTATATGGTATGACGTTATAACGTAAATAGGTTATATGGTATGACGTTATACCGTATTACGTTATATGGTATGACGTTATACCGTATTACGTTATGTGGCATGATGTTATAACGGTTTACGTTATGTGGTATGACGTTATAACGTATTACGTTATATGGTGTGACGTCGTAACGTATTACGTTATGTGGGATGACGTTATAACGAAATAGGTTATATGGTATGACGTTATAACGTAACAGGTTATATGGCATGATATTATAATGTATTACGTTGTATGGTTTGACGTTATAACGTATTACGTTATATGGGATGACGTTATAACGTATTACGTTATATGGGATGACGTTATAACGTAATAGGTTATATGGTATGACGTTTTAACGTATTACGTTATATGGTATGACGTTATAACGTAAATAGGTTATATGGTATGACGTTATACCGTATTACGTTATATGGGATGACGTTATAACGTATTACGTAATATGGGATGACGTTATAACGTATTACGTTATATGGTATGACGTTATAACGTAAATAGGTTATATGGAATGACGTTATAACGTATTACGTTATATGGTATGACGTTATAACGTAAAAAGGTTATATGGAATGACGTTATAACGTATTACGTTATATGGTATGACGTTATAACGTAAATAGGTTATATGGTATGACGTTATACCGTATTACGTTATATGGGATGACGTTATAACGTATTACGTAATATGGGATGACGTTATAACGTATTACGTTATATGGGATGACGTTATACCGAATTACGTTATATGAGATGACGTTATAACTTATTACGTTATATGGGATGACGTTATAATGTATTACGTTATATGGGATGACGTTATAACGTATTACGCTATATGGTATGACGTTATAACGTAATAGGTTATATGGTATGGCGTCATAACGTAATACGTTATATGGTATGACGTTATAACGTAAATATGTTATATGGAATGACGTTATAATGTATTACGTTATATGGGATGACGTTATAACGTATTACGCTATATGGTATGACGTTATAACGTAATAGGTTATATGGTATGGCGTCATAACGTAATACGTTATATGGTATGACGTTATAACGTATTACGTTATATGGGATGACGTTATAACGTATTTCGTTATATGGGATGACGTTATAACGTATTTCGTTATATGGGATGACGTTATACCGAATTACGTTGTATGGGATGACGTTATAACGTATTGCGTACTATGGGATGACGTTATAACGTATTTCCTTATATGGGATGACGTTATAACGTATTACGTAATATAGGATGACGTTATAACGTATTACGTTATGTGGGACGACGTTATAACGTATTGCGTTATATGGTATAACGTTATAACGTATTACGTTATATGGTATGACGTTATAACGTATTACGTTATATGGGATGACGTTATAACGTATTTCGTTATATGGGATGACTTTATAACGTATCACGTAATGCGGGATGACGTTATAACGTATTACGTTATGTGGGACGACGTTATAACGTATTGCGTTATATGGGATGACGTTATAACGTATTACGTTATATGGGATGACGTTATAACGTATTACGATATATATGGGATGGCGTTATGACGTAATTGGTTATATGGTATAACGTTATAACGTATTACGCTATATGGTATGACGCTATAACGTAATAGGTTATATGGTATGACGTTATAACCTAATACGTTATATGGTATGACGTTATAACGTAAATAGGTTATATGGTATGACGTTATACCGTATTACGTCATATGGGATGACGTTATAACGTATTACGTTACATGGGATGACGTTATAACGTAATAGATTATATGCTATGACGTTATAACGTAATAGGTTATATGGTATGACGTTATACCGAATTACGTTATATGGCATGACGTTATAATGTATTACGTTATATGGGATGACGTTACAACGTATTTCGTTATATGGGATGACGTTATAACGTATTACGTAATATGGGATGACGTTATAACGTATTACGTTATGTGGGATGACGTTATAACGAAATAGGTTATATGGTATGACGCTATAACGTATTACGTTATATGGTATGACGTTATAACGTATTACGTAATATGGGATGACGTTATAACGTATTACGTTACGTGGGACGACGTTATAACGTATTGCGTTATATGGGATGACGTTATAACGTATTGCGTTATATGGTATGACGCTATAACGTATTACGTTATATGGGATGACGTTATAACGAAATAGGTTATATGGTATGACGCTATAACGTATTACGTTATATGGGATGACGTTATAACGAAATAGGTTATATGGTATGACGTTATAACGTATTACGTTATGTGGGACGACGTTATAACGTATTGCGTTATATGGTATAACGTTATAACGTATTACGTTATATGGTATGACGTTATAACGTATTACGTTATATGGGATGACGTTATAACGTATTACGTTATATGGTGTGACGTCGTAACGTATTACGTTATGTGGGATGACGTTATAACGAAATAGGTTATATGGTATGACGTTACAACGTAACAGGTTATATGGCATGATATTATAATGTATTACGTTGTATGGTTTGACGTTATAACGTATTACGTTATATGGGATGACGTTATAACGTATTACGTTATATGGGATGACGTTATAACGTAATAGGTTATATGGTATGACGTTTTAACGTATTACGTTATATGGTATGACGTTATAACCTAAATAGGTTATATGGTATAACGTTATACCGTATTACGTTATATGGGATGACGTTATAACGTATTACGTAATATGGGATGACGTTATAACGTATTACGTTATATGGTATGACGTTGTAACGTAAATAGGTTATATGGAATGACGTTATAACGTATTACGTTATATGGGATGACGTTATAACGTATTACGTAATATGGGATGACGTTATAACGTATTACGTTATATGGTATGACGTTGTAACGTAAATAGGTTATATGGAATGACGTTATAACGTATTACGTTATATGGTATGACGTTATAACGTAAATAGGTTATATGGAATGACGTTATAACGTATTACGTTATATGGTATGACGTTATAACGTAAATAGGTTATATGGTATGACGTTATACCGTATTACGTTATATGGGATGACGTTATAACGTATTACGTAATATGGGATGACGTTATAACGTATTACGTTATATGGGATGACGTTATACCGAATTACGTTATATGAGATGACGTTATAACTTATTACGTTATATGGGATGACGTTATAATGTATTACGTTATATGGGATGACGTTATAACGTATTACGCTATATGGTATGACGTTATAACGTAATAGGTTATATGGTATGGCGTCATAACGTAATACGTTATATGGTATGACGTTATAACGTAAATAGGTTATATGGTATGACGTTATACCGTATTACGTTATATGGTATGACGTTATACCGTATTACGTTATGTGGCATGATGTTATAACGGTTTACGTTATGTGGTATGACGTTATAACGTATTACGTTATATGGTGTGACGTCGTAACGTATTACGTTATGTGGGATGACGTTATAACGAAATAGGTTATATGGTATGACGTTATAACGTAACAGGTTATATGGCATGATATTATAATGTATTACGTTGTATGGTTTGACGTTATAACGTATTACGTTATATGGGATGACGTTATAACGTATTACGTTATATGGGATGACGTTATAACGTAATAGGTTATATGGTATGACGTTTTAACGTATTACGTTATATGGTATGACGTTATAACGTAAATAGGTTATATGGTATGACGTTATACCGTATTACGTTATATGGGATGACGTTATAACGTATTACGTAATATGGGATGACGTTATAACGTATTACGTTATATGGTATGACGTTATAACGTAAATAGGTTATATGGAATGACGTTATAACGTATTACGTTATATGGTATGACGTTATAACGTAAAATGGTTATATGGAATGACGTTATAACGTATTACGTTATATGGTATGACGTTATAACGTAAATAGGTTATATGGTATGACGTTATACCGTATTACGTTATATGGGATGACGTTATAACGTATTACGTAATATGGGATGACGTTATGACGTATTACGTTATATGGGATGACGTTATACCGAATTACGTTATATGAGATGACGTTATAACTTACTACGTTATATGGGATGACGTTATAATGTATTACGTTATATGGGATGACGTTATAACGTATTACGCTATATGGTATGACGTTATAACGTAATAGGTTATATGGTATGGCGTCATAACGTAATACGTTATATGGTATGACGTTATAACGTAAATAGGTTATATGGTATGACGTTATACCGTATTACGTTATATGGTATGACGTTATACCGTATTACGTTATGTGGCATGATGTTATAACGGTTTACGTTATGTGGTATGACGTTATAACGTATTACGTTATATGGTGTGACGTTGTAACGTATTACGTTATGTGGGATGACGTTATAACGAAATAGATTATATGGTATGACGTTATAACGTAACAGGTTATATGGCATGATATTATAATGTATTACGTTGTGTGGTTTGACGTTATAACATATTACGTTATATGGTATGACGTTGTAACGTATTACGTTATATGGGATGACGTTATAACGAAATAGGTTATATGGTATGACGTTATAACGTAATAGGTTATATGGTATGACGTTATACCGAATTACGTTGTATGGGATGACGTTATAACGTATTACGTAATATGGGAAAACGTTATAACGTATTTCCTTATATGGGATGACGTCATAACGTATTACGTAATATGGGATGACGTTATAACGTATTACGTTATGTGGGACGACGTTATAACGTATTGCGTTATATGGGATGACGTTATAACGTATTACGTTATATGGGATGACGTTATAACGTATTACGTTATATGGAATGACGTTATAACGTAAATAGGTTATATGGTATGACGTTATACCGTATTACGTTATATGGGATGACGTTATAACGTAATAGGTTATATGGTATGACGTTATAACTTAATAGGTTATATGGTACGACGTTATACCGAATCACGTTATATGGGATGACGTTATAACGTATTACGTTATATGGGATGACGTTATAACGTATTTCGTTATATGGGATGACGTTATACCGAATTACGTTGTATGGGATGACGTTATAACGTATTACGATATATGGGATGGCGTTATGACGTAATTGGTTATATGGTATAACGTTATAACGTATTACGCTATATGGTATGACGTTATAACGTAATAGGTTATATGGTATGACGTTATAACCTAATACGTTATATGGTATGACGTTATAACGTAAATAGGTTATATGGTATGACGTTATACCGTATTACGTCATATGGGATGACGTTATAACGTAAATAGGTTATATGGTATGACGTTATACCGTATTACGTTATATGGGATGACGTTATACCGTATTACGTTATGTGGCATGATGTTATAACGGTTTACGTTATGTGGTATGACGTTATAATGTATTACGTTATATGGGACGACGTTACAACGTATTTCGTTATATGGGATGACGTTATAACGTATTACGTAATATGGGATGACGTTATAACGTATTACGTTATGTGGGATGACGTTATAACGAAATAGGTTATATGGTATGACGCTATAACGTATTACGTTATATGGTATGACGTTATAACGTATTACGTAATATGGGATGACGTTATAACGTATTACGTTACGTGGGACGACGTTATAACGTATTGCGTTATATGGGATGACGTTATAACGTATTGCGTTATATGGTTTGACGTTATAACGAAATAGGTTATATGGTATGACGTTATAACGTATTACGTTATATGGTATGACGTTATAACGTAAATAGGTTATATGGTATGACGTTATAACGTATTACGTTATATGCTATGACGTTATAACGTAAATAGGTTATATGGTATTACGTTATACCGTATTACGTTATATGGTATGACGTTATAACGTAAATAGGTTATATGGAATGACGTTATAACGTATTACGTTATATGGTATGACGTTATAACGTATTACGTTATGTGGGATGACGTTATAACGAAATAGGTTATATGGTATGACGCTATAACGTATTACGTTATATGGTATGACGTTATAACTTATTACGTAATATGGGATGACGTTATAACGTTTTACGTTACGTGGGACGACGTTATAACGTATTGCGTTATATGGGATGACGTTATAACGTATTGCGTTATATGGTTTGACGTTATAACGTATTACGTTATATGGGATGACGTTATACCGAATTACGTTATATGGCATGACGTTATAATGTATTACGTTATATGGGATGACGTTACAACGTATTTCGTTATATGGGATGACGTTATAACGTATTACGTAATATGGGATGACGTTATAACGTATTACGTTATGTGGGATGACGTTATAACGAAATAGGTTATATGGTATGACGCTATAACGTATTACGTTATATGGTATGACGTTATAACGTATTACGTAATATGGGATGACGTTATAACGTATTACGTTACGTGGGACCACGTTATAACGTATTGCGTTATATGGGATGACGTTATAACGTATTGCGTTATATGGTTTGACGTTATAACGTATTACGTTATATGGGATGACGTTATAACGAAATAGGTTATATGGTATGACGTTATAACGTATTACGTTATATGGTATGACGTTATAACGTAAATAGGTTATATGGTATGACGTTATAACGTATTACGTTATATGCTATGACGTTATAACGTAAATAGGTTATATGGTATTACGTTATACCGTATTACGTTATATGGTATGACGTTATAACGTAAATAGGTTATATGGAATGACGTTATAACGTATTACGTTATATGGTATGACGTTATAACGTAAATATGTTATATGGAATGACGTTATAACGTATTACGTTATATGGTATGACGTTATAACGTAAATAGGTTATATGGAATGACGTTATAACGTATTACGTTATATGGTATGACGTTATAACGTAAATAGGTTATATGGTATGACGTTATACCGTATTACGTTATATGGTATGACGTTATACCGTATTACGTAATATGGGATGACGTTATAACGTATTACGTTATGTGAGACGACGTTATAACGTATTGCGTTATATGGGATGACGTTATACCGAATTACGTTATATGAGATGACGTTATAACTTATTACGTTATATGGGATGACGTTATAATGTATTACGTTATATGGGATGACGTTATAACGTATTACGCAATATGGTATGACGTTATAACGTAATAGGTTATATGGTATGGCGTCATAACGTAATACGTTATATGGTATGACGTTATAACGTAAATAGGTTATATGGTATGACGTTATACCGTATTACGTTATATGGTATGACGTTATACCGTATTACGTTATGTGGCATGATGTTATAACGGTTTACGTTATGTGGTATGACGTTATAACGTATTACGTTATATGGTGTGACGTCGTAACGTAATACGTTATGTGGGATGACGTTATAACGAAATAGGTTATATGGTATGACGTTATAACGTAACAGGTTATATGGCATGATATTATAATGTATTACGTTGTATGGTTTGACGTTATAACGTATTACGTTATATGGGATGACGTTATAACGTATTACGTTATATGGGATGACGTTATAACGTAATAGGTTATATGGTATGACGTTTTAACGTATTACGTTATATGGTATGACGTTATAACGTAAATAGGTTATATGGTATGACGTTATACCGTATTACGTTATATGGGATGACGTTATAACGTATTACGTAATATGGGATGACGTTATAACGTATTACGTTATATGGTATGACGTTATAACGTAAATAGGTTATACGGAATGACGTTATAACGTATTACGTTATATGGTATGACGTTATAACGTAAATAGGTTATATGGAATGACGTTATAACGTATTACGTTATATGGTATGACGTTATAACGTAAATAGGTTATATGGTATGACGTTATACCGTATTACGTTATATGGTATGACGTTATACCGTATTACGTTATGTGGCATGATGTTATAACGGTTTACGTTATGTGGTATGACGTTATAACGTATTACGTTATATGGTGTGACGTCGTAACGTATTACGTTATGTGGGATGACGTTATAACGTATTACGTTATATGGTATGACGTTATGACGTAAATAGGTTATATGGTATGACGTTATACCGTATTACGTTATATGGTATGACGTTATACCGTATTACGTTATATGGCATGATGTTATAACGGTTTACGTTATGTGGCATGACGTTATAACGTATTACGTTATATGGGATGACGCTATAACGAAATAGGTTATATGGTATGACGTTATAACGTATTACGTTATATGGTATGACGTTATAACGTATTACGTAATGTGGTTTGACGTTATAACGTATTACGTTATGTGGTATGACGTTATAACGTATTACGTTGTATGGTGTGACGTTATAACGTATTACGTTATATGGGATGACGTTATAACATATTGCGTTTTATGGGATTACGTTATAACGTATTACGTAATATGGGATGACGTTATAACGTATTACGTTATGTGGGACGACGTTATAACGTATTGCGTTATATGGTATAACGTTATAACGTATTACGTTATATCGTATGACGTTATAACGTATTACGTTATATGGGATGACGTTATAACGTATTTCGTTATATGGGATGACTTTATAACGTATTACGTAATGCGGGATGACTTTATAACGTATTACGTTATATGGTGTGACGTTATAACGTATTTCGTTATATGGGATGACGTTATACCGAATTACGTTGTATGGGATGACGTTATAACGTATTACGTTTTATGGGATGACGTTATAACGCATTTCATTATATGGGATGACGTTATAACGTATTACGTAATATGGGATGACGTTATAACGTATTACGTTATGTGGGACGACGTTATAACGTATTGCGTTATATGGTATAACGTTATAACGTATTACGTTATATCGTATGACGTTATAACGTATTACGTTATATGGGATGACGTTATAACGTATTTCGTTATATGGGATGACTTTATAACGTATTACGTAATGCGGGATGACTTTATAACGTATTACGTTATGTGGGCCGACGTTATAACGTATTGCGTTATATGGGATGAGGTTATAACGTATTACGTTATATGGGATGACGTTATAACGTATTACGTTAAATGGGATGGCGTTATGACGTAATTGGTTATATGGTATAACGTTATAACGTATTACGCTATATGGTATGACGTTATAACGTAATAGGTTATATGGTATGGCGTTATAACGTAATACGTTATATGGTATGACGTTATGACGTAAATAGGTTATATGGTATGACGTTATACCGTATTACGTTATATGGTATGACGTTATAACGTATTACGTTATATGGGATGACGTTATAACGAAATTGGTTATATGGTATGACGTTATAACGTAATAGGTTATACGGCATAACGTTATACCGATTTACGTTATATGAGATGACGTTATAACGTATTACGTTATATGGGATGACGGTATAATGTATTACGTTATATGGGATGACGTTATAACGTATTACGTTATATGGGATGACGTTATAACGTAATTGGTTATATGGTATAACGTTATAACGTATTACGCTATATGGTATGACGTTATAACGTAATAGGTTATATGGTATGACGTTATAACGTAATACGTTATATGGTAAGACGTTATAACGTATTACGTTATATGGGATGACGTTATAACGAAATAGGTTATATGGTATGACGTTATAACGTAAATAGGTTATATGGTATGACGTTATACCGTATTACGTTATATGGCATGATGTTATAACGTATTACGTTATGTGGTATGACGTTATAACGTATTACATTAAATGGTGTGACGTTATAACGTATTACGTTATATGGGATGACGTTATAACGAAATAGGTTATATGGTATGACGTTATAACGTAACAGGTTATATGGCATGATATTATAATGTATTACGTTATGTGGTTTGACGTTATACCGTATTACGATATATGGCATGATGTTATAACGTATTACGTTATGTGGTATGACGTTATAACGTATTACATTAAATGGTGTGACGTTATAACGTATTACGTTATATGGGATGACGTTATAACGAAATAGGTTATATGGGATGACGTTATAACGAAATAGGTTATATGGTATGACGTTATAACGTAACAGGTTATATGGCATGATATTATAATGTATTACGTTATGTGGTTTGACGTTATAACGTATTACGTTATATGGTATGACGTTATAACGTATTACGTTATATGGGATGACGTTATAACGAAATTGGTTATATGGTATGACGTTATAACGTAATAGGTTATACGGCATAACGTTATACCGATTTACGTTATATGAGATGACGTTATACCGTATTACGTTATGTGGGATGACGTTATAACGTATTACGTAATATGGGATGACGTTATAACGTATTACGTTATATGGGATGACGTTATAACGTAATACGTTATATGGTATGACGTTTTAACGTAAATAGGTTATATGGTATGACGGTATAACGTATTACGTTCTATGGTATGACGTTATAACGTATTACGTTATATGGGATGACGTTATAACGTATTACGTTATGTGGGACGACGATATAACGTATTGCGTTATATGGGATGACGTTATAACGTATTTCGTTATATGGGATGACGTTATAACGTATTACGTTATATGGTATGACGTTATAACGTATTACGTTATATGGGATGACGTTATACCGAATTACGCTGTATTGGATGACGTTGTAACGTATTGCGTTATATGGGACGACGTTATAACGTATTACGTAATATGGGGTGACGTTATAACATATTACGTTATATGGGCTGACGTTATAACGTAAATAGGTTATATGGTATGACGTTATAACGTATTGCGTTATATGGGATGACGTTATAACGTATTGCGTTATATGGCATGACGTTATAACGTATTACGTTATATGGGATGACGCTATAACGAAATAGGTTATATGGTATGACGTTATAACGTATTACGTTATATGGTATGACGTTATAACGTATTACGTAATGTGGTTTGACGTTATAACGTATTACGTTATTTGGTATGACGTTATAACGTATTACGTTATATGGTGTGACGTTATAACGTATTACGTTATATGGGATGACGTTATAACATATTGCGTTATATGGGATTACGTTATAACGTATTACGTAATATGGGATGACGTTATAACGTATTACGTTATGTGGGACGACGTTATCACGTATTGCGTTATATGGTATAACGTTATAACGTATTACGTTATATCGTATGACGTTATAACGTATTACGTTATATGGGATGACGTTATAACGTATTTCGTTATATGGGATGACTTTATAACGTATTACGTAATGCGGGATGACTTTATAACGTATTACGTTATATGGTGTGACGTTATAACATAATATTTTATATGGTATCACGGTATAACGTATTACGTTATATGGCATGACTTTATAACGTATTTCGTTATATGGGATGACGTTATACCGAATTACGTTGTATGGGATGACGTTATAACGTATTACGTTTTATGGGATGACGTTATAACGCATTTCATTATATGGGATGACGTTATACCGAATTACGTTGTATGGAATGACGTTATAACGTATTACGTAATATGGGATGACGTTATAACGTATTTCCTTATATGGGATGACGTTATAACGTATTACGTAATGTGGGATGACGTTATAACGTATTACGTTATGTGGGACGACGTTGTAACGTATTGCGTTATATGGTATAACGTCATAACGTATTACGTTATATCGTATGACGTTATAACGTATTACGTTATATGGGATGACGTTATAACGTATTTCGTTATATGGGATGACTTTATAACGTATTACGTAATGCGGGATGACTTTATAACGTATTACGTTATGTGGGACGACGTTATAACGTATTGCGTTATATGGGATGAGGTTATAACGTATTACGTTATATGGGATGACGTTATAACGTATTACGTTAAATGGGATGGCGTTATGACGTAATTGGTTATATGGTATAACGTTATAACGTATTACGCTATATGGTATGACGTTATAACGTAATAGGTTATATGGTATGGCGTTATAACGTAATACGTTATATGGTATGACGTTATGACGTAAATAGATTATATGGTATGACGTTATACCGTATTACGTTATATGGTATGACGTTATACCGTATTACGTTATATGGCATGATGTTATAACGGTTTACGTTATGTGGTATGACGTTATAACGTATTATGTTATATGGTGTGACGTTGTAACGTATTACGTTATGTGGGATGACGTTATAACGAAATAGGTTATATGGTATGACGTTATAACGTAACAGGTTGCATGGCATGATATTATAATGTATTACGTTATGTGGTTTGACGTTATAACGTATTACGTTATATGGTATGACGTTATAACGTATTACGTTATATGGGATGACGTTATAACGAAATAGGTTATATGGTATGACGTTATAACGTAATAGGTTATGTGGTATGACGTTATAACGTAAATAGGTTATATGGTATGACGTTATACCGTATTACGTTATATGGGATGACGTTATAATGTATTACGTAATATGGGATGACGTTCTAACGTATTACGTTATGTGGGACGACGTTATAACGTATTGCGTTATATGGAATGACGTTATAACCTATTACGTTATATGGGATGACGTTATAACGTATTCCGTTATATGGGATGACGTTATAACGTAACAGGTTATATGGTATGACGCTATACCGTATTACGTTATATGGTATAACGTTATAACGTAATAGGTTATATGGTATGACGTTATAACGTAATAGGTTATATGGTATAACGTTATACCGAATTACGTTATATGGTATGACGTTATAACGTATTACGTTATATGGGATGACGTTATAACGTATTACGTTATGTGGGACGACGTTATAACGTATTGCGTTATATGGGATGACGTTATAACGTATTACGTTATATGGGATGACGTTATAACGTATTACGTTATATGGGATGACGTTATAACGTAATTGGTTATATGGTATAACGTTATAACGTATTACGCTATATGGTATGACGTTATAACGTAATAGGTTATATGGTATGACGTTATAACGTAATACGTTATATGGTATGACGTTATAACGTAATACGTTATATGGTATGACGTTATAACGTAAATATGTTATATGGTATGACGTTATAACGTATTACGTTATATGGTATGACGTTATAACGTATTACGTTATATGGGATGACGTTATAACGAAATTGGTTATATGGTATGACGTTATAACATAATATTTTATATGGTATGACGGTATAACGTATTACGTTCTATGGTACGACGTTATAACGTATTACGTTATATGGGATGACGTTATAACGTATTACGTTATGTGGGACGACGATATAACGTATTGCGTTATATGGGATGACGTTATAACGTATTACGTTATATGGGATGACGTTATAACGTATTACGTTATATGGTATGACGTTATAACGTATTACGTTATATGGGATGACGTTATACCGAATTACGCTGTATTGGATGACGTTGTAACGTATTGCGTTATATGGGACGACGTTACAACGTATTACGTAATATGGGATGACGTTATAACATATTACGTTATATGGGCTGACGTTATAACGTAAATAGGTTATATGGTATGACGTTATAACGTATTGCGTTATATGGGATGACGTTATAAAGTATTGCGTTATATGGTATGACGTTATAACGTATTACGTTATATGGGATGACGTTATAACGTATTGCATTATATGGTATGACGTTATAACGTATTACGTTATATGGTCTGACGTTATAACGAAATAGGTTACGTGGTATGACGTTATAACGTATTACGTTATGTGGTATGACGTTATAACGTATTACGTTATATGGTGTGACGTTATAACGTATTACGTTATATGGGATGACGTTATAACATATTGCGTTATATGGGATTACGTTATAACGTATTACGTAATATGGGATGACGTTATAACGTATTACGTTATGTGGGACGACGTTATAAAGTATTGCGTTATATGGTATAACGTTATAACGTATTACGTTATATCGTATGACGTTATAACGTATTACGTTATATGGGATGACGTTATAACGTATTTCGTTATATGGGATGACTTTATATCGTATTACGTAATGCGGGATGACTTTATAAGGTATTACGTTATATGGTGTGACGTTATAACATAATATTTTATATGGTATCACGGTATAACGTATTACGTTATATGGTATGACGTTATAACGTATTTCGTTATATGGGATGACGTTATACCGAATTACGTTGTATGGGATGACGTTATAACGTATTACGTTTTATGGGATGACGTTATAACGCATTTCATTATATGGGATGACGTTACACCGAATTACGTTGTATGGGATGACGTTATAACGTATTACGTAATATGGGATGACGTTATAACGTATTTCCTTATATGGGATGACGTTATAACGTATAACGTAATATGGGATGACGTTATAACGTATTACGTTATGTGGGACGACGTTATAACGTATTGCGTTATATGGTATAACGTTATAACGTATTACGTTATATCGTATGACGTTATAACGTATTACGTTATATGGGATGACGTTATAACGTATTTCGTTATATGGGATGACTTTATAACGTATTACGTAATGCGGGATGACTTTATAACGTATTACGTTATGTGGGACGACGTTATAACGTATTGCGTTATATGGGATGAGGTTATAACGTATTACGTTATATGGGATGACGTTATAAAGTATTACGTTAAATGGGATGGCGTTATGACGTAATTGGTTATATGGTATAACGTTATAACGTATTACGCTATATGGTATGACGTTATAACGTAATAGGTTATATGGTATGGCGTTATAACGTAATACGTTATATGGTATGACGTTATGACGTAAATAGGTTATATGGTATGACGTTATACCGTATTACGTTATATGGTATGACGTTATACCGTATTACGTTATATGGCATGATGTTATAACGGTTTACGTTATGTGGTATGACGTTATAACGTATTACGTTATATGGTGTGACGTTGTAACGTATTACGTTATGTGGGATGACGTTATAACGAAATAGGTTATATGGTATGACGTTATAACGTAACAGGTTATATGTCATGATATTATAATGTATTACGTTATGTGGTTTGACGTTATAACGTATTACGTTATATGGTATGACGTTATAACGTATTACGTTATATGGGATGACGTTATAACGAAATAGGTTATATGGTATGACGTTATAACGTAATAGGTTATGTGGTATGACGTTATAACGTAAATAGGTTATATGGTATGACGTTATACCGTATTACGTTATATGGGATGACGTTATAATGTAATACGTAATATGGGATGACGTTATAACGTATTACGTTATGTGGGACGACGTTATAACGTATTGCGTTATATGGGATGACGTTATAACCTATTACGTTATATGGGATAACGTTATAACGTATTCCGTTATATGGGATGACGTTATAACGTAACAGGTTATATGGTATAACGTTATAACGTATTACGTTATATGGTATGACGTTATAACGTAATAGGTTATATGGGATGACGTTATAACGTAATTGGTTATATGGTATAACGTTATAACGTATTACGCTATATGGTATGACGTTATAACGTAATAGGTTATATGGTATGACGTTATAACGTAATACGTTATATGGTATGACGTTATAACGTAATACGTTATATGGTATGACGTTATAACGTATTACGTTATATGGGATGACGTTATATGGTATGACGTTATAACGTATTACGTTATATGGGATGACGTTATAACGTATTACGTTATGTGGGACGACGTTATAACGTATTGCGTTATATGGGATGACGTTATAACGTATTGTGTTATATGGTATGACGTTATAACGTGTTACGTTATATGGGATGACGCTATAACGAAATAGGTTATATGGTATGACGTTATAACGTACAACGTTATATGGTATGACGTTATAACGTATTACGTAATATGGGATGACGTTATAACGTATTACGTTATGTGGGACGACGTTATAACGTACTGCGTTATATGGGATGACGTTATAACGTATTACGTTATATGGGATGACGTTATAACGTATTACGTTATATGGGATGACGTTATAACGTAATTGGTTATATGGTATAACGTTATAACGTATTACGCTATATGGTATGACGTTATAACGTAATAGGTTATATGGTATGACGTTATAACGTAATACGTTATATGGTATGACGTTATAACGTAATACGTTATATGGTATGACGTTATAACGTAAATATGTTATACGGTATGACGTTATAACGTATTACGTTATATGGTATGACGTTATAACGTATTACGTTATATGGGATGACGTTATAACGAAATTGGTTATATGGTATGACGTTATAACATAATATTTTATATGGTATGACGGTATAACGTATTACGTTCTATGGTTTGACGTTATAACGTATAACGTAATATGGGATGACGTTATAACGTATTACGTTATGTGGGACGACGTTATAACGTATTGCGTTATATGGTATAACGTTATAACGTATTACGTTATATCGTATGACGTTATAACGTATTACGTTATATGGGATGACGTTATAACGTATTTCGTTATATGGGATGACTTTATAACGTATTACGTATTGCGGGATGACTTTATAACGTATTACGTTATGTGGGACGACGTTATAACGTATTGCGTTATATGGGATGAGGTTATAACGTATTACGTTATATTTGATGACGTTATAACGTATTACGTTAAATGGGATGGCGTTATGACGTAATTGGTTATATGGTATAACGTTATAACGTATTACGCTATATGGTATGACGTTATAACGTAATAGGTTATATGGTATGGCGTTATAACGTAATACGTTATATGGTATGACGTTATGACGTAAATAGGTGATATGGTATGACGTTATACCGTATTACGTTATATGGTATGACGTTATACCGTATTACGTTATATGGCATGATGTTATAACGGTTTACGTTATGTGGTATGACGTTATAACGTATTACGTTATATGGTGTGACGTTGTAACGTATTACAATATATGGGATGACGTTATAACGTATTACGTTATGTGGGACGACGTTATAACGTATTGCGTTATATGGGATGACGTTATAACGTATTGCGTTATATGGTATGACGTTATAACGTGTTACGTTATATGGGATGACGCTATAACGAAATAGGTTATATGGTATGACGTTATAACGTATAACGTTATATGGTATGACGTTATAACGTATTACGTAATATGGGATGACGTTATAACGTATTACGTTATGTGGGACGACATTATAACGTACTGCGTTATATGGGATGACGTTATAACGTATTACGTTATATGGGATGACGTTATAACGTATTACGTTATATGGGATGACGTTATAACGTAATTGGTTATATGGCATAACGTTATAACGTATTACGCTATATGGTATGACGTTATAACGTAATAGGTTATATGGTATGACGTTATAACGTAATACGTTATATGTTATGACGTTATAACGTAATACGTTATATGGTATGACGTTATAACGTAAATATGTTATACGGTATGACGTTATAACGTATTACGTTATATGGTATGACGTTATAACGTATTACGTTATATGGGATGACGTTATAACGAAATTGGTTATATGGTATGACGTTATAACATAATATTTTATATGGTATGACGGTATAACGTATTACGTTCTATGGTATGACGTTATAACGTATAACGTAATATGGGATGACGTTATAACGTATTACGTTATGTGGGACGACGTTATAACGTATTGCGTTATATGGTATAACGTTATAACGTATTACGTTATATCGTATGACGTTATAACGTATTACGTTATATGGGATGACGTTATAACGTATTTCGTTATATGGGATGACTTTATAACGTATTACGTAATGCGGGATGACTTTATAACGTATTACGTTATGTGGGACGACGTTATAACGTATTGCGTTATATGGGATGAGGTTATAACGTATTACGTTATATGGGATGACGTTATAACGTATTACGTTAAATGGGATGGCGTTATGACGTAATTGGTTATATGGTATAACGTTATAACGTATTACGCTATATGGTATGACGTTATAACGTAATAGGTTATATGGTATGGCGTTATAACGTAATACGTTATATGGTATGACGTTATGACGTAAATAGGTTATATGGTATGACGTTATACCGTATTACGTTATATGGTATGACGTTATACCGTATTACGTTATATGGCATGATGTTATAACGGTTTACGTTATGTGGTATGACGTTATAACGTATTACGTTATATGGTGTGACGTTGTAACGTATTACGTTATGTGGGATGACGTTATAACGAAATAGGTTATATGGTATGACGTTATAACGTAACAGGTTATATGTCATGATATTATAATGTATTACGTTATGTGGTTTGACGTTATAACGTATTACGTTATATGGTATGACGTTATAACGTATTACGTTATATGGGATGACGTTATAACGAAATAGGTTATATGGTATGACGTTATAACGTAATAGGTTATGTGGTATGACGTTATAACGTAAATAGGTTATATGGTATGACGTTATACCGTATTACGTTATATGGGATGACGTTATAATGTATTACGTAATATGGGATGACGTTATAACGTATTACGTTATGTGGGACGACGTTATAACGTATTGCGTTATATGGGATGACGTTATAACCTATTACGTTATATGGGATAACGTTATAACGTATACCGTTATATGGGATGACGTTATAACGTAACAGGTTATATGGTATAACGTTATAACGTATTACGTTATATGGTATGACGTTATAACGTAATAGGTTATATGGGATGACGTTATAACGTAATTGGTTATATGGTATAACGTTATAACGTATTACGCTATATGGTATGACGTTATAACGTAATAGGTTATATGGTATGACGTTATAACGTAATACGTTATATGGTATGACGTTATAACGTAATACGTTATATGGTATGACGTTATAACGTATTACGTTATATGGGATGACGTTATATGGTATGACGTTATAACGTATTACGTTATATGGGATGACGTTATATGGTATGACGTTATAACGTATTGCGTTATATGGTATGACGCTATAACGTGTTACGTTATATGGGATGACGCTATAACGAAATAGGTTATATGGTATGACGTTATAACGTATAACGTTATATGGTATGACGTTATAACGTATTACGTAATATGGGATGACGTTATAACGTATTACGTTATGTGGGACGACGTTATAACGTACTGCGTTATATGGGATGACGTTATAACGTATTACGTTATATGGGATGACGTTATAACGTATTACGTTATATGGGATGACGTTATAACGTAATTGGTTATATGGTATAACGTTATAACGTATTACGCTATATGGTATGACGTTATAACGTAATACGTTATATGGTATGACGTTATAACGTAATACGTTATATGGTATGACGTTATAACGTAATACGTTATATGGTATGACGTTATAACGTAAATATGTTATACGGTATGACGTTATAACGTATTACGTTATATGGTATGACGTTATAACGTATTACGTTATATGGGATGACGTTATAACGTATTACGTTATGTGGGACGACGTTATAACGTATTGCGTTATATGGGATGACGTTATAACGTATTGCGTTATATGGTATGACGTTATAACGTGTTACGTTATATGGGATGACGCTATAACGAAATAGGTTATATGGTATGACGTTATAACGTATAACGTTATATGGTATGACGTTATAACGTATTACGTAATATGGGATGACGTTATAACGTATTACGTTATGTGGGACGACGTTATAACGTACTGCGTTATATGGGATGACGTTATAACGTATTACGTTATATGGGATGACGTTATAACGTATTACGTTATATGGGATGACGTTATAACGTAATTGGTTATATGGTATAACGTTATAACGTATTACGCTATATGGTATGACGTTATAACGTAATAGGTTATATGGTATGACGTTATAACGTAATACGTTATATGGTATGACGTTATAACGTAATACGTTATATGGTATGACGTTATAACGTAAATATGTTATACGGTATGACGTTATAACGTATTACGTTATATGGTATGACGTTATAACGTATTACGTTATATGGGATGACGTTATAATGAAATTGGTTATATGGTATGACGTTATAACATAATATTTTATATGGTATGACGGTATAACGTATTACGTTCTATGGTTTGACGTTATAACGTATAACGTAATATGGGATGACGTTATAACGTATTACGTTATGTGGGACGACGTTATAACGTATTGCGTTATATGGTATAACGTTATAACGTATTACGTTATATCGTATGACGTTATAACGTATTACGTTATATGGGATGACGTTATAACGTATTTCGTTATATGGGATGACTTTATAACGTATTACGTATTGCGGGATGACTTTATAACGTATTACGTTATGTGGGACGACGTTATAACGTATTGCGTTATATGGGATGAGGTTATAACGTATTACGTTATATGGGATGACGTTATAACGTATTACGTTAAATGGGATGGCGTTATGACGTAATTGGTTATATGGTATAACGTTATAACGTATTACGCTATATGGTATGACGTTATAACGTAATAGGTTATATGGTATGGCGTTATAACGTAATACGTTATATGGTATGACGTTATGACGTAAATAGGTGATATGGTATGACGTTATACCGTATTACGTTATATGGTATGACGTTATACCGTATTACGTTATATGGCATGATGTTATAACGGTTTACGTTATGTGGTATGACGTTATAACGTATTACGTTATATGGTGTGACGTTGTAACGTATTACAATATATGGGATGACGTTATAACGTATTACGTTATGTGGGACGACGTTATAACGTATTGCGTTATATGGGATGACGTTATAACGTATTGCGTTATATGGTATGACGTTATAACGTGTTACGTTATATGGGATGACGCTATAACGAAATAGGTTATATGGTATGACGTTATAACGTATAACGTTATATGGTATGACGTTATAACGTATTACGTAATATGGGATGACGTTATAACGTATTACGTTATGTGGGACGACGTTATAACGTACTGCGTTATATGGGATGACGTTATAACGTATTACGTTATATGGGATGACGTTATAACGTATTACGTTATATGGGATGACGTTATAACGTAATTGGTTATATGGCATAACGTTATAACGTATTACGCTATATGGTATGACGTTATAACGTAATAGGTTATAGGGTATGACGTTATAACGTAATACGTTATATGGTATGACGTTATAACGTAATACGTTATATGGTATGACGTTATAACGTAAATATGTTATACGGTATGACGTTATAACGTATTACGTTATATGGTATGACGTTATAACGTATTACGTTATATGGGATGACGTTATAACGAAATTGGTTATATGGTATGACGTTATAACATAATATTTTATATGGTATGACGGTATAACGTATTACGTTCTATGGTATGACGTTATAACGTATAACGTAATATGGGATGACGTTATAACGTATTACGTTATGTGGGACGACGTTATAACGTATTGCGTTATATGGTATAACGTTATAACGTATTACGTTATATCGTATGACGTTATAACGTATTACGTTATATGGGATGACGTTATAACGTATTTCGTTATATGGGATGACTTTATAACGTATTACGTTATATGGGATGACGTTATAACGTATTACGTATTGCGGGATGACTTTATAACGTATTACGTTATGTGGGACGACGTTATAACGTATTGCGTTATATGGGATGAGGTTATAACGTATTACGTTATATGGGATGACGTTATAACGTATTACGTTAAATGGGATGGCGTTATGACGTAATTGGTTATATGGTATAACGTTATAACGTATTACGTTATGTGGGACGACGTTATAACGTATTGCGTTATATGGTATAACGTTATAACGTATTACGTTATATCGTATGACGTTATAACGTATTACGTTATATGGGATGACGTTATAACGTATTTCGTTATATGGGATGACTTTATAACGTATTACGTATTGCGGGATGACTTTATAACGTATTACGTTATGTGGGACGACGTTATAACGTATTGCGTTATATGGGATGAGGTTATAACGTATTACGTTATATGGGATGACGTTATAACGTATTACGTTAAATGGGATGGCGTTATGACGTAATTGGTTATATGGTATAACGTTATAACGTATTACGCTATATGGTATGACGTTATAACGTAATAGGTTATATGGTATGGCGTTATAACGTAATACGTTATATGGTATGACGTTATGACGTAAATAGGTGATATGGTATGACGTTATACCGTATTACGTTATATGGTATGACGTTATACCGTATTACGTTATATGGCATGATGTTATAACGGTTTACGTTATGTGGTATGACGTTATAACGTATTACGTTATATGGTGTGACGTTGTAACGTATTACAATATATGGGATGACGTTATAACGTATTACGTTATGTGGGACGACGTTATAACGTATTGCGTTATATGGGATGACGTTATAACGTATTGCGTTATATGGTATGACGTTATAACGTGTTACGTTATATGGGATGACGCTATAACGAAATAGGTTATATGGTATGACGTTATAACGTATAACGTTATATGGTATGACGTTATAACGTATTACGTAATATGGGATGACGTTATAACGTATTACGTTATGTGGGACGACGTTATAACGTACTGCGTTATATGGGATGACGTTATAACGTATTACGTTATATGGGATGACGTTATAACGTATTACGTTATATGGGATGACGTTATAACGTAATTGGTTATATGGCATAACGTTATAACGTATTACGCTATATGGTATGACGTTATAACGTAATAGGTTATAGGGTATGACGTTATAACGTAATACGTTATATGGTATGACGTTATAACGTAATACGTTATATGGTATGACGTTATAACGTAAATATGTTATACGGTATGACGTTATAACGTATTACGTTATATGGTATGACGTTATAACGTATTACGTTATATGGGATGACGTTATAACGAAATTGGTTATATGGTATGACGTTATAACATAATATTTTATATGGTATGACGGTATAACGTATTACGTTCTATGGTATGACGTTATAACGTATAACGTAATATGGGATGACGTTATAACGTATTACGTTATGTGGGACGACGTTATAACGTATTGCGTTATATGGTATAACGTTATAACGTATTACGTTATATCGTATGACGTTATAACGTATTACGTTATATGGGATGACGTTATAACGTATTTCATTATATGGGATGACTTTATAACGTATTACGTAATGCGGGATGACTTTATAACGTATTACGTTATGTGGGACGACGTTATAACGTATTGCGTTATATGGGATGAGGTTATAACGTATTACGTTATATGGGATGACGTTATAACGTATTACGTTAAATGGGATGGCGTTATGACGTAATTGGTTATATGGTATAACGTTATAACGTATTACGCTATATGGTATGACGTTATAACGTATTACGTTATATGGTGTGACGTTGTAACGTATTACGTTATGTGGGATGACGTTATAACGAAATAGGTTATATGGTATGACGTTATAACGTAACAGGTTATATGTCATGATATTATAATGTATTACGTTATGTGGTTTGACGTTATAACGTATTACGTTATATGGTATGACGTTATAACGTATTACGTTATATGGGATGACGTTATAACGAAATAGGTTATATGGTATGACGTTATAACGTAATAGGTTATGTGGTATGACGTTATAACGTAAATAGGTTATATGGTATGACGTTATACCGTATTACGTTATATGGGATGACGTTATAATGTATTACGTAATATGGGATGACGTTATAACGTATTACGTTATGTGGGACGACGTTATAACGTATTGCGTTATATGGGATGACGTTATAACCTATTACGTTATATGGGATAACGTTATAACGTATTTCGTTATATGGGATGACGTTATAACGTAACAGGTTATATGGTATAACGTTATAACGTATTACGTTATATGGTATGACGTTATAACGTAATAGGTTATATGGGATGACGTTATAACGTAATTGGTTATATGGTATAACGTTATAACGTATTACGCTATATGGTATGACGTTATAACGTAATAGGTTATATGGTATGACGTTATAACGTAATACGTTATATGGTATGACGTTATAACGTAATACGTTATATGGTATGACGTTATAACGTATTACGTTATATGGGATGACGTTATATGGTATGACGTTATAACGTATTACGTTATATGGGATGACGTTATATGGTATGACGTTATAACGTATTGCGTTATATGGTATGACGCTATAACGTGTTACGTTATATGGGATGACGCTATAACGAAATAGGTTATATGGTATGACGTTATAACGTATAACGTTATATGGTATGACGTTATAACGTATTACGTAATATGGGATGACGTTATAACGTATTACGTTATGTGGGACTACGTTATAACGTACTGCGTTATATGGGATGACGTTATAACGTATTACGTTATATGGGATGACGTTATAACGTATTACGTTATATGGGATGACGTTATAACGTAATTGGTTATATGGTATAACGTTATAACGTATTACGCTATATGGTATGACGTTATAACGTAATAGGTTATATGGTATGACGTTATAACGTAATACGTTATATGGTATGACGTTATAACGTAATACGTTATATGGTATGACGTTATAACGTAAATATGTTATACGGTATGACGTTATAACGTATTACGTTATATGGTATGACGTTATAACGTATTACGTTATATGGGATGACGTTATAACGAAATTGGTTATATGGTATGACGTTATAACATAATATTTTATATGGTATGACGGTATAACGTATTACGTTCTATGGTATGACGTTATAACGTATTACGTTATATGGGATGACGTTATAACGTATTACGTTATGTGGGACGACGATATAACGTATTGCGTTATATGGGATGACGTTATAACGTATTACGTTATATGGGACGACGTTATAACGTATTACGTAATATGGGGTGACGTTATAACATATTACGTTATATGGGCTGACGTTATAACGTAAATAGGTTATATGGTATGACGTTATAACGTATTGCGTTATATGGGATGACGTTATAACGTATTGCGTTATGTGGTATGACGTTATAACGTATTACGTTATATGGGATGACGCTATAACGAAATAGGTTATATGGTATGACGTTATAACGTATTACGTTATATGGTATGACGTTATAACGTATTAGGTTATGTGGTTTGACGTTATAACGTATTGCGTTATGTGGTATGACGTTATAACGTATTACGTTATATGGTGTGACGTTATAACGTATTACGTTATATGGGATGACGTTATAACATATTGCGTTATATGGGATGACGTTATAACGTATTACGTTATGTGGGATGACGTTATAACGAAATAGGTTATATGGTATGACGTTATAACGTATTACGTTATATGGTATGACGTTATAACGTATTACGTAATATCTGATGACGTTATAACGTATTACGTTATGTGGGACGACGTTATAACGTATTGCGTTATATGGGATGACGTTATAACGTATTGCATTATATGGTATGACGTTATAACGTATTACGTTATATGGGATGACGTTATAACGAAATAGGTTACGTGGTATGACGTTATAACGTATTACGTTATATGGTATGACGTTATAACGTATTACGTAATATGGGATGACGTTATAACGTATTACGTAATATGGGATGACGTTATATCGTATTACTTTATGTGGGACGACGTTATAACGTATTGCGTTATATGGGATGACGTTATAACGTATTACGTTATATGGGATGACGTTATAACGTAAATAGGTTATATGATATGACGTTATACCGTATTACGTCATATGGTATGACGTTATAACGTAATAGGTTATATGGTATGACGTTATACCGAATTACGTTATGTGGTATGACGTTATAACGTATTACGTTATATGGGATGACGTTATAACGTATTACGTTATATGGGATGACGTTATAACGTAAATAGGTTATATGATATGACGTTATACCGTATTACGTCATATGGTATGACGTTATAACGTAATAGGTTATATGGTATGACGTTATACCGTATTACGTTATATGGTATGACGTTATAACGTAAATAGGTTATATGGTATGACGTTATACCGTATTACGTTATATGGTATGACGTTATACCGAATTACGTTATGTGGTATGACGTTATAACGTATTACGTTATATGGTATGACGTTATAACGTAAACAGGTTACATGGTATGACGTTATACCGTATTACGTTATATGGTATGACGTTATAACGTAAATAGGTTATATGGTATGACGTTATACCGTATTACGTTATATGGGATGACGTTATAACGTATTACGTTATGTGGGCGACGTTATAACGAATTACGTAATATGGGATGACGTTATAACGTATTACGTTATGTGGGATGACGTTATAACGAAATAGGTTATATGGTATGACGTTACAACGCATTTCGTTATATGGTATGACGTTATAACGTATTACGTAATATGGGATGACGTTATAACGTATTACGTTATGTGGGACGACGTTATAACGTAATTGGTTATATGGTATAACGTTATAACGTATTACGCTATATGGTATGACGTTATAACGTAATAGGTTATATGGTATGACGTTATAACGTAATACGTTATCTGGTATGACGTTATAACGTAATACGTTATAGGGTATGACGTTATAACGTAAATAGGTTATATGGCATGACGTTATAACGTATTACGTTATATGGTATGACGTTATAACGTATTACGTTATATGGTAAGACGTTATAACGTATTACGTTATATGGTATGACGTTATAACGTAAATAGGTTATATGGCATGACGTTATAACGTATTACGTTATATGGTATGACGTTATAACGTATTACATTATATGGTAAGACGTTATAACGTATTACGTTATATGGTATGACGTTATAACGTAATAGGTTATATGGTATGGCGATATAACGTAATACGTTATATGCTATGACGTTATAACGTAAATAGGTTATATGGTATGACGTTATACCGTATTACGTCATATGGGATGACGTTATAACGTATTACGTTATATGGGATGACGTTATAACGTAATAGGTTATATGCTATGACGTTATAACGTAATAGGTTATATGGTATGACGTTATAACGTATTACGTTATATGGTATGACGTTATAACGTATTACGTTATATGGTATGACGTTGTAACGTATTACGTAATATGGGATGACGTATAACGTATTACGTTATGTGGGACGACGTTATAACGTATTGCGTAATATGGGATGACGTTATAACGTATTTCGTTATATGGGATGACGTTATAACGTTTTACGTTATATGGGATGACGTATAACGTATTACGTTATGTGGGACGACGTTATAACGTATTGCGTTATATGGTATGACGTTATAACATAATATTTTATATGGTATGACGTTATAACGTATTACGTAATATGGGATGACGTATAACGTATTACGTTATGTGGGACGACGTTATAACGTATTGCGTTATATGGTATGACGTTATAACATAATAGGTTATATGGTATGACGCTATAACGAAATAGGTTATATGGTATGACGTTATAACGTAACAGGTTATACGGTATGACGTAATACCTAATTACGTAATATGGGATGACGTTATAACGTATTACGTTATGCGGTATGACGTTATAACGTATTACGTTATATGGTATGACGTTATAACGTAAACAGGTTATATGGTATGACGTTATACCGTATTACGTTATATGGTATGACGTTATAACATAAATAGGTTATATGGTATGTCGTTATACCGTATTACGTTATATGGGATGACGTTATAACGTATTTCGATATATGGGATGACGTTATAACGTATTACGTAATATGGGATGACGTTGTAACGTATTACGTTATGTGGGATGACGTTATAACGAAATAGGATATATGGTATGACGTTATAACGCATTTCGTTATATGGTATGACGTTATAACGTATTACGTAATATGGGATGACGTTATAACGTATTACGTTATGTGGGACGACGTTATAACGTAATTGGTTATATGGTATAACGTTATAACGTATTACGCTATATGGTATGACGTTATAACGTAATAGGTTATATGGTATGACGTTATAACGTAATACGTTATCTGGTATGACGTTATAACGTAATACGTAATAGGGTATGACGTTATAACGTAAATAGGTTATATGGCATGACGTTATAACGTATTACGTTATATGAGATGACGTTATAACGTAAATAGGTTATATGGTATGACGTTATACCGTATTACGTCATATGGGATGACGTTATAACGTATTACGTTATATGGGATGACGTTATAACGTAATAGGTTATATGGTATGACGTTATAACGTAATAGGTTATATGGTATGACGTTATACCGAATTACGTTATGTGGTATGACGTTATAACGTATTACGTTATATGGTATGACGTTATAACGTAAACAGGTTATATGGTATGACGTTATACCGTATTACGTTATATGGTATGACGTTATAACGTAAATAGGTTATATGGTATGACGTTATACCGTATTACGTTATATGGGATGATGTTATAACGTATTACGTTATGTGGGACGACGTTATAACGTAATGCGTTATATGGGACGACGTTATATCGTATTACGTTATATGGGATGACGTTATAACGTATTTCGTTATATGGGATGACGTTATACCGTATTACGTAATATGGGATGACGTTATAACGTATTACGTTATGTGGGATGACGTTATAACGAAATAGGTTATATGGTATGACGTTATAACGCATTTCGTTATATGGTATGACGTTATAACGTATTACATAATATGGGATGATGTTATAACGTATTACGTTATGTGGGACGACGTTATAACGTATTACGTAATATGGGATGACGTTATACCGAATTACGTTATGTGGTATGACGTTATAACGTATTACGTTATATGGTATGACGTTATAACGTAAACAGGTTATATGGTATGACCTTATACCGTATTACGTTATATGGTATGACGTTATAACGTAAATAGGTTATATGGTATGACGTTATACCGTATTACGTTATATGCGATGACGTTATAACGTAATAGGTTATATGCTATGACGTTATAACGTAATAGGTTATATGGTATGACGTTATAACGTATTACGTTATATGGTATGACGTTATAACGTATTACGTAATATGGGATGACGTATAACGTATTACGTTATGTGGGATGACGTTATAACGTATTTCGTTATATGGGATGACGTTATAACGTATTACGTAATATGGGATCACGTTATAACGTATTACGTTATGTGGGATGACGTTATAACGAAATAGGTTATATGGTATGACGTTGTAACGCATTTCGTTATATGGTATGACGTTATAACGTATTACGTAATATGGGATGACGTTATAACGTATTACGTTATGTGGGACGACGTTATAACGTAATTGGTTATATGGTATAACGTTATAACGTATTACGCTATATGGTATGACGTTATAACGTAATAGGTTATGTGGTATGACGTTATAACGTAATACGTTATCTGGTATGACGTTATAACGTAATACGTTATAGGGTATGACGTTATAACGTAAATAGGTTATATGGCATGACGTTATAACGTATTACGTTATATGGTATGACGTTATAACGTATTACGTTATATGGTAAGACGTTATAACGTATTACGTTATATGGTATGACGTTATAAAGTAAATAGGTTATATGGCATGACGTTATAACGTATTACGTTATATGGTATGACGTTATAACGTATTACATTATATGGTAAGACGTTATAACGAATTACGTTATATGGTATGACGTTATAACGTAATAGGTTATATGGTATGGCGATATAACGTAATACGTTATATGGCATGATATTATAACGTATTACGTTATGTGGTTTGACGTTATAACGTATTACGTTAAATGGTATGACGTTATAACGTATTGCGTTATATGGTATGACGTTATAACGTAATAGGTTATATGGTATGACGTTATAACGTAATAGGTTATATGGTATGACGTTATAACGTAATAGGTTATACGGTATGACGTAATACCTAATTACGTTATATGGCATTTCGTTATAACGTAAATAGGTTTTATGGTATGACGTTATACCGTATTACGTTATATGGGATGACGTTATAACGTATTACGTTATGTGGGACGACGTTATAACGTAATTGGTTATATGGTATAACGTTATAACGTATTACGCTATATTGTATGACGTTATAACGTAATACGTAATAGGGTATGACGTTATAACGTAAATAGGTTATATGGCATGACGTTATAACGTATTACGTTATATGGGATGACGTTATAACGTAAATAGGTTATATGGTATGACGTTATACCTTATTACGTCATATGGGATGACGTTATAACGTATTACGTTATATGGGATGACGTTATAACGTAATAGGTTATATGGTATGACGTTATAACGTAATAGGTTATATGGTATGACGTTATACCGAATTACGTTATGTGGTATGACGTTATAACGTATTACGTTATATGGTATGACGTTATAACGTAAACAGGTTATATGGTATGACGTTATACCGTATTACGTTATATGGTATGAAGTTATAACGTAAATAGGTTATATGGTATGACGTTATAACGTATTACGTTATATGGTATGACGTTATAACGTATTACGTAATATGGGATGACGTATAACGTATTACGTTATGTGGGACGACGTTATAACGTATTGCGTTATATGGGATGACGTTATAACGTATTTCGTTATATGGGATGACGTTATAACGTTTTACGTTATATGGGATGACGTATGACGTATTACGTTATGTGGGACGACGTTATAACGTATTGCGTTATATGGTATGACGTTATAACATAATATTTTATATGGTATGACGTTATAACGTATTACGTAATATGGGATGACGTATAACGTATTACGTTATGTGGGACGACGATATAACGTATTGCGTTATATGGTATGACGTTATAACACAATAGGTTATATGGTATGACGCTATAACGAAATAGGTTATATGGTATGACGTTATAACGTAATAGGTTATACGGTATGACGTAATACCTAATTACGTAATATGGGATGACGTTATAACGTATTACGTTACGTGGGACGACGTTATAACGTAATTGGTTATTTGGTATAACGTTATAACGTATTACGCTATATTGTATGACGTTATAACGTAATAGGTTATATGGTATGACGTTATAACGTAATACGTTATCTGGTATGACGTTATAACGTAATACGTAATAGGGTATGAAGTTATAACGTAAATAGGTTATATGGCATGACGTTATAACGTATTACGTTATATGGGATGACGTTATAACGTAAATAGGTTATATGGTATGACGTTATACCGTATTACGTCATATGGGATGACGTTATAACGTATTACGTTATATGGGATGACGTTATAACGTAATAGGTTATATGGTATGACGTTATAACGTAATAGGTTATATGGTATGACGTTATACCGAATTACGTTATGTGGTATGACGTTATAACGTATTACGTTATATGGTATGACGTTATAACGTAAACAGGTTATATGGTATGACGTTATACCGTATTACGTTATATGGTATGACGTTATAACGTAAATAGGTTATATGGTATGACGTTATACCGTATTACGTTATATGGGATGACGTTATAACGTATTACGTTATGTGGGACGACGTTATATCGTAATGCGTTATATGGGACGACGTTATATCGTATTACGTTATATGGGATGACGTTATAACGTATTTCGTTATATGGGATGACGTTATAACGTATTACGTAATATGGGATGACGTTATAACGTATTACGTTATGTGGGATGACGTTATAACGAAATAGGTTATATGGTATGACGTTATAACGCATTTCGTTATATGGTATGACGTTACAACGTATTACGTAATATGGGATGATGTTATAACGTATTACGTTATGTGGGACGACGTTATAACGTAATTGGTTATATGGTATAACGTTATAACGTATTACGCTATATGGTATGACGTTATAACGTAATAGGTTTTGTGGTATGACGTTATAACGTAATACGTTATCTGGTATGACGTTATAACGTAATACGTTATAGGGTATGACGTTATAACGTAAATAGCTTATATGGCATGACGTTACAACGTATTACGTTATGTGGGACGACGTTATAACGTATTGCGTTATATGGGATGACGTTATAACGTATTTCGTTATATGGGATGACGTTATAACGTTTTACGTTATATGGGATGACGTATAACGTATTACGTTATGTGGGACGACGTTATAACGTATTGCGTTATATGGTATGACGTTATAACATAATATTTTATATGGTATGACGTTATAACGTATTACGTAATATGGGATGACGTATAACGTATTACGTTATGTGGGACGACGTTATAACGTATTGCGTTATATGGTATGACGTTATAACATAATAGGTTATATGGTATGACGCTATAACGAAATAGGTTATATGGTATGACGTTATAACGTAATAGGTTATACGGTATGACGTAATACCTAATTACGTAATATGGGATGACGTTATAACGTATTACGTTATGTGGTATGACGTTATAACGTATTACGTTATATGGTATGACGTTATAACGTAAACAGGTTATATGGTATGACGTTATACCGTATTACGTTATATGGTATGACGTTATAACGTAAATAGGTTATATGGTATGACGTTATACCGTATTACGTTATATGGGATGACGTTATATAGTATTACGTTATGTGGGACGACGTTATAACGTAATGCGTTATATGGGACGACGTTATATCGTATTACGTTATATGGGATGACGTTATAACGTAAATAGCTTATATGGCATGACGTTACAACGTATTACGTTATATGGTATGACGTTATAACGTATTACGTTATATGGTAAGACGTTATAACGTATGACGTAATATGGGATGACGTATAACGTATTACGTTATGTGGGACGACGTTATAACGTATTGCGTTATATGGTATGACGTTATAACATACTAGGTTATATGGTATGACGCTATAACGAAATAGGTTATATGGTATGACGTTATAACGTAATAGGTTATACGGTATGACGTAATACCTAATTACGTAATATGGGATGACGTTATAACGTATTACGTTATGTGGGACGACGTTATAAGGTATTGCGTTATATGGGATGACGTTATAACGAAATAGGTTATGTGGTATGACGTTATAACGTATTACGTTATATGGTATGACGTTATAACGTATTACGTAATATGGGATGACGTTATAACGTATTGCGTTATATGGGATGACGTTATAACGAAATAGGTTATGTGGTATGACGTTATAACGTATTACGTTATATGGCATGATATTATAACGTATTACGTTATGTGGTTTGACGTTATAACGTATTACGTTAAATGGTATGACGTTATAACGTATTGCGTTATATGGTATGACGTTATAACGTAATAGGTTATATGGTATGACGTTATAACGTAATAGGTTATATGGTATGACGTTATAACGTAATAGGTTATACGGTATGACGTAATACCTAATTACGTTATATGGCATGACGTTATAACGTAAATAGGTTATATGGTATGACGTTATACCGTATTACGTTATATGGGATGACGTTATAACGTATTACGTTATGTGGGACGACGTTATAACGTAATTGGTTATATGGTATATCGTTATAACGTATTACGCTATATTGTATGACGTTATAACGTAATACGTAATAGGGTATGACGTTATAACGTAAATAGGTTATATGGCATGACGTTATAACGTATTACGTTATATGGGATGACGTTATAACGTAAATAGGTTATATGGTATGACGTTATACCGTATTACGTCATATGGGATGACGTTATAACGTATTACGTTATATGGGATGACGTTATAACGTAATAGGTTATATGGTATGACGTTATAAGGTAATAGGTTATATGGTATGACGTTATACCGAATTACGTTATGTGGTATGACGTTATAACGTATTACGTTATATGGTATGACGTTATAACGTAAACAGGTTATATGGTATGACGTTATACCGTATTACGTTATATGGTATGACGTTATAACGTAAATAGGTTATATGGTATGACGTTATACCGTATTACGTTATATGGGATGACGTTATAACGTATTACGTTATGTGGGACGACGTTATATCGTAATGCGTTATATGGGACGACGTTATATCGTATTACGTTATATGGGATGACGTTATAACGTATTTCGTTATATGGGATGACGTTATAACGTATTACGTAATATGGGATGACGTTATAACGTATTACGTTATGTGGGATGACGTTATAACGAAATAGGTTATATGGTATGACGTTATAACGTATTACGTTATATGGTATGACGTTATAACGTAAATAGGTTATATGGTATAAGGTTATAACGTATTACGCTATATTGTATGACGTTATAACGTATTACGTAATATGGGATGACGTTATAACGTATTACGTTATGTGGGATGACGTTATAACGAAATAGGTTATATGGTATGACGTTATAACGCATTTCGTTATATGGTATGACGTTATAACGTATTACGTAATATGGGATGACGTTATAACGTATTACGTTATGTGGGACGACGTTATAACGTAATTGGTTATATGGTATAACGTTATAACGTATTACGCTATATGGTATGACGTTATAACGTAATAGGTTATATGCTATGACGTTATATCGTAATAGGTTATATGGTATGACGTTATAACGTATTACGTTATATGGTATGACGTTATAACGTATTACGTAATATGGGATGACGTATAACGTATTACGTTATGTGGGACGACGTTATAACGTATTGCGTTATATGGGATGACGTTATAACGTATTTCGTTATATGGGATGACGTTATAACGTTTTACGTTATATGGGATGACGTATAACGTATTACGTTATGTGGGACGACGTTATAACGTATTGCGTTATATGGTATGACGTTATAACATAATATTTTATATGGTATGACGTTATAACGTATTACGTAATATGGGATGACGTATAACGTATTACGTTATGTGGGACGACGTTATAACGTATTGCGTTATATGGTATGACGTTATAACATAATAGGTTATATGGTATGACGCTATAACGAAATAGGTTATATGGTATGACGTTATAACGTAATAGGTTATACGGTATGACGTAATACCTAATTACGTAATATGGGATGACGTTATAACGTATTACGTTATGTGGTATGACGTTATAACGTATTACGTTATATGGTATGACGTTATAACGTAAACAGGTTATATGGTATGACGTTATACCGTATTACGTTATATGGTATGACGTTATAACGTAAATAGGTTATATGGTATGACGTTATACCGTATTACGTTATATGGGATGACGTTATAACGTATTACGTTATGTGGGACGACGTTATAACGTAATGCGTTATATGGGACGACGTTATATCGTATTACGTTATATGGGATGACGTTATAACGTATTTCGTTATATGGGATGACGTTATAACGTATTACGTAATATGGGACGACGTTATAACGTATTACGTTATGTGGGATGACGTTATAACGAAATAGGTTATATGGTATGACGTTATATCGCATTTCGTTATATGGTATGACGTTATAACGTATTACGTAATATGGGATAACGTTATAACGTATTACGTTATGTGGGACGACGTTATAACGTAATTGGTTATATGGTATAACGTTATAACGTATTACGCTATATGGTATGACGTTATAACGTAATAGGTTATGTGGTATGACGTTATAACGTAATACGTTATCTGGTATGACGTTATAACGTAATACGTTATAGGGTATGACGTTATAACGTAAATAGCTTATATGGCATGACGTTACAACGTATTACGTTATATGGTATGACGTTATAACGTATTACGTTATATGGTAAGACGTTATAACGTATTACGTTATATGGTATGACGTTATAACGTAAATAGGTTATATGGCATGACGTTATAACGTATTACGTTATATGGTATGACGTTATAACGTATTACATTATATGGTAAGACGTTATAACGTATTACGTTATATGGTATGACGTTATAACGTAATAGGTTATATGGTATGGCGATATAACGTAATACGTTATATGCTATGACGTTATAACGTAAATAGGTTATTTGGTATGACGTTATAACGTATTACGTCATATGGGATGACGTTATAACGTATTGCGTTATATGGGATGACGTTATAACGTAATAGGTTATATGCTATGACGTTATAACGTAATAGGTTATATGGTATGACGTTATAACGTATTACGTTATATGGTATGACGTTATAACGTATTACGTAATATGGGATGACGTATAACGTATTACGTTATGTGGGACGACGTTATAACGTATTGCGTTATATGGGATGACGTTATAACGTATTTCGTTACATGGGATGACGTTATAACGTTTTACGTTATATGGGATGACGTATAACGTATTACGTTATGTGGGACGACGTTATAACGTATTGCGTTATATGGTATGACGTTATAACATAATATTTTATATGGTATGACGTTATAACGTATTACGTAATATGGGATGACGTATAACGTATTACGTTATGTGGGACGACGTTATAACGTATTGCGTTATATGGTATGACGTTATAACATACTAGGTTATATGGTATGACGCTATAACGAAATAGGTTATATGGTATGACGTTATAACGTAATAGGTTATACGGTATGACGTAATACCTAATTACGTAATATGGGATGACGTTATAACGTATTACGTTATGTGGGACGACGTTATAAGGTATTGCGTTATATGGGATGTCGTTATAACGAAATAGGTTATGTGGTATGACGTTATAACGTATTACGTTATATGGTATGACGTTATAACGTATTACGTAATATGGGATGACGTTATAACGTATTGCGTTATATGGGATGACGTTATAACGAAATAGGTTATGTGGTATGACGTTATAACGTATTACGTTATATGGCATGATATTATAACGTATTACGTTATGTGGTTTGACGTTATAACGTATTACGTTAAATGGTATGACGTTATAACGTATTGCGTTATATGGTATGACGTTATAACGTAATAGGTTATATGGTATGACGTTATAACGTAATAGGTTATATGGTATGACGTTATAACGTAATAGGTTATACGGTATGACGTAATACCTAATTACGTTATATGGCATGACGTTATAACGTAAATAGGTTATATGGAATGACGTTATACCGTATTACGTTATATGGGATGACGTTATAACGTATTACGTTATGTGGGACGACGTTATAACGTATTGCGTTATATGGGATGACGTTATAACGTATTACGTTATATGGGACGACGTTATATCGTATTACGTTATATGGGATGACGTTATAACGTATTTCGTTATATGGGATGACGTATAACGTATTACGTTATGTGGGACGACGATATAACGTATTGCGTTATATGGTATGACGTTATAACACAATAGGTTATATGGTATGACGCTATAACGAAATAGGTTATATGGTATGACGTTATAACGTAATAGGTTATACGGTATGACGTAATACCTAATTACGTAATATGGGATGACGTTATAAAGTATTACGTTATGTGGTATGACGTTATAACGTATTGCGTTATATGGTATGACGTTATAACGTAATAGGTTATATGGGATGACGTTATAACGTATTACGTTATGTGGGACGACGTTATAACGTAATTGGTTATATGGTATAAGGTTATAACGTATTACGCTATATTGTATGACGTTATAACGTATTACGTAATATGGGATGACGTTATAACGTATTACGTTATGTGGGATGACGTTATAACGAAATAGGTTATATGGTATGACGTTATAACGCATTTCGTTATATGGTATGACGTTATAACGTATTACGTAATATGGGATGACGTTATAACGTATTACGTTATGTGGGACGACGTTATAACGTAATTGGTTATATGGTATAACGTTATAACGTATTACGCTATATGGTATGACGTTATAACGTAATAGGTTATATGCTATGACGTTATATCGTAATAGGTTATATGGTATGACGTTATAACGTATTACGTTATATGGTATGACGTTATAACGTATTACGTAATATGGGATGACGTATAACGTATTACGTTATGTGGGACGACGTTATAACGTATTGCGTTATATGGGATGACGTTATAACGTATTTCGTTATATGGGATGACGTTATAACGTTTTACGTTATATGGGATGACGTATAACGTATTACGTTATGTGGGACGACGTTATAACGTATTGCGTTATATGGTATGACGTTATAACATAATATTTTATATGGTATGACGTTATAACGTATTACGTAATATGGGATGACGTATAACGTATTACGTTATGTGGGACGACGTTATAACGTATTGCGTTATATGGTATGACGTTATAACATAATAGGTTATATGGTATGACGCTATAACGAAATAGGTTATATGGTATGACGTTATAACGTAATAGGTTATACGGTATGACGTAATACCTAATTACGTAATATGGGATGACGTTATAACGTATTACGTTATGTGGTATGACGTTATAACGTATTACGTTATATGGTATGACGTTATAACGTAAACAGGTTATATGGTATGACGTTATACCGTATTACGTTATATGGTATGACGTTATAACGTAAATAGGTTATATGGTATGACGTTATACCGTATTACGTTATATGGGATGACGTTATAACGTATTACGTTATGTGGGACGACGTTATAACGTAATGCGTTATATGGGACGACGTTATATCGTATTACGTTATATGGGATGACGTTATAACGTATTTCGTTATATGGGATGACGTTATAACGTATTACGTAATATGGGACGACGTTATAACGTATTACTTTATGTGGGATGACGTTATAACGAAATAGGTTATATGGTATGACGTTATATCGCATTTCGTTATATGGTATGACGTTATAACGTATTACGTAATATGGGATAACGTTATAACGTATTACGTTATGTGGGACGACGTTATAACGTAATTGGTTATATGGTATAACGTTATAACGTATTACGCTATATGGTATGACATTATAACGTAATAGGTTATGTGGTATGACGTTATAACGTAATACGTTATCTGGTATGACGTTATAACGTAATACGTTATAGGGTATGACGTTATAACGTAAATAGCTTATATGGCATGACGTTACAACGTATTACGTTATATGGTATGACGTTATAACGTATTACGTTATATGGTAAGACGTTATAACGTATTACGTTATATGGTATGACGTTATAACGTAAATAGGTTATATGGCATGACGTTATAACGTATTACGTTATATGGTATGACGTTATAACGTATTACATTATATGGTAAGACGTTATAACGTATTACGTTATATGGTATGACGTTATAACGTAATAGGTTATATGGTATGGCGATATAACGTAATACGTTATATGCTATGACGTTATAACGTAAATAGGTTATTTGGTATGACGTTATAACGTATTACGTCATATGGGATGACGTTATAACGTATTGCGTTATATGGGATGACGTTATAACGTAATAGGTTATATGCTATGACGTTATAACGTAATAGGTTATATGGTATGACGTTATAACGTATTACGTTATATGGTATGACGTTATAACGTATTACGTAATATGGGATGACGTATAACGTATTACGTTATGTGGGACGACGTTATAACGTATTGCGTTATATGGGATGACGTTATAACGTATTTCGTTACATGGGATGACGTTATAACGTTTTACGTTATATGGGATGACGTATAACGTATTACGTTATGTGGGACGACGTTATAACGTATTGCGTTATATGGTATGACGTTATAACATAATATTTTATATGGTATGACGTTATAACGTATTACGTAATATGGGATGACGTATAACGTATTACGTTATGTGGGACGACGTTATAACGTATTGCGTTATATGGTATGACGTTATAACATACTAGGTTATATGGTATGACGCTATAACGAAATAGGTTATATGGTATGACGTTATAACGTAATAGGTTATACGGTATGACGTAATACCTAATTACGTAATATGGGATGACGTTATAACGTATTACGTTATGTGGGACGACGTTATAAGGTATTGCGTTATATGGGATGTCGTTATAACGAAATAGGTTATGTGGTATGACGTTATAACGTATTACGTTATATGGTATGACGTTATAACGTATTACGTAATATGGGATGACGTTATAACGTATTGCGTTATATGGGATGACGTTATAACGAAATAGGTTATGTGGTATGACGTTATAACGTATTACGTTATATGGCATGATATTATAACGTATTACGTTATGTGGTTTGACGTTATAACGTATTACGTTAAATGGTATGACGTTATAACGTATTGCGTTATATGGTATGACGTTATAACGTAATAGGTTATATGGTATGACGTTATAACGTAATAGGTTATATGGTATGACGTTATAACGTAATAGGTTATACGGTATGACGTAATACCTAATTACGTTATATGGCATGACGTTATAACGTAAATAGGTTATATGGAATGACGTTATACCGTATTACGTTATATGGGATGACGTTATAACGTATTACGTTATGTGGGACGACGTTATAACGTATTGCGTTATATGGGATGACGTTATAACGTATTACGTTATATGGGATGACGTTATAACGTATTACGTTATGTGGGATGACGTTATAACGAAATAGGTTATATGGTATGACGTTATAACGTATTTCGTTATATGGTATGACGTTATAACGTAATTGGTTTTATGGTATGACGCTATAACGAAATAGGTTATATGGTATGACGTTATAACGTAATAGGTTATACGGTATGACGTAATACCTAATTACGTAATATGGGATGACGTTATAACGTATTACGTTATGTGGGACGACGTTATAACGTATTGCGTTATATGGGATGACGTTATAACATATTGCGTTATATGGGATGACGTTATAACGTATTACGTTATGTGGGATGACGTTATAACGAAATAGGTTATATGGGATGACGTTATAACGTATTTCGTTATATGGTATGACGTTATAACGTATTACGTAATATGGGATGACGTTATAACGTATTACGTTATGTGGGACGACGTTATAACGTAATTGTTTATATGGTATAACGTTATAACGTATTACGCTATATGGTATGACGTTATAACGTAATAGGTTATATGGTATGACGTTATAACGTAATACGTTATCTGGTATGACGTTATAACGTAATACGTTATAGGGTATGACGTTATAACGTAAATAGGTTATATGGCATGACGTTATAACGTATTACGTTATATGGTATGACGTTATAACGTATTACGTTATATGGTAAGACGTTATAACGTATTACGTTATATGGTATGACGTTATAACGTATTACGTAATATGGGATGACGTATAACGTATTACGTTATGTGGGACGACGTTATAACGTATTGCGTTATATGGGATGACGTTATAACGTATTTCGTTATATGGGATGACGTTATAACGTTTTACGTTATATGGGATGACGTATAACGTATTACGTTATGTGGGACGACGTTATAACGTATTGCGTTATATGGTATGACGTTATAACATAATATTTTATATGGTATGACGTTATAACGTATTACGTAATATGGGATGACGTATAACGTATTACGTTATGTGGGACGACGATATAACGTATTGCGTTATATGGTATGACGTTATAACACAATAGGTTATATGGTATGACGCTATAACGAAATAGGTTATATGGTATGACGTTATAACGTAATAGGTTATACGGTATGACGTAATACCTAATTACGTAATATGGGATGACGTTATAACGTATTACGTTATGTGGTATGACGTTATAACGTATTACGTTATATGGTATGACGTTATAACGTAAACAGGTTATATGGTATGACGTTATACCGTATTACGTTATATGGTATGACGTTATAACATAAATAGGTTATATGGTATGACGTTATACCGTATTACGTTATATGGGATGACGTTATAACGTATTACGTTATGTGGGACGACGTTATAACGTAATGCGTTATATGGGACGACGTTATATCGTATTACGTTATATGGGATGACGTTATAACGTATTTCGATATATGGGATGACGTTATAACGTATTACGTAATATGGGATGGCGTTATAACGTATTACGTTATGTGGGATGACGTTATAACGAAATAGGTTATATGGTATGACGTTATAACGCATTTCGTTATATGGTATGACGTTATAACGTATTACGTAATATGGGATGACGTTATAACGTATTACGTTATGTGGGACGACGTTATAACGTAATTGGTTATATGGTATAACGTTATAACGTATTACGCTATATTGTATGACGTTATATGGTAATAGGTTATATGGTATGACGTTATAACGTAATACGTTATCTGGTATGACGTTATAACGTAATACGTAATAGGGTATGACGTTATAACGTAAATAGGTTATATGGCATGACGTTATAACGTATTACGTTATATGGGATGACGTTATAACGTAAATAGGTTATATGGTATGACGTTATACCGTATTACGTCATATGGGATGACGTTATAACGTATTACGTTATATGGGATGACGTTATAACGTAATAGGTTATATGGTATGACGTTATAACGTAATAGGTTATATGGTATGACGTTATACCGAATTACGTTATGTGGTATGACGTTATAACGTATTACGTTATATGGTATGACGTTATAACGTAAACAGGTTATATGGTATGACGTTATACCGTATTACGTTATATGGTATGACGTTATAACGTAATAGGTTATATGGTATGACGTTATAACGTATTACGTTATATGGTATGACGTTATAACGTATTACGTAATATGGGATGACGTATAACGTATTACGTTATGTGGGACGACGTTATAACGTATTGCGTTATATGGGATGACGTTATAACGTATTTCGTTATATGGGATGACGTTATAACGTTTTACGTTATATGGGATGACGTATAACGTATTACGTTATGTGGGACGACGTTATAACGTATTGCGTTATATGGTATGACGTTATAACATAATATTTTATATGGTATGACGTTATAACGTATTACGTAATATGGGATGACGTATAACGTATTACGTTATGTGGGACGACGTTATAACGTATTGCGTTATATGGTATGACGTTATAACGTACTAGGTTATATGGTATGACGCTATAACGAAATAGGTTATATGGTATGACGTTATAACGCAATAGGTTATACGGTATGACGTAATACCTAATTACGTAATATGGGATGACGTTATAACGTATTACGTTATGTGGGACGACGTTATAAGGTATTGCGTTATATGGGATGTCGTTATAACGAAATAGGTTATGTGGTATGACGTTATAACGTATTACGTTATATGGTATGACGTTATAACGTATTACGTAATATGGGATGACGTTATAACGTATTGCGTTATATGGGATGACGTTATAACGAAATAGGTTATGTGGTATGACGTTATAACGTATTACGTTATATCGCATGATATTATAACGTATTACGTTATGTGGTTTGACGTTATAACGTATTACGTTAAATGGTATGACGTTATAACGTATTGCGTTATATGGTATGACGTTATAACGTAATAGGTTATATGGTATGACGTTATAACGTAATAGGTTATATGGTATGACGTTATAACGTAATAGGTTATACGGTATGACGTAATACCTAATTACGTTATATGGCATGACGTTATAACGTAAATAGGTTATATGGTATGACGTTATACCGTATTACGTTATATGGGATGACGTTATAACGTATTACGTTATGTGGGACGACGTTATAACGTATTGCGTTATATGGGATGACGTTATAACGTATTACGTTATATGGGATGACGTTATAACGTATTACGTTATGTGGGATGACGTTATAACGAAATAGGTTATATGGTATGACGTTATAACGTATTTCGTTATATGGTATGACGTTATAACGTAATTGGTTATATGGTATGACGCTATAACGAAATAGGTTATATGGTATGACGTTATAACGTAATAGGTTATACGGTATGACGTAATACCTAATTACGTAATATGGGATGACGTTATAACGTATTACGTTATGTGGGACGACGTTATAACGTATTGCGTTATATGGGATGACGTTATAACATATTGCGTTATATGGGATGACGTTATAACGTATTACGTTATGTGGGATGACGTTATAACGAAATAGGTTATATGGGATGACGTTATAACGTATTTCGTTATATGGTATGACGTTATAACGTATTACGTAATATGGGATGACGTTATAACGTATTACGTTATGTGGGACGACGTTATAACGTAATTGGTTATATGGTATAACGTTATAACGTATTACGCTATATGGTATGACGTTATAACGTAATAGGTTATATGGTATGACGTTATAACGTAATACGTTATCTGGTATGATGTTATAACGTAATACGTTATAGGGTATGACGTTATAACGTAAATAGGTTATATGGCATGACGTTATAACGTATTACGTTATATGGTATGACGTTATAACGTATTACGTTATATGGTAAGACGTTATAACGTATTACGTTATATGGTATGACGTTATAACGTAAATAGGTTATATGGCATGACGTTATAACGTATTACGTTATATGGTATGACGTTATAACGTATTACATTATATGGTAAGACGTTATAACGTATTACGTTATATGGTATGACGTTATAACGTAATAGGTTATATGGTATGGCGATATAACGTAATACGTTATATGCTATGACGTTATAACGTAAATAGGTTATATGGTATGACGTTATACCGTATTACGTCATATGGGATGACGTTATAACGTATTACGTTATATGGGATGACGTTATAACGTAATAGGTTATATGCTATGACGTTATAACGTAATAGGTTATATGGTATGACGTTATAACGTATTACGTTATATGGTATGACGTTATAACGTATTACGTTATATGGTATGACGTTATAACGTATTACGTAATATGGGATGACGTATAACGTATTACGTTATGTGGGACGACGTTATAACGTATTGCGTTATATGGGATGACGTTATAACGTATTTCGTTATATGGGATGACGTTATAACGTTTTACGTTATATGGGATGACGTATAACGTATTACGTTATGTGGGACGACGTTATAACGTATTGCGTTATATGGTATGACGTTATAACATAATATTTTATATGGTATGACGTTATAACGTATTACGTAATATGGGATGACGTTATAACGTATTACGTTATGTGGGACGACGTTATAACGTAATTGGTTATATGGTATAACGTTATAACGTATTACGCTATATGGTATGACGTTATAACGTAATAGGTTATATGGTATGACGTTATAACGTAATACGTTATCTGGTATGACGTTATAACGTAATACGTTATAGGGTATGACGTTATAACGTAAATAGGTTATATGGCATGACGTTATAACGTATTACGTTATATGGTATGACGTTATAACGTATTACGTTATATGGTAAGACGTTATAACGTATTACGTTATATGGTATGACGTTATAACGTAAATAGGTTATATGGCATGACGTTATAACGTATTACGTTATATGGTATGACGTTATAACGTATTACATTATATGGTAAGACGTTATAACGTATTACGTTATATGGTATGACGTTATAACGTAATAGGTTATATGGTATGGCGATATAACGTAATACGTTATATGCTATGACGTTATAACGTAAATAGGTTATATGGTATGACGTTATACCGTATTACGTCATATGGGATGACGTTATAACGTATTACGTTATATGGGATGACGTTATAACGTAATAGGTTATATGCTATGACGTTATAACGTAATAGGTTATATGGTATGACGTTATAACGTATTACGTTATATGGTATGACGTTATAACGTATTACGTTATATGGTATGACGTTATAACGTATTACGTAATATGGGATGACGTATAACGTATTACGTTATGTGGGACGACGTTATAACGTATTGCGTTATATGGGATGACGTTATAACGTATTTCGTTATATGGGATGACGTTATAACGTTTTACGTTATATGGGATGACGTATAACGTATTACGTTATGTTGTACGACGTTATAACGTATTGCGTTATATGGTATGACGTTATAACATAATATTTCATATGGTATGACGTTATAACGTATTACGTAATATGGGATGACGTATAACGTATTACGTTATGTGGGACGACGATATAACGTATTGCGTTATATGGTATGACGTTATAACACAATAGGTTATATGGTATGACGCTATAACGAAATAGGTTATATGGTATGACGTTATAACGTAATAGGTTATACGGTATGACGTAATACCTAATTACGTAATATGGGATGACGTTATAACGTATTACGTTATGTGGTATGACGTTATATCGTATTACGTTATATGGTATGACGTTATAACGTAAACAGGTTATATGGTATGACGTTATACCGTATTACGTTATATGGTATGACGTTATAACATAAATAGGTTATATGGTATGACGTTATACCGTATTACGTTATATGGGATGACGTTATAACGTATTACGTTATGTGGGACGACGTTATAACGTAATGCGTTATATGGGACGACGTTATATCGTATTACGTTATATGGGATGACGTTATAACGTATTTCGATATATGGGATGACGTTATAACGTATTACGTAATATGGGATGACGTTATAACGTATTACGTTATGTGGGATGACGTTATAACGAAATAGGTTATATGGTATGACGTTATAACGCATTTCGTTATATGGTATGACGTTATAACGTATTACGTAATATGGGATGACGTTATAACGTATTACGTTATGTGGGACGACGTTATAACGTAATTGGTTATATGGTATAACGTTATAACGTATTACGCTATATTGTATGACGTTATAACGTAATAGGTTATATGGTATGACGTTATAACGTATTACGTTATATGGGATGACGTTATAACGTAAATAGGTTATATGGTATGACGTTATACCGTATTACGTCATATGGGATGACGTTATAACGTATTACGTTATATGGGATGACGTTATAACGTAATAGGTTATATGGTATGACGTTATAACGTAATAGGTTATATGGTATGACGTTATACCGAATTACGTTATGTGGTATGACGTTATAACGTATTACGTTATATGGTATGACGTTATAACGTAAACAGGTTATATGGTATGACGTTATACCGTATTACGTTATATGGTATGACGTTATAACGTAAATAGGTTATATGGTATGACGTTATACCGTATTACGTTATATGGGATGACGTTATAACGTATTACGTTATGTGGGACTACGCTATATCGTAATGCGTTATATGGGACGACGTTATATCGTATTACGTTATATGGGATGACGTTATAACGTATTTCGTTATATGGGATGACGTTATAACGTATTACGTAATATGGGATGACGTTATAACGTATTACGTTATGTGGGATGACGTTATAACGAAATAGGTTATATGGTATGACGTTATAACGCATTTCGTTATATGGTATGACGTTATAACGTATTACGTAATATGGGATGACGTTATAACGTATTACGTTATGTGGGACGACGTTATAACGTAATTGGTTATATGGTATAACGTTATAACGTATTACGCTATATGGTATGACGTTATAACGTAATTGGTTATGTGGTATGACGTTATAACGTAATACGTTATCTGGTATGACGTTATAACGTAATACGTTATAGGGTATGACGTTATAACGTAAATAGCTTATATGGCATGACGTTACAACGTATTACGTTATATGGTATGACGTTATAACGTATTACGTTATATGGCATGATATTATAACGTATTACGTTATGTGGTTTGACGTTATAACGTATTACGTTAAATGGTATGACGTTATAACGTATTGCGTTATATGGTATGACGTTATAACGTAATAGGTTATATGGTATGACGTTATAACGTAATAGGTTATATGGTATGACGTTATAACGTAATAGATTATACGGTATGACGTAATACCTAATTACGTTATATGGCATGACGTTATAACGTAAATAGGTTATATGGTATGACGTTATACCGTATTACGTTATATGGGATGACGTATAACGTATTACGTTATGTGGGACGACGATATAACGTATTGCGTTATATGGTATGACGTTATAACACAATAGGTTATATGGTATGACGCTATAACGAAATAGGTTATATGGTATGACGTTATAACGTAATAGGTTATACGGTATGACGTAATACCTAATTACGTAATATGGGATGACGTTATAACGTATTACGTTATATGGGACGACGTTATAACGTATTGCGCTATATGGTATGACGTTATAACATAATATTTTATATGGTATGACGTTATAACGTATTACGTAATATGGGATGACGTATAACGTATTACGTTATGTGGGACGACGATATAACGTATTGCGTTATATGGTATGACGTTATAACACAATAGGTTATATGGTATGACGCTATAACGAAATAGGTTATTTGGTATGACGTTATAACGTAATAGGTTATACGGTATGACGTAATACCTAATTACGTAATATGGGATGACGTTATAACGTATTACGTTATGTGGTATGACGTTATAACGTATTACGTTATATGGTATGACGTTATAACGTAAACAGGTTATATGGTATGACGTTATACCGTATTACGTTATATGGTATGACGTTATAACATAAATAGGTTATATGGTATGACGTTATACCGTATTACGTTATATGGGATGACGTTATAACGTATTACGTTATGTGGGACGACGTTATAACGTAATGCGTTATATGGGACGACGTTATATCGTATTACGTTATATGGGATGACGTTATAACGTATTTCGATATATGGGATGACGTTATAACGTATTACGTAATATGGGATGACGTTATAACGTATTACGTTATGTGGGATGACGTTATAACGAAATAGGTTATATGGTATGACGTTATAACGCATTTCGTTATATGGTATGACGTTATAACGTATTACGTAATATGGGATGACGTTATAACGTATTACGTTATGTGGGACGACGTTATAACGTAATTGGTTATATGGTATAACGTTATAACGTATTACGCTATATTGTATGACGTTATAACGTAATAGGTTATATGGTATGACGTTATAACGTAATACGTTATCTGGTATGACGTTATAACGTAATACGTAATAGGGTATGACGTTATAACGTAAATAGGTTATATGGCATGACGTTATAACGTATTACGTTATATGGGATGACGTTATAACGTAAATAGGTTATATGGTATGACGTTATACCGTATTACGTCATATGGGATGACGTTATAACGTATTGCGTTATATGGGATGACGTTATAACGTAATAGGTTATATGGTATGACGTTATAACGTAATAGGTTATATGGTATGACGTTATACCGAATTACGTTATGTGGTATGACGTTATAACGTATTACGTTATATGGTATGACGTTATAACGTAAACAGGTTATATGGTATGACGTTATACCGTATTACGTTATATGGTATGACGTTATAACGTAAATAGGTTATATGGTATGACGTTATACCGTATTACGTTATATGGGATGACGTTATAACGTATTACGTTATGTGGGACGACGCTATATCGTAATGCGTTATATGGGACGACGTTATATCGTATTACGTTATATGGGATGACGTTATAACGTATTTCGTTATATGGGATGACGTTATAACGTATTACGTAATATGGGATGACGTTATAACGTATTACGTTATGTGGGATGACGTTATAACGAAATAGGTTATATGGTATGACGTTATAACGCATTTCGTTATATGGTATGACGTTATAACGTATTACGTAATATGGGATGACGTTATAACGTATTACGTTATATGGTATGACGTTATAACGTATTACGTTATATGGTATGACGTTATAACGTATTACGTTATATGGTATGACGTTATAACGTATTACGTAATATGGGATGACGTATAACGTATTACGTTATGTGGGACGACGTTATAACGTATTACGTTATGTGGGACGACGTTATAACGTATTGCGTTATATGGTATGACGTTATAACATAATATTTTATATGGTATGACGTTATAACGTATTACGTAATATGGGATGACGTATAACGTATTACGTTATGTGGGACGACGATATAACGTATTGCGTTATATGGTATGACGTTATAACACAATAGGTTATATGGTATGACGCTATAACGAAATAGGTTATATGGTATGACGTTATAACGTAATAGGTTATACGGTATGACGTAATACCTAATTACGTAATATGGGATGACGTTATAACGTATTACGTTATGTGGTATGACGTTATAACGTATTACGTTATATGGTATGACGTTATAACGTAAACAGGTTATATGGTATGACGTTATACCGTATTACGTTATATGGTATGACGTTATAACATAAATAGGTTATATGGTATGACGTTATACCGTATTACGTTATATGGGATGACGTTATAACGTATTACGTTATGTGGGACGACGTTATAACGTAATGCGTTATATGGGACGACGTTATATCGTATTACGTTATATGGGATGACGTTATAACGTATTTCGATATATGGGATGACGTTATAACGTATTACGTAATATGGGATGACGTTATAACGTATTACGTTATGTGGGATGACGTTATAACGAAATAGGTTATATGGTATGACGTTATAACGCATTTCGTTATATGGTATGACGTTATAACGTATTACGTAATATGGGATGACGTTATAACGTATTACGTTATGTGGGACGACGTTATAACGTAATTGGTTATATGGTATAACGTTATAACGTATTACGCTATATTGTATGACGTTATAACGTAATAGGTTATATGGTATGACGTTATAACGTAATACGTTATCTGGTATGACGTTATAACGTAATACGTAATAGGGTATGACGTTATAACGTAAATAGGTTATATGGCATGACGTTATAACGTATTACGTTATATGGGATGACGTTATAACGTAAATAGGTTATATGGTATGACGTTATACCGTATTACGTCATATGGGATGACGTTATAACGTATTACGTTATATGGGATGACGTTATAACGTAATAGGTTATATGGTATGACGTTATAACGTAATAGGTTATATGGTATGACGTTATACCGAATTACGTTATGTGGTATGACGTTATAACGTATTACGTTATATGGTATGACGTTATAACGTAAACAGGTTATATGGTATGACGTTATACCGTATTACGTTATATGGTATGACGTTATAACGTAAATAGGTTATATGGTATGACGTTATACCGTATTACGTTATATGGGATGACGTTATAACGTATTACGTTATGTGGGACGACGCTATATCGTAATGCGTTATATGGGACGACGTTATATCGTATTACGTTATATGGGATGACGTTATAACGTATTTCGTTATATGGGATGACGTTATAACGTATTACGTAATATGGGATGACGTTATAACGTATTACGTTATGTGGGATGACGTTATAACGAAATAGGTTATATGGTATGACGTTATAACGCATTTCGTTATATGGTATGACGTTATAACGTATTACGTAATATGGGATGACGTTATAACGTATTACGTTATGTGGGACGACGTTATAACGTAATTGGTTATATGGTATAACTTATAACGTATTACGCTATATGGTATGACGTTATAACGTAATAGGTTATGTGGTATGACGTTATAACGTAATACGTTATCTGGTATGACGTTATAACGTAATACGTTATAGGGTATGACGTTATAACGTAAATAGCTTATATGGCATGACGTTACAACGTATTACGTTATATGGTATGACGTTATAACGTATTACGTTATATGGTAAGACGTTATAACGTATTACGTTATATGGTATGACGTTATAACGTAAATAGGTTATATGGCATGACGTTATAACGTAATACGTTATATGGCATGATATTATAACGTATTACGTTATGTGGTTTGACGTTATAACGTATTACGTTAAATGGTATGACGTTATAACGTATTGCGTTATATGGTATGACGTTATAACGTAATAGGTTATATGGTATGACGTTATAACGTAATAGGTTATATGGTATGACGTTATAACGTAATAGGTTATACGGTATGACGTAATACCTAATTACGTTATATGGCATGACGTTATAACGTAAATAGGTTATATGGTATGACGTTATACCGTATTACGTTATATGGGATGACGTTATAACGTATTACGTTATGTGGGACGACGTTATAACGTATTGCGTTATGTGGGATGACGTTATAACGTATTACGTTATATGGGATGACGTTATAACGTATTACGTTATGTGGGATGACGTTATAACGAAATAGGTTATATGGTATGACGTTATAACGTATTTCGTTATATGGTATGACGTTATAACGTAATTGGTTATATGGTATGACGCTATAACGGAATAGGTTATATGGTATGACGTTATAACGTAATAGGTTATACGGTATGACGTAATACCTAATTACGTAATATGGGATGACGTTATAACGTATTACGTTATGTGGGACGACGTTATAACGTATTGCGTTATATGGGATGACGTTATAACATATTGCGTTATATGGGATGACGTTATAACGTATTACGTTATGTGGGATGACGTTATAACGAAATAGGTTATATGGTATGACGTTATAACGTATTACGTTATATGGTACGACGTTGTAACGTATTGCGTTATATGGTATGACGTTATAACGTAAATAGGTTATATGGGATGACGTTATAACGTATTACGTAATATGGGATGACGCTATAACGTATTACGTTATGTGGGATGACGTTATAACGAAATAGGTTATATGGTATGACGTTATAACGTATTTCGTTATATGGTATGACGTTATAACGTATTACGTAATACGGGATGACGTTATAACGTATTACGTTATATGGGATGACGTTATAACGTATTTCGTTATATGGGATGACGTTATAACGTATTACGTAATATGGGATGACGTTAAACGTATTACGTTATGTGGGATGACGTTATAACGAAATAGGTTATATGGTATGACGTTATAACGTATTACGTAATATGGGATGACGTTATAACGTATTACGTTATATGGTATGACGTTATAACGTATTACGTTACATGGTATGACGTTATAACGTATTACGTAATATGGAATGACGTTATAACGTATTACGTTATGTGGGACGACGTTATAACGTATTGCGTTATATGGGATGACGTTATACCGTATTACGTCATATGGGATGACGTTATAACGTATTACGTTATATGGGATGACGTTATAACGTAATAGGTTATATGCTATGACGTTATAACGTAATAGGTTATATGGTATGACGTTATAACGTATTACGTAATATGGGATGACGTATAACGTATTACGTTATGTGGGACGACGTTATAACGTATTGCGTTATATGGGATGACGTTATAACGTATTTCGTTATATGGGATGACGTTATAACGTTTTACGTTATATGGGATGACGTATAACGTATTACGTTATGTGGGACGACGTTATAACGTATTGCGTTATATGGTATGACGTTATAACATAATATTTTATATGGTATGACGTTATAACGTATTACGTAATATAGGATGACGTATAACGTATTACGTTATGTGGGACGACGTTATAACGTATTGCGTTATATGGTATGACGTTATAACATAATATGTTATATGGTATGACGCTATAACGAAATAGGTTATATGGTATGACGTTACAACGTAATAGGTTATACGGTATGACGTAATACCTAATTACGTTATATGGCATGACGTTATAACGTAAATAGGTTATATGGTATGACGTTATACCGTATTACGTTATATGGGATGACGTTATAACGTATTACGTTATGTGGGACGACGTTATAACGTATTGCGTTATATGGGATGACGTTATAACGTATTACTTTATATGGGATGACGTTATAACGTATTACGTTATGTGGGATGATGTTATAACGAAATAGGTTATATGGTATGACGTTATAACGTAATAGGTTATACGGTATGACGTAATACCTAATTACGTAATATGGGATGACGTTATAACGTATTACGTTATGTGGGACGACGTTATAAGGTATTGCGTTATATGGGATGACGTTATAACGAAATAGGTTATGTGGTATGACGTTATAACGTATTACGTTATATGGTATGACGTTATAACGTATTACGTAATATGGGATGACGTTATAACGTATTGCGTTATATGGGATGACGTTATAACGAAATAGGTTATGTGGTATGACGTTATAACGTATTACGTTATATGGCATGATATTATAACGTATTACGTTATGTGGTTTGACGTTATAACGTATTACGTTAAATGGTATGTCGTTATAACGTATTGCGTTATATGGTATGACGTTATAACGTAATAGGTTATATGGTATGACGTTATAACGAAATAGGTTATATGGTATGACGTTATAACGTAATAGGTTATACGGTATGACGTAATACCTAATTACGTTATATGGCATGACGTTATAACGTAAATAGGTTATATGGTATGACGTTATACCGTATTACGTTATATGGGATGACGTTATAACGTATTACGTTATGTGGGACGACGTTATAACGTATTGCGTTATATGGGATGACGTTATAACGTATTACTTTATATGGGATGACGTTATAACGTATTACGTTATGTGGGATGATGTTATAACGAAATAGGTTATATGGTATGACGTTATAACGTATTTCGGTATATGGTATGACGTTATAACGTAATAGGTTATATGGTATGACGCTATAACGAAATAGGTTATATGGTATGATGTTATAACGTAATAGGTTATACGGTATGACGTAATACCTAATTACGTAATATGGGATGACGTTATAACGTATTACGTTATGTGGTATGACGTTATAACGTATTACGTTATATGGTATGACGTTATAACGTAAACAGGTTATATGGTATGACGTTATAACGTATTACGTAATATGGGATGACGTATAACGTATTACGTTATGTGGGACGACGATATAACGTATTGCGTTATATGGTATGACGTTATAACGTAAATAGGTTATATGGTATGACGTTATAACGTATTTCGGTATATGGTATGACGTTATAACGTAATAGGTTATATGGTATGACGCTATAACGAAATAGGTTATATGGTATGATGTTATAACGTAATAGGTTATACGGTATGACGTAATACCTAATTACGTAACATGGGATGACGTTATAACGTATTACGTTATATGGCATGACGTTATAACGTAAATAGGTTATATGGTATGACGTTATAACGTATTACGTAATATGGGATGACGTATAACGTATTACGTTATGTGGGACGACGATATAACGTATTGCGTTATATGGTATGACGTTATAACACAATAGGTTATATGGTATGACGCTATAACGAAATAGGTTATATGGTATGACGTTATAACGTAATAGGTTATACGGTATGACGTAATACCTAATTACGTAATATGGGATGACGTTATAACGTATTACGTTATGTGGTATGACGCTATAACGTATTACGTTATATGGTATGACGTTATAACGTAAACAGGTTATATGGTATGACGTTATACCGTATTACGTTATATGGTATGACGTTATAACATAAATAGGTTATATGGTATGACGTTATACCGTATTACGTTATATGGGATGACGTTATAACGTATTACGTTATGTGGGACGACGTTATAACGTAATGCGTTATATGGGACGACGTTATATCGTATTACGTTATATGGGATGACGTTATAACGTATTTCGATATATGGGATGACGTTATAACGTATTACGTAATATGGGATGACGTTATAACGTATTACGTTATGTGGGATGACGTTATAACGAAATAGGTTATATGGTATGACGTTATAACGCATTTCGTTATATGGTATGACGTTATAACGTATTACGTAATATGGGATGACGTTATAACGTATTACGTTATGTGGGACGACGTTATAACGTAATTGGTTATATGGTATAACGTTATAACGTATTACGCTATATTGTATGACGTTATAACGTAATAGGTTATATGGTATGACGTTATAACGTAATACGTTATCTGGTATGACGTTATAACGTAATACGTAATAGGGTATGACGTTATAACGTAAATAGGTTATATGGCATGACGTTATAACGTATTACGTTATATGGGATGACGTTATAACGTAAATAGGTTATATGGTATGACGTTATACCGTATTACGTCATATGGGATGACGTTATAACGTATTACGTTATATGGGATGACGTTATAACGTAATAGGTTATATGGTATGACGTTATAACGTAATAGGTTATATGGTATGACGTTATACCGAATTACGTTATGTGGTATGACGTTATAACGTATTACGTTATATGGTATGACGTTATAACGTAAACAGGTTATATGGTATGACGTTATACCGTATTACGTTATATGGTATGACGTTATAACGTAAATAGGTTATATGGTATGACGTTATACCGTATTACGTTATATGGGATGACGTTATAACGTATTACGTTATGTGGGACGACGCTATATCGTAATGCGTTATATGGGACGACGTTATATCGTATTACGTTATATGGGATGACGTTATAACGTATTTCGTTATATGGGATGACGTTATAACGTATTACGTAATATGGGATGACGTTATAACGTATTACGTTATGTGGGATGACGTTATAACGAAATAGGTTATATGGTATGACGTTATAACGCATTTCGTTATATGGTATGACGTTATAACGTATTACGTAATATGGGATGACGTATAACGTATTACGTTATGTGGGACGACGTTATAACGTATTGCGTTATATGGGATGACGTTATAACGTATTTCGTTATATGGGATGACGTTATAACGTTTTACGTTATATGGGATGACGTATAACGTATTACGTTATGTGGGACGACGTTATAACGTATTGCGTTATATGGTATGACGTTATAACATAATATTTTATATGGTATGACGTTATAACGTATTACGTAATATGGGATGACGTATAACGTATTACGTTATGTGGGACGACGTTATAACGTATTGCGTTATATGGTATGACGTTATAACATAATATGTTATATGGTATGACGCTATAACGAAATAGGTTATATGGTATGACGTTACAACGTAATAGGTTATACGGTATGACGTAATACCTAATTACGTTATATGGCATGACGTTATAACGTAAATAGGTTATATGGTATGACGTTATACCGTATTACGTTATATGGGATGACGTTATAACGTATTACGTTATGTGGGACGACGTTATAACGTATTGCGTTATATGGGATGACGTTATAACGTATTACTTTATATGGGATGACGTTATAACGTATTACGTTATGTGGGATTATGTTATAACGAAATAGGTTATATGGTATGACGTTATAACGTAATAGGTTATACGGTATGACGTAATACCTAATTACGTAATATGGGATGACGTTATAACGTATTACGTTATGTGGGACGACGTTATAAGGTATTGCGTTATATGGGATGACGTTATAACGAAATAGGTTATGTGGTATGACGTTATAACGTATTACGTTATATGGTATGACGTTATAACGTATTACGTAATATGGGATGACGTTATAACGTATTGCGTTATATGGGATGACGTTATAACGAAATAGGTTATGTGGTATGACGTTATAACGTATTACGTTATATGGCATGATATTATAACGTATTACGTTATGTGGTTTGACGTTATAACGTATTACGTTAAATGGTATGTCGTTATAACGTATTGCGTTATATGGTATGACGTTATAACGTATTAGGTTATATGGTATGACGTTATAACGAAATAGGTTATATGGTATGACGTTATAACGTAATAGGTTATACGGTATGACGTAATACCTAATTACGTTATATGGCATGACGTTATAACGTAAATAGGTTATATGGTATGACGTTATACCGTATTACGTTATATGGGATGACGTTATAACGTATTACGTTATGTGGGACGACGTTATAACGTATTGCGTTATATGGGATGACGTTATAACGTATTACTTTATATGGGATGACGTTATAACGTATTACGTTATGTGGGATGATGTTATAACGAAATAGGTTATATGGTATGACGTTATAACGTATTTCGGTATATGGTATGACGTTATAACGTAATAGGTTATATGGTATGACGCTATAACGAAATAGGTTATATGGTATGATGTTATAACGTAATAGGTTATACGGTATGACGTAATACCTAATTACGTAATATGGGATGACGTTATAACGTATTACGTTATGTGGGACGACGTTATAACGTATTGCGTTATATGGGATGACGTTATAACATATTGCGTTATATGGGATGACGTTATAACGTATTACGTTATGTGGGATGACGTTATAACGAAATAGGTTATATGGTATGACGTTATAACGTATTACGTTATATGGCATGACGTTATAACGTATTACGTAATATGGGATGACGTTATAACGTATTACGTTATGTAGGACGACGTTATAACGTATTGCGTTATATGGGATGACGTTATAACCTATTACGTTATATGGGATAACGTTATAACGTATTCCGTTATATGGGATGACGTTATAACGTAACAGGTTATATGGTATAACGTTATAACGTATTACGTTATATGGTATGACGTTATAACGTAATAGGTTATATGGTATGACATTATAACGTAAATAGGTTATAGGGTATGACGCTATAACGTATTACGTTATATGGGATGACGTTATAACGTAATACGTTATATGGGATGACGTTATAACGTAATAGGTTATATGGTATGACGTTATAACGTAATAGGTTATATGGTATGACGTTATAACGTAATAGGTTATATGGTATGACGTTAAACCGAATTACGTTATATGGTATGACGTTATAACGTATTACGTTATATGGTATGACGTTATAACGTAATAGGTTATATGGTATGACGTTATAACGTAATAGGTTATACGGTATGACGTAATACCTAATTACGTTATATGGCATGACGTTATAACGTAAATAGGTTATATGGTATGACGTTATACCGTATTACGTTATATGGGATGACGTTATAACGTATTACGTTATGTGGGACGACGTTATAACGTATTGCGTTATATGGGATGACGTTATAACGTATTACGTTATATGGGATGACGTTATAACGTATTACGTTATGTGGGATGACGTTATAACGAAATAGGTTATATGGTATGACGTTATAACGTATTTCGTTATATGGTATGACGTTATAACGTAATTGGTTATATGGTATGACGCTATAACGGAATAGGTTATATGGTATGACGTTATAACGTAATAGGTTATACGGTATGACGTAATACCTAATTACGTAATATGGGATGACGTTATAACGTATTACGTTATGTGGGACGACGTTATAACGTATTGCGTTATATGGGATGACGTTATAACATATTGCGTTATATGGGATGACGTTATAACGTATTACGTTATGTGGGATGACGTTATAACGAAATAGGTTATATGGTATGACGTTATAACGTATTACGTTATATGGCATGACGTTATAACGTATTACGTAATATGGGATGACGTTATAACGTATTACGTTATGTGGGACGACGTTATAACGTATTGCGTTATATGGGATGACGTTATAACGTATTGCGTTATATGGTATGACGTTATAACGTATTACGTTATATGGGATGACGTTATAACGAAATAGGTTATGTGGTATGACGTTATAACGTATTACGTTATATGGTACGACGTTGTAACGTATTGCGTTATATGGTATGACGTTATAACGTAAATAGGTTATATGGGATGACGTTATAACGTATTACGTAATATGGGATGACGCTATAACGTATTACGTTATGTGGGATGACGTTATAACGAAATAGGTTATATGGTATGACGTTATAACGTATTTCGTTATATGGTATGACGTTATAACGTATTACGTAATACGGGATGACGTTATAACGTATTACGTTATATGGGATGACGTTATAACGTATTTCGTTATATGGGATGACGTTATAACGTATTACGTAATATGGGATGACGTTATAACGTATTACGTTATGTGGGATGACGTTATAACGAAATAGGTTATATGGTATGACGTTATAACGTATTACGTAATATGGGATGACGTTATAACGTATTACGTTATATGGTATGACGTTATAACGTATTACGTTACATGGTATGACGTTATAACGTATTACGTAATATGGAATGACGTTATAACGTATTACTTTATGTGGGACGACGTTATAACGTATTGCGTTATATGGGATGACGTTATACCGTATTACGTCATATGGGATGACGTTATAACGTATTACGTTATATGGGATGACGTTATAACGTAAACAGGTTATATGGTATGACGTTATAACGTATTACGTAATATGGGATGACGTATAACGTATTACGTTATGTGGGACGACGATATAACGTATTGCGTTATATGGTATGACGTTATAACGTAAATAGGTTATATGGTATGACGTTATAACGTATTTCGGTATATGGTATGACGTTATAACGTAATAGGTTATATGGTATGACGCTATAACGAAATAGGTTATATGGTATGATGTTATAACGTAATAGGTTATACGGTATGACGTAATACCTAATTACGTAACATGGGATGACGTTATAACGTATTACGTTATATGGCATGACGTTATAACGTAAATAGGTTATATGGTATGACGTTATAACGTATTACGTAATATGGGATGACGTTAACGTATTACGTTATGTGGGACGACGATATAACGTATTGCGTTATATGGTATGACGTTATAACACAATAGGTTATATGGTATGACGCTATAACGAAATAGGTTATATGGTATGACGTTATAACGTAATAGGTTATACGGTATGACGTAATACCTAATTACGTAATATGGGATGACGTTATAACGTATTACGTTATGTGGTATGACGTTATAACGTATTACGTTATATGGTATGACGTTATAACGTAAACAGGTTATATGGTATGACGTTATACCGTATTACGTTATATGGTATGACGTTATAACATAAATAGGTTATATGGTATGACGTTATACCGTATTACGTTATATGGGATGACGTTATAACGTATTACGTTATGTGGGACGACGTTATAACGTAATGCGTTATATGGGACGACGTTATATCGTATTACGTTATATGGGATGACGTTATAACGTATTTCGATATATGGGATGACGTTATAACGTATTACGTAATATGGGATGACGTTATAACGTATTACGTTATGTGGGATGACGTTATAACGAAATAGGTTATATGGTATGACGTTATAACGCATTTCGTTATATGGTATGACGTTATAACGTATTACGTAATATGGGATGACGTTATAACGTATTACGTTATGTGGGACGACGTTATAACGTAATTGGTTATATGGTATAACGTTATAACGTATTACGCTATATTGTATGACGTTATAACGTAATAGGTTATATGGTATGACGTTATAACGTAATACGTTATCTGGTATGACGTTATAACGTAATACGTAATAGGGTATGACGTTATAACGTAAATAGGTTATATGGCATGACGTTATAACGTATTACGTTATATGGGATGACGTTATAACGTAAATAGGTTATATGGTATGACGTTATACCGTATTACGTCATATGGGATGACGTTATAACGTATTACGTTATATGGGATGACGTTATAACGTAATAGGTTATATGGTATGACGTTATAACGTAATAGGTTATATGGTATGACGTTATACCGAATTACGTTATGTGGTATGACGTTATAACGTATTACGTTATATGGTATGACGTTATAACGTAAACAGGTTATATGGTATGACGTTATACCGTATTACGTTATATGGTATGACGTTATAACGTAAATAGGTTATATGGTATGACGTTATACCGTATTACGTTATATGGGATGACGTTATAACGTATTACGTTATGTGGGACGACGCTATATCGTAATGCGTTATATGGGACGACGTTATATCGTATTACGTTATATGGGATGACGTTATAACGTATTTCGTTATATGGGATGACGTTATAACGTATTACGTAATATGGGATGACGTTATAACGTATTACGTTATGTGGGATGACGTTATAACGAAATAGGTTATATGGTATGACGTTATAACGCATTTCGTTATATGGTATGACGTTATAACGTATTACGTAATATGGGATGACGTTATAACGTATTACGTTATGTGGGACGACGTTATAACGTAATTGGTTATATGGTATAACGTTATAACGTATTACGCTATATGGTATGACGTTATAACGTAATAGGTTATGTGGTATGACGTTATAACGTAATACGTTATCTGGTATGACGTTATAACGTAATACGTTATAGGGTATGACGTTATAACGTAAATAGCTTATATGGCATGACGTTACAACGTATTACGTTATATGGTATGACGTTATAACGTATTACGTTATATGGTAAGACGTTATAACGTATTACGTTATATGGTATGACGTTATAACGTAAATAGGTTATATGGCATGACGTTATAACGTAATACGTTATATGGCATGATATTATAACGTATTACGTTATGTGGTTTGACGTTATAACGTATTACGTTAAATGGTATGACGTTATAACGTATTGCGTTATATGGTATGACGTTATAACGTAATAGGTTATATGGTATGACGTTATAACGTAATAGGTTATATGGTATGACGTTATAACGTAATAGGTTATACGGTATGACGTAATACCTAATTACGTTATATGGCATGACGTTATAACGTAAATAGGTTATATGGTATGACGTTATACCGTATTACGTTATATGGGATGACGTTATAACGTATTACGTTATGTGGGACGACGTTATAACGTATTGCGTTATGTGGGATGACGTTATAACGTATTACGTTATATGGGATGACGTTATAACGTATTACGTTATGTGGGATGACGTTATAACGAAATAGGTTATATGGTATGACGTTATAACGTATTTCGTTATATGGTATGACGTTATAACGTAATTGGTTATATGGTATGACGCTATAACGGAATAGGTTATATGGTATGATGTTATAACGTAATAGGTTATACGGTATGACGTAATACCTAATTACGTAATATGGGATGACGTTATAACGTATTACGTTATGTGGGACGACGTTATAACGTATTGCGTTATATGGGATGACGTTATAACATATTGCGTTATATGGGATGACGTTATAACGTATTACGTTATGTGGGATGACGTTATAACGAAATAGGTTATATGGTATGACGTTATAACGTATTACGTTATATGGTACGACGTTGTAACGTATTGCGTTATATGGTATGACGTTATAACGTAAATAGGTTATATGGGATGACGTTATAACGTATTACGTAATATGGGATGACGCTATAACGTATTACGTTATGTGGGATGACGTTATAACGAAATAGGTTATATGGTATGACGTTATAACGTATTTCGTTATATGGTATGACGTTATAACGTATTACGTAATACGGGATGACGTTATAACGTATTACGTTATATGGGATGACGTTATAACGTATTTCGTTATATGGGATGACGTTATAACGTATTACGTAATATGGGATGACGTTATAACGTATTACGTTATGTGGGATGACGTTATAACGAAATAGGTTATATGGTATGACGTTATAACGTATTACGTAATATGGGATGACGTTATAACGTATTACGTTATATGGTATGACGTTATAACGTATTACGTTACATGGTATGACGTTATAACGTATTACGTAATATGGAATGACGTTATAACGTATTACGTTATGTGGGACGACGTTATAACGTATTGCGTTATATGGGATGACGTTATACCGTATTACGTCATATGGGATGACGTTATAACGTATTACGTTATATGGGATGACGTTATAACGTAATAGGTTATATGCTATGACGTTATAACGTAATAGGTTATATGGTATGACGTTATAACGTATTACGTAATATGGGATGACGTATAACGTATTACGTTATGTGGGACGACGTTATAACGTATTGCGTTATATGGGATGACGTTATAACGTATTTCGTTATATGGGATGACGTTATAACGTTTTACGTTATATGGGATGACGTATAACGTATTACGTTATGTGGGACGACGTTATAACGTATTGCGTTATATGGTATGACGTTATAACATAATATTTTATATGGTATGACGTTATAACGTATTACGTAATATGGGATGACGTATAACGTATTACGTTATGTGGGACGACGTTATAACGTATTGCGTTATATGGTATGACGTTATAACATAATATGTTATATGGTATGACGCTATAACGAAATAGGTTATATGGTATGACGTTACAACGTAATAGGTTATACGGTATGACGTAATACCTAATTACGTTATATGGCATGACGTTATAACGTAAATAGGTTATATGGTATGACGTTATACCGTATTACGTTATATGGGATGACGTTATAACGTATTACGTTATGTGGGACGACGTTATAACGTATTGCGTTATATGGGATGACGTTATAACGTATTACTTTATATGGGATGACGTTATAACGTATTACGTTATGTGGGATTATGTTATAACGAAATAGGTTATATGGTATGACGTTATAACGTAATAGGTTATACGGTATGACGTAATACCTAATTACGTAATATGGGATGACGTTATAACGTATTACGTTATGTGGGACGACGTTATAAGGTATTGCGTTATATGGGATGACGTTATAACGAAATAGGTTATGTGGTATGACGTTATAACGTATTACGTTATATGGTATGACGTTATAACGTATTACGTAATATGGGATGACGTTATAACGTATTGCGTTATATGGGATGACGTTATAACGAAATAGGTTATGTGGTATGACGTTATAACGTATTACGTTATATGGCATGATATTATAACGTATTACGTTATGTGGTTTGACGTTATAACGTATTACGTTAAATGGTATGTCGTTATAACGTATTGCGTTATATGGTATGACGTTATAACGTATTAGGTTATATGGTATGACGTTATAACGAAATAGGTTATATGGTATGACGTTATAACGTAATAGGTTATACGGTATGACGTAATACCTAATTACGTTATATGGCATGACGTTATAACGTAAATAGGTTATATGGTATGACGTTATACCGTATTACGTTATATGGGATGACGTTATAACGTATTACGTTATGTGGGACGACGTTATAACGTATTGCGTTATATGGGATGACGTTATAACGTATTACTTTATATGGGATGACGTTATAACGTATTACGTTATGTGGGATGATGTTATAACGAAATAGGTTATATGGTATGACGTTATAACGTATTTCGGTATATGGTATGACGTTATAACGTAATAGGTTATATGGTATGACGCTATAACGAAATAGGTTATATGGTATGATGTTATAACGTAATAGGTTATACGGTATGACGTAATACCTAATTACGTAATATGGGATGACGTTATAACGTATTACGTTATGTGGGACGACGTTATAACGTATTGCGTTATATGGGATGACGTTATAACATATTGCGTTATATGGGATGACGTTATAACGTATTACGTTATGTGGGATGACGTTATAACGAAATAGGTTATATGGTATGACGTTATAACGTATTACGTTATATGGCATGACGTTATAACGTATTACGTAATATGGGATGACGTTATAACGTATTACGTTATGTAGGACGACGTTATAACGTATTGCGTTATATGGGATGACGTTATAACCTATTACGTTATATGGGATAACGTTATAACGTATTCCGTTATATGGGATGACGTTATAACGTAACAGGTTATATGGTATAACGTTATAACGTATTACGTTATATGGTATGACGTTATAACGTAATAGGTTATATGGTATGACATTATAACGTAAATAGGTTATAGGGTATGACGCTATAACGTATTACGTTATATGGGATGACGTTATAACGTAATACGTTATATGGGATGACGTTATAACGTAATAGGTTATATGGTATGACGTTATAACGTAATAGGTTATATGGTATGACGTTATAACGTAATAGGTTATATGGTATGACGTTAAACCGAATTACGTTATATGGTATGACGTTATAACGTATTACGTTATATGGTATGACGTTATAACGTAATAGGTTATATGGTATGACGTTATAACGTAATAGGTTATACGGTATGACGTAATACCTAATTACGTTATATGGCATGACGTTATAACGTAAATAGGTTATATGGTATGACGTTATACCGTATTACGTTATATGGGATGACGTTATAACGTATTACGTTATGTGGGACGACGTTATATCGTATTACGTTATATGGGATGACGTTATAACGTATTTCGATATATGGGATGACGTTATAACGTATTACGTAATATGGGATGACGTTATAACGTATTACGTTATGTGGGATGACGTTATAACGAAATAGGTTATATGGTATGACGTTATAACGCATTTCGTTATATGGTATGACGTTATAACGTATTACGTAATATGGGATGACGTTATAACGTATTACGTTATGTGGGACGACGTTATAACGTAATTGGTTATATGGTATAACGTTATAACGTATTACGCTATATTGTATGACGTTATAACGTAATAGGTTATATGGTATGACGTTATAACGTAATACGTTATCTGGTATGACGTTATAACGTAATACGTAATAGGGTATGACGTTATAACGTAAATAGGTTATATGGCATGACGTTACAACGTATTACGTTATATGGTATGACGTTATAACGTATTACGTTATATGGTAAGACGTTATAACGTATTACGTTATATGGTATGACGTTATAACGTAAATAGGTTATATGGCATGACGTTATAACGTAATACGTTATATGGCATGATATTATAACGTATTACGTTATGTGGTTTGACGTTATAACGTATTACGTTAAATGGTATGACGTTATAACGTATTGCGTTATATGGTATGACGTTATAACGTAATAGGTTATATGGTATGACGTTATAACGTAATAGGTTATATGGTATGACGTTATAACGTAATAGGTTATACGGTATGACGTAATACCTAATTACGTTATATGGCATGACGTTATAACGTAAATAGGTTATATGGTATGACGTTATACCGTATTACGTTATATGGGATGACGTTATAACGTATTACGTTATGTGGGACGACGTTATAACGTATTGCGTTATGTGGGATGACGTTATAACGTATTACGTTATATGGGATGACGTTATAACGTATTACGTTATGTGGGATGACGTTATAACGAAATAGGTTATATGGTATGACGTTATAACGTATTTCGTTATATGGTATGACGTTATAACGTAATTGGTTATATGGTATGACGCTATAACGGAATAGGTTATATGGTATGATGTTATAACGTAATAGGTTATACGGTATGACGTAATACCTAATTACGTAATATGGGATGACGTTATAACGTATTACGTTATGTGGGACGACGTTATAACGTATTGCGTTATATGGGATGACGTTATAACATATTGCGTTATATGGGATGACGTTATAACGTATTACGTTATGTGGGATGACGTTATAACGAAATAGGTTATATGGTATGACGTTATAACGTATTACGTTATATGGTACGACGTTGTAACGTATTGCGTTATATGGTATGACGTTATAACGTAAATAGGTTATATGGGATGACGTTATAACGTATTACGTAATATGGGATGACGCTATAACGTATTACGTTATGTGGGATGACGTTATAACGAAATAGGTTATATGGTATGACGTTATAACGTATTTCGTTATATGGTATGACGTTATAACGTATTACGTAATACGGGATGACGTTATAACGTATTACGTTATATGGGATGACGTTATAACGTATTTCGTTATATGGGATGACGTTATAACGTATTACGTAATATGGGATGACGTTATAACGTATTACGTTATGTGGGATGACGTTATAACGAAATAGGTTATATGGTATGACGTTATAACGTATTACGTAATATGGGATGACGTTATAACGTATTACGTTATATGGTATGACGTTATAACGTATTACGTTACATGGTATGACGTTATAACGTATTACGTAATATGGAATGACGTTATAACGTATTACGTTATGTGGGACGACGTTATAACGTATTGCGTTATATGGGATGACGTTATACCGTATTACGTCATATGGGATGACGTTATAACGTATTACGTTATATGGGATGACGTTATAACGTAATAGGTTATATGCTATGACGTTATAACGTAATAGGTTATATGGTATGACGTTATAACGTATTACGTAATATGGGATGACGTATAACGTATTACGTTATGTGGGACGACGTTATAACGTATTGCGTTATATGGGATGACGTTATAACGTATTTCGTTATATGGGATGACGTTATAACGTTTTACGTTATATGGGATGACGTATAACGTATTACGTTATGTGGGACGACGTTATAACGTATTGCGTTATATGGTATGACGTTATAACATAATATTTTATATGGTATGACGTTATAACGTATTACGTAATATGGGATGACGTATAACGTATTACGTTATGTGGGACGACGTTATAACGTATTGCGTTATATGGTATGACGTTATAACATAATATGTTATATGGTATGACGCTATAACGAAATAGGTTATATGGTATGACGTTACAACGTAATAGGTTATACGGTATGACGTAATACCTAATTACGTTATATGGCATGACGTTATAACGTAAATAGGTTATATGGTATGACGTTATACCGTATTACGTTATATGGGATGACGTTATAACGTATTACGTTATGTGGGACGACGTTATAACGTATTGCGTTATATGGGATGACGTTATAACGTATTACTTTATATGGGATGACGTTATAACGTATTACGTTATGTGGGATTATGTTATAACGAAATAGGTTATATGGTATGACGTTATAACGTAATAGGTTATACGGTATGACGTAATACCTAATTACGTAATATGGGATGACGTTATAACGTATTACGTTATGTGGGACGACGTTATAAGGTATTGCGTTATATGGGATGACGTTATAACGAAATAGGTTATGTGGTATGACGTTATAACGTATTACGTTATATGGTATGACGTTATAACGTATTACGTAATATGGGATGACGTTATAACGTATTGCGTTATATGGGATGACGTTATAACGAAATAGGTTATGTGGTATGACGTTATAACGTATTACGTTATATGGCATGATATTATAACGTATTACGTTATGTGGTTTGACGTTATAACGTATTACGTTAAATGGTATGTCGTTATAACGTATTGCGTTATATGGTATGACGTTATAACGTATTAGGTTATATGGTATGACGTTATAACGAAATAGGTTATATGGTATGACGTTATAACGTAATAGGTTATACGGTATGACGTAATACCTAATTACGTTATATGGCATGACGTTATAACGTAAATAGGTTATATGGTATGACGTTATACCGTATTACGTTATATGGGATGACGTTATAACGTATTACGTTATGTGGGACGACGTTATAACGTATTGCGTTATATGGGATGACGTTATAACGTATTACTTTATATGGGATGACGTTATAACGTATTACGTTATGTGGGATGATGTTATAACGAAATAGGTTATATGGTATGACGTTATAACGTATTTCGGTATATGGTATGACGTTATAACGTAATAGGTTATATGGTATGACGCTATAACGAAATAGGTTATATGGTATGATGTTATAACGTAATAGGTTATACGGTATGACGTAATACCTAATTACGTAATATGGGATGACGTTATAACGTATTACGTTATGTGGGACGACGTTATAACGTATTGCGTTATATGGGATGACGTTATAACATATTGCGTTATATGGGATGACGTTATAACGTATTACGTTATGTGGGATGACGTTATAACGAAATAGGTTATATGGTATGACGTTATAACGTATTACGTTATATGGCATGACGTTATAACGTATTACGTAATATGGGATGACGTTATAACGTATTACGTTATGTAGGACGACGTTATAACGTATTGCGTTATATGGGATGACGTTATAACCTATTACGTTATATGGGATAACGTTATAACGTATTCCGTTATATGGGATGACGTTATAACGTAACAGGTTATATGGTATAACGTTATAACGTATTACGTTATATGGTATGACGTTATAACGTAATAGGTTATATGGTATGACATTATAACGTAAATAGGTTATAGGGTATGACGCTATAACGTATTACGTTATATGGGATGACGTTATAACGTAATACGTTATATGGGATGACGTTATAACGTAATAGGTTATATGGTATGACGTTATAACGTAATAGGTTATATGGTATGACGTTATAACGTAATAGGTTATATGGTATGACGTTAAACCGAATTACGTTATATGGTATGACGTTATAACGTATTACGTTATATGGTATGACGTTATAACGTAATAGGTTATATGGTATGACGTTATAACGTAATAGGTTATACGGTATGACGTAATACCTAATTACGTTATATGGCATGACGTTATAACGTAAATAGGTTATATGGTATGACGTTATACCGTATTACGTTATATGGGATGACGTTATAACGTATTACGTTATGTGGGACGACGTTATATCGTATTACGTTATATGGGATGACGTTATAACGTATTACGTTATATGGGATGACGTTATAACGTATTACGTTATGTGGGATGACGTTATAACGAAATAGGTTATATGGTATGACGTTATAACGTATTTCGTTATATGGTATGACGTTATAACGTAATTGGTTATATGGTATGACGCTATAACGGAATAGGTTATATGGTATGACGTTATAACGTAATAGGTTATACGGTATGACGTAATACCTAATTACGTAATATGGGATGACGTTATAACGTATTACGTTATGTGGGACGACGTTATAACGTATTGCGTTATATGGGATGACGTTATAACATATTGCGTTATATGGGATGACGTTATAACGTATTACGTTATGTGGGATGACGTTATAACGAAATAGGTTATATGGTATGACGTTATAACGTATTACGTTATATGGCATGACGTTATAACGTATTACGTAATATGGGATGACGTTATAACGTATTACGTTATGTGGGACGACGTTATAACGTATTGCGTTATATGGGATGACGTTATAACGTATTGCGTTATATGGTATGACGTTATAACGTATTACGTTATATGGGATGACGTTATAACGAAATAGGTTATGTGGTATGACGTTATAACGTATTACGTTATATGGTACGACGTTGTAACGTATTGCGTTATATGGTATGACGTTATAACGTAAATAGGTTATATGGGATGACGTTATAACGTATTACGTAATATGGGATGACGCTATAACGTATTACGTTATGTGGGATGACGTTATAACGAAATAGGTTATATGGTATGACGTTATAACGTATTTCGTTATATGGTATGACGTTATAACGTATTACGTAATACGGGATGACGTTATAACGTATTACGTTATATGGGATGACGTTATAACGTATTTCGTTATATGGGATGACGTTATAACGTATTACGTAATATGGGATGACGTTATAACGTATTACGTTATGTGGGATGACGTTATAACGAAATAGGTTATATGGTATGACGTTATAACGTATTACGTAATATGGGATGACGTTATAACGTATTACGTTATATGGTATGACGTTATAACGTATTACGTTACATGGTATGACGTTATAACGTATTACGTAATATGGAATGACGTTATAACGTATTACTTTATGTGGGACGACGTTATAACGTATTGCGTTATATGGGATGACGTTATACCGTATTACGTCATATGGGATGACGTTATAACGTATTACGTTATATGGGATGACGTTATAACGTAATAGGTTATATGCTATGACGTTATAACGTAATAGGTTATATGGTATGACGTTATAACGTATTACGTAATATGGGATGACGTATAACGTATTACGTTATGTGGGACGACGTTATAACGTATTGCGTTATATGGGATGACGTTATAACGTATTTCGTTATATGGGATGACGTTATAACGTTTTACGTTATATGGGATGACGTATAACGTATTACGTTATGTGGGACGACGTTATAACGTATTGCGTTATATGGTATGACGTTATAACATAATATTTTATATGGTATGACGTTATAACGTATTACGTAATATGGGATGACGTATAACGTATTACGTTATGTGGGACGACGTTATAACGTATTGCGTTATATGGTATGACGTTATAACATAATATGTTATATGGTATGACGCTATAACGAAATAGGTTATATGGTATGACGTTACAACGTAATAGGTTATACGGTATGACGTAATACCTAATTACGTAATATGGGATGACGTTATAACGTATTACGTTATGTGGGACGACGTTATAAGGTATTGCGTTATATGGGATGACGTTATAACGAAATAGGTTATGTGGTATGACGTTATAACGTATTACGTTATATGGTATGACGTTATAACGTATTACGTAATATGGGATGACGTTATAACGTATTGCGTTATATGGGATGACGTTATAACGAAATAGGTTATGTGGTATGACGTTATAACGTATTACGTTATATGGCATGATATTATAACGTATTACGTTATGTGGTTTGACGTTATAACGTATTACGTTAAATGGTATGACGTTATAACGTATTGCGTTATATGGTATGACGTTATAACGTAATAGGTTATATGGTATGACGTTATAACGAAATAGGTTATATGGTATGACGTTATACCGTATTACGTTATATGGGATGACGTTATAACGTATTACGTTATGTGGGACGACGTTATAACGTATTGCGTTATATGGGATGACGTTATAACGTATTACTTTATATGGGATGACGTTATAACGTATTACGTTATGTGGGATGATGTTATAACGAAATAGGTTATATGGTATGACGTTATAACGTATTTCGGTATATGGTATGACGTTATAACGTAATAGGTTATATGGTATGACGCTATAACGAAATAGGTTATATGGTATGATGTTATAACGTAATAGGTTATACGGTATGACGTAATACCTAATTACGTAATATGGGATGACGTTATAACGTATTACGTTATGTGGGACGACGTTATAACGTATTGCGTTATATGGGATGACGTTATAACATATTGCGTTATATGGGATGACGTTATAACGTATTACGTTATGTGGGATGACGTTATAACGAAATAGGTTATATGGTATGACGTTATAACGTATTACGTTATATGGCATGACGTTATAACGTATTACGTAATATGGGATGACGTTATAACGTATTACGTTATGTGGGACGACGTTATAACGTATTGCGTTATATGGGATGACGTTATAACCTATTACGTTATATGGGATAACGTTATAACGTATTCCGTTATATGGGATGACGTTATAACGTAACAGGTTATATGGTATAACGTTATAACGTATTACGTTATATGGTATGACGTTATAACGTAATAGGTTATATGGTATGACATTATAACGTAAATAGGTTATAGGGTATGACGCTATAACGTATTACGTTATATGGGATGACGTTATAACGTAATACGTTATATGGGATGACGTTATAACGTAATAGGTTATATGGTATGACGTTATAACGTAATAGGTTATATGGTATGACGTTATAACGTAATAGGTTATATGGTATGACGTTAAACCGAATTACGTTATATGGTATGACGTTATAACGTATTACGTTATATGGGATGACGTTATATGGTATGACGTTATAACGTATTACGTTATATGGGATGACGTTATAACGTATTACGTTATGTGGGACGACGTTATAACGTATTGCGTTATATGGGATGACGTTATAACGTATTGCGTTATATGGTATGACGTTATAACGTGTTACGTTATATGGGATGACGCTATAACGAAATAGGTTATATGGTATGACGTTATAACGTATAACGTTATATGGTATGACGTTATAACGTATTACGTAATATGGGATGACGTTATAACGTATTACGTTATGTGGGACGACGTTATAACGTACTGCGTTATATGGGATGACGTTATAACGTATTACGTTATATGGGATGACGTTATAACGTATTACGTTATATGGGATGACGTTATAACGTAATTGGTTATATGGTATAACGTTATAACGTATTACGCTATATGGTATGACGTTATAACGTAATAGGTTATATGGTATGACGTTATAACGTAATACGTTATATGGTATGACGTTATAACGTAATACGTTATATGGTATGACGTTATAACGTAAATATGTTATACGGTATGACGTTATAACGTATTACGTTATATGGTATGACGTTATAACGTATTACGTTATATGGGATGACGTTATAACGAAATTGGTTATACGGTATGACGTTATAACATAATATTTTATATGGTATGACGGTATAACGTATTACGTTCTATGGTATGACGTTATAACGTATTACGTTATATGGGATGACGTTATAACGTATTACGTTATGTGGGACGACGATATAACGTATTGCGTTATATGGGATGACGTTATAACGTATTACGTTATATGGGACGACGTTATAACGTATTACGTAATATGGGGTGACGTTATAACATATTACGTTATATGGGCTGACGTTATAACGTAAATGGGTTATATGGTATGACGTTATAACGTATTGCGTTATATGGGATGACGTTATAACGTATTGCGTTATATGGTATGACGTTATAACGTATTACGTTATATGGGATGACGCTATAACGAAATAGGTTATATGGTATGACGTTATAACGTATTACGTTATATGGTATGACGTTATAACGTATTAGGTTATGTGGTTTGACGTTATAACGTATTACGTTATGTGGTATGACGTTATAACGTATTACGTTATATGGTGTGACGTTATAACGTATTACGTTATATGGGATGACGTTATAACATATTACGTAATATCTGATGACGTTATAACGTATTACGTTATGTGGGACGACGTTATAACGTATTGCGTTATATGGGATGACGTTATAACGTATTGCATTATATGGTATGACGTTATAACGTATTACGTTATATGGGATGACGTTATAACGAAATAGGTTACGTGGTATGACGTTATAACGTATTACGTTATATGGTATGACGTTATAACGTATTACGTAATATGGGATGACGTTATAACGTATTACGTAATATGGGATGACGTTATAACGTATTACGTAATATCTGATGACGTTATAACGTATTACGTTATGTGGGACGACGTTATAACGTATTGCGTTATATGGGATGACGTTATAACGTATTGCATTATATGGTATGACGTTATAACGTATTACGTTATATGGGATGACGTTATAACGAAATAGGTTACGTGGTATGACGTTATAACGTATTACGTTATATGGTATGACGTTATAACGTATTACGTAATATGGGATGACGTTATAACGTATTACGTAATATGGGATGACGTTATAACGTATTACTTTATGTGGGACGACGTTATAACGTATTGCGTTATATGGGATGACGTTATAACGTATTACGTTATATGGGATGACGTTATAACATAAATAGGTTATATGGTATGACGTTATACCGTATTACGTCATATGGGATGACGTTATAACGAAATAGGTTATATGGTATGACGTTATAACGTATTACGTTATATGGTATGACGTTATAACGTATTACGTAATATCTGATGACGTTATAACGTATTACGTTATGTGGGACGACGTTATAACGTATTGCGTTATATGGGATGACGTTATAACGTATTGCATTATATGGTATGACGTTATAACGTATTACGTTATATGGGATGACGTTATAACGAAATAGGTTACGTGGTATGACGTTATAACGTATTACGTTATATGGTATGACGTTATAACGTATTACGTAATATGGGATGACGTTATAACGTATTACGTAATATGGGATGACGTTATAACGTATTACTTTATGTGGGACGACGTTATAACGTATTGCGTTATATGGGATGACGTTATAACGTATTACGTTATATGGGATGACGTTATAACATAAATAGGTTATATGGTATGACGTTATACCGTATTACGTCATATGGGATGACGTTATAACGTATTACGTTATATGGGAAGACGTTATAACGTAATAGGTTATATGGTATGACGTTATAACGTAATAGGTTATATGGTATGACGTTATACCGAATTACGTTATGTGGTATGACGTTATAACGTATTACGTTATATGGTATGACGTTATAACGTAAACAGGTTATATGGTATGACGTTATACCGTATTACGTTATATGGTATGACGTTATAACGTAAATAGGTTATATGGTATGACGTTATACCGTATTACGTTATATGGGATGACGTTATAACGTATTACGTTATGTGGGGCGACGTTATAACGTAATGCGTTATATGGGACGACGTTATATCGTATTACGTTATATGTAATGACGTTATAACGTATTTCGTTATATGGGATGACGTTATAACGTATTACGTAATATGGCATGACGTTATAACGTATTACGTTATGTGGGTTGACGTTATAACGAAATAGGTTATATGGTATGACGTTATAACGCATTTCGTTATATGGTATGACGTTATAACGTATTACGTAATATGGGATGACGTTATAACGTATTACGTTATGTGGGACGACGTTATAACGTAATTGGTTATATGGTATAACGTTATAACGTATTACGCTATATGGTATGACGTTATAACGTAATAGGTTATATGGTATGACGTTATAACGAAATAGGTTATATGGTATGACGTTATAACGTAATAGGTTATACGGTATGACGTAATACCTAATTACGTTATATGGCATGACGTTATAACGTAAATAGGTTATATGGTATGACGTTATACCGTATTACGTTATATGGGATGACGTTATAACGTATTACGTTATGTGGGACGACGTTATAACGTATTGCGTTATATGGGATGACGTTATAACGTATTACTTTATATGGGATGACGTTATAACGTATTACGTTATGTGGGATGACGTTATAACGAAATAGGTTATATGGTATGACGTTATAACGTATTTCGTTATATGGTATGACGTTATAACGTAATAGGTTATATGGTATGACGCTATAACGAAATAGGTTATATGGTATGATGTTATAACGTAATAGGTTATACGGTATGACGTAATACCTAATTACGTAATATGGGATGACGTTATAACGTATTACGTTATGTGGGAAGACGTTATAACGTATTGCGTTATATGGGATGACGTTATAACATATTGCGTTATATGGGATGACGTTATAACGTATTACGTTATGTGGGATGACGTTATAACGAAATAGGTTATATGGTATGACGTTATAACGTATTACGTTATATGGCATGACGTCATAACGTATTACGTAATATGGGATGACGTTATAACGTATTACGTTATGTGGGACGACGTTATAACGTATTGCGTTATATGGGATGACGTTATAACCTATTACGTTATATGGGATAACGTTATAACGTATTCCGTTATATGGGATGACGTTATAACGTAACAGGTTATATGGTATAACGTTATAAGGTATTACGTTATATGGTATGACGTTATAACGTAATAGGTTATATGGTATGACGTTATAACGTAAATAGGTTATAGTGTATGACGCTATAACGTATTACGTTATATGGGATGACGTTATAACGTAATACGTTATATGGTATGACGTTATAACGTAAATAGGTTATATGGTATGACGCTATACCGTATTACGTTATGTGGGATGACGTTATAACGTAATAGGTTATATGGTATGACGTTAAACCGAATTACGTTATATGGTATGACGTTATAACGTATTACGTTATATGGGATGACGTTATATGGTATGATGTTATAACGTATTACGTTATATGGGATGACGTTATAACGTATTACGTTATGTGGGACGACGTTATAACGAAATAGGTTATATGGTATGACGTTATAACGTATTACGTTATATGGCATGACGTTATAACGTATTACGTAATATGGGATGACGTTATAACGTATTACGTTATGTGGGACGACGTTATAACGTATTGCGTTATATGGGATGACGTTATAACCTATTACGTTATATGGGATAACGTTATAACGTATTCCGTTATATGGGATGACGTTATAACGTAACAGGTTATATGGTATAACGTTATAACGTATTACGTTATATGGTATGACGTTATAACGTAATAGGTTATATGGTATGACGTTATAACGTAAATAGGTTATAGGGTATGACGCTATAACGTATTACGTTATATGGGATGACGTTATAACGTAATACGTTATATGGTATGACGTTATACCGAATTACGTTATATGGTATGACGTTATAACGTAATAGGTTATATGGTATGACGTTATAACGTAATAGGTTATATGGTATGACGTTAAACCGAATTACGTTATATGGTATGACGTTATAACGTATTACGTTATATGGGATGACGTTATATGGTATGACGTTATAACGTATTACGTTATATGGGATGACGTTATAACGTATTACGTTATGTGGGACGACGTTATAACGTATTGCGTTATATGGGATGACGTTATAACGTATTGCGTTATATGGTATGACGTTATAACGTGTTACGTTATATGGGATGACGCTATAACGAAATAGGTTATATGGTATGACGTTATAACGTATAACGTTATATGGTATGACGTTATAACGTATTACGTAATATGGGATGACGTTATAACGTATTACGTTATGTGGGAGGACGTTATAACGTACTGCGTTATATGGGATGACGTTATAACGAAATATGTTATATGGTATGACGTTATAACGTATTACGTAATATGGGATGACGTTATAACGTATTACGTTATATGGTATGACGTTATAACGTATTACGTTACATGGTATGACGTTATAACGTATTACGTAATATGGAATGACGTTATAACGTATTACTTTATGTGGGACGACGTTATAACGTATTGCGTTATATGGGATGACGTTATACCGTATTACGTCATATGGGATGACGTTATAACGTATTACGTTATATGGGATGACGTTATAACGTAATAGGTTATATGCTATGACGTTATAACGTAATAGGTTATATGGTATGACGTTATAACGTATTACGTAATATGGGATGACGTATAACGTATTACGTTATGTGGGACGACGTTATAACGTATTGCGTTATATGGGATGACGTTATAACGTATTTCGTTATATGGGATGACGTTATAACGTTTTACGTTATATGGGATGACGTATAACGTATTACGTTATGTGGGACGACGTTATAACGTATTGCGTTATATGGTATGACGTTATAACATAATATTTTATATGGTATGACGTTATAACGTATTACGTAATATGGGATGACGTATAACGTATTACGTTATGTGGGACGACGTTATAACGTATTGCGTTATATGGTATGACGTTATAACATAATATGTTATATGGTATGACGCTATAACGAAATAGGTTATATGGTATGACGTTACAACGTAATAGGTTATACGGTATGACGTAATACCTAATTACGTAATATGGGATGACGTTATAACGTATTACGTTATGTGGGACGACGTTATAAGGTATTGCGTTATATGGGATGACGTTATAACGAAATAGGTTATGTGGTATGACGTTATAACGTATTACGTTATATGGTATGACGTTATAACGTATTACGTAATATGGGATGACGTTATAACGTATTGCGTTATATGGGATGACGTTATAACGAAATAGGTTATGTGGTATGACGTTATAACGTATTACGTTATATGCAATGATATTATAACGTATTACGTTATGTGGTTTGACGTAATAACGTATTACGTTAAATGGTATGACGTTATAACGTATTGCGTTATATGGTATGACGTTATAACGTAATAGGTTATATGGTATGACGTTATAACGAAATAGGTTATATGGTATGACGTTATAACGTAATAGGTTATACGGTATGACGTAATACCTAATTACGTTATATGGCATGACGTTATAACGTAAATAGGTTATATGGTATGACGTTATACCGTATTACGTTATATGGGATGACGTTATAACGTATTACGTTATGTGGGACGACGTTATAACGTATTGCGTTATATGGGATGACGTTATAACGTATTACTTTATATGGGATGACGTTATAACGTATTACGTTATGTGGGATGATGTTATAACGAAATAGGTTATATGGTATGACGTTATAACGTATTTCGGTATATGGTATGACGTTATAACGTAATAGGTTATATGGTATGACGCTATAACGAAATAGGTTATATGGTATGATGTTATAACGTAATAGGTTATACGGTATGACGTAATACCTAATTACGTAATATGGGATGACGTTATAACGTATTACGTTATGTGGGACGACGTTATAACGTATTGCGTTATATGGGATGACGTTATAACATATTGCGTTATATGGGATGACGTTATAACGTATTACGTTATGTGGGACGACGTTATAACGAAATAGGTTATATGGTATGACGTTATAACGTATTACGTTATATGGCATGACGTTATAACGTATTACGTAATATGGGATGACGTTATAACGTATTACGTTATGTGGGACGACGTTATAACGTATTGCGTTATATGGGATGACGTTATAACCTATTACGTTATATGGGATAACGTTATAACGTATTCCGTTATATGGGATGACGTTATAACGTAACAGGTTATATGGTATAACGTTATAACGTATTACGTTATATGGTATGACGTTATAACGTAATAGGTTATATGGTATGACGTTATAACGTAATAGGTTATATGGTATGACGTTAAACCGAATTACGTTATATGGTATGACGTTATAACGTATTACGTTATATGGGATGACGTCATATGGTATGACGTTATAACGTATTACGTTATATGGGATGACGTTATAACGTATTACGTTATGTGGGACGACGTTATAACGTATTGCGTTATATGGGATGACGTTATAACGTATTGCGTTATATGGTATGACGTTATAACGTGTTACGTTATATGGGATGACGCTATAACGAAATAGGTTATATGGTATGACGTTATAACGTATAACGTTATATGGTATGACGTTATAACGTATTACGTAATATGGGATGACGTTATAACGTATTGCGTTATGTGGGACGACGTTATAACGTATTGCGTTATATGGGATGACGTTATAACGTATTGCGTTATATGGTATGACGTTATAACGTGTTACGTTATATGGGATGACGCTATAACGAAATAGGTTATATGGTATGACGTTATAACGTATAACGTTATATGGTATGACGTTATAACGTATTACGTAATATGGGATGACGTTATAACGTATTGCGTTATGTGGGACGACGTTATAACGTACTGCGTTATATGGGATGACGTTATAACGTATTACGTTATATGGGATGACGTTATAACGTATTACGTTATATGGGATGACGTTATAACGTAATTGGTTATATGGTATAACGTTATAACGTATTACGCTATATGGTATGACGTTATAACGTAATAGGTTATATGGTATGACGTTATAACGTAATACGTTATATGGTATGACGTTATAACGTAATACGTTATATGGTATGACGTTATAACGTAAATATGTTATACGGTATGACGTTATAACGTATTACGTTATATGGTATGACGTTATAACGTATTACGTTATATGGGATGACGTTATAACGAAATTGGTTATACGGTATGACGTTATAACATAATATTTTATATGGTATGACGGTATAACGTATTACGTTCTATGGTATGACGTTATAACGTATTACGTTATATGGGATGACGTTATAACGTATTACGTTATGTGGGACGACGATATAACGTATTGCGTTATATGGGATGACGTTATAACGTATTACGTTATATGGGACGACGTTATAACGTATTACGTAATATGGGGTGACGTTATAACATATTACGTTATATGGGCTGACGTTATAACGTAAATGGGTTATATGGTATGACGTTATAACGTATTGCGTTATATGGGATGACGTTATAACGTATTGCGTTATATGGTATGACGTTATAACGTGTTACGTTATATGGGATGACGCTATAACGAAATAGGTTATATGGTATGACGTTATAACGTATAACGTTATATGGTATGACGTTATAACGTATTACGTAATATGGGATGACGTTATAACGTATTACGTTATGTGGGAGGACGTTATAACGTACTGCGTTATATGGGATGACGTTATAACGTATTACGTTATATGGGATGACGTTATAACGTATTACGTTATATGGGATGACGTTATAACGTAATTGGTTATATGGTATAACGTTATAACGTATTACGCTATATGGTATGACGTTATAACGTAATAGGTTATATGGTATGACGTTATAACGTAATACGTTATATGGTATGACGTTATAACGTAATACGTTATATGGTATGACGTTATAACGTAAATATGTTATACGGTATGACGTTATAACGTATTACGTTATATGGTATGACGTTATAACGTATTACGTTATATGGGATGACGTTATAACGAAATTGGTTATACGGTATGACGTTATAGCATAATATTTTATATGGTATGACGGTATAACGTATTACGTTCTATGGTATGACGTTATAACGTATTACGTTATATGGGATGACGTTATAACGTATTACGTTATGTGGGACGACGATATAACGTATTGCGTTATATGGGATGACGTTATAACGTATTACGTTATATGGGACGACGTTATAACGTATTACGTAATATGGGGTGACGTTATAACATATTACGTTATATGGGCTGACGTTATAACGTAAATGGGTTATATGGTATGACGTTATAACGTATTGCGTTATATGGGATGACGTTATAACGTATTGCGTTATATGGTATGACGTTATAACGTATTACGTTATATGGGATGACGCTATAACGAAATAGGTTATATGGTATGACGTTATAACGTATTACGTTATATGGTATGACGTTATAACGTATTAGGTTATGTGGTTTGACGTTATAACGTATTACGTTATGTGGTATGACGTTATAACGTATTACGTTATATGGTGTGACGTTATAACGTATTACGTTATATGGGATGACGTTATAACATATTGCGTTATATGGGATGACGTTATAACGTATTACGTTATGTGGGATGACGTTATAACGAAATAGGTTATATGGTATGACGTTATAACGTATTACGTTATATGGTATGACGTTATAACGTATTACGTAATATCTGATGACGTTATAACGTATTACGTTATGTGGGACGACGTTATAACGTATTGCGTTATATGGGATGACGTTATAACGTATTGCATTATATGGTATGACGTTATAACGTATTACGTTATATGGGATGACGTTATAACGAAATAGGTTACGTGGTATGACGTTATAACGTATTACGTTATATGGTATGACGTTATAACGTATTACGTAATGTGGGATGACGTTATAACGTATTACGTAATATGGGATGACGTTATAACGTATTACTTTATGTGGGACGACGTTATAACGTATTGCGTTATATGGGATGACGTTATAACGTATTACGTTATATGGGATGACGTTATAACGTAAATAGGTTATATGGTATGACGTTATACCGTATTACGTCATATGGGATGACGTTATAACGTATTACGTTATATGGGAAGACGTTATAACGTAATAGGTTATATGGTATGACTTTATAACGTAATAGGTTATATGGTATGACGTTATACCGAATTACGTTATGTGGTATGACGTTATAACGTATTACGTTATATGGTATGACGTTATAACGTAAACAGGTTATATGGTATGACGTTATACCGTATTACGTTATATGGTATGACGTTATAACGTAAATAGGTTATATGGTATGACGTTATACCGTATTACGTTATATGGGATGACGTTATAACGTATTACGTTATGTGGGACGACGTTATAACGTAATGCGTTATATGGGACGACGTTATATCGTATTACGTTATATGGGATGACGTTATAACGTATTTCGTTATATGGGATGACGTTATAACGTATTACGTAATATGGCATGACGTTATAACGTATTACGTTATGTGGGTTGACGTTATAACGAAATAGGTTATATGGTATGACGTTATAACGCATTTCGTTATATGGTATGACGTTATAACGTATTACGTAATATGGGATGACGTTATAACGTATTACGTTATGTGGGACGACGTTATAACGTAATTGGTTATATGGTATAACGTTATAACCTATTACGCTATATGGTATGACGTTATAACGTAATAGGTTATATGGTATGACGTTATAACGAAATAGGTTATATGGTATGACGTTATAACGTAATAGGTTATACGGTATGACGTAATACCTAATTACGTTATATGGCATGACGTTATAACGTAAATAGGTTATATGGTATGACGTTATACCGTATTACGTTATATGGGTTGACGTTATAACGTATTACGTTATGTGGGACGACGTTATAACGTATTGCGTTATATGGGATGACGTTATAACGTATTACTTTATATGGGATGACGTTATAACGTATTACGTTATGTGGGATGACGTTATAACGAAATAGGTTATATGGTATGACGTTATAACGTATTTCGTTATATGGTATGACGTTATAACGTAATAGGTTATATGGTATGACGCTATAACGAAATAGGTTATATGGTATGACGTTATAACGTAAATAGGTTATATGGTATGACGCTATACCGTATTACGTTATGTGGGATGACGTTATAACGTAATAGGTTATATGGTATGACGTTAAACCGAATTACGTTATATGGTATGACGTTATAACGTAATAGGTTATATGGTATGACGTTATACCGAATTACGTTATATGGTATGACGTTATAACGTATTACGTTATATGGGATGACGTTATATGGTATGACGTTATAACGTATTACGTTATATGGGATGACGTTATAACGTATTACGTTATGTGGGACGACGTTATAACGTATTGCGTTATATGGGATGACGTTATAACGTATTGCGTTATATGGTATGACGTTATAACGTGTTACGTTATATGGGATGACGCTATAACGAAATAGGTTATATGGTATGACGTTATAACGTATAACGTTATATGGTATGACGTTATAACGTATTACGTAATATGGGATGACGTTATAACGTATTACGTTATGTGGGAAGACGTTATAACGTACTGCGTTATATGGGATGACGTTATAACGTATTACGTTATATGGGATGACGTTATAACGTATTACGTTATATGGGATGACGTTATAACGTAATTGGTTATATGGTATAACGTTATAACGTATTACGCTATATGGTATGACGTTATAACGTAATAGGTTATATGGTATGACGTTATAACGTAATACGTTATATGGTATGACGTTATAACGTAATACGTTATATGGTATGACGTTATAACGTAAATATGTTATACGATATGACGTTATAACGTATTACGTTATATGGTATGACGTTATAACGTATTACGTTATATGGGATGACGTTATAACGAAATTGGTTATATGGTATGACGTTATAACATAATATTTTATATGGTATGACGGTATAACGTATTACGTTCTATGGTATGACGTTATAACGTATTACGTTATATGGGATGACGTTATAACGTATTACGTTATGTGGGACGACGATATAACGTATTGCGTTATATGGGATGACGTTATAACGTATTACGTTATATGGGACGACGTTATAACGTATTACGTAATATGGGGTGACGTTATAACATATTACGTTATATGGGCTGACGTTATAACGTAAATAGGTTATATGGTATGACGTTATAACGTATTGCGTTATATGGGATGACGTTATAACGTATTGCGTTATATGGTATGACGTTATAACGTATTACGTTATATGGGATGACGCTATAACGAAATAGGTTATATGGTATGACGTTATAACGTATTACGTTATATGGTATGACGTTATAACGTATTAGGTTATGTGGTTTGAAGTTATAACGTATTACGTTATGTGGTATGACGTTATAACGTATTATGTTATATGGTGTGACGTTATAACGTATTACGTTATATGGGATGACGTTATAACGGAATAGGTTATATGGTATGACGTTATAACGTATTACGTAATATCTGATGACGTTATAACGTATTACGTTATGTGGGACGACGTCATAACGTATTGCGTTATATGGGATGACGTTATAACGTATTGCATTATATGGTATGACGTTATAACGTATTACGTTATATGGGATGACGTTATAACGTATTAGGTTATGTGGTTTGACGTTATAACGTATTACGTTATGTGGTATGACGTTATAACGTATTACGTTATATGGTGTGACGTTATAACGTATTACGTTATATGGTATGACGTTATAACGTATTACGTAATATCTGATGACGTTATAACGTGTTACGTTATGTGGGACGACGTTATAACGTATTGCGTTATATGGGATGACGTTATAACGTATTACGTTATATGGGATGACGTTATAACGTAAATAGGTTATATGGTATGACGTTATACCGTATTACGTCATATGGGATGACGTTATAACGTATTACGTTATATGGGAAGACGTTATAACGTAATAGGTTATATGGTATGACGTTATAACGTATTAGGTTATGTGGTTTGACGTTATAACGTATTACGTTATGTGGTATGACGTTATAACGTATTACGTTATATGGTGTGACGTTATAACGTATTAGGTTATGTGGTTTGACGTTATAACGTATTACGTTATGTGGTATGACGTTATAACGTATTACGTTATATGGTGTGACGTTATAACGTATTACGTTATATGGTATGACGTTATAACGTATTACGTAATATCTGATGACGTTATAACGTGTTACGTTATGTGGGACGACGTTATAACGTATTGCGTTATATGGGATGACGTTATAACGTATTGCATTATATGGTATGACGTTATAACGTATTACGTTATATGGGATGACGTTATAACGAAATAGGTTACGTGGTATGACGTTATAACGTATTACGTTATATGGTATGACGTTATAACGTATTACGTAATATGGGATGACGTTATAACGTATTACGTAATATGGGATGACGTTATAACGTATTACTTTATGTGGGACGACGTTATAACGTATTGCGTTATATGGGATGACGTTATAACGTATTACGTTATATGGGATGACGTTATAACGTAAATAGGTTATATGGTATGACGTTATACCGTATTACGTCATATGGGATGACGTTATAACGTATTACGTTATATGGGAAGACGTTATAACGTAATAGGTTATATGGTATGACGTTATAACGTAATAGGTTATATGGTATGACGTTATACCGAATTACGTTATGTGGTATGACGTTATAACGTATTACGTTATATGGTATGACGTTATAACGTAAACAGGTTATATGGTATGACGTTATACCGTATTACGTTATATGGTATGACGCTATAACGAAATAGGTTATATGGCATGACGTTATAGCGTAAATAGGTTATATTGTATGACGTTATACCGTATTACGTTATATGGGATGACGTTATAACGTATTACGTTATGTGGGACGACGTTATAACGTATTGCGTTATGTGGGATGACGTTATAACGTATTACTTTATATGGGATGACGTTATAACGTATTACGTTATGTGGGATGACGTTATAACGAAATAGGTTATATGGTATGACGTTATAACGTATTTCGTTATATGGTATGACGTTATAACGTAATAGGTTATATGGTATGACGCTATAACGAAATAGGTTATATGGTATGATGTTATAACGTAATAGGTTATACGGTATGACGTAATACCTAATTACGTAATATGGGATGACTTTATAACGTATTACGTAATATGGGATGACGTTATAACGTATTACGTTATGTGGGACGGCGTTATAACGTATTGCGTTATATGGGATGACGTTATAACCTATTACGTTATATGGGATAACGTTATAACGTATTCCGTTATATGGGATGACGTTATAACGTAACAGGTTATATGGTATAACGTTATAACGTATTACGTTATATGGTATGACGTTATAACGTAATAGGTTATATGGTATGACGTTATAACGTAAATAGGTTATAGGGTATGACGCTATAACGTATTACGTTATATGGGATGACGTTATAACGTAATACGTTATATGGTATGACGTTATAACGTAAATAGGTTATATGGTATGACGCTATACCGTATTACGTTATCTGGGATGACGTTATAACGTAATAGGTTATATGGTATGACGTTATAACGTAATAGGTTATATGGTATGACGTTATACCGAATTACGTTATATGGTATGACGTTATAACGTATTACGTTATATGGGATGACGTTATATGGTATGACGTTATAACGTATTACGTTATATGGGATGACGTTATAACGTATTACGTTATGTGGGACGACGTTATAACCTATTGCGTTATATGGGATGACGTTATAACGTATTGCGTTATATGGTATGACGTTATAACGTGTTACGTTATATGGGATGACGCTATAACGAAATAGGTTATATGGTATGACGTTATAACGTATAACGTTATATGGTATGACGTTATAACGTATTACGTAATATGGGATGACGTTATAACGTATTACGTTATGTGGGACGACGTTATAACGTACTGCGTTATATGGGATGACGTTATAACGTATTACGTTATATGGGATGACGTTATAACGTATTACGTTATATGGGATGACGTTATAACGTAATTGGTTATATGGTATAACGTTATAACGTATTACGCTATATGGTATGACGTTATAACGTAATAGGTTATATGGTATGACGTTATAACGTAATACGTTATATGGTATGACGTTATAACGTAATACGTTATATGGTATGACGTTATAACGTAAATATGTTATACGATATGACGTTATAACGTATTACGTTATATGGTATGACGTTATAACGTATTACGTTATATGGGATGACGTTATAACGAAATTGGTTATATGGTATGACGTTATAACATAATATTTTATATGGTATGACGGTATAACGTATTACGTTCTATGGTATGACGTTATAACGTATTACGTTATATGGGATGACGTTATAACGTATTACGTTATGTGGGACGACGATATAACGTATTGCGTTATATGGGATGACGTTATAACGTATTACGTTATATGGGACGACGTTATAACGTATTACGTAATATGGGGTGACGTTATAACATATTACGTTATATGGGCTGACGTTATAACGTAAATAGGTTATGTGGTATGACGTTATAACGTATTGCGTTATATGGGATGACGTTATAACGTATTGCGTTATATGGTATGACGTTATAACGTATTACGTTATATGGGATGACGCTATAACGAAATAGGTTATATGGTATGACGTTATAACGTATTACGTTATATGGTATGACGTTATAACGTATTAGGTTATGTGGTTAGACGTTATAACGTATTACGTTATGTGGTATGACGTTATAACGTATTACGTTATATGGTGTGACGTTATAACGTATTACGTTATATGGGATGACGTTATAACGAAATAGGTTATATGGTATGACGTTATAACGTATTACGTAATATCTGATGACGTTATAACGTATTACGATATGTGGGACGACGTTATAACGTATTGCGTTATATGGGATGACGTTATAACGTATTGCATTATATGGTATGACGTTATAACGTATTACGTTATATGGGATGACGTTATAACGAAATAGGTTACGTGGTATGACGTTATAACGTATTACGTTATATGGTATGACGTTATAACGTATTACGTAATATGGGATGACGTTATAACGTATTACGTAATATGGGATGACGTTATAACGTATTACTTTATGTGGGACGACGTTATAACGTATTGCGTTATATGGGATGACGCTATAACGTATTACGTTATATGGGATGACGTTATAACGTAAATAGGTTATATGGTATGACGTTATACCGTATTACGTCATATGGGATGACGTTATAACGTATTACGTTATATGGGAAGACGTTATAACGTAATAGGTTATATGGTATGACGTTATAACGTAAGAGGTTATATGGTATGACGTTATACCGAATTACGTTATGTGGTATGACGTTATAACGTATTACGTTATATGGTATGACGTTATAACGTAAACAGGTTATATGGTATGACGTTATACCGTATTACGTTATATGGTATGACGTTATAACGTAAATAGGTTATATGGTATGACGTTATACCGTATTACGTTATATGGGATGACGTTATAACGTATTTCGTTATGTGGGACGACGTTATAACGTAATGCGTTATATGGGACGACGTTATATCGTATTACGTTATATGGGATGACGTTATAACGTATTTCGTTATATGGGATGACGTTATAACGTATTACGTAATATGGGATGACGTTATAACGTATTACGTTATGTGGGTTGACGTTATAACGAAATAGGTTATATGGTATGACGTTATAACGCATTTCGTTATATGGTATGACGTTATAACGTATTACGTAATATGGGATGACGTTATAACGTATTACGTTATGTGGGACGACGTTATAACGTAATTGGTTATATGGTATAACGTTATAACGTATTACGCTATATGGTATGACGTTATAACGTAATAGGTTATATGGTATGACGTTATAACGTAATACGTTATCTGGTATGACGTTATAACGTAATACGTTATAGGGTATGACGTTATAACGTAAATAGGTTATATGGCATGACGTTATAACGTATTACGTTATATGGTATGACGTTATAACGTATTACGTTATATGGTAAGACGTTATAACGTATTACGTTATATGGTATGACGTTATAACGTAAATAGGTTATATGGCATGACGTTATAACGTATTACGTTATATGGTATGACGTTATAACGTATTACATTATATGGTAAGACGTTATAACGTATTACGTTATATGGTATGACGTTATAACGTAATAGGTTATATGGTATGGCGATATAACGTAATACGTTATATGCTATGACGTTATAACGTAAATAGGTTATATGGTATGACGTTATACCGTATTACGTCATATGGGATGACGTTATAACGTATTACGTTATATGGGATGACGTTATAACGTAATAGGTTATATGCTATGACGTTATAACGTAATAGGTTATATGGTATGACGTTATAACGTATTACGTTATATGGTATGACGTTATAACGTATTACGTTATATGGTATGACGTTATAACGTATTACGTAATATGGGATGACGTATAACGTATTACGTTATGTGGGACGACGTTATAAAGTATTGCGTTATATGGGATGACGTTATAACGTATTTCGTTATATGGGATGACGTTATAACGTTTTACGTTATATGGGATGACGTGTAACGTATTACGTTATGTGGGACGACGTTATAACGTATTGCGTTATATGGTATGACGTTATAACATAATATTTTATATGGTATGACGTTATAACGTATTACGTAATATGGGATGACGTATAACGTATTACGTTATGTGGGACGACGTTATAACGTATTGCGTTATATGGTATGACGTTATAACATAAATAGGTTATATGGTATGTCGTTATACCGTATTACGTTATATGGGATGACGTTATAACGTATTTCGATATATGGGATGACGTTATAACGTATTACGTAATATGGGATGACGTTATAACGTATTACGTTATGTGGGATGACGTTATAACGAAATAGGTTATATGGTATGACGTTATAACGTATTTCGTTATATGGTATGACGTTATAACGTATTACGTAATATGGGATGACGTTATAACGTATTACGTTATGTGGGACGACGTTATAACGTAATTGGTTATATGGTATAACGTTATAACGTATTACGCTATATGGTATGACGTTATAACGTAATAGGTTATATGGTATGACGTTATAACGTAATACGTTATCTGGTATGACGTTATAACGTAATACGTAATAGGGTATGACGTTATAACGTAAATAGGTTATATGGCATGACGTTATAACGTATTACGTTATATGGGATGACGTTATAACGTAAATAGGTTATATGGTATGACGTTATACCGTATTACGTCATATGGGATGACGTTATAACGTATTACGTTATATGGGATGACGTTATAACGTAATAGGTTATATGGTATGACGTTATAACGTAATAGGTTATATGGTATGACGCTATACCGAATTACGTTATGTGGTATGACGTTATAACGTATTACGTTATATGGTATGACGTTATAACGTAAACAGGTTATATGGTATGACGTTATACCGTATTACGTTATATGGTATGACGTTATAACGTAAATAGGTTATATGGTATGACGTTATACCGTATTACGTTATATGGGATGACGTTATAACGTATTACGTTATGTGGGACGACGTTATAACGTAATGCGTTATATGGGACGACGTTATATCGTATTACGTTATATGGGATGACCTTATAACGTATTTCGTTATATGGGATGACGTTATACCGTATTACGTAATATGGGATGACGTTATAACGTATTACGTTATGTGGGATGACGTTATAACGAAATAGGTTATATGGTATGACGTTATAACGCATTTCGTTATATGGTATGACGTTATAACGTATTACGTAATATGGGATGACGTTATACCGTATTACGTAATATGGGATGACGTTATAACGTATTACGTTATGTGGGATGACGTTATAACGAAATAGGTTATATGGTATGACGTTATAACGCATTTCGTTATATGGTATGACGTTATAACGTATTACGTAATATCTGATGACGTTATAACGTATTACGTTATGTGGGACGACGTTATAACGTATTGCGTTATATGGGATGACGTTATAACGTATTGCATTATATGGTATGACGTTATAACGTATTACGTTATATGGGATGACGTTATAACGAAATAGGTTACGTGGTATGACGTTATAACGTATTACGTTATATGGTATGACGTTATAACGTATTACGTAATATGGGATGACGTTATAACGTATTACGTAATATGGGATGACGTTATAACGTATTACTTTATGTGGGACGACGTTATAACGTATTGCGTTATATGGGATGACGTTATAACGTATTACGTTATATGGGATGACGTTATAACGTAAATAGGTTATATGGTATGACGTTATACCGTATTACGTCATATGGGATGACGTTATAACGTATTACGTTATATGGGAAGACGTTATAACGTAATAGGTTATATGGTATGACGTTATAACGTAATAGGTTATATGGTATGACGTTATACCGAATTACGTTATGTGGTATGACGTTATAACGTATTACGTTATATGGTATGACGTTATAACGTAAACAGGTTATATGGTATGACGTTATACCGTATTACGTTATATGGTATGACGTTATAACGTAAATAGGTTATATGGCATGACGTTATACCGTATTACGTTATATGGGATGACGTTATAACGTATTACGTTATGTGGGACGACGTTATAACGTAATGCGTTATATGGGACGACGTTATATCGTATTACGTTATATGGGATGACGTTATAACGTATTTCGTTATATGGGATGACGTTATAACGTATTACGTAATATGGGATGACGTTATAACGTATTACGTTATGTGGGTTGACGTTATAACGAAATAGGTTATATGGTATGACGTTATAACGCATTTCGTTATATGGTATGACGTTATACCGTATTACGTCATATGGGATGACGTTATAACGTATTACGTTATATGGGATGACGTTATAACGTAATAGGTTATATGGTATGACGTTATAACGTAATAGGTTATATGGTATGACGCTATACCGAATTACGTAATATGGGGTGACGTTATAACATATTACGTTATATGGGCTGACGTTATAACGTAAATAGGTTATGTGGTATGACGTTATAACGTATTGCGTTATATGGGATGACGTTATAACGTATTGCGTTATATGGTATGACGTTATAACGTATTACGTTATATGGGATGACGCTATAACGAAATAGGTTATATGGTATGACGTTATAACGTATTACGTTATATGGTATGACGTTATAACGTATTAGGATATGTGGTTAGACGTTATAACGTATTACGTTATGTGGTATGACGTTATAACGTATTACGTTATATGGTGTGACGTTATAACGTATTACGTTATATGGGATGACGTTATAACGAAATAGGTTATATGGTATGACGTTATAACGTATTACGTAATATCTGATGACGTTATAACGTATTACGATATGTGGGACGACGTTATAACGTATTGCGTTATATGGGATGACGTTATAACGTATTGCATTATATGGTATGACGTTATAACGTATTACGTTATATGGGATGACGTTATAACGAAATAGGTTACGTGGTATGACGTTATAACGTATTACGTTATATGGTATGACGTTATAACGTATTACGTAATATGGGATGACGTTATAACGTATTACGTAATATGGGATGACGTTATAACGTATTACTTTATGCGGGACGACGTTATAACGTATTGCGTTATATGGGATGACGCTATAACGTATTACGTTATATGGGATGACGTTATAACGTAAATAGGTTATATGGTATGACGTTATACCGTATTACGTCATATGGGATGACGTTATAACGTATTACGTTATATGGGAAGACGTTATAACGTAATAGGTTATATGGTATGACGTTATAACGTAAGAGGTTATATGGTATGACGTTATACCGAATTACGTTATGTGGTATGACGTTATAACGTATTACGTTATATGGTATGACGTTATAACGTAAACAGGTTATATGGTATGACGTTATACCGTATTACGTTATATGGTATGACGTTATAACGTAAATAGGTTATATGGTATGACGTTATACCGTATTACGTTATATGGGATGACGTTATAACGTATTTCGTTATGTGGGACGACGTTATAACGTAATGCGTTATATGGGACGACGTTATATCGTATTACGTTATATGGGATGACGTTATAACGTATTTCGTTATATGGGATGACGTTATAACGTATTACGTAATATGGGATGACGTTATAACGTATTACGTTATGTGGGTTGACGTTATAACGAAATAGGTTATATGGTATGACGTTATAACGCATTTCGTTATATGGTATGACGTTATAACGTATTACGTAATATGGGATGACGTTATAACGTATTACGTTATGTGGGACGACGTTATAACGTAATTGGTTATATGGTATAACGTTATAACGTATTACGCTATATGGTATGACGTTATAACGTAATAGGTTATATGGTATGACGTTATAACGTAATACGTTATCTGGTATGACGTTATAACGTAATACGTTATAGGGTATGACGTTATAACGTAAATAGGTTATATGGCATGACGTTATAACGTATTACGTTATATGGTATGACGTTATAACGTATTACGTTATATGGTAAGACGTTATAACGTATTACGTTATATGGTATGACGTTATAACGTAAATAGGTTATATGGCATGACGTTATAACGTATTACGTTATATGGTATGACGTTATAACGTATTACATTATATGGTAAGACGTTATAACGTATTACGTTATATGGTATGACGTTATAACGTAATAGGTTATATGGTATGGCGATATAACGTAATACGTTATATGCTATGACGTTATAACGTAAATAGGTTATATGGTATGACGTTATACCGTATTACGTCATATGGGATGACGTTATAACGTATTACGTTATATGGGATGACGTTATAACGTAATAGGTTATATGCTATGACGTTATAACGTAATAGGTTATATGGTATGACGTTATAACGTATTACGTTATATGGTATGACGTTATAACGTATTACGTTATATGGTATGACGTTATAACGTATTACGTAATATGGGATGACGTATAACGTATTACGTTATGTGGGACGACGTTATAAAGTATTGCGTTATATGGGATGACGTTATAACGTATTTCGTTATATGGGATGACGTTATAACGTTTTACGTTATATGGGATGACGTGTAACGTATTACGTTATGTGGGACGACGTTATAACGTATTGCGTTATATGGTATGACGTTATAACATAATATTTTATATGGTATGACGTTATAACGTATTACGTAATATGGGATGACGTATAACGTATTACGTTATGTGGGACGACGTTATAACGTATTGCGTTATATGGTATGACGTTATAACATAAATAGGTTATATGGTATGTCGTTATACCGTATTACGTTATATGGGATGACGTTATAACGTATTTCGATATATGGGATGACGTTATAACGTATTACGTAATATGGGATGACGTTATAACGTATTACGTTATGTGGGATGACGTTATAACGAAATAGGTTATATGGTATGACGTTATAACGTATTTCGTTATATGGTATGACGTTATAACGTATTACGTAATATGGGATGACGTTATAACGTATTACGTTATGTGGGACGACGTTATAACGTAATTGGTTATATGGTATAACGTTATAACGTATTACGCTATATGGTATGACGTTATAACGTAATAGGTTATATGGTATGACGTTATAACGTAATACGTTATCTGGTATGACGTTATAACGTAATACGTAATAGGGTATGACGTTATAACGTAAATAGGTTATATGGCATGACGTTATAACGTATTACGTTATATGGGATGACGTTATAACGTAAATAGGTTATATGGTATGACGTTATACCGTATTACGTCATATGGGATGACGTTATAACGTATTACGTTATATGGGATGACGTTATAACGTAATAGGTTATATGGTATGACGTTATAACGTAATAGGTTATATGGTATGACGCTATACCGAATTACGTTATGTGGTATGACGTTATAACGTATTACGTTATATGGTATGACGTTATAACGTAAACAGGTTATATGGTATGACGTTATACCGTATTACGTTATATGGTATGACGTTATAACGTAAATAGGTTATATGGTATGACGTTATACCGTATTACGTTATATGGGATGACGTTATAACGTATTACGTTATGTGGGACGACGTTATAACGTAATGCGTTATATGGGACGACGTTATATCGTATTACGTTATATGGGATGACCTTATAACGTATTTCGTTATATGGGATGACGTTATACCGTATTACGTAATATGGGATGACGTTATAACGTATTACGTTATGTGGGATGACGTTATAAAGAAATAGGTTATATGGTATGACGTTATAACGCATTTCGTTATATGGTATGACGTTATAACGTATTACGTAATATGGGATGACGTTATACCGTATTACGTAATATGGGATGACGTTATAACGTATTACGTTATGTGGGATGACGTTATAACGAAATAGGTTATATGGTATGACGTTATAACGCATTTCGTTATATGGTATGACGTTATAACGTATTACGTAATATCTGATGACGTTATAACGTATTACGTTATGTGGGACGACGTTATAACGTATTGCGTTATATGGGATGACGTTATAACGTATTGCATTATATGGTATGACGTTATAACGTATTACGTTATATGGGATGACGTTATAACGAAATAGGTTACGTGGTATGACGTTATAACGTATTACGTTATATGGTATGACGTTATAACGTATTACGTAATATGGGATGACGTTATAACGTATTACGTAATATGGGATGACGTTATAACGTATTACTTTATGTGGGACGACGTTATAACGTATTGCGTTATATGGGATGACGTTATAACGTATTACGTTATATGGGATGACGTTATAACGTAAATAGGTTATATGGTATGACGTTATACCGTATTACGTCATATGGGATGACGTTATAACGTATTACGTTATATGGGAAGACGTTATAACGTAATAGGTTATATGGTATGACGTTATAACGTAATAGGTTATATGGTATGACGTTATACCGAATTACGTTATGTGGTATGACGTTATAACGTATTACGTTATATGGTATGACGTTATAACGTAAACAGGTTATATGGTATGACGTTATACCGTATTACGTTATATGGTATGACGTTATAACGTAAATAGGTTATATGGCATGACGTTATACCGTATTACGTTATATGGGATGACGTTATAACGTATTACGTTATGTGGGACGACGTTATAACGTAATGCGTTATATGGGACGACGTTATATCGTATTACGTTATATGGGATGACGTTATAACGTATTTCGTTATATGGGATGACGTTATAACGTATTACGTAATATGGGATGACGTTATAACGTATTACGTTATGTGGGTTGACGTTATAACGAAATAGGTTATATGGTATGACGTTATAACGCATTTCGTTATATGGTATGACGTTATACCGTATTACGTCATATGGGATGACGTTATAACGTATTACGTTATATGGGATGACGTTATAACGTAATAGGTTATATGGTATGACGTTATAACGTAATAGGTTATATGGTATGACGCTATACCGAATTACGTAATATGGGGTGACGTTATAACATATTACGTTATATGGGCTGACGTTATAACGTAAATAGGTTATGTGGTATGACGTTATAACGTATTGCGTTATATGGGATGACGTTATAACGTATTGCGTTATATGGTATGACGTTATAACGTATTACGTTATATGGGATGACGCTATAACGAAATAGGTTATATGGTATGACGTTATAACGTATTACGTTATATGGTATGACGTTATAACGTATTAGGTTATGTGGTTAGACGTTATAACGTATTACGTTATGTGGTATGACGTTATAACGTATTACGTTATATGGTGTGACGTTATAACGTATTACGTTATATGGGATGACGTTATAACGAAATAGGTTATATGGTATGACGTTATAACGTATTACGTAATATCTGATGACGTTATAACGTATTACGATATGTGGGACGACGTTATAACGTATTGCGTTATATGGGATGACGTTATAACGTATTGCATTATATGGTATGACGTTATAACGTATTACGTTATATGGGATGACGTTATAACGAAATAGGTTACGTGGTATGACGTTATAACGTATTACGTTATATGGTATGACGTTATAACGTATTACGTAATATGGGATGACGTTATAACGTATTACGTAATATGGGATGACGTTATAACGTATTACTTTATGCGGGACGACGTTATAACGTATTGCGTTATATGGGATGACGCTATAACGTATTACGTTATATGGGATGACGTTATAACGTAAATAGGTTATATGGTATGACGTTATACCGTATTACGTCATATGGGATGACGTTATAACGTATTACGTTATATGGGAAGACGTTATAACGTAATAGGTTATATGGTATGACGTTATAACGTAAGAGGTTATATGGTATGACGTTATACCGAATTACGTTATGTGGTATGACGTTATAACGTATTACGTTATATGGTATGACGTTATAACGTAAACAGGTTATATGGTATGACGTTATACCGTATTACGTTATATGGTATGACGTTATAACGTAAATAGGTTATATGGTATGACGTTATACCGTATTACGTTATATGGGATGACGTTATAACGTATTTCGTTATGTGGGACGACGTTATAACGTAATGCGTTATATGGGACGACGTTATATCGTATTACGTTATATGGGATGACGTTATAACGTATTTCGTTATATGGGATGACGTTATAACGTATTACGTAATATGGGATGACGTTATAACGTATTACGTTATGTGGGTTGACGTTATAACGAAATAGGTTATATGGTATGACGTTATAACGCATTTCGTTATATGGTATGACGTTATAACGTATTACGTAATATGGGATGACGTTATAACGTATTACGTTATGTGGGACGACGTTATAACGTAATTGGTTATATGGTATAACGTTATAACGTATTACGCTATATGGTATGACGTTATAACGTAATAGGTTATATGGTATGACGTTATAACGTAATACGTTATCTGGTATGACGTTATAACGTAATACGTTATAGGGTATGACGTTATAACGTAAATAGGTTATATGGCATGACGTTATAACGTATTACGTTATATGGTATGACGTTATAACGTATTACGTTATATGGTAAGACGTTATAACGTATTACGTTATATGGTATGACGTTATAACGTAAATAGGTTATATGGCATGACGTTATAACGTATTACGTTATATGGTATGACGTTATAACGTATTACATTATATGGTAAGACGTTATAACGTATTACGTTATATGGTATGACGTTATAACGTAATAGGTTATATGGTATGGCGATATAACGTAATACGTTATATGCTATGACGTTATAACGTAAATAGGTTATATGGTATGACGTTATACCGTATTACGTCATATGGGATGACGTTATAACGTATTACGTTATATGGGATGACGTTATAACGTAATAGGTTATATGCTATGACGTTATAACGTAATAGGTTATATGGTATGACGTTATAACGTATTACGTTATATGGTATGACGTTATAACGTATTACGTTATATGGTATGACGTTATAACATAATATTTTATATGGTATGACGTTATAACGTATTACGTAATATGGGATGACGTATAACGTATTACGTTATGTGGGACGACGTTATAACGTATTGCGTTATATGGTATGACGTTATAACATAAATAGGTTATATGGTATGTCGTTATACCGTATTACGTTATATGGGATGACGTTATAACGTATTTCGATATATGGGATGACGTTATAACGTATTACGTAATATGGGATGACGTTATAACGTATTACGTTATGTGGGATGACGTTATAACGAAATAGGTTATATGGTATGACGTTATAACGTATTTCGTTATATGGTATGACGTTATAACGTATTACGTAATATGGGATGACGTTATAACGTATTACGTTATGTGGGACGACGTTATAACGTAATTGGTTATATGGTATAACGTTATAACGTATTACGCTATATGGTATGACGTTATAACGTAATAGGTTATATGGTATGACGTTATAACGTAATACGTTATCTGGTATGACGTTATAACGTAATACGTAATAGGGTATGACGTTATAACGTAAATAGGTTATATGGCATGACGTTATAACGTATTACGTTATATGGGATGACGTTATAACGTAAATAGGTTATATGGTATGACGTTATACCGTATTACGTCATATGGGATGACGTTATAACGTATTACGTTATATGGGATGACGTTATAACGTAATAGGTTATATGGTATGACGTTATAACGTAATAGGTTATATGGTATGACGCTATACCGAATTACGTTATGTGGTATGACGTTATAACGTATTACGTTATATGGTATGACGTTATAACGTAAACAGGTTATATGGTATGACGTTATACCGTATTACGTTATATGGTATGACGTTATAACGTAAATAGGTTATATGGTATGACGTTATACCGTATTACGTTATATGGGATGACGTTATAACGTATTACGTTATGTGGGACGACGTTATAACGTAATGCGTTATATGGGACGACGTTATATCGTATTACGTTATATGGGATGACCTTATAACGTATTTCGTTATATGGGATGACGTTATACCGTATTACGTAATATGGGATGACGTTATAACGTATTACGTTATGTGGGATGACGTTATAACGAAATAGGTTATATGGTATGACGTTATAACGCATTTCGTTATATGGTATGACGTTATAACGTATTACGTAATATGGGATGACGTTATACCGTATTACGTAATATGGGATGACGTTATAACGTATTACGTTATGTGGGATGACGTTATAACGAAATAGGTTATATGGTATGACGTTATAACGCATTTCGTTATATGGTATGACGTTATAACGTATTACGTAATATCTGATGACGTTATAACGTATTACGTTATGTGGGACGACGTTATAACGTATTGCGTTATATGGGATGACGTTATAACGTATTGCATTATATGGTATGACGTTATAACGTATTACGTTATATGGGATGACGTTATAACGAAATAGGTTACGTGGTATGACGTTATAACGTATTACGTTATATGGTATGACGTTATAACGTATTACGTAATATGGGATGACGTTATAACGTATTACGTAATATGGGATGACGTTATAACGTATTACTTTATGTGGGACGACGTTATAACGTATTGCGTTATATGGGATGACGTTATAACGTATTACGTTATATGGGATGACGTTATAACGTAAATAGGTTATATGGTATGACGTTATACCGTATTACGTCATATGGGATGACGTTATAACGTATTACGTTATATGGGAAGACGTTATAACGTAATAGGTTATATGGTATGACGTTATAACGTAATAGGTTATATGGTATGACGTTATACCGAATTACGTTATGTGGTATGACGTTATAACGTATTACGTTATATGGTATGACGTTATAACGTAAACAGGTTATATGGTATGACGTTATACCGTATTACGTTATATGGTATGACGTTATAACGTAAATAGGTTATATGGCATGACGTTATACCGTATTACGTTATATGGGATGACGTTATAACGTATTACGTTATGTGGGACGACGTTATAACGTAATGCGTTATATGGGACGACGTTATATCGTATTACGTTATATGGGATGACGTTATAACGTATTTCGTTATATGGGATGACGTTATAACGTATTACGTAATATGGGATGACGTTATAACGTATTACGTTATGTGGGTTGACGTTATAACGAAATAGGTTATATGGTATGACGTTATAACGCATTTCGTTATATGGTATGACGTTATAACGTATTACGTAATATGGGATGACGTTATAACGTATTACGTTATGTGGGACGACGTTATAACGTAATTGGTTATATGGTATAACGTTATAACGTATTACGCTATATGGTATGACGTTATAACGTAATAGGTTATATGGTATGACGTTATAACGTAATACGTTATCTGGTATGACGTTATAACGTAATACGTTATAGGGTATGACGTTATAACGCATTTCGTTATATGGTATGACGTTATAACGTATTACGTAATATGGGATGACGTTATAACGTATTACGTTATGTGGGACGACGTTATAACGTAATTGGTTATATGGTATAACGTTATAACGTATTACGCTATATGGTATGACGTTATAACGTAATAGGTTATATGGTATGACGTTATAACGTAATACGTTATCTGGTATGACGTTATAACGTAATACGTTATAGGGTATGACGTTATAACGTAAATAGGTTATATGGCATGACGTTATAACGTATTACGTTATATGGTATGACGTTATAACGTAAATAGGTTATATGGCATGACGTTATAACGTATTACGTTATATGGTATGACGTTATTACGTATTACGTTATATGGTAAGACGTTATAACGTATTACGTTATATGGTATGACGTTATAACGTAAATAGGTTATATGGCATGACGTTATAACGTATTACGTTATATGGTATGACGTTATAACGTATTACATTATATGGTAAGACGTTATAACGTATTACGTTATATGGTATGACGTTATAACGTAATAGGTTATATGGTATGGCGATATAACGTAATACGTTATATGCTATGACGTTATAACGTAAATAGGTTATATGGTATGACGTTATACCGTATTACGTCATATGGGATGACGTTATAACGTATTACGTTATATGGGATGACGTTATAACGTAATAGGTTATATGCTATGACGTTATAACGTAATAGGTTATATGGTATGACGTTATAACGTATTACGTTATATGGTATGACGTTATAACGTATTACGTTATATGGTATGACGTTATAACGTATTACGTAATATGGGATGACGTATAACGTATTACGTTATGTGGGACGACGTTATAACGTATTGCGTTATATGGGATGACGTTATAACGTATTTCGTTATATGGGATGACGTTATAACGTTTTACGTTATATGGGATGACGTATAACGTATTACGTTATGTGGGACGACGTTATAACGTATTGCGTTATATGGTATGACGTTATAACATAATATTTTATATGGTATGACGTTATAACGTATTACGTAATATGGGATGACGTATAACGTATTACGTTATGTGGGACGACGTTATAACGTATTGCGTTATATGGTATGACGTTATAACATAATAGGTTATATGGTATGACGCTATAACGAAATAGGTTATATGGTATGACGTTATAACGTAATAGGTTATACGGTATGACGTAATACCTAATTACGTAATATGGGATGACGTTATAACGTATTACGTTATGTGGTATGACGTTATAACGTATTACGTTATATGGTATGACGTTATAACGTAAACAGGTTATATGGTATGACGTTATACCGTATTACGTTATATGGTATGACGTTATAACATAAATAGGTTATATGGTATGTCGTTATACCGTATTACGTTATATGGGATGACGTTATAACTTATTTCGATATATGGGATGACGTTATAACGTATTACGTAATATGGGATGACGTTATAACGTATTACGTTATGTGGGATGACGTTATAACGAAATAGGTTATATGGTATGACGTTATAACGCATTTCGTTATATGGTATGACGTTATAACGTATTACGTAATATGGGATGACGTTATAACGTATTACGTTATGTGGGACGACGTTATAACGTAATTGGTTATATTGTATAACGTTATAACGTATTACGCTATATGGTATGACGTTATAGCGTAATAGGTTATATGGTATGACGTTATAACGTAATACGTTATCTGGTATGACGTTATAACGTAATACGTAATAGGGTATGACGTTATAACGTAAATAGGTTATATGGCATGACGTTATAACGTATTACGTTATATGGGATGACGTTATAACGTAAATAGGTTATATGGTATGACGTTATACCGTATTACGTCATATGGGATGACGTTATAACGTATTACGTTATACGGGATGACGTTATAACGTAATAGGTTATATGGTATGACGTTATAACATAATAGGTTATATGGTATGACGCTATACCGAATTACGTTATGTGGTATGACGTTATAACGTATTACGTTATATGGTATGACGTTATAACGTAAACAGGTTATATGGTATGACGTTATACCGTATTACGTTATATGGTATGACGTTATAACGTAAATAGGTTATATGGTATGACGTTATACCGTATTACGTTATATGGGATGACGTTATAACGTATTACGTTATGTGGGACTACGTTATAACGTAATGCGTTATATGGGACGACGTTATATCGTATTACGTTATATGGGATGACGTTATAACGTATTTCGTTATATGGGATGACGTTATACCGTATTACGTAATATGGGATGACGTTATAACGTATTACGTTATGTGGGATGACGTTATAACGAAATAGGTTATATGGTATGACGTTATAACGCATTTCGTTATATGGTATGACGTTATAACGTATTACGTAATATGGGATGACGTTATAACGTGTTACGTTATGTGGGACGACGTTATAACGTATTACGTAATATGGGATGACGTTATAACGTATTACGTTATGTGGGACGACGTTATAACGTAATTGGTTATATGGTATAACGTTATAACGTATTACGCTATATGGTATGACGTTATAACGTAATAGGTTATATGGTATGACGTTATAACGTAATACGTTATCTGGTATGACGTTATAACGTAATACGTTATAGGGTATGACGTTATAACGTAAATAGGTTATATGGCATGACGTTATAACGTATTACGTTATATGGTATGACGTTATAACGTATTACGTTATATGGTAAGACGTTATAACGTATTACGTTATATGGTATGACGTTATAACGTAAATAGGTTATATGGCATGACGTTATAACGTATTACGTTATATGGTATGACGTTATAACGTATTACATTATGTGGTAAGAAGTTATAACGTATTACGTTATATGGTATGACGTTATAACATAATAGGTTATATGGTATGGCGATATAACGTAATACGTTATATGCTATGACGTTATAACGTAAATAGGTTATATGGCATGACGTTATAACGTATTACGTAGTATGGGATGACGTATAACGTATTACGTTATGTGGGACGACGTAATAACGTATTGCGTTATATGGTATGACGTTATAACGTATTACGTTATGTGGGATGACGTTATAACGAAATAGGTTATATGGTATGACGTTATAACGCCTTTCGTTATATGGTATGACGTTATAACGTATTACGTAATATGGGATGACGTTATAACGTATTACGTTATGTGGGACAACGTTATAACGTAATAGGTTATATGGTATAACGTTATAACGTATTACGCTATATGGTATGACGTTATAACGTAATAGGTTATACGCTATGACGTTATAACGTAATAGGTTATATGGTATGACGTTATAACGTATTACGTTATATGGTATGACGTTATAACGTATTACGTAATATGGGATGGCGTATAACGTATTATGTTATTTGGGACGACGTTATAACGTATTGCGTTATATGGGATGACGTTATAACGTATTTCGTTATATGGGATGACGTTATAACGTTTTACGTTATATGGGATGACGTTATAACGTATTACGTTATGTGGGTTGACGTTATAACGAAATAGGTTATGTGGTATGACGTTATAACGCATTTCGTTATATGGTATGACGTTATAACGTATTACGTAATATGGGATGACGTTATAACGTATTACGTTATGTGGGACGACGTTATAACGTAATTGGTTATATGGTATAACGTTATAACGTATTACGCTATATGGTATGACGTTATAACGTAATAGGTTATATGGTATGACGTTATAACGTAATACGTTATCTGGTATGACGTTATAACGTAATACGTTATAGGGTATGACGTTATAACGTAAATAGGTTATATGGCATGACGTTATAACGTATTACGTTATATGGTATGACGTTATAACGTATTACGTTATATGGTAAGACGTTATAACGTATTACGTTATATGGTATGACGTTATAACGTAAATAGGTTATATGGCATGACGTTATAACGTATTACGTTATATGGTATGACGTTATAACGTATTACATTATATGGTAAGACGTTATAACGTATTACGTTATATGGTATGACGTTATAACGTAATAGGTTATATGGTATGGCGATATAACGTAATACGTTATATGCTATGACGTTATAACGTAAATAGGTTATATGGTATGACGCTATACCGTATTACGTCATATGGGATGACGTTATAACGTATTACGTTATATGGGATGACGTTATAACGTAATAGGTTATATGCTATGACGTTATAACGTAATAGGTTATATGGTATGACGTTATAACGTATTACGTTATATGGTATGACGTTATAACGTATTACGTTATATGGTATGACGTTATAACGTATTACGTAATATGGGATGACGTATAACGTATTACGTTATGTGGGACGACGTTATAACGTATTGCGTTATATGGGATGACGTTATAACGTATTTCGTTATATGGGATGACGTTATAACGTTTTACGTTATATGGGATGACGTATAACGTATTACGTTATGTGGGACGACGTTATAACGTATTGCGTTATATGGTATGACGTTATAACATAATATTTTATATGGTATGACGTTATAACGTATTACGTAATATGGGATGACGTATAACGTATTACGTTATGTGGGACGACGTTATAACGTATTGCGTTATATGGTATGACGTTATAACATAATAGGTTATATGGTATGACGCTATAACGAAATAGGTTATATGGTATGACGTTATAACGTAATAGGTTATACGGTATGACGTAATACCTAATTACGTAATATGGGATGACGTTATAACGTATTACGTTATGTGGTATGACGTTATAACGTATTACGTTATATGGTATGACGTTATAACGTAAACAGGTTATATGGTATGACGTTATACCGTATTACGTTATATGGTATGACGTTATAACATAAATAGGTTATATGGTATGTCGTTATACCGTATTACGTTATATGGGATGACGTTATAACTTATTTCGATATATGGGATGACGTTATAACGTATTACGTAATATGGGATGACGTTATAACGTATTACGTTATGTGGGATGACGTTATAACGAAATAGGTTATATGGTATGACGTTATAACGCATTTCGTTATATGGTATGACGTTATAACGTATTACGTAATATGGGATGACGTTATAACGTATTACGTTATGTGGGACGACGTTATAACGTAATTGGTTATATTGTATAACGTTATAACGTATTACGCTATATGGTATGACGTTATAACGTAATAGGTTATATGGTATGACGTTATAACGTAATACGTTATCTGGTATGACGTTATAACGTAATACGTAATAGGGTATGACGTTATAACGTAAATAGGTTATATGGCATGACGTTATAACGTATTACGTTATATGGGATGACGTTATAACGTAAATAGGTTATATGGTATGACGTTATACCATATTACGTCATATGGGATGACGTTATAACGTATTACGTTATACGGGATGACGTTATAACGTAATAGGTTATATGGTATGACGTTATAACGTAATAGGTTATATGGTATGACGCTATACCGAATTACGTTATGTGGTATGACGTTATAACGTATTACGTTATATGGTATGACGTTATAACGTAAACAGGTTATATGGTATGACGTTATACCGTATTACGTTATATGGTATGACGTTATAACGTAAATAGGTTATATGGTATGACGTTATACCGTATTACGTTATATGGGATGACGTTATAACGTATTACGTTATGTGGGACTACGTTATAACGTAATGCGTTATATGGGACGACGTTATATCGTATTACGTTATATGGGATGACGTTATAACGTATTTCGTTATATGGGATGACGTTATACCGTATTACGTAATATGGGATGACGTTATAACGTATTACGTTATGTGGGATGACGTTATAACGAAATAGGTTATATGGTATGACGTTATAACGCATTTCGTTATATGGTATGACGTTATAACGTATTACGTAATATGGGATGACGTTATAACGTGTTACGTTATGTGGGACGACGTTATAACGTATTACGTAATATGGGATGACGTTATAACGTATTACGTTATGTGGGACGACGTTATAACGTAATTGGTTATATGGTATAACGTTATAACGTATTACGCTATATGGTATGACGTTATAACGTAATAGGTTATATGGTATGACGTTATAACGTAATACGTTATCTGGTATGACGTTATAACGTAATACGTTATAGGGTATGACGTTATAACGTAAATAGGTTATATGGCATGACGTTATAACGTATTACGTTATATGGTATGACGTTATAACGTATTACGTTATATGGTAAGACGTTATAACGTATTACGTTATATGGTATGACGTTATAACGTAAATAGGTTATATGGCATGACGTTATAACGTATTACGTTATATGGTATGACGTTATAACGTATTACATTATGTGGTAAGAAGTTATAACGTATTACGTTATATGGTATGACGTTATAACATAATAGGTTATATGGTATGGCGATATAACGTAATACGTTATATGCTATGACGTTATAACGTAAATAGGTTATATGGCATGACGTTATAACGTATTACGTAGTATGGGATGACGTATAACGTATTACGTTATGTGGGACGACGTTATAACGTATTGCGTTATATGGTATGACGTTATAACATAATAGGTTATATGGTATGACGCTATAACGAAATAGGTTATATGGTATGACGTTATAACGTAATAGGTTATACGGTATGACGTAATACCTAATTACGTAATATGGGATGACGTTATAACGTATTACGTTATGTGGTATGACGTTATAACGTATTACGTTATATGGTATGACGTTATAACGTAAACAGGTTATATGGTATGACGTTATACCGTATTACGTTATATGGTATGACGTTATAACGTAAATAGGTTATATGGTATGACGTTATACCGTATTACGTTATATGGGATGACGTTATAACGTATTACGTTATGTGGGACGACGTTATAACGTAATGCGTTATATGGGACGACGTTATATCGTATTACGTTATATGGGATGACGTTATAACGTATTTCGTTATATGGGATGACGTTATAACGTATTACGTAATATGGGATGACGTTATAACGTATTACGTTATGTGGGATGACGTTATAACGAAATAGGTTATATGGTATGACGTTATAACGCATTTCGTTATATGGTATGACGTTATAACGTATTACGTAATATGGGATGACGTTATAACGTATTACGTTATGTGGGACGACGTTATAACGTAATTGGTTATATGGTATAACGTTATAACGTATTACGCTATATGGTATGACGTTATAACGTAATAGGTTATGTGGTATGACGTTATAACGTAATACGTTATCTGGTATGACGTTATAACGTAATACGTTATAGGGTATGACGTTATAACGTAAATAGGTTATATGGCATGACGTTACAACGTATTACGTTATATGGTATGACGTTATAACGTATTACGTTATATGGGATGACGTTATAACGTATTTCGTTATATGGGATGACGTTATAACGTTTTACGTTATATGGGATGACGTATAACGTATTACGTTATGTGGGACGACGTTATAACGTAATAGGTTATATGGTATGACGTTATAACGTAATAGGTTATATGGTATGACGTTATAACGTAATAGGTTATACGGTATGACGTAATACCTAATTACGTTATATGGCATGACGTTATAACGTAAATAGGTTATATGGTATGACGTTATACCGTATTACGTTATATGGGATGACGTTATAACGTATTACGTTATGTGGGACGACGTTATAACGTATTGCGTTATATGGGATGACGTTATAACGTATTATGTTATATGGGATGACGTTATAACGTATTACGTTATGTGGGATGACGTTATAACGAAATAGGTTATGTGGTATGACGTTATAACGTATTATGTTATATGGTATGACGTTATAACGTATTACGTAATATGGGATGACGTTATAACGTATTGCGTTATATGGGATGACATTATAACGAAATAGGTTATGTGGTATGACGTTATAACGTATTACGTTATATGGCATGATATTATAACGTATTACGTTATGAGGTTTGACGTTATAACGTATTACGTTAAATGGTATGACGTTATAACGTATTGCGTTATATGGTATGACGTTATAACGTAATAGGTTATATGGTATGACGTTATAACGTAATAGGTTATATGGTATGACGTTATAACGTAATAGGTTATACGGTATGACGTAATACCTAATTACGTTATATGGCATGACGTTATAACGTATTACGTTATATGGGATGACGCTATAACGTATTACGTTATATGGTATGACGTTATACCGTATTACGTTATACGGGATGACGTTATAACGTATTACGTTATGTGGGACGACGTTATAACGTATTGCGTTATATGGGATGACGTTATAACGTATTACGTTATATGGGATGACGTTATAACGTATTACGTTATGTGGGATGACGTTATAACGAAATAGGTTATATGGTATGACGTTATAACGTATTTCGTTATATGGTATGACGTTATAACGTAATAGGTTATATGGTATGACGCTATAACGAAATAGGTTATATGGTATGACGTTATAACGTAATAGGTTATACGGTATGACGTAATACCTAATTACGTAATATGGGATGACGTTATAACGTATTACGTTATGTGGGACGACGTTATAACGTATTGCGTTATATGGGATGACGTTATAACATATTGCGTTATATGGGATGACGTTATAACGTATTACGTTATGTGGGATGACGTTATAACGTATTACGTTATATGGGATGACGTTATAACGAAACAGGTTATGTGGTATGACGTTATAACGTATTACGTTATATGGTACGACGTTGTAACGTATTTCGTTATATGGGATGACGTTATAACGTATTACGTAATCTGGGATGACGTTATAACGTATTACGTTATGTGGGATGACGTTATAACGAAATAGGTTATATGGTATGACGTTATAACGTATTACGTAATATGGGATGACGTTATAATATATTACGTTATATGGCATGACGTTATAACGTATTACGTAATATGGGATGACGTTATAACGTATTACGTTATGTGGGACGACGTTATAACGTATTGCGTTATATGGGATGACGTTATAACGTATTGCGTTATATGGTATGACGTTATAACGTATTACGTTATATGGGATGACGTTATAACGAAACAGGTTATGTGGTATGACGTTATAACGTATTACGTTATATGGTACGACGTTGTAACGTATTGCGTTATATGGTATGACGTTATAACGTAAATAGGTTATATGGTATGACGTTATACCGTATTACGTTATATGGCATGACGTTATAACATATTACGTAATATGGGATGACGTTATAACGTATTACGTAATATGGGATGACGTTATAACGTATTACTTTATGTGGGACGACGTTATAACGTATTGCGTTATATGGGATGACGTTATAACGTATTACGTTATATGGGATGACGTTATAACGTAAATAGGTTATATGGTATGACGTTATACCGTATTACGTCATATGGGATGACGTTATAACGTATTACGTTATATGGGATGACGTTATAACGTATTACGTTATATGGGATAACGTTATAACGTATTTCGTTATATGGGATGACGTTATAACGTATTACGTAATATGGGATGACGCTATAACGTATTACGTTATGTGGGATGACGTTATAGCGAAATAGGTTATATGGTATGACGTTATAACGTATTTCGTTATATGGTATGACGTTATAACGTATTACGTAATACATACGGGATGACGTTATAACGTATTACGTTATATGGGATGACGTTATAACGTATTTCGTTATATGGGATGACGTTATAACGTATTACGTAATCTGGGATGACGTTATAACGTATTACGTTATGTGGGATGACGTTATAACGAAATAGGTTATATGGTATGACGTTATAACGTATTACGTAATATGGGATGACGTTATAACGTATTACGTTATATGGTATGACGTTATAACGTATTACGTTATATGGTATGACGTTATAACGTATTACGTAATATGGAATGACGTTATAACGTATTACGTTATGTGGGACGACGTTATAACGTATTGCGTTATATGGGATGACGTTATACCGTATTACGTCATATGGGATGACGTTATAACGTATTACGTTATATGGGATGACGATATAACGTAATAGGTTATATGCTATGACGTTATAACGTAATAGGTTATATGGTATGACGTTATAACGTATTACGTAATATGGGATGACGTATAACGTATTACGTTATGTGGGACGACGTTATAACGTATTGCGTTATATGGGATGACGTTATAACGTATTTCGTTATATGGGATGACGTTATAACGTTTTACGTTATATGGGATGACGTATAACGTATTACGTTATGTGGGACGACGTTATAACGTATTGCGTTATATGGTATGACGCTATAACGAAATACGTTATATGGTATGACGTTACAACGTAATAGGTTATACGGTATGACGTAATACCTAATTACGTAATATGGGATGACGTTATAACGTATTACGTTATGTGGGACGACGTTATAAGGTATTGCGTTATATGGGATGACGTTATAACGAAATAGGTTATGTGGTATGACGTTATAACGTATTACGTTATATGGTATGACGTTATAACGTATTACGTAATATGGGATGACGTTATAACGTATTGCGTTATATGGGATGACGTTATAACGAAATAGGTTATGTGGTATGACGTTATAACGTATTACGTTATATGGCATGATATTATAACGTATTACGTTATGTGGTTTGACGTTATAACGTATTACGTTAAATGGTATGACGTTATAACGTATTGCGTTATATGGTATGACGTTATAACGTAATAGGTTATATGGTATGACGTTATAACGAAATAGGTTATATGGTATGACGTTATAACGTAATAGGTTATACGGTATGACGTAATACCTAATTACGTTATATGGCATGACGTTATAACGTAAATAGGTTATATGGTATGACGTTATACCGTATTACGTTATATGGGATGACGTTATAACGTATTACGTTATGTGGGACGACGTTATAACGTATTGCGTTATATGGGATCACGTTATAACGTATTACTTTATATGGGATGACGTTATAACGTATTACGTTATGTGGGATGACGTTATAACGAAATAGGTTATATGGTATGACGTTATAACGTATTTCGTTATATGGTATGACGTTATAACGTAATAGGTTATATGGTATGACGCTATAACGAAATAGGTTATATGGTATGATGTTATAACGTAATAGGTTATACGGTATGACGTAATACCTAATTACGTAATATGGGATGACGTTATAACGTATTACGTTATGTGGGACGACGTTATAACGTATTGCGTTATATGGGATGACGTTATAACATATTGCGTTATATGGGATGACGTTATAACGTATTACGTTATGTGGGATGACGTTATAACGAAATAGGTTATATGGTATGACGTTATAACGTATTACGTTATATGGCATGACGTTATAACGTATTACGTAATATGGGATGACGTTATAACGTATTACGTTATGTGGGACGACGTTATAACGTGTTGCGTTATATGGGATGACGTTATAACGTATTGCGTTATATGGTATGACGTTATAACGTATTACGTTATATGGGATGACGTTATAACGAAATAGGTTATGTGGTATGACGTTATAACGTATTACGTTATATGGTATGACGTTACAACGTATTACGTAATATGGGATGGCGTTATAACGTATTACGTAATATGGGATGACGTTATAACGTATTACGTTATGTGGGACGACGTTATAACGTATTGCGTTATATGGGATGACGTTATAACATATTGCGTTATATGGGATGACGTTATAACGTATTACGTTATGTGGGATGACGTTATAACGAAATAGGTTATATGGTATGACGTTATAACGTATTACGTAATATGGGATGACGTTATAACGTAAATAGGTTATATGGCATGACGTTATAACGTATTACGTTATATGGTATGACGTTATAACGTATTACGTTATATGGTAAGACGTTATAACGTATTACGTTATATGGTATGACGTTATAACGTAAATAGGTTATATGGCATGACGTTATAACGTATTACGTTATATGGTATGACGTTATAACGTATTACATTATATGGTAATACGTTATAACGTATTACGTTATATGGTATGACGTTATAACGTAATAGGTTATATGGTATGGCGATATAACGTAATACGTTATATGCTATGACGTTATAACGTAAATAGGTTATATGGTATGACGTTATACCGTATTACGTCATATGGGATGACGTTATAACGTATTACGTTATATGGGATGACGTTATAACGTAATAGGTTATATGCTATGACGTTATAACGTAATAGGTTATATGGTATGACGTTATAACGTATTACGTTATATGGTATGACGTTATAACGTATTACGTTATATGGTATGACGTTATAACGTATTACGTAATATGGGATGACGTATAACGTATTACGTTATGTGGGACGACGTTATAACGTATTGCGTTATATGGGATGACGTTATAACGTATTTCGTTATATGGGATGACGCTATAACGAAATAGGTTATATGGTATGACGTTATAACGTAATAGGTTATACGGTATGACGTAATACCTAATTACGTAATATGGGATGACGTTATAACGTATTACGTTATGTGGTATGACGTTATAACGTATTACGTTATATGGTATGACGTTATAACGTAAACAGGTTATATGGTATGACGTTATACCGTATTACGTTATATGGTATGACGTTATAACATAAATAGGTTATATGGTATGTCGTTATACCGTATTACGTTATATGGGATGACGTTATAACTTATTTCGATATATGGGATGACGTTATAACGTATTACGTAATATGGGATGACGTTATAACGTATTACGTTATGTGGGATGACGTTATAACGAAATAGGTTATATGGTATGACGTTATAACGCATTTCGTTATATGGTATGACGTTATAACGTATTACGTAATATGGGATGACGTTATAACGTATTACGTTATGTGGGACGACGTTATAACGTAATTGGTTATATTGTATAACGTTATAACGTATTACGCTATATGGTATGACGTTATAACGTAATAGGTTATATGGTATGACGTTATAACGTAATACGTTATCTGGTATGACGTTATAACGTAAATAGGTTATATGGCATGACGTTATAACGTATTACGTTATATGGTATGACGTTATAACGTATTACATTATATGGTAATACGTTATAACGTATTACGTTATATGGTATGACGTTATAACGTAATAGGTTATATGGTATGGCGATATAACGTAATACGTTATATGCTATGACGTTATAACGTAAATAGGTTATATGGCATGACGTTATAACGTATTACGTTATATGGGATGACGTTATAACGTATTACGTTATGTGGGATGACGTTATAACGAAATAGGTTATATGGTATGACGTTATAACGCATTTCGTTATATGGTATGACGTTATAACGTATTACGTAATATGGGATGACGTTATAACGTATTACGTTATGTGGGACGACGTTATAACGTAATTGGTTATATTGTATAACGTTATAACGTATTACGCTATATGGTATGACGTTATAACGTAATAGGTTATATGGTATGACGTTATAACGTAATACGTTATCTGGTATGACGTTATAACGTAAATAGGTTATATGGCATGACGTTATAACGTATTACGTTATATGGTATGACGTTATAACGTATTACATTATATGGTAATACGTTATAACGTATTACGTTATATGGTATGACGTTATAACGTAATAGGTTATATGGTATGACGTTATAACGTATTACGTAATATGGGATGACGTTATAACGTAAATAGGTTATATGGCATGACGTTATAACGTATTACGTTATATGGTATGACGTTATAACGTATTACGTTATATGGTAAGACGTTATAACGTATTACGTTATATGGTATGACGTTATAACGTAAATAGGTTATATGGCATGACGTTATAACGTATTACGTTATATGGTATGACGTTATAACGTATTACATTATATGGTAATACGTTATAACGTATTACGTTATATGGTATGACGTTATAACGTAATAGGTTATATGGTATGGCGATATAACGTAATACGTTATATGCTATGACGTTATAACGTAAATAGGTTATATGGTATGACGTTATACCGTATTACGTCATATGGGATGACGTTATAACGTATTACGTTATATGGGATGACGTTATAACGTAATAGGTTATATGCTATGACGTTATAACGTAATAGGTTATATGGTATGACGTTATAACGTATTACGTTATATGGTATGACGTTATAACGTATTACGTTATATGGTATGACGTTATAACGTATTACGTTATATGGTACGACGTTGTAACGTATTGCGTTATATGGTATGACGTTATAACGTAAATAGGTTATATGGTATGACGTTATACCGTATTACGTTATATGGCATGACGTTATAACATATTACGTAATATGGGATGACGTTATAACGTATTACGTAATATGGGATGACGTTATAACGTATTACTTTATGTGGGACGACGTTATAACGTATTGCGTTATATGGGATGACGTTATAACGTATTACGTTATATGGGATGACGTTATAACGTAAATAGGTTATATGGTATGACGTTATACCGTATTACGTCATATGGGATGACGTTATAACGTATTACGTTATATGGGATGACGTTATAACGTATTACGTTATATGGGATAACGTTATAACGTATTTCGTTATATGGGATGACGTTATAACGTATTACGTAATATGGGATGACGCTATAACGTATTACGTTATGTGGGATGACGTTATAGCGAAATAGGTTATATGGTATGACGTTATAACGTATTTCGTTATATGGTATGACGTTATAACGTATTACGTAATACATACGGGATGACGTTATAACGTATTACGTTATATGGGATGACGTTATAACGTATTTCGTTATATGGGATGACGTTATAACGTATTACGTAATCTGGGATGACGTTATAACGTATTACGTTATGTGGGATGACGTTATAACGAAATAGGTTATATGGTATGACGTTATAACGTATTACGTAATATGGGATGACGTTATAACGTATTACGTTATATGGTATGACGTTATAACGTATTACGTTATATGGTATGACGTTATAACGTATTACGTAATATGGAATGACGTTATAACGTATTACGTTATGTGGGACGACGTTATAACGTATTGCGTTATATGGGATGACGTTATACCGTATTACGTCATATGGGATGACGTTATAACGTATTACGTTATATGGGATGACGATATAACGTAATAGGTTATATGCTATGACGTTATAACGTAATAGGTTATATGGTATGACGTTATAACGTATTACGTAATATGGGATGACGTATAACGTATTACGTTATGTGGGACGACGTTATAACGTATTGCGTTATATGGGATGACGTTATAACGTATTTCGTTATATGGGATGACGTTATAACGTTTTACGTTATATGGGATGACGTATAACGTATTACGTTATGTGGGACGACGTTATAACGTATTGCGTTATATGGTATGACGCTATAACGAAATACGTTATATGGTATGACGTTACAACGTAATAGGTTATACGGTATGACGTAATACCTAATTACGTAATATGGGATGACGTTATAACGTATTACGTTATGTGGGACGACGTTATAAGGTATTGCGTTATATGGGATGACGTTATAACGAAATAGGTTATGTGGTATGACGTTATAACGTATTACGTTATATGGTATGACGTTATAACGTATTACGTAATATGGGATGACGTTATAACGTATTGCGTTATATGGGATGACGTTATAACGAAATAGGTTATGTGGTATGACGTTATAACGTATTACGTTATATGGCATGATATTATAACGTATTACGTTATGTGGTTTGACGTTATAACGTATTACGTTAAATGGTATGACGTTATAACGTATTGCGTTATATGGTATGACGTTATAACGTAATAGGTTATATGGTATGACGTTATAACGAAATAGGTTATATGGTATGACGTTATAACGTAATAGGTTATACGGTATGACGTAATACCTAATTACGTTATATGGCATGACGTTATAACGTAAATAGGTTATATGGTATGACGTTATACCGTATTACGTTATATGGGATGACGTTATAACGTATTACGTTATGTGGGACGACGTTATAACGTATTGCGTTATATGGGATCACGTTATAACGTATTACTTTATATGGGATGACGTTATAACGTATTACGTTATGTGGGATGACGTTATAACGAAATAGGTTATATGGTATGACGTTATAACGTATTTCGTTATATGGTATGACGTTATAACGTAATAGGTTATATGGTATGACGCTATAACGAAATAGGTTATATGGTATGATGTTATAACGTAATAGGTTATACGGTATGACGTAATACCTAATTACGTAATATGGGATGACGTTATAACGTATTACGTTATGTGGGACGACGTTATAACGTATTGCGTTATATGGGATGACGTTATAACATATTGCGTTATATGGGATGACGTTATAACGTATTACGTTATGTGGGATGACGTTATAACGAAATAGGTTATATGGTATGACGTTATAACGTATTACGTTATATGGCATGACGTTATAACGTATTACGTAATATGGGATGACGTTATAACGTATTACGTTATGTGGGACGACGTTATAACGTGTTGCGTTATATGGGATGACGTTATAACGTATTGCGTTATATGGTATGACGTTATAACGTATTACGTTATATGGGATGACGTTATAACGAAATAGGTTATGTGGTATGACGTTATAACGTATTACGTTATATGGTATGACGTTACAACGTATTACGTAATATGGGATGGCGTTATAACGTATTACGTAATATGGGATGACGTTATAACGTATTACGTTATGTGGGACGACGTTATAACGTATTGCGTTATATGGGATGACGTTATAACATATTGCGTTATATGGGATGACGTTATAACGTATTACGTTATGTGGGATGACGTTATAACGAAATAGGTTATATGGTATGACGTTATAACGTATTACGTAATATGGGATGACGTTATAACGTAAATAGGTTATATGGCATGACGTTATAACGTATTACGTTATATGGTATGACGTTATAACGTATTACGTTATATGGTAAGACGTTATAACGTATTACGTTATATGGTATGACGTTATAACGTAAATAGGTTATATGGCATGACGTTATAACGTATTACGTTATATGGTATGACGTTATAACGTATTACATTATATGGTAATACGTTATAACGTATTACGTTATATGGTATGACGTTATAACGTAATAGGTTATATGGTATGGCGATATAACGTAATACGTTATATGCTATGACGTTATAACGTAAATAGGTTATATGGTATGACGTTATACCGTATTACGTCATATGGGATGACGTTATAACGTATTACGTTATATGGGATGACGTTATAACGTAATAGGTTATATGCTATGACGTTATAACGTAATAGGTTATATGGTATGACGTTATAACGTATTACGTTATATGGTATGACGTTATAACGTATTACGTTATATGGTATGACGTTATAACGTATTACGTAATATGGGATGACGTATAACGTATTACGTTATGTGGGACGACGTTATAACGTATTGCGTTATATGGGATGACGTTATAACGTATTTCGTTATATGGGATGACGCTATAACGAAATAGGTTATATGGTATGACGTTATAACGTAATAGGTTATACGGTATGACGTAATACCTAATTACGTAATATGGGATGACGTTATAACGTATTACGTTATGTGGTATGACGTTATAACGTATTACGTTATATGGTATGACGTTATAACGTAAACAGGTTATATGGTATGACGTTATACCGTATTACGTTATATGGTATGACGTTATAACATAAATAGGTTATATGGTATGTCGTTATACCGTATTACGTTATATGGGATGACGTTATAACTTATTTCGATATATGGGATGACGTTATAACGTATTACGTAATATGGGATGACGTTATAACGTATTACGTTATGTGGGATGACGTTATAACGAAATAGGTTATATGGTATGACGTTATAACGCATTTCGTTATATGGTATGACGTTATAACGTATTACGTAATATGGGATGACGTTATAACGTATTACGTTATGTGGGACGACGTTATAACGTAATTGGTTATATTGTATAACGTTATAACGTATTACGCTATATGGTATGACGTTATAACGTAATAGGTTATATGGTATGACGTTATAACGTAATACGTTATCTGGTATGACGTTATAACGTAATACGTAATAGGGTATGACGTTATAACGTAAATAGGTTATATGGCATGACGTTATAACGTATTACGTTATATGGGATGACGTTATAACGTAAATAGGTTATATGGTATGACGTTATACCATATTACGTCATATGGGATGACGTTATAACGTATTACGTTATACGGGATGACGTTATAACGTAATAGGTTATATGGTATGACGTTATAACGTAATAGGTTATATGGTATGACGCTATACCGAATTACGTTATGTGGTATGACGTTATAACGTATTACGTTATATGGTATGACGTTATAACGTAAACAGGTTATATGGTATGACGTTATACCGTATTACGTTATATGGTATGACGTTATAACGTAAATAGGTTATATGGTATGACGTTATAGCGTATTACGTTATATGGGATGACGTTATAACGTATTACGTTATGTGGGACTACGTTATAACGTAATGCGTTATATGGGACGACGTTATATCGTATTACGTTATATGGGATGACGTTATAACGTATTTCGTTATATGGGATGACGTTATACCGTATTACGTAATATGGGATGACGTTATAACGTATTACGTTATGTGGGATGACGTTATAACGAAATAGGTTATATGGTATGACGTTATAACGCATTTCGTTATATGGTATGACGTTATAACGTATTACGTAATATGGGATGACGTTATAACGTGTTACGTTATGTGGGACGACGTTATAACGTATTACGTAATATGGGATGACGTTATAACGTATTACGTTATGTGGGACGACGTTATAACGTAATTGGTTATATGGTATAACGTTATAACGTATTACGCTATATGGTATGACGTTATAACGTAATAGGTTATATGGTATGACGTTATAACGTAATACGTTATCTGGTATGACGTTATAACGTAATACGTTATAGGGTATGACGTTATAACGTAAATAGGTTATATGGCATGACGTTATAACGTATTACGTTATATGGTATGACGTTATAACGTATTACGTTATATGGTAAGACGTTATAACGTATTACGTTATATGGTATGACGTTATAACGTAAATAGGTTATATGGCATGACGTTATAACGTATTACGTTATATGGTATGACGTTATAACGTATTACATTATGTGGTAAGAAGTTATAACGTATTACGTTATATGGTATGACGTTATAACATAATAGGTTATATGGTATGGCGATATAACGTAATACGTTATATGCTATGACGTTATAACGTAAATAGGTTATATGGCATGACGTTATAACGTATTACGTAGTATGGGATGACGTATAACGTATTACGTTATGTGGGACGACGTTATAACGTATTGCGTTATATGGTATGACGTTATAACATAATAGGTTATATGGTATGACGCTATAACGAAATAGGTTATATGGTATGACGTTATAACGTAATAGGTTATACGGTATGACGTAATACCTAATTACGTAATATGGGATGACGTTATAACGTATTACGTTATGTGGTATGACGTTATAACGTATTACGTTATATGGTATGACGTTATAACGTAAACAGGTTATATGGTATGACGTTATACCGTATTACGTTATATGGTATGACGTTATAACGTAAATAGGTTATATGGTATGACGTTATACCGTATTACGTTATATGGGATGACGTTATAACGTATTACGTTATGTGGGACGACGTTATAACGTAATGCGTTATATGGGACGACGTTATATCGTATTACGTTATATGGGATGACGTTATAACGTATTTCGTTATATGGGATGACGTTATAACGTATTACGTAATATGGGATGACGTTATAACGTATTACGTTATGTGGGATGACGTTATAACGAAATAGGTTATATGGTATGACGTTATAACGCATTTCGTTATATGGTATGACGTTATAACGTATTACGTAATATGGGATGACGTTATAACGTATTACGTTATGTGGGACGACGTTATAACGTAATTGGTTATATGGTATAACGTTATAACGTATTACGCTATATGGTATGACGTTATAACGTAATAGGTTATGTGGTATGACGTTATAACGTAATACGTTATCTGGTATGACGTTATAACGTAATACGTTATAGGGTATGACGTTATAACGTAAATAGGTTATATGGCATGACGTTACAACGTATTACGTTATATGGTATGACGTTATAACGTATTACGTTATATGGGATGACGTTATAACGTATTTCGTTATATGGGATGACGTTATAACGTTTTACGTTATATGGGATGACGTATAACGTATTACGTTATGTGGGACGACGTTATAACGTAATAGGTTATATGGTATGACGTTATAACGTAATAGGTTATATGGTATGACGTTATAACGTAATAGGTTATACGGTATGACGTAATACCTAATTACGTTATATGGCATGACGTTATAACGTAAATAGGTTATATGGTATGACGTTATACCGTATTACGTTATATGGGATGACGTTATAACGTATTACGTTATGTGGGACGACGTTATAACGTATTGCGTTATATGGGATGACGTTATAACGTATTATGTTATATGGGATGACGTTATAACGTATTACGTTATGTGGGATGACGTTATAACGAAATAGGTTATGTGGTATGACGTTATAACGTATTATGTTATATGGTATGACGTTATAACGTATTACGTAATATGGGATGACGTTATAACGTATTGCGTTATATGGGATGACATTATAACGAAATAGGTTATGTGGTATGACGTTATAACGTATTACGTTATATGGCATGATATTATAACGTATTACGTTATGTGGTTTGACGTTATAACGTATTACGTTAAATGGTATGACGTTATAACGTATTGCGTTATATGGTATGACGTTATAACGTAATAGGTTATATGGTATGACGTTATAACGTAATAGGTTATATGGTATGACGTTATAACGTAATAGGTTATACGGTATGACGTAATACCTAATTACGTTATATGGCATGACGTTATAACGTATTACGTTATATGGGATGACGCTATAACGTATTACGTTATATGGTATGACGTTATACCGTATTACGTTATACGGGATGACGTTATAACGTATTACGTTATGTGGGACGACGTTATAACGTATTGCGTTATATGGGATGACGTTATAACGTATTACGTTATATGGGATGACGTTATAACGTATTACGTTATGTGGGATGACGTTATAACGAAATAGGTTATATGGTATGACGTTATAACGTATTTCGTTATATGGTATGACGTTATAACGTAATAGGTTATATGGTATGACGCTATAACGAAATAGGTTATATGGTATGACGTTATAACGTAATAGGTTATACGGTATGACGTAATACCTAATTACGTAATATGGGATGACGTTATAACGTATTACGTTATGTGGGACGACGTTATAACGTATTGCGTTATATGGGATGACGTTATAACATATTGCGTTATATGGGATGACGTTATAACGTATTACGTTATGTGGGATGACGTTATAACGTATTACGTTATATGGGATGACGTTATAACGAAACAGGTTATGTGGTATGACGTTATAACGTATTACGTTATATGGTACGACGTTGTAACGTATTTCGTTATATGGGATGACGTTATAACGTATTACGTAATCTGGGATGACGTTATAACGTATTACGTTATGTGGGATGACGTTATAACGAAATAGGTTATATGGTATGACGTTATAACGTATTACGTAATATGGGATGACGTTATAATATATTACGTTATATGGCATGACGTTATAACGTATTACGTAATATGGGATGACGTTATAACGTATTACGTTATGTGGGACGACGTTATAACGTATTGCGTTATATGGGATGACGTTATAACGTATTGCGTTATATGGTATGACGTTATAACGTATTACGTTATATGGGATGACGTTATAACGAAACAGGTTATGTGGTATGACGTTATAACGTATTACGTTATATGGTACGACGTTGTAACGTATTGCGTTATATGGTATGACGTTATAACGTAAATAGGTTATATGGTATGACGTTATACCGTATTACGTTATATGGCATGACGTTATAACATATTACGTAATATGGGATGACGTTATAACGTATTACGTAATATGGGATGACGTTATAACGTATTACTTTATGTGGGACGACGTTATAACGTATTGCGTTATATGGGATGACGTTATAACGTATTACGTTATATGGGATGACGTTATAACGTAAATAGGTTATATGGTATGACGTTATACCGTATTACGTCATATGGGATGACGTTATAACGTATTACGTTATATGGGATGACGTTATAACGTATTACGTTATATGGGATAACGTTATAACGTATTTCGTTATATGGGATGACGTTATAACGTATTACGTAATATGGGATGACGCTATAACGTATTACGTTATGTGGGATGACGTTATAGCGAAATAGGTTATATGGTATGACGTTATAACGTATTTCGTTATATGGTATGACGTTATAACGTATTACGTAATACATACGGGATGACGTTATAACGTATTACGTTATATGGGATGACGTTATAACGTATTTCGTTATATGGGATGACGTTATAACGTATTACGTAATCTGGGATGACGTTATAACGTATTACGTTATGTGGGATGACGTTATAACGAAATAGGTTATATGGTATGACGTTATAACGTATTACGTAATATGGGATGACGTTATAACGTATTACGTTATATGGTATGACGTTATAACGTATTACGTTATATGGTATGACGTTATAACGTATTACGTAATATGGAATGACGTTATAACGTATTACGTTATGTGGGACGACGTTATAACGTATTGCGTTATATGGGATGACGTTATACCGTATTACGTCATATGGGATGACGTTATAACGTATTACGTTATATGGGATGACGATATAACGTAATAGGTTATATGCTATGACGTTATAACGTAATAGGTTATATGGTATGACGTTATAACGTATTACGTAATATGGGATGACGTATAACGTATTACGTTATGTGGGACGACGTTATAACGTATTGCGTTATATGGGATGACGTTATAACGTATTTCGTTATATGGGATGACGTTATAACGTTTTACGTTATATGGGATGACGTATAACGTATTACGTTATGTGGGACGACGTTATAACGTATTGCGTTATATGGTATGACGCTATAACGAAATACGTTATATGGTATGACGTTACAACGTAATAGGTTATACGGTATGACGTAATACCTAATTACGTAATATGGGATGACGTTATAACGTATTACGTTATGTGGGACGACGTTATAAGGTATTGCGTTATATGGGATGACGTTATAACGAAATAGGTTATGTGGTATGACGTTATAACGTATTACGTTATATGGTATGACGTTATAACGTATTACGTAATATGGGATGACGTTATAACGTATTGCGTTATATGGGATGACGTTATAACGAAATAGGTTATGTGGTATGACGTTATAACGTATTACGTTATATGGCATGATATTATAACGTATTACGTTATGTGGTTTGACGTTATAACGTATTACGTTAAATGGTATGACGTTATAACGTATTGCGTTATATGGTATGACGTTATAACGTAATAGGTTATATGGTATGACGTTATAACGAAATAGGTTATATGGTATGACGTTATAACGTAATAGGTTATACGGTATGACGTAATACCTAATTACGTTATATGGCATGACGTTATAACGTAAATAGGTTATATGGTATGACGTTATACCGTATTACGTTATATGGGATGACGTTATAACGTATTACGTTATGTGGGACGACGTTATAACGTATTGCGTTATATGGGATCACGTTATAACGTATTACTTTATATGGGATGACGTTATAACGTATTACGTTATGTGGGATGACGTTATAACGAAATAGGTTATATGGTATGACGTTATAACGTATTTCGTTATATGGTATGACGTTATAACGTAATAGGTTATATGGTATGACGCTATAACGAAATAGGTTATATGGTATGATGTTATAACGTAATAGGTTATACGGTATGACGTAATACCTAATTACGTAATATGGGATGACGTTATAACGTATTACGTTATGTGGGACGACGTTATAACGTATTGCGTTATATGGGATGACGTTATAACATATTGCGTTATATGGGATGACGTTATAACGTATTACGTTATGTGGGATGACGTTATAACGAAATAGGTTATATGGTATGACGTTATAACGTATTACGTTATATGGCATGACGTTATAACGTATTACGTAATATGGGATGACGTTATAACGTATTACGTTATGTGGGACGACGTTATAACGTGTTGCGTTATATGGGATGACGTTATAACGTATTGCGTTATATGGTATGACGTTATAACGTATTACGTTATATGGGATGACGTTATAACGAAATAGGTTATGTGGTATGACGTTATAACGTATTACGTTATATGGTATGACGTTACAACGTATTACGTAATATGGGATGGCGTTATAACGTATTACGTAATATGGGATGACGTTATAACGTATTACGTTATGTGGGACGACGTTATAACGTATTGCGTTATATGGGATGACGTTATAACATATTGCGTTATATGGGATGACGTTATAACGTATTACGTTATGTGGGATGACGTTATAACGAAATAGGTTATATGGTATGACGTTATAACGTATTACGTAATATGGGATGACGTTATAACGTAAATAGGTTATATGGCATGACGTTATAACGTATTACGTTATATGGTATGACGTTATAACGTATTACGTTATATGGTAAGACGTTATAACGTATTACGTTATATGGTATGACGTTATAACGTAAATAGGTTATATGGCATGACGTTATAACGTATTACGTTATATGGTATGACGTTATAACGTATTACATTATATGGTAATACGTTATAACGTATTACGTTATATGGTATGACGTTATAACGTAATAGGTTATATGGTATGGCGATATAACGTAATACGTTATATGCTATGACGTTATAACGTAAATAGGTTATATGGTATGACGTTATACCGTATTACGTCATATGGGATGACGTTATAACGTATTACGTTATATGGGATGACGTTATAACGTAATAGGTTATATGCTATGACGTTATAACGTAATAGGTTATATGGTATGACGTTATAACGTATTACGTTATATGGTATGACGTTATAACGTATTACGTTATATGGTATGACGTTATAACGTATTACGTAATATGGGATGACGTATAACGTATTACGTTATGTGGGACGACGTTATAACGTATTGCGTTATATGGGATGACGTTATAACGTATTTCGTTATATGGGATGACGCTATAACGAAATAGGTTATATGGTATGACGTTATAACGTAATAGGTTATACGGTATGACGTAATACCTAATTACGTAATATGGGATGACGTTATAACGTATTACGTTATGTGGTATGACGTTATAACGTATTACGTTATATGGTATGACGTTATAACGTAAACAGGTTATATGGTATGACGTTATACCGTATTACGTTATATGGTATGACGTTATAACATAAATAGGTTATATGGTATGTCGTTATACCGTATTACGTTATATGGGATGACGTTATAACTTATTTCGATATATGGGATGACGTTATAACGTATTACGTAATATGGGATGACGTTATAACGTATTACGTTATGTGGGATGACGTTATAACGAAATAGGTTATATGGTATGACGTTATAACGCATTTCGTTATATGGTATGACGTTATAACGTATTACGTAATATGGGATGACGTTATAACGTATTACGTTATGTGGGACGACGTTATAACGTAATTGGTTATATTGTATAACGTTATAACGTATTACGCTATATGGTATGACGTTATAACGTAATAGGTTATATGGTATGACGTTATAACGTAATACGTTATCTGGTATGACGTTATAACGTAATACGTAATAGGGTATGACGTTATAACGTAAATAGGTTATATGGCATGACGTTATAACGTATTACGTTATATGGGATGACGTTATAACGTAAATAGGTTATATGGTATGACGTTATACCATATTACGTCATATGGGATGACGTTATAACGTATTACGTTATACGGGATGACGTTATAACGTAATAGGTTATATGGTATGACGTTATAACGTAATAGGTTATATGGTATGACGCTATACCGAATTACGTTATGTGGTATGACGTTATAACGTATTACGTTATATGGTATGACGTTATAACGTAAACAGGTTATATGGTATGACGTTATACCGTATTACGTTATATGGTATGACGTTATAACGTAAATAGGTTATATGGTATGACGTTATAGCGTATTACGTTATATGGGATGACGTTATAACGTATTACGTTATGTGGGACTACGTTATAACGTAATGCGTTATATGGGACGACGTTATATCGTATTACGTTATATGGGATGACGTTATAACGTATTTCGTTATATGGGATGACGTTATACCGTATTACGTAATATGGGATGACGTTATAACGTATTACGTTATGTGGGATGACGTTATAACGAAATAGGTTATATGGTATGACGTTATAACGCATTTCGTTATATGGTATGACGTTATAACGTATTACGTAATATGGGATGACGTTATAACGTGTTACGTTATGTGGGACGACGTTATAACGTATTACGTAATATGGGATGACGTTATAACGTATTACGTTATGTGGGACGACGTTATAACGTAATTGGTTATATGGTATAACGTTATAACGTATTACGCTATATGGTATGACGTTATAACGTAATAGGTTATATGGTATGACGTTATAACGTAATACGTTATCTGGTATGACGTTATAACGTAATACGTTATAGGGTATGACGTTATAACGTAAATAGGTTATATGGCATGACGTTATAACGTATTACGTTATATGGTATGACGTTATAACGTATTACGTTATATGGTAAGACGTTATAACGTATTACGTTATATGGTATGACGTTATAACGTAAATAGGTTATATGGCATGACGTTATAACGTATTACGTTATATGGTATGACGTTATAACGTATTACATTATGTGGTAAGAAGTTATAACGTATTACGTTATATGGTATGACGTTATAACATAATAGGTTATATGGTATGGCGATATAACGTAATACGTTATATGCTATGACGTTATAACGTAAATAGGTTATATGGCATGACGTTATAACGTATTACGTAGTATGGGATGACGTATAACGTATTACGTTATGTGGGACGACGTAATAACGTATTGCGTTATATGGTATGACGTTATAACGTATTACGTTATGTGGGATGACGTTATAACGAAATAGGTTATATGGTATGACGTTATAACGCATTTCGTTATATGGTATGACGTTATAACGTATTACGTAATATGGGATGACGTTATAACGTATTACGTTATGTGGGACAACGTTATAACGTAATAGGTTATATGGTATAACGTTATAACGTATTACGCTATATGGTATGACGTTATAACGTAATAGGTTATACGCTATGACGTTATAACGTAATAGGTTATATGGTATGACGTTATAACGTATTACGTTATATGGTATGACGTTATAACGTATTACGTAATATGGGATGACGTATAACGTATTACGTTATGTGGGACGACGTTATAACGTATTGCGTTATATGGGATGACGTTATAACGTATTTCGTTATATGGGATGACGTTATAACGTTTTACGTTATATGGGATGACGTATAACGTATTACGTTATGTGGGACGACGTTATAACGTATTGCGTTATATGGTATGACGTTATAACATAATATTTTATATGGTATGACGTTATAACGTATTACGTAATATGGGATGACGTATAACGTATTACGTTATGTGGGACGACGTTATAACGTATTGCGTTATATGGTATGACGTTATAACATAATAGGTTATATGGTATGACGCTATAACGAAATAGGTTATATGGTATGACGTTATAACGTAATAGGTTATACGGTATGACGTAATACCTAATTACGTAATATGGGATGACGTTATAACGTATTACGTTATGTGGTATGACGTTATAACGTATTACGTTATATGGTATGACGTTATAACGTAAACAGGTTATATGGTATGACGTTATACCGTATTACGTTATATGGTATGACGTTATAACGTAAATAGGTTATATGGTATGACGTTATAACGTATTACGTTATATGGTATGACGTTATAACGTAAACAGGTTATATGGTATGACGTTATACCGTATTACGTTATATGGTATGACGTTATAACGTAAATAGGTTATATGGTATGACGTTATACCGTATTACGTTATATGGGATGACGTTATAACGTATTACGTTATGTGGGACGACGTTATAACGTAATGCGTTATATGGGACGACGTTATATCGTATTACGTTATATGGGATGACGTTATAACGTATTTCGTTATATGGGATGACGTTATAACGTATTACGTAATATGGGATGACGTTATAACGTATTACGTTATGTGGGATGACGTTATAACGAAATAGGTTATATGGTATGACGTTATAACGCATTTCGTTATATGGTATGACGTTATAACGTATTACGTAATATGGGATGACGTTATAACGTATTACGTTATGTGGGACGACGTTATAACGTAATTGGTTATATGGTATAACGTTATAACGTATTACGCTATATGGTATGACGTTATAACGTAATAGGTTATGTGGTATGACGTTATAACGTAATACGTTATCTGGTATGACGTTATAACGTAATACGTTATAGGGTATGACGTTATAACGTAAATAGGTTATATGGCATGACGTTACAACGTATTACGTTATATGGTATGACGTTATAACGTATTACGTTATATGGGATGACGTTATAACGTATTTCGTTATATGGGATGACGTTATAACGTTTTACGTTATATGGGATGACGTATAACGTATTACGTTATGTGGGACGACGTTATAACGTAATAGGTTATATGGTATGACGTTATAACGTAATAGGTTATATGGTATGACGTTATAACGTAATAGGTTATACGGTATGACGTAATACCTAATTACGTTATATGGCATGACGTTATAACGTAAATAGGTTATATGGTATGACGTTATACCGTATTACGTTATATGGGATGACGTTATAACGTATTACGTTATGTGGGACGACGTTATAACGTATTGCGTTATATGGGATGACGTTATAACGTATTATGTTATATGGGATGACGTTATAACGTATTACGTTATGTGGGATGACGTTATAACGAAATAGGTTATGTGGTATGACGTTATAACGTATTATGTTATATGGTATGACGTTATAACGTATTACGTAATATGGGATGACGTTATAACGTATTGCGTTATATGGGATGACATTATAACGAAATAGGTTATGTGGTATGACGTTATAACGTATTACGTTATATGGCATGATATTATAACGTATTACGTTATGTGGTTTGACGTTATAACGTATTACGTTAAATGGTATGACGTTATAACGTATTGCGTTATATGGTATGACGTTATAACGTAATAGGTTATATGGTATGACGTTATAACGTAATAGGTTATATGGTATGACGTTATAACGTAATAGGTTATACGGTATGACGTAATACCTAATTACGTTATATGGCATGACGTTATAACGTATTACGTTATATGGGATGACGCTATAACGTATTACGTTATATGGTATGACGTTATACCGTATTACGTTATACGGGATGACGTTATAACGTATTACGTTATGTGGGATGACGTTATAACGAAATAGGTTATATGGTATGACGTTATAACGTATTACGTAATATGGGATGACGTTATAACGTATTACGTTATATGGCATGACGTTATAACGTATTACGTAATATGGGATGACGTTATAACGTATTACGTTATGTGGGACGACGTTATAACGTATTGCGTTATATGGGATGACGTTATAACGTATTGCGTTATATGGTATGACGTTATAACGTATTACGTTATATGGGATGACGTTATAACGAAACAGGTTATGTGGTATGACGTTATAACGTATTACGTTATATGGTACGACGTTGTAACGTATTGCGTTATATGGTATGACGTTATAACGTAAATAGGTTATATGGTATGACGTTATACCGTATTACGTTATATGGCATGACGTTATAACATATTACGTAATATGGGATGACGTTATAACGTATTACGTAATATGGGATGACGTTATAACGTATTACTTTATGTGGGACGACGTTATAACGTATTGCGTTATATGGGATGACGTTATAACGTATTACGTTATATGGGATGACGTTATAACGTAAATAGGTTATATGGTATGACGTTATACCGTATTACGTCATATGGGATGACGTTATAACGTATTACGTTATATGGGATGACGTTATAACGTATTACGTTATATGGGATAACGTTATAACGTATTTCGTTATATGGGATGACGTTATAACGTATTACGTAATATGGGATGACGCTATAACGTATTACGTTATGTGGGATGACGTTATAACGAAATAGGTTATATGGTATGACGTTATAACGTATTTCGTTATATGGTATGACGTTATAACGTATTACGTAATACATACGGGATGACGTTATAACGTATTACGTTATATGGGATGACGTTATAACGTATTTCGTTATATGGGATGACGTTATAACGTATTACGTAATCTGGGATGACGTTATAACGTATTACGTTATGTGGGATGACGTTATAACGAAATAGGTTATATGGTATGACGTTATAACGTATTACGTAATATGGGATGACGTTATAACGTATTACGTTATATGGTATGACGTTATAACGTATTACGTTATATGGTATGACGTTATAACGTATTACGTAATATGGAATGACGTTATAACGTATTACGTTATGTGGGACGACGTTATAACGTATTGCGTTATATGGGATGACGTTATACCGTATTACGTCATATGGGATGACGTTATAACGTATTACGTTATATGGGATGACGATATAACGTAATAGGTTATATGCTATGACGTTATAACGTAATAGGTTATATGGTATGACGTTATAACGTATTACGTAATATGGGATGACGTATAACGTATTACGTTATGTGGGACGACGTTATAACGTATTGCGTTATATGGGATGACGTTATAACGTATTTCGTTATATGGGATGACGTTATAACGTTTTACGTTATATGGGATGACGTATAACGTATTACGTTATGTGGGACGACGTTATAACGTATTGCGTTATATGGTATGACGCTATAACGAAATAGGTTATATGGTATGACGTTACAACGTAATAGGTTATACGGTATGACGTAATACCTAATTACGTAATATGGGATGACGTTATAACGTATTACGTTATGTGGGACGACGTTATAAGGTATTGCGTTATATGGGATGACGTTATAACGAAATAGGTTATGTGGTATGACGTTATAACGTATTACGTTATATGGTATGACGTTATAACGTATTACGTAATATGGGATGACGTTATAACGTATTGCGTTATATGGGATGACGTTATAACGAAATAGGTTATGTGGTATGACGTTATAACGTATTACGTTATATGGCATGATATTATAACGTATTACGTTATGTGGTTTGACGTTATAACGTATTACGTTAAATGGTATGACGTTATAACGTATTGCGTTATATGGTATGACGTTATAACGTAATAGGTTATATGGTATGACGTTATAACGAAATAGGTTATATGGTATGACGTTATAACGTAATAGGTTATACGGTATGACGTAATACCTAATTACGTTATATGGCATGACGTTATAACGTAAATAGGTTATATGGTATGACGTTATACCGTATTACGTTATATGGGATGACGTTATAACGTATTACGTTATGTCGGACGACGTTATAACGTATTGCGTTATATGGGATCACGTTATAACGTATTACTTTATATGGGATGACGTTATAACGTATTACGTTATGTGGGATGACGTTATAACGAAATAGGTTATATGGTATGACGTTATAACGTATTTCGTTATATGGTATGACGTTATAACGTAATAGGTTATATGGTATGACGCTATAACGAAATAGGTTATATGGTATGATGTTATAACGTAATAGGTTATACGGTATGACGTAATACCTAATTACGTAATATGGGATGACGTTATAACGTATTACGTTATGTGGGACGACGTTATAACGTATTGCGTTATATGGGATGACGTTATAACATATTGCGTTATATGGGATGACGTTATAACGTATTACGTTATGTGGGATGACGTTATAACGAAATAGGTTATATGGTATGACGTTATAACGTATTACGTTATATGGCATGACGTTATAACGTATTACGTAATATGGGATGACGTTATAACGTATTACGTTATGTGGGACGACGTTATAACGTGTTGCGTTATATGGGATGACGTTATAACGTATTGCGTTATATGGTATGACGTTATAACGTATTACGTTATATGGGATGACGTTATAACGAAATAGGTTATGTGGTATGACGTTATAACGTATTACGTTATATGGTATGACGTTACAACGTATTACGTAATATGGGATGGCGTTATAACGTATTACGTAATATGGGATGACGTTATAACGTATTACGTTATGTGGGACGACGTTATAACGTATTGCGTTATATGGGATGACGTTATAACATATTGCGTTATATGGGATGACGTTATAACGTATTACGTTATGTGGGATGACGTTATAACGAAATAGGTTATATGGTATGACGTTATAACGTATTACGTTATATGGCATGACGTTATAACGTATTACGTAATATGGGATGACGTATAACGTATTACGTTATGTGGGACGACGTTATAACATATTGCGTTATATGGTATGACGTTATAACATAATAGGTTATATGGTATGACGCTATAACGAAATAGGTTATATGGTATGACGTTATAACGTAATAGATTATACGGTATGACGTAATACCTAATTACGTAATATGGGATGACGTTATAACGTATTACGTTATGTGGGACGACGTTATAAGGTATTGCGTTATATGGGATGACGTTATAACGAAATAGGTTATGTGGTATGACGTTATAACGTATTACGTTATATGGTATGACGTTATAACGTATTACGTAATATGGGATGACGTTATAACGTATTGCGTTATATGGGATGACGTTATAACGAAATAGGTTATGTGGTATGACGTTATAACGTATTACGTTATATGGCATGATATTATAACGTATTACGTTATGTGGTTTGACGTTATAACGTATTACGTTAAATGGTATGACGTTATAACGTATTGCGTTATATGGTATGACGTCATAACGTAATAGGTTATATGGTATGACGTTATAACGAAATAGGTTATATGGTATGACGTTATAACGTAATAGGTTATACGGTATGACGTAATACCTAATTACGTTATATGGCATGACGTTATAACGTAAATAGGCTATATGGTATGACGTTATACCGTATTACGTTATATGGGATGACGCTATAACGTATTACGTTATGTGGGACGACGTTATAACGTATTGCGTTATATGGGATGACGTTATAACGTATTACGTTATATGGGATGACGTTATAACGTATTACGTTATGTGGGATGACGTTATAACGAAATAGGTTATATGGTATGACGTTATAACGTATTTCGTTATATGGTATAACGTTATAACGTAATAGGTTATATGGTATGACGCTATAACGAAATAGGTTATATGGTATGACGTTTTAACGTAATAGGTTATACGGTATGACGTAATACCTAATTACGTAATATGGGATGACGTTATAACGTATTACGTTATGTGGGACGACGTTATAACGTATTGCGTTATATGGGATGACGTTATAACATATTGCGTTATATGGGATGACGTTATAACGTATTACGTTATGTGGGATGACGTTATAACGAAATAGGTTATATGGTATGACGTTATAACGTATTACGTTATATGGCATGACGTTATAACGTATTACGTAATATGGGATGACGTTATAACGTATTACGTTATGTGGGACGACGTTATAACGTATTGCGTTTTATGGGATGACGTTATAACATATTGCGTTATATGGGATGACGTTATAACGTATTACGTTATATGGGATGACGTTATACCGTATTACGTCATATGGGATGACGTTATAACGTATTACGTTATGTGGGACGACGTTATAACGTATTGCGTTATATGGGATGACGTTATAACATATTGCGTTATATGGGATGACGTTATAACGTATTACGTTATGTGGGATGACGTTATAACGAAATAGGTTATATGGTATGACGTTATAACGTATTACGTTATATGGCATGACGTTATAACGTATTACGTAATATGGGATGACGTATAACGTATTACGTTATGTGGGACGACGTTATAACGTATTGCGTTATATGGTATGACGTTATAACATAATAGGTTATATGGTATGACGCTATAACGAAATAGGTTATATGGTATGACGTTATAACGTAATAGATTATACGGTATGACGTAATACCTAATTACGTAATATGGGATGACGTTATAACGTATTACGTTATGTGGGACGACGTTATAAGGTATTGCGTTATATGGGATGACGTTATAACGAAATAGGTTATGTGGTATGACGTTATAACGTATTACGTTATATGGTATGACGTTATAACGTATTACGTAATATGGGATGACGTTATAACGTATTGCGTTATATGGGATGACGTTATAACGAAATAGGTTATGTGGTATGACGTTATAACGTATTACGTTATATGGCATGATATTATAACGTATTACGTTATGTGGTTTGACGTTATAACGTGTTACGTTAAATGGTATGACGTTATAACGTATTGCGTTATATGGTATGACGTCATAACGTAATAGGTTATATGGTATGACGTTATAACGAAATAGGTTATATGGTATGACGTTATAACGTAATAGGTTATACGGTATGACGTAATACCTAATTACGTTATATGGCATGACGTTATAACGTAAATAGGCTATATGGTATGACGTTATACCGTATTACGTTATATGGGATGACGCTATAACGTATTACGTTATGTGGGACGACGTTATAACGTATTGCGTTATATGGGATGACGTTATAACGTATTACGTTATATGGGATGACGTTATAACGTATTACGTTATGTGGGATGACGTTATAAGGAAATAGGTTATATGGTATGACGTTATAACGTATTACGTTATATGGAATGACGTTATAACGTATTACGTAATATGGAATGACGTTATAACGTATTACGTTATGTGGGACGACGTTATAACGTATTGCGTTATATGGGATGACGTTATAACGTATTACGTAATATGGGATGACGTTATAACGTATTACGTTATGTGGGACGACGTTATAACGTATTGCGTTATATGGGATGACGTTATAACATATTGCGTTATATGGGATGACGTTATAACGTATTACGTTATGTAGGATGACGTTATAACGAAATAGGTTATATGGTATGACGTTATAACGTATTACGTTATATGGTATGACGTTATAACGTATTACGTAATATGGGATGACGTTATAACGTATTACGTTATGTGGGACGACGTTATAACGAAATAGGTTATATGGTATGACGTTATAACGTATTACGTTATATGGTATGACGTTATAACGTATTACGTAATATGGGATGACGTTATAACGTATTACGTTATGTGGGACGACGTTATAACGTATTGCGTTTTATGGGATGACGTTATAACATAATAGGTTATATGGTATGACGCTATAACGAAATAGGTTATATGGTATGACGTTATAACGTAATAGATTATACGGTATGACGTAATACCTAATTACGTAATATGGGATGACGTTATAACGTATTACGTTATGTGGGACGACGTTATAAGGTATTGCGTTATATGGGATGACGTTATAACGAAATAGGTTATGTGGTATGACGTTATAACGTATTACGTTATATGGTATGACGTTATAACGTATTACGTAATATGGGATGACGTTATAACGTATTGCGTTATATGGGATGACGTTATAACGAAATAGGTTATGTGGTATGACGTTATAACGTATTACGTTATATGGCATGATATTATAACGTATTACGTTATGTGGTTTGACGTTATAACGTGTTACGTTAAATGGTATGACGTTATAACGTATTGCGTTATATGGTATGACGTCATAACGTAATAGGTTATATGGTATGACGTTATAACGAAATAGGTTATATGGTATGACGTTATAACGTAATAGGTTATACGGTATGACGTAATACCTAATTACGTTATATGGCATGACGTTATAACGTAAATAGGCTATATGGTATGACGTTATACCGTATTACGTTATATGGGATGACGCTATAACGTATTACGTTATGTGGGACGACGTTATAACGTATTGCGTTATATGGGATGACGTTATAACGTATTACGTTATATGGGATGACGTTATAACGTATTACGTTATGTGGGATGACGTTATAAGGAAATAGGTTATATGGTATGACGTTATAACGTATTACGTTATATGGAATGACGTTATAACGTATTACGTAATATGGAATGACGTTATAACGTATTACATTATGTGGGACGACGTTATAACGTATTGCGTTATATGGGATGACGTTATAACGTATTACGTAATATGGGATGACGTTATAACGTATTACGTTATGTGGGACGACGTTATAACGTATTGCGTTATATGGGATGACGTTATAACATATTGCGTTATATGGGATGACGTTATAACGTATTACGTTATGTAGGATGACGTTATAACGAAATAGGTTATATGGTATGACGTTATAACGTATTACGTTATATGGTATGACGTTATAACGTATTACGTAATATGGGATGACGTTATAACGTATTACGTTATGTGGGACGACGTTATAACGAAATAGGTTATATGGTATGACGTTATAACGTATTACGTTATATGGTATGACGTTATAACGTATTACGTAATATGGGATGACGTTATAACGTATTACGTTATGTGGGACGACGTTATAACGTATTGCGTTTTATGGGATGACGTTATAACGTATTGCGATATATGGGATGACGTTATAACGTATTACGTTATGTGGGATGACGTTATAACGAAATAGGTTATATGGTATGACGTTATAACGTATTACGTTATATGGTATGACGTTATAACGTATTACGTAATATGGGATGACGTTATAACGTATTACGTTATGTGGGACGACGTTATAACGAAATAGGTTATATGGTATGACGTTATAACGTATTACGTTATATTTTTATGACGTTATAACGAATTACGTAATATGGGATGACGTTATAACGTATTACGTTATGTGGGACGACGTTATAACGTATTGCGTTTTATGGGATGACGTTATAACGTATTGCGATATATGGAATGACGTTATAACGTATTACGTTATGTGGGATGACGTTAAAACGAAATAGGTTATATGGTATGACGTTATAATGTATTACGTTATATGGCATGACGTTATAACGTATTACGTAATATGGGATGACGTTATAACGTATTACGTTATGTGGGACGACGTTATAACGTATTGCGTTATATGGGTTGACGTTATAACGTATTGCGTTATATGGTATGACGTTATAACGTATTACGTTATATGGGATGACGTTATAACGTATTAGTTTATGTGGGATGACGTTATAACGAAATAGGTTATATGGTATGACGTTATAACGTATTACGTTATATGGCATGACGTTATAACGTATTACGTAATATGGGATGACGTATAACGTATTACGTTATGTGGGACGACGTTATAACGTATTGCGTTATATGGTATGACGTTATAACATAATAGGTTATATGGTATGACGCTATAACGAAATAGGTGTTATGGTATGACGTTATAACGTAATAGGTTATACGGTAAGACGTAATACCTAATTACGTAATATGGGATGACGTTATAACGTATTACGTTATGTGGGACGACGCTATAAGGTATTGCGTTATATGGGATGACGTTATAACGAAATAGGTTATGTGGTATGACGTTATAACGTATTACGTTATATGGTATGACGTTATAACGTATTACGTAATATGGGATGACGTTATAACGTATTGCGTTATATGGGATGACGTTATAACGAAATAGGTTATATGGTATGACGTTATAACGTAATAGGTTATACGGTATGACGTAATACCTAATTACGTTATATGGGATGACGTTATAACGTATTACGTTATATGGGACGACGTTATAACGTATTGCGTTATATGGGATGACGCTATAACGTATTACTTTATGTGGGACGACGTTATAACGTATTGCGTTATATGGGATGGCCTTATAACGTATTACTTTATATGGGATGACGTTATAACGTAAATAGGTTATATGGTATGACGCTATACCGTATTACGTCGTATGGGATGACGTTATAACGTATTACGTTATATGGGATGACGTTATAACGTATTACGTTATATAGGATGACGTTATAAAGTATTTCGTTATATGGGATAACGTTATAACGTATTACGCAATATGGGATGACGTTATAACGTATTACGTTATGTGGGATGACGTTATAACGAAATAGGTTATATGGTATGACGTTATAACGTATTTCGTTATATGGTATGACGTTATAACGTATTACGTTATATGGGATGACGTTATAACGTATTACGTTATATAGGATGACGTTATAACATATTGCGTTATATGGGATGACGTTATAACGTATTACGTTATGTGGGATGACGTTATAAGGAAATAGGTTATATGGTATGACGTTATAACGTATTACGTTATATGGAATGACGTTATAACGTATTACGTAATATGGAATGACGTTATAACGTATTACGTTATGTGGGACGACGTTATAACGTATTGCGTTATATGGGATGACGTTATAACGTATTACGTAATATGGGATGACGTTATAACGTATTACGTTATGTGGGACGACGTTATAACGTATTGCGTTATATGGGATGACGTTATAACATATTGCGTTATATGGGATGACGTTATAACGTATTACGTTATGTAGGATGACGTTATAACGAAATAGGTTATATGGTATGACGTTATAACGTATTACGTTATATGGTATGACGTTATAACGTATTACGTAATATGGGATGACGTTATAACGTATTACGTTATGTGGGACGACGTTATAACGAAATAGGTTATATGGTATGACGTTATAACGTATTACGTTATATGGTATGACGTTATAACGTATTACGTAATATGGGATGACGTTATAACGTATTACGTTATGTGGGACGACGTTATAACGTATTGCGTTTTATGGGATGACGTTATAACGTATTGCGATATATGGGATGACGTTATAACGTATTACGTTATGTGGGATGACGTTATAACGAAATAGGTTATATGGTATGACGTTATAACGTATTACGTTATATGGTATGACGTTATAACGTATTACGTAATATGGGATGACGTTATAACGTATTACGTTATGTGGGACGACGTTATAACGTATTGCGTTATATGGGATGACGTTATAACGTATTGCGTTATATGGTATGACGTTACAACGTACTACGTTATATGGGATGACGTTATAACGAAATAGGTTATGTGGTATGACGTTATAACGTATTACGTTATATGGTATGACGTTATAGCGTATTACGTAATATGGGATGACGTTATAACGTATTACGTAATATGGGATGACGTTATAACGTATTACGTTATGTGGGACGACGTTATAACGTATTGCGTTATATGGGATGACGTTATAACGTATTACGTTATATGGGATGACGTTATAACGTAAATAGGTTATATGGTATGACGTTATACCGTATTACGTCATATGGGATGACGTTATAACGTATTACGTTATATGGGATGACGTTATAACGTATTTCGTTAAATGGGATGACGTTATAACGTATTACGTTATGTGGGACGACGTTATAACGTATAGCGTTATATGGTATGACGTTATAACGTAATACGTTATATGGTATGACGTTATAACGTAATACGTTATATGGTATGACGTTATAACGTAATACGTTATATGGTATGACGTTATAACGTAAATAGTTTATGTGGTATGACGTTATAACGTATTACGTTATATGGGATGACGTTATATCGAAATTGGTTATATTTTATGACGTTATAACGTAATAGGTTATATGACATGACGTTATACCGAATTACGTTATATGAGATGACGTTATAACGTATTACGTTATATGGGATGACGTTATAATGTATTACGTTATATGGGATGACGTTATAACGTAATACGTTATATGGTATGACGTTATAACGTAAATAGGTTATATGGTATGACGTTATAACGTATTACGTTATATGGTATTACGTTATAACGTAAACAGGTTATATGGTATGACGTTATACCGTATTACGTTATATGGGATGACGCTATAACGTGTTACGTAATATGGCATGACGTTATAACGTATTACGTTATATGGGATGACGCTATAACGTATTGCGTTATATGGGATGACGTTATAACGTATTACGTTATGTGGGACGACGTTATAACGTATTGCGTTATATGGGATGACGTTATAACGTATTACGTTATATGGGATGACGTTATAACGTATTACGTTATATGGGATGACGCTATACCGTATTACGTCATATGGGATGACGTTATAACGTATTAAGTTATATGGGATGACGTTATAACGTAATAGGTTATATGGTATGACGTTATACCGAATTACGTTATGTCGTATGACGTTATAACGTATTACGTTATATGGGATGACGTTATAACGTATTTCGTTAAATGGGATGACGTTATAACGTATTACGTAATATGGGATGACGTTATAACGTATTACGTTATGTGGGATGACGTTATAACGAAATAGGTTATATGGTATGACGTTATAACGTATTACGTTATATGGTATGACGTTATAACGTATTACGTAATATGGGATGACGTTATAACGTATGACTTTATGTGGGACGACGTTATAACGTATTGCGTTATATGGGATGACGTTAAAACGTATTGCGTTATATGGGATGACGTTACAACGTATTACGTTATGTGGGATGACGTTATAACGAAATAGGTTATATGGTATGACGTTATAACGTATTACGTTATATGGTATGACGTTATAACGTATTACGTAATATGGGATGACGTTATAACGTATTACGTAATATGGGATGACGTTATAACGTATTACGTTATGTGGGACGACGTTATAACGAAATAGGTTATATGGTATGACGTTATAACGTATTACGTTATATGGGATGACGTTATAACTTATTACGTTATGTGGGATGACGTTATAAGGAAATAGGTTATATGGTATGACGTTATAACGTATTACGTTATATGGAATGACGTTATAACGTATTACGTAATATGGAATGACGTTATAACGTATTACGTTATGTGGGACGACGTTATAACGTATTGCGTTATATGGGATGACGTTATAACGTATTACGTAATATGGGATGACGTTATAACGTATTACGTTATGTGGGACGACGTTATAACGTATTGCGTTATATGGGATGACGTTATAACATATTGCGTTATATAGGATGACGTTATAACGTATTACGTTATGTAGGATGACGTTATAACGAAATAGGTTATATGGTATGACGTTATAACGTATTACGTTATATGGTATGACGTTATAACGTATTACGTAATATGGGATGACGTTATAACGTATTACGTTATGTGGGACGACGTTATAACGAAATAGGTTATATGGTATGACGTTATAACGTATTACGTTATATGGTATGACGTTATAACGTATTACGTAATATGGGATGACGTTATAACGTATTACGTTATGTGGGACGACGTTATAACGTATTGCGTTTTATGGGATGAAGTTATAACGTATTGCGATATATGGGATGACGTTATAACGTATTACGTTATGTGGGATGACGTTATAACGAAATAGGTTATATGGTATGACGTTATAACGTATTACGTTATATGGTATGACGTTATAACGTATTACGTAATATGGGATGACGTTATAACGTATTACGTTATGTGGGACGACGTTATAACGTATTGCGTTATATGGGATGACGTTATAACGTATTGCGTTATATGGTATGACGTTACAACGTACTACGTTATATGGGATGACGTTATAACGAAATAGGTTATGTGGTATGACGTTATAACGTATTACGTTATATGGTATGACGTTATAGCGTATTACGTAATATGGGATGACGTTATAACGTATTACGTAATATGGGATGACGTTATAACGTATTACGTTATGTGGGACGACGGTATAACGTATTGCGTTATATGGGATGACGTTATAACGTATTACGTTATATGGGATGACGTTATAACGTAAATAGGTTATATGGTATGACGTTATACCGTATTACGTCATATGGGATGACGTTATAACGTATTAAGTTATATGGGATGACGTTATAACGTGATAGGTTGTATGGTATGACGTTATAACGTAATAGGTTATATGGTATGACGTTATACCGAATTACGTTATGTGGTATGACGTTATAACGTATTACGTTATATGGGATGACGTTATAACGTATTTCGTTAAATGGGATGACGTTATAACGTATTACGTTATGTGGGACGACGTTATAACGTATAGCGTTATATGGGATGACGTTATAACGTATTACGTTATATGGGATGACGTTATATCGTAATTGGTTATATGGTATAACGTTATAACGTATTACGCTGTATGGTATGACTTTATAACGTAATAGGTTATATGGTATGACGTTATAACGTAATACGTTATATGGTATGACGTTATAACGTAATACGTTATATGGTATGACGTTATAACGTAATACGTTATATGGTATGACGTTATAACGTAAATAGTTTATGTGGTATGACGTTATAACGTATTACGTTATATGGAATGACGTTATATCGAAATTGGTTATATTTTATGACGTTATAACGTAATAGGTTATATGACATGACGTTATACCGAATTACGTTATATGAGATGACGTTATAACGTATTACGTTATATGGGATGACGTTATAATGTATTACGTTATATGGGATGACGTTATAACGTAATACGTTATATGGTATGACGTTATAACGTAAATAGGTTATATGGTATGACGTTATAACGTATTACGTTATATGGTATTACGTTATAACGTAAACAGGTTATATGGTATGACGTTATACCGTATTACGTTATATGGGATGACGCTATAACGTGTTACGTAATATGGCATGAAGTTATAACGTATTACGTTATATGGGATGACGCTATGACGTATTACGTAATATTTCATGACGTTATAACGTATTACGTTATGTGGGACGACGTTATAACGTATTGCGTTATATGGGATGACGTTATAACGTATTACGTTATATGGGATGACGTTATAATGTATTACGTTATATGGGATGACGCTATACCGTATTACGTCATATGGGATGACGTTATAACGTATTAAGTTATATGGGATGACGTTATAACGTAATAGGTTATATGGTATGACGTTATACCGAATTACGTTATGTGGTATGACGTTATAACGTATTACGTTATATGGGATGACGTTATAACGTATTTCCTTAAATGGGATGACGTTATAACGTATTACGTAATATGGGATGACGTTATAACGTATTACGTTATGTGGGATGACGTTATAACGAAATAGGTTATATGGTATGACGTTATAACGTATTACGTTATATGGTATGACGTTATAACGTATTACGTAATATGGGATGACGTTATAACGTATGACGTTATGTGGGACGACGTTATAACGTATTGCGTTATATGGGATGACGTTAAAACGTATTGCGTTATATGGGATGACGTTACAACGTATTACGTTATGTGGGATGACGTTATAACGAAATAGGTTATATGGTATGACGTTATAACGTATTACGTTATATGGTATGACGTTATAACGTATTACGTAATATGGGATGACGTTATAACGTATTACGTTATGTGGGATGACGTTATAACGAAATAGGTTATATGGTATGACGTTATAACGTATTACGTTATATGGTATGACGTTATAACGTATTACGTAATATGGGATGACGTTATAACGTATTACGTTATGTGGGACGACGTTATAACGAAATAGGTTATATGGTATGACGTTATAACGTATTACGTTATATGGTATGACGTTATAACGTATTACGTAATATGGGATGACGTTATAACGTATTACGTTATGTGGGACGACGTAATAACGTATTGCGTTTTATGGGATGACGTTATAACGTATTGCGATATATGGGATGACGTTATAACGTATTACGTTATGTGGGATGACGTTATAACGAAATAGGTTATATGGTATGACGTTATAACGTATTACGATATATGGTATGACGTTATAACGTATTACGTAATATGGGATGACGTTATAACGTATTACGTTATGTGGGACGACGTTATAACGTATTGCGTTATATGGGATGACGTTATAACGTATTGCGTTATATGGTATGACGTTACAACGTACTACGTTATATGGGATGACGTTATAACGAAATAGGTTATGTGGTATGACGTTATAACGTATTACGTTATATGGTATGACGTTATAGCGTATTACGTAATATGGGATGACGTTATAACGTATTACGTAATATGGGATGACGTTATAACGTATTACGTTATGTGGGACGACGCTATAACGTATTGCGTTATATGGGATGACGTTATAACGTATTACGTTATATGGGATGACGTTATAACGTAAATAGGTTATATGGTATGACGTTATACCGTATTACGTCATATGGGATGACGTTATAACGTATTAAGTTATATGGGATGATGTTATAACGTGATAGGTTGTATGGTATGACGTTATAACGTAATAGGTTATATGGTATGACGTTATACCGAATTACGTTATGTGGTATGACGTTATAACGTATTACGTTATATGGGATGACGTTCTAACGTATTTCGTTAAATGGGATGACGTTATAACGTATTACGTAATATGGGATGACGTTATAACGTATTACGTTATGTGGGATGACGTTATAACGAAATAGGTTATATGGTATGACGTTATAACGTATTACGTTATATGGTATGACGTTATAACGTATTACGTAATATGGGATGACGTTATAACGTATTACGTTATGTGGGACGACGTTATAACGTATAGCGTTATATGGGATGACGTTATAACGTATTACGTTATATGGGATGACGTTATATCGTATTACGTTATATGGGATGACGTTATAACGTAATTGGTTATATGGTATAACGTTATAACGTATTACGCTGTACGGTATGACTTTATAACGTAATAGGTTATATGGTATGACGTTATAACGTAATACGTTTTATGGTATGACGTTATAACGTAATACGTTATATGGTATGACGTTATAACGTAATACGTTATATGGTATGACGTTATAACGTAAATAGTTTATGTGGTATGACGTTATAACGTATTACGTTATATGGTATAACGTTATAACGTATTACGCTGTATGGTATGACTTTATAACGTAATAGGTTATATGGTATGACGTTATAACGTAATACGTTTTATGGTATGACGTTATAACGTAATACGTTATATGGTATGACGTTATAACGTATTACGTTATATGGTATTACGTTATAACGTAAACAGGTTATATGGTATGACGTTATACCGTATTACGTTATATGGGATGACGTTATAATGTATTACGTTATATGGGATGACGTTATGACGAAATACGTTATATGGTATGACGTTATAACGTAAATAGGTTATATGGTATGACGTTATAACGTATTACGTTATATGGTATTACGTTATAACGTAAATAGGTTATATGGTATGACGTTATACCGTATTACGTTATATGGGATGACGCTATAACGTATTACGTAATATGGCATGACGTTATAACGTATTACGTTATATGGGATGACGCTATAACGTATTACGTAATATGGCATGACGTTATAACGTATTACGTTATGTGGGACGACGTTATAACGTATTGCGTTATATGGGATGACGTTATAACGTATTACGTTATATGGGATGACGTTATAACGTATTACGTTATATGGGATGACGTTATAACGTATTGCGTTATATGGGATGTCGTTATAACGTATTACGTTATATGGGATGACGTTATAACGTAAATAGGTTATATGGTATGACGTTATACCGTATTACGTCATATGGGATGCCGTTATAACGTATTAAGTTATATGGGATGACTTTATAACGTAATAGGTTATATGGTATGACGTTATACCGAATTACGTTATGTGGTATGACGTGATAACGTATTACGTTATATGGGATGACGTTATAACGTATTTCGTTAAATGGGATGAATTTATAACGTATTACGTAATATGGGATGACGTTATAACGTATTACGTTATGTGGGATGACGTTATAACGAAATAGGTTATATGGTATGACGTTATAACGTATTACGTTATATGGTATGACGTTATAACGTATTACGTAATATGGGATGACGTTATAACGTATGACGTTATGTGGGACGACGTTATAACGTATTGCGTTATATGGGATGACGTTATAACGTATTGCGTTATATGGGATGACGTTATAACGTATTACGTTATGTGGGATGACGTTATAACGAAATAGGTTATATGGTATGACGTTATAACGTATTACGTTATATGGTATGACGTTATAACGTATTACGTAATATGGGATGACGTTATAACGTATTACGTTATGTGGGACGACGTTATAACGTATTGCGTTATATGGGATGACGTTATAACGTATTGCGTTATATGGTATGACGTTACAACGTACTACGTTATATGGGATGACGTTATAACGAAATAGGTTATGTGGTATGACGATATAACGTATTACGTTATATGGTATGACGTTATAGCGTATTAAGTTATATGGGATGACGTTATAACGTGATAGATTGTATGGTATGACGTTATAACGTATTACGTAATATGGGATGACGTTATAACTTATTACGTTATGTGGGACGACGTTATAACGTATAGCGTTATATGGTATGACGTTATAACGTATTACGTTATATGGTATGACGTTATAACGTATTACGTAATATGGGATGACGTTATAACGTATTACGTTATGTGGGATGACGTTATAACGTATTACGTAATATGGGATGACGTTATAACGTATTACGTTATGTGGGATGACGTTATAACGAAATAGGTTATATGGTATGACGTTATAACGTAGTACGTTATATGGTATGACGTTATAACGTATTACGTAATATGGGATGACGTTATAACTTATTACGTTATGTGGGACGACGTTATAACGTATAGCGTTATATGGGATGACGTTATAACGTATTACGTTATATGGGATGACGTTATAACGTATTACGTTATATGGGATGACGTTATAACGTAATTGGTTATATGGTATAACGTTATAACGTATTACGCTGTATGGTATGACTTTATAACGTAATAGGTTATATGGTATGACGTTATAACGTAATACGTTTTTTGGTATGACGTTATAACGTAATACGTTATATGGTATGACGTTATAACGTAATACGTTATATGGTATGACGTTATAACGTAAATAGTTTATGTGGTATGACGTTTTAACGTATTACGTTATATGGTATAACGTTATAACGTATTACGTTATATGGGATGACGTTATATCGAAATTGGTTATATTTTATGACGTTATAACGTAATAGGTTATATGACATGACGTTATACCGAATTACGTTATATGAGATGACGTTATAACGTATTACGTTATATGGGATGACGTTATAATGTATTACGTTATATGGGATGACGTTATAACGAAATACGTTATACGGTATGACGTTATAACGTAAATAGGTTATATGGTATGACGTTATAACGTATTACGTTATATGGTATTACGTTATAACGTAAATAGGTTATATGGTATGACGTTATACCGTATTACGTTATATGGGATGACGCTATAACGTATTACGTAATATGGCATGACGTTATAACGTATTACGTTATATGGGATGACGCTATAACGTATTACGTAATATGGCATGACGTTATAACGTATTACGTTATGTGGGACGACGTTATAACGTATTGCGTTATATGGGATGACGTTATAACGTATTACGTTATATGGGATGACGTTATAACGTATTACGTTATATGGGATGACGTTATAACGTATTGCGTTATATGGGATGACGTTATAACGTATTACGTTATATGGGATGACGTTATAACGTAAATAGGTTATATGGTATGACGTTATACCGTATTACGTCATATGGGATGCCGTTATAACGTATTAAGTTATATGGGATGACTTTATAACGTAATAGGTTATATGGTATGACGTTATACCGAATTACGTTATGTGGTATGACGTTATAACGTATTACGTTATATGGGATGACGTTATAACGTATTTCGTTAAATGGGATGACTTTATAACGTATTACGTAATATGGGATGACGTTATAACGTATTACGTTATGTGGGATGACGTTATAACGAAATAGGTTATATGGTATGACGTTATAACGTATTACGTTATATGGTATGACGTTATAACGTATTACGTAATATGGGATGACGTTATAACGTATTACGTTATGTGGGACGACGTTATAACGTATTGCGTTATATGGGATGACGTTATAACGTATTGCGTTATATGGTATGACGTTACAACGTACTACGTTATATGGGATGACGTTATAACGAAATAGGTTATGTGGTATGACGATATAACGTATTACGTTATATGGTATGACGTTATAGCGTATTACGTAATATGTGATGACGTTATAACGTATTACGTAGTATGGGATGACGTTATAACGTATTACGTTATGTGGGACGACGTTATAACGTATTGCGTTATATGGGATGACGTTATAACGTATTACGTTATATGGGATGACGTTATAACGTAAATAGGTTATATGGTATGACGTTATACCGTATTACGTCATATGGGATGACGTTATAACGTATTAAGTTATATGGGATGACGTTATAACGTGATAGGTCGTATGGTATGACGTTATAACGTAATAGGTTATATGGTATGACGTTATACCGAATTACGTTATGTGGTATGACGTTATAACGTATTACGTTATATGGGATGACGTTATAACGTATTTCGTTAAATGGGATGAAGTTATAACGTATTACGTGATATGGGATGACGTTTTAACGTATTACGTTATGTGGGATGACGTTATAACGAAATAGGTTATATGGTATGACGTTATAACGTATTACGTTATATGGTATGACGTTATAACGTATTACGTAATATGGGATGACGTTATAACGTATTACGTTATGTGGGACGACGTTATAACGTATAGCGTTATATGGGATGACGTTATAACGTATAGCGTTATATGGGATGACGTTATAACGTATTACGTTATATGGGATGACGTTATAACGTATTACGTTATATGGGATGACGTTATAACGTAATTGGTTATATGGTATAACGTTATAACGTATTACGCTGTATGGTATGACTTTATAACGTAATAGGTTATATGGTATGACGTTATAACGTAATACGTTATATGGTATGACGTTATAACGTAATACGTTATATGGTATGACGTTATAACGTAATACGTTATATGGTATGACGTTATAACGTAAATAGTTTATGTGGTATGACGTTATAACGTATTACGTTATATGGTATGACGTTATAACGTATTACGTTATATGGGATGACGTTATATCGAAATTGGTTATATTTTATGACGTTATAACGTAATAGGTTATATGACATGACGTTATACCGAATTACGTTATATGAGATGACGTTATAACGTATTACGTTATATGGGATGACGTTATAATGTATTACGTTATATGGGATGACGTTATAACGTAATACGTTATATGGTATGACGTTATAACGTAAATAGGTTATATGGTATGACGTTATAACGTATTACGTTATATGGTATTACGTTATAACGTAAATAGGTTATATGGTATGACGTTATACCGTATTACGTTATATGGGATGACGCTATAACGTATTACGTAATATGGCATGACGTTATAACGTATTACGTTATATGGGATGACGCTATAACGTATTACGTAATATGGCATGACGTTATAACGTATTACGTTATGTGGGACGACGTTATAACGTATTGCGTTATATGGGATGACGTTATAACGTATTACGTTATATGGGATTACGTTATAACGTATTACGTTATATGGGATGACGTTATACCGTATTACGTCATATGGGACCACGTTATAACGTATTAAGTTATATGGGATGACGTTATAACGTAATTGGTTATATGGTATAACGTTATAACGTATTACGCTGTATGGTATGACTTTATAACGTAATAGGTTATATGGTATGACGTTATAACGTAATACGTTTTATGGTATGACGTTATAACGTAATACGTTATATGGTATGACGTTATAACGTAATACGTTATATGGTATGACGTTATAACGTAAATAGTTTATGTGGTATGACGTTATAACGTATTACGTTATATGGTATGACGTTATAACGTATTACGTTATATGGGATGACGTTATATCGAAATTGGTTATATTTTATGACGTTATAACGTAATAGGTTATATGACATGACGTTATACCGAATTACGTTATATGAGATGACGTTATAACGTATTACGTTATATGGGATGACGTTATATTGTATTACGTTATATGGCATGACGTTATAACGTATTACGTTATATGGTATTACGTTATAACGTAAATAGGTTATATGGTATGACGTTATACCGTATTACGTCATATGGGATGACGTTATAACGTATTAAGTTATATGGGATGACGTTATAACGTAATAGGTTATATGGTATGACGTTATACCGAATTACGTTATGTGGTATGACGTTATAACGTATTACGTTATATGGGATGACGTTATAACGTATTTCGTTAAATGGGATGACTTTATAACGTATTACGTAATATGGGATGACGTTATAACGTATTACGTTATGTGGGATGACGTTATAACGAAATAGGTTATATGGTATGACGTTATAACGTATTACGTTATATGGTATGACGTTATAACGTATTACGTAATATGGGATGACGTTATAACGTATGACGTTATGTGGGACGACGTTATAACGTATTGCGTTATATGGTATGACGTTATAACGTAAATAGTTTATGTGGTATGACGTTATAACGTATTACGTTATATGGTATGACGTTATAACGTATTACGTTATATGGGATGACGTTATATCGAAATTGGTTATATTTTATGACGTTATAACGTAATAGGTTATATGACATGACGTTATACCGAATTACGTTATATGAGATGACGTTATAACGTATTACGTTATATGGGATGACGTTATATTGTATTACGTTATATGGCATGACGTTATAACGTATTACGTTATATGGTATTACGTTATAACGTAAATAGGTTATATGGTATGACGTTATACCGTATTACGTCATATGGGATGACGTTATAACGTATTAAGTTATATGGGATGACGTTATAACGTAATAGGTTATATGGTATGACGTTATACCGAATTACGTTATGTGGTATGACGTTATAACGTATTACGTTATATGGGATGACGTTATAACGTATTTCGTTAAATGGGATGACTTTATAACGTATTACGTAATATGGGATGACGTTATAACGTATTACGTTATGTGGGATGACGTTATAACGAAATAGGTTATATGGTATGACGTTATAACGTATTACGTTATATGGTATGACGTTATAACGTATTACGTAATATGGGATGACGTTATAACGTATGACGTTATGTGGGACGACGTTATAACGTATTGCGTTATATGGGATGACGTTATAACGTATTGCGTTATATGGGATGACGTTACAACGTATTACGTTATGTGGGATGACGTTATAACGAAATAGGTTATATGGTATGTCGTTATAACGTATTACGTTATATGGTATGACGTTATAACGTATTACGTCATATGGGATGACGTTATAACGTATTACGTTATGTGGGACGACGTTATAACGTATTGCGTTATATGGTATGACGTTATAACGTAAATAGTTTATGTGGTATGACGTTATAACGTATTACGTTATATGGTATGACGTTATAACGTATTACGTTATATGGGATGACGTTATATCGAAATTGGTTATATTTTATGACGTTATAACGTAATAGGTTATATGACATGACGTTATACCGAATTACGTTATATGAGATGACGTTATAACGTATTACGTTATATGGGATGACGTTATATTGTATTACGTTATATGGCATGACGTTATAACGTATTACGTTATATGGTATTACGTTATAACGTAAATAGGTTATATGGTATGACGTTATACCGTATTACGTCATATGGGATGACGTTATAACGTATTAAGTTATATGGGATGACGTTATAACGTAATAGGTTATATGGTATGACGTTATACCGAATTACGTTATGTGGTATGACGTTATAACGTATTACGTTATATGGGATGACGTTATAACGTATTTCGTTAAATGGGATGACTTTATAACGTATTACGTAATATGGGATGACGTTATAACGTATTACGTTATGTGGGATGACGTTATAACGAAATAGGTTATATGGTATGACGTTATAACGTATTACGTTATATGGTATGACGTTATAACGTATTACGTAATATGGGATGACGTTATAACGTATGACGTTATGTGGGACGACGTTATAACGTATTGCGTTATATGGGATGACGTTATAACGTATTGCGTTATATGGGATGACGTTACAACGTATTACGTTATGTGGGATGACGTTATAACGAAATAGGTTATATGGTATGTCGTTATAACGTATTACGTTATATGGTATGACGTTATAACGTATTACGTCATATGGGATGACGTTATAACGTATTACGTTATGTGGGACGACGTTATAACGTATTGCGTTATATGGGATGACGTTATAACGTATTGCGTTATATGGTATGACGTTACAACGTACTACGTTATATGGGATGACGTTATAACGAAATAGGTTATATGGTATGACGATATAACGTATTACGTTATATGGTATGACGTTATAGCGTATTACGTAATATGTGATGACGTTATAACGTATTACGTAATATGGGATGACGTTATAACGTATTACGTTATGTGGGACGACGTTATAACGTATTGCGTTATATGGGATGACGTTATAACGTATTACGTTGTATGGGATGACGTTATAACGTAAATAGGTTATATGGTATGACGTTATACCGTATTACGTCATATGGGATGACGTTATAACGTATTAAGTTATATGGTATGACGTTATAACGTGATAGGTCGTATGGTATGACGTTATAACGTAATAGGTTATATGGTATGACGTTATACCGAATTACGTTATGTGGTATGACGTTATAACGTATTACGTTATATGGGATGACGTTATAACGTATTTCGTTAAATGGGATGAAGTTATAACATATTACGTGATATGGGATGACGTTTTAACGTATTACGTTATGTGGGATGACGTTATAACGAAATAGGTTATATGGTATGACGTTATAACGTATTACGTTATATGGTATGACGTTATAACGTATTACGTAATATGGGATGACGTTATAACGTATTACGTTATGTGGGACGACGTTATAACGTATAGCGTTATATGGGATGACGTTATAACGTATAGCGTTATATGGGATGACGTTATAACGTATTACGTTATATGGGATGACGTTATAACGTAAATAGGTTATATGGTATGACGTTATACCGTATTACGTCATATGGGATGACGTTATAACGTATTGCGTACTATGGGATGACGTTATAACGTATTTCCTTATATGGGATGACGTTATAACGTATTACGTAATATAGGATGACGTTATAACGCATTACGTTATGTGGGACGACGTTATAACGTATTGCGTTATATGGTATAACGTTATAACGTATTACGTTATATGGTATGACGGTATAACGTATTACGTTATATGGGATGACGTTATAACGTATTTCGTTATATGGGATGACTTTATATCGTATCACGTAATGCGGGATGACGTTATAACGTATTACGTTATGTGGGACGACGTTATAACGTATTGCGTTATATGGGATGACGTTATAACGTATTACGTTATATGGGATGACGTTATAACGTATTACGATATATGGGATGGCGTTATGACGTAATTGGTTATATGGTATAACGTTATAACGTATTACGCTATATGGTATGACGTTATAACGTATTACGTTATATGGGATGACGTTATAACGTATTTCGTTATATGGGATGACGTTATAACGTATTTCGTTATATGGGATGACGTTATACCGAATTACGTTGTATGGGATGACGTTATAACGTATTGCGTACTATGGGATGACGTTATAACGTATTTCCTTATATGGGATGACGTTATAACGTATTACGTAATATAGGACGACGTTATAACGTATTACGTTATGTGGGACGACGTTATAACGTATTGCGTTATATGGTATAACGTTATAACGCATTACGTTATATGGTATGACGTTATAACGTATTACGTTATATGGGATGACGTTATAACGTATTTCGTTATATGGGATGACTTTATAACGTATCACGTAATGCGGGATGACGTTATAACGTAAATAGGTTATATGGTATGACGTTATAACGTAATACGTTATATGGTATGACGTTATAACGTAAATAGGTTATATGGTATGACGTTATACCGTATTACGTCATATGGGATGACGTTATAACGTATTACGTTATATGGGATGACGTTATAACGTAATAGGTTATATGGTATGACGTTATAACGTAATAGGTTATATGGTATGACGTTATACCGAATTACGTTATATGGGATGATACTATAACGAAATAGGTTATATGGTATGACGTTATAACGTAAATAGGTTATATGGTATGACGTTATACCGTATTACGTTATATGGCATGATGTTATAACGGTTTACGTTATGTGGTATGACGTGATAACGTATTACGTTGTATGGTGTGACGTTGTAACTTATTACGTTATGTGGGATGACGTTATAACGAAACAGGTTATATGGTATGACGTTATAACGTATTACGTTATATGGTATGACGTTATAACGTATAACGTAATATGGGATGACGTTATAACGTATTACGTTATGTGGGACGACGTTATAACGTATTGCGTTATATGGGATGACGTTATAACGTATTGCGTTATATGGTATAACGTTATAACGTATTACGCTATATGGTATGACGTTATAACGTAATAGGTTATATGGTATGACGTTATAACGTAATACGTTATATGGTATGACGTTATAACGTAAATAGGTTATATGGTATGACGTTATACCGTATTACGTCATATGGGATGACGTTATAACGTATTACGTTATATGGGATGACGTTATAACGTATTACGTAATATGGGATGACGTTATAACGTATGACGTAATATGGGATGACGTTATAACGTATGACGTTATGTGGGACGACGTTATAACGTATTGCGTTATATGGGATGACGTTATAACGTATTGCGTTATATGGGATGACGTTATAACGTATTACGTTATGTGGGATGACGTTATAACGAAATAGGTTATATGGTATGACGTTATAACGTATTAGGTTATATGGTATGACGTTATAACGTATTACGTAATATGGGATGACGTTATAACGTATTACGTTATGTGGGACGACGTTATAACGTATTGCGTTATATGGGATGACGTTATAACGTATTGCGTTATATGGTATGACGTTACAACGTAATAGGTTATATGGTATGACGTTATAACGTAATACGTTATATGGTATGACGTTATAACGTAATACGTTATATGGTATGACGTTATAACGTAATACGTTATATGGTATGACGTTATAACGTAAATAGTTTATGTGGTATGACGTTATAACGTATTACGTTATATGGTATGACGTTATAACGTATTACGTTATATGGGATGACGTTATATCGAAATTGGTTATATTTTATGACGTTATAACGTAATAGGTTATATGACATGACGTTATACCGAATTACGTTATATGAGATGACGTTATAACGTATTACGTTATATGGGATGACGTTATAATGTATTACGTTATATGGGATGACGTTATAACGTAATACGTTATATGGTATGACGTTATAACGTAAATAGGTTATATGGTATGACGTTATAACGTATTACGTTATATGGTATTACGTTATAACGTAAATAGGTTATATGGTATGACGTTATACCGTATTACGTTATATGGGATGACGCTATAACGTATTACGTAATATGGCATGACGTTATAACGTATTACGTTATATGGGATGACGCTATAACGTATTACGTAATATGGCATGACGTTATAACGTATTACGTTATGTGGGACGACGTTATAACGTATTGCGTTATATGGGATGACGTTATAACGTATTACGTTATATGGGATTACGTTATAACGTATTACGTTATATGGGATGACGTTATACCGTATTACGTCATATGGGATGACGTTATAACGTATTAAGTTATATGGGATGACGTTATAACGTAATTGGTTATATGGTATAACGTTATAACGTATTACGCTGTATGGTATGACTTTATAACGTAATAGGTTATATGGTATGACGTTATAACGTAATACGTTTTATGGTATGACGTTATAATGTAATACGTTATATGGTATGACGTTATAACGTAATACGTTATATGGTATGACGTTATAACGTAAATAGTTTATGTGGTATGACGTTATAACGTATTACGTTATATGGTATGACGTTATAACGTATTACGTTATATGGGATGACGTTATATCGAAATTGGTTATATTTTATGACGTTATAACGTAATAGGTTATATGACATGACGTTATACCGAATTACGTTATATGAGATGACGTTATAACGTATTACGTTATATGGGATGACGTTATATTGTATTACGTTATATGGCATGACGTTATAACGTATTACGTTATATGGTATTACGTTATAACGTAAATAGGTTATATGGTATGACGTTATACCGTATTACGTCATATGGGATGACGTTATAACGTATTAAGTTATATGCGATGACGTTATAACGTAATAGGTTATATGGTATGACGTTATACCGAATTACGTTATGTGGTATGACGTTATAACGTATTACGTTATATGGGATGACGTTATAACGTATTACGTTATATGGCATGACGTTATAACGTATTACGTTATATGGGATGACGTTATAACGTATTACGTTATATGGGATGACGTTATAACGTATTACGATATATGGGATGGCGTTATGACGTAATTGGTTATATGGTATAACGTTATAACGTATTACGCTATATGGTATGACGTTATAACGTATTACGTTATATGGGATGACGTTATAACGTATTTCGTTATATGGGATGACGTTATAACGTATTTCGTTATATGGGATGACGTTATACCGAATTACGTTGTATGGGATGACGTTATAACGTATTGCGTACTATGGGATGACGTTATAACGTATTTCCTTATATGGGATGACGTTATAACGTATTACGTAATATAGGACGACGTTATAACGTATTACGTTATGTGGGACGACGTTAAAACGTATTGCGTTATATGGTATAACGTTATAACGCATTACGTTATATGGTATGACGTTATAACGTATTACGTTATATGGGATGACGTTATAACGTATTTCGTTATATGGGATGACTTTATAACGTATCACGTAATGCGGGATGACGTTATAACGTAAATAGGTTATATGGTATGACGTTATAACGTAATACGTTATATGGTATGACGTTATAACGTAAATAGGTTATATGGTATGACGTTATACCGTATTACGTCATATGGGATGACGTTATAACGTATTACGTTATATGGGATGACGTTATAACGTAATAGGTTATATGGTATGACGTTATAACGTAATAGGTTATATGGTATGACGTTATACCGAATTACGTTATATGGGATGATACTATAACGAAATAGGTTATATGGTATGACGTTATAACGTAAATAGGTTATATGGTATGACGTTATACCGTATTACGTTATATGGCATGATGTTATAACGGTTTACGTTATGTGGTATGACGTGATAACGTATTACGTTGTATGGTGTGACGTTGTAACTTATTACGTTATGTGGGATGACGTTATAACGAAACAGGTTATATGGTATGACGTTATAACGTATTACGTTATATGGTATGACGTTATAACGTATAACGTAATATGGGATGACGTTATAACGTATTACGTTATGTGGGACGACGTTATAACGTATTGCGTTATATGGGATGACGTTATAACGTATTGCGTTATATGGTATAACGTTATAACGTATTACGCTATATGGTATGACGTTATAACGTAATAGGTTATATGGTATGACGTTATAACGTAATACGTTATATGGTATGACGTTATAACGTAAATAGGTTATATGGTATGACGTTATACCGTATTATGTCATATGGGATGACGTTATAACGCATTACGTTATATGGGATGACGTTATAACGTATTACGTAATATGGGATGACGTTATAACGTATGACGTAATATGGGATGACGTTATAACGTATGACGTTATGTGGGACGACGTTATAACGTATTGCGTTATATGGGATGACGTTATAACGTATTGCGTTATATGGGATGACGTTATAACGTATTACGTTATGTGGGATGACGTTATAACGAAATAGGTTATATGGTATGACGTTATAACGTATTACGTTATATGGTATGACGTTATAACGTATTACGTAATATGGGATGACGTTATAACGTATTACGTTATGTGGGACGACGTTATAACGTATTGCGTTATATGGGATGACGTTATAACGTATTGCGTTATATGGTATGACGTTACAACGTACTACGTTATATGGGATGACGTTATAACGAAATAGGTTATGTGGTATGACGATATAACGTATTACGTTATATGGTATGACGTTATAGCGTATTACGTAATATGTGATGACGTTATAACGTATTACGTAATATGGGATGACGTTATAACATATTACGTTATGTGGGACGACGTTATAACGTATTGCGTTATATGGTATGACGTTATAGCGTATTACGTAATATGTGATGACGTTATAACGTATTACGTAATATGGGATGACGTTATAACATATTACGTTATGTGGGACGACGTTATAACGTATTGCGTTATATGGGATGACGTTATAACGTATTACGTTATATGGGATGACGTTGTAACGTAAATAGGTTATATGGTATGACGTTATACCGTATTACGTCATATGGGATGACGTTATAACGTATTAAGTTATATGGGATGACGTTATAACGTGATAGGTCGTATGGTATGACGTTATAACGTAATAGGTTATATGGTATGACGTTATACCGAATTACGTTATGTGGTATGACGTTATAACGTATAACGTAATATGGGATGACGTTATAACGTATTACGTTATGTGGGACGACGTTATAACGTATGACGTAATATGGGATGACGTTATAACGTATGACGTTATGTGGGACGACGTTATAACGTATTGCGTTATATGGGATGACGTTATAACGTATTGCGTTATATGGGATGACGTTATAACGTATTACGTTATGTGGGATGACGTTATAACGAAATAGGTTATATGGTATGACGTTATAACGTATTACGTTATATGGTATGACGTTATAACGTATTACGTAATATGGGATGACGTTATAACGTATTACGTAATATGGGATGACGTTATAACATATTACGTTATGTGGGACGACGTTATAACGTATTGCGTTATATGGGATGACGTTATAACGTATTACGTTATATGGGATGACGTTATAACGTATTGCGTTATATGGTATAACGTTATAACGTATTACGCTATATGGTATGACGTTATAACGTAATAGGTTATATGGTATGACGTTATAACGTAATACGTTATATGGTATGACGTTATAACGTAAATAGGTTATATGGTATGACGTTATACCGTATTACGTCATATGGGATGACGTTATAACGTATTACGTTATATGGGATGACGTTATAACGTATTACGTAATATGGGATGACGTTATAACGTATGACGTAATATGGGATGACGTTATAACGTATGACGTTATGTGGGACGACGTTATAACGTATTGCGTTATATGGGATGACGTTATAACGTATTGCGTTATATGGGATGACGTTATAACGTATTACGTTATGTGGGATGACGTTATAACGAAATAGGTTATATGGTATGACGTTATAACGTATTACGTTATATGGTATGACGTTATAACGTATTACGTAATATGGGATGACGTTATAACGTATTACGTTATGTGGGACGACGTTATAACGTATTGCGTTATATGGGATGACGTTATAACGTATTGCGTTATATGGTATGACGTTACAACGTACTACGTTATATGGGATGACGTTATAACGAAATAGGTTATGTGGTATGACGATATAACGTATTACGTTATATGGTATGACGTTATAGCGTATTACGTAATATGTGATGACGTTATAACGTATTACGTAATATGTGATGACGTTATAACGTATTACGTAATATGGGATGACGTTATAACATATTACGTTATGTGGGACGACGTTATAACGTATTGCGTTATATGGGATGACGTTATAACGTATTACGTTATATGGGATGACGTTGTAACGTAAATAGGTTATATGGTATGACGTTATACCGTATTACGTCATATGGGATGACGTTATAACGTATTAAGTTATATGGGATGACGTTATAACGTGATAGGTCGTATGGTATGACGTTATAACGTAATAGGTTATATGGTATGACGTTATACCGAATTACGTTATGTGGTATGACGTTATAACGTATTACGTTATATGGGATGACGTTATAACGTATTTCGTTAAATGGGATGAAGTTATAACATATTACGTGATATGGGATGACGTTTTAACGTACTACGTTATGTGGGATGACGTTATAACGAAATAGGTTATATGGTATGACGTTATAACGTATTACGTTATATGGTATGACGTTATAACGTATTACGTAATATGGGATGACGTTATAACGTATTACGTTATGTGGGACGACGTTATAACGTATAGCGTTATATGGGATGACGTTATAACGTATAGCGTTATATGGGATGACGTTATAACGTATTACGTTATATGGGATGACGTTATATCGTATTACGTTATATGGGATGACGTTATAACGTAATTGGTTATATGGTATAACGTTATAACGTATTACGCTTTATGGTATGACGTTATAACGTAAATAGGTTATATGGTATGACGTTATACCGTATTACGTCATATGGGATGACGTTATAACGTATTACGTTATATGGGATGACGTTATAACGTAATAGGTTATATGGTATGACGTTATAACGTAATAGGTTATATGGTATGACGTTATACCGAATTACGTTATATGGGATGATACTATAACGAAATAGGTTATATGGTATGACGTTATAACGTAAATAGGTTATATGGTATGACGTTATACCGTATTACGTTATATGGCATGATGTTATAACGGTTTACGTTATGTGGTATGACGTGATAACGTATTACGTTGTATGGTGTGACGTTGTAACTTATTACGTTATGTGGGATGACGTTATAACGAAACAGGTTATATGGTATGACGTTATAACGTATTACGTTATATGGTATGACGTTATAACGTATAACGTAATATGGGATGACGTTATAACGTATTACGTTATGTGGGACGACGTTATAACGTATTGCGTTATATGGGATGACGTTATAACGTATTGCGTTATATGGTATAACGTTATAACGTATTACGCTATATGGTATGACGTTATAACGTAATAGGTTATATGGTATGACGTTATAACGTAATACGTTATATGGTATGACGTTATAACGTAAATAGGTTATATGGTATGACGTTATACCGTATTACGTCATATGGGATGACGTTATAACGTATTACGTTATATGGGATGACGTTATAACGTATTACGTAATATGGGATGACGTTATAACGTATGACGTAATATGGGATGACGTTATAACGTATGACGTTATGTGGGACGACGTTATAACGTATTGCGTTATATGGGATGACGTTATAACGTATTGCGTTATATGGGATGACGTTATAACGTATTACGTAATATGGGATGACGTTATAACGTATTACGTTATGTGGGACGAAGTTATAACGTATTGCGTTATATGGGATGACGTTATAACGTATTGCGTTATATGGTATGACGTTACAACGTACTACGTTATATGGGATGACGTTATAACGAAATAGGTTATATGGTATGACGATATAACGTATTACGTTATATGGTATGACGTTATAGCGTATTACGTAATATGTGATGACGTTATAACGTATTACGTAATATGGGATGACGTTATAACGTATTACGTTATGTGGGACGACGTTATAACGTATTGCGTTATATGGGATGACGTTATAACGTATTACGTTGTATGGGATGACGTTATAACGTAAATAGGTTATATGGTATGACGTTATACCGTATTACGTCATATGGGATGACGTTATAACGTATTAAGTTATATGGTATGACGTTATAACGTGATAGGTCGTATGGTATGACGTTATAACGTAATAGGTTATATGGTATGACGTTATACCGAATTACGTTATGTGGTATGACGTTATAACGTATTACGTTATATGGGATGACGTTATAACGTATTTCGTTAAATGGGATGAAGTTATAACATATTACGTGATATGGGATGACGTTTTAACGTATTACGTTATGTGGGATGACGTTATAACGAAATAGGTTATATGGTATGACGTTATAACGTATTACGTTATATGGTATGACGTTATAACGTATTACGTAATATGGGATGACGTTATAACGTATTACGTTATGTGGGACGACGTTATAACGTATAGCGTTATATGGGATGACGTTATAACGTATAGCGTTATATGGGATGACGTTATAACGTATTACGTTATATGGGATGACGTTATAACGTAAATAGGTTATATGGTATGACGTTATACCGTATTACGTCATATGGGATGACGTTATAACGTATTGCGTACTATGGGATGACGTTATAACGTATTTCCTTATATGGGATGACGTTATAACGTATTACGTAATATAGGATGACGTTATAACGTATTACGTTATGTGGGACGACGTTATAACGTATTGCGTTATATGGTATAACGTTATAACGTATTACGTTATATGGTATGACGGTATAACGTATTACGTTATATGGGATGACGTTATAACGTATTTCGTTATATGGGATGACTTTATATCGTATCACGTAATGCGGGATGACGTTATAACGTATTACGTTATGTGGGACGACGTTATAACGTATTGCGTTATATGGGATGACGTTATAACGTATTACGTTATATGGGATGACGTTATAACGTATTGCGTTATATGGGATGACGTTATAACGTATTGCGTTATATGGGATGACGTTATAACGTATTACGTAATATGGGATGACGTTATAACGTATTACGTTATGTGGGACGAAGTTATAACGTATTGCGTTATATGGGATGACGTTATAACGTATTGCGTTATATGGTATGACGTTACAACGTACTACGTTATATGGGATGACGTTATAACGAAATAGGTTATATGGTATGACGATATAACGTATTACGTTATATGGTATGACGTTATAGCGTATTACGTAATATGTGATGACGTTATAACGTATTACGTAATATGGGATGACGTTATAACGTATTACGTTATGTGGGACGACGTTATAACGTATTGCGTTATATGGGATGACGTTATAACGTATTACGTTGTATGGGATGACGTTATAACGTAAATAGGTTATATGGTATGACGTTATACCGTATTACGTCATATGGGATGACGTTATAACGTATTAAGTTATATGGTATGACGTTATAACGTGATAGGTCGTATGGTATGACGTTATAACGTAATAGGTTATATGGTATGACGTTATACCGAATTACGTTATGTGGTATGACGTTATAACGTATTACGTTATATGGGATGACGTTGTAACGTATTTCGTTAAATGGGATGAAGTTATAACATATTACGTGATATGGGATGACGTTTTAACGTATTACGTTATGTGGGATGACGTTATAACGAAATAGGTTATATGGTATGACGTTATAACGTATTACGTTATATGGTATGACGTTATAACGTATTACGTAATATGGGATGACGTTATAACGTATTACGTTATGTGGGACGACGTTATAACGTATAGCGTTATATGGGATGACGTTATAACGTATAGCGTTATATGGGATGACGTTATAACGTATTACGTTATATGGGATGACGTTATAACGTAAATAGGTTATATGGTATGACGTTATACCGTATTACGTCATATGGGATGACGTTATAACGTATTGCGTACTATGGGATGACGTTATAACGTATTTCCTTATATGGGATGACGTTATAACGTATTACGTAATATAGGATGACGTTATAACGTATTACGTTATGTGGGACGACGTTATAACGTATTGCGTTATATGGTATAACGTTATAACGTATTACGTTATATGGTATGACGGTATAACGTATTACGTTATATGGGATGACGTTATAACGTATTTCGTTATATGGGATGACTTTATATCGTATCACGTAATGCGGGATGACGTTATAACGTATTACGTTATGTGGGACGACGTTATAACGTATTGCGTTATATGGGATGACGTTATAACGTATTACGTTATATGGGATGACGTTATAACGTATTACGATATATGGGATGGCGTTATGACGTAATTGGTTATATGGTATAACGTTATAACGTATTACGCTATATGGTATGACGTTATAACGTATTACGTTATATGGGATGACGTTATAACGTATTTCCTTATATGGGATGACGTTATAACGTATTGCGTTATATGGTATGACGTTACAACGTACTACGTTATATGGGATGACGTTATAACGAAATAGGTTATATGGTATGACGATATAACGTATTACGTTATATGGTATGACGTTATAGCGTATTACGTAATATGTGATGACGTTATAACGTATTACGTAATATGGGATGACGTTATAACGTATTACGTTATGTGGGACGACGTTATAACGTATTGCGTTATATGGGATGACGTTATAACGTATTACGTTGTATGGGATGACGTTATAACGTAAATAGGTTATATGGTATGACGTTATACCGTATTACGTCATATGGGATGACGTTATAACGTATTAAGTTATATGGTATGACGTTATAACGTGATAGGTCGTATGGTATGACGTTATAACGTAATAGGTTATATGGTATGACGTTATACCGAATTACGTTATGTGGTATGACGTTATAACGTATTACGTTATATGGGATGACGTTGTAACGTATTTCGTTAAATGGGATGAAGTTATAACATATTACGTGATATGGGATGACGTTTTAACGTATTACGTTATGTGGGATGACGTTATAACGAAATAGGTTATATGGTATGACGTTATAACGTATTACGTTATATGGTATGACGTTATAACGTATTACGTAATATGGGATGACGTTATAACGTATTACGTTATGTGGGACGACGTTATAACGTATAGCGTTATATGGGATGACGTTATAACGTATAGCGTTATATGGGATGACGTTATAACGTATTACGTTATATGGGATGACGTTATAACGTAAATAGGTTATATGGTATGACGTTATACCGTATTACGTCATATGGGATGACGTTATAACGTATTGCGTACTATGGGATGACGTTATAACGTATTTCCTTATATGGGATGACGTTATAACGTATTACGTAATATAGGATGACGTTATAACGTATTACGTTATGTGGGACGACGTTATAACGTATTGCGTTATATGGTATAACGTTATAACGTATTACGTTATATGGTATGACGGTATAACGTATTACGTTATATGGGATGACGTTATAACGTATTTCGTTATATGGGATGACTTTATATCGTATCACGTAATGCGGGATGACGTTATAACGTATTACGTTATGTGGGACGACGTTATAACGTATTGCGTTATATGGGATGACGTTATAACGTATTACGTTATATGGGATGACGTTATAACGTATTACGATATATGGGATGGCGTTATGACGTAATTGGTTATATGGTATAACGTTATAACGTATTACGCTATATGGTATGACGTTATAACGTATTACGTTATATGGGATGACGTTATAACGTATTTCCTTATATGGGATGACGTTATAACGTATTACGTAATATAGGACGACGTTATAACGTATTACGTTATGTGGGACGACGTTATAACGTATTGCGTTATATGGTATGACGTTATACCGTATTACGTCATATGGGATGACGTTATAACGTATTACGTTATATGGGATGACGTTATAACGTAATAGGTTATATGGTATGACGTTATAACGTAATAGGTTATATGGTATGACGTTATACCGAATTACGTTATATGGGATGATACTATAACGAAATAGGTTATATGGTATGACGTTATAACGTAAATAGGTTATATGGTATGACGTTATACCGTATTACGTTATATGGCATGATGTTATAACGGTTTACGTTATGTGGTATGACGTGATAACGTATTACGTTGTATGGTGTGACGTTGTAACTTATTACGTTATGTGGGATGACGTTATAACGAAACAGGTTATATGGTATGACGTTATAACGTATTACGTTATATGGTATGACGTTATAACGTATAACGTAATTTGGGATGACGTGATAACGTATTACGTTATGTGGGATGACGTTATAACGTATTACGTTATATGGGATGACGTTATAACGTAAATAGGTTATATGGTATGACGTTATACCGAATTACGTTATGTGGTATGACGTTATAACGTATTACGTTATGTGGGACGACGTTATAACGTATTGCGTTATATGGGATGACGTTATAACGTATTGCGTTATATGGGATGACGTTATAACGTATTACGTTATGTGGGATGACGTTATAACGAAATAGGTTATATGGTATGTCGTTATAACGTATTACGTTATATGGTATGACGTTATAACGTATTACGTAATATGGGATGACGTTATAACGTATTACGTTATGTGGGACGACGTTATAACGTATTGCGTTATATGGGATGACGTTATAACGTATTGCGTTATATGGTATGACGTTACAACGTACTACGTTATATGGGATGACGTTATAACGAAATAGGTTATGTGGTATGACGATATAACGTATTACGTTATATGGTATGACGTTATAGCGTATTACGTAATATGTGATGACGTTATAACGTATTACGTAATATGGGATGACGTTATAACGTATTACGTTATGTGGGACGACGTTATAACGTATTGCGTTATATGGGATGACGTTATAACGTATTACGTTGTATGGGATGACGTTATAACGTAAATAGGTTATATGGTATGACGTTATACCGTATTACGTCATATGGGATGACGTTATAACGTATTAAGTTATATGGGATGACGTTATAACGTGATAGGTCGTATGGTATGACGTTATAACGTAATAGGTTATATGGTATGACGTTATACCGAATTACGTTATGTGGTATGACGTTATAACGTATTACGTTATATGGGATGACGTTATAACGTATTTCGTTAAATGGGATGAAGTTATAACATATTACGTGATATGGGATGACGTTTTAACGTATTACGTTATGTGGGATGACGTTATAACGAAATAGGTTATATGGTATGACGTTATAACGTATTACGTTATATGGTATGACGTTATAACGTATTACGTAATATGGGATGACGTTATAACGTATTACGTTATGTGGGACGACGTTATAACGTATAGCGTTATATGGGATGACGTTATAACGTATTACGTTATATGGGATGACGTTATAACGTAAATAGGTTATATGGTATGACGTTATACCGTATTACGTCATATGGGATGACGTTATAACGTATTGCGTACTATGGGATGACGTTATAACGTATTTCCTTATATGGGATGACGTTATAACGTATTACGTAATATAGGATGACGTTATAACGTATTACGTTATGTGGGACGACGTTATAACGTGTTGCGTTATATGGTATAACGTTATAGCGTATTACGTTATATGGTATGACGTTATAACGTATTACGTTATATGGGATGACGTTATAACGTATTTCGTTATATGGGATGACTTTATATCGTATCACGTAATGCGGGATGACGTTATAACGTATTACGTTATGTGGGACGACGTTATAACGTATTGCGTTATATGGGATGACGTTATAACGTATTACGTTATATGGGATGACGTTATAACGTATTACGATATATGGGATGGCGTTATGACGTAATTGGTTATATGGTATAACGTTATAACGTATTACGCTATATGGTATGACGTTATAACGTATTACGTTATATGGGATGACGTTATAACGTATTTCGTTATATGGGATGACGTTATAACGTATTTCGTTATATGGGATGACGTTATACCGAATTACGTTGTATGGGATGACGTTATAACGTATTGCGTACTATGGGATGACGTTATAACGTATTTCCTTATATGGGATGACGTTATAACGTATTACGTAATATAGGACGACGTTATAACGTATTACGTTATGTGGGACGACGTTAAAACGTATTGCGTTATATGGTATAACGTTATAACGCATTACGTTATATGGTATGACGTTATAACGTATTACGTTATATGGGATGACGTTATAACGTATTTCGTTATATGGGATGACTTTATAACGTATCACGTAATGCGGGATGACGTTATAACGTAAATAGGTTATATGGTATGACGTTATAACGTAATACGTTATATGGTATGACGTTATAACGTAAATAGGTTATATGGTATGACGTTATACCGTATTACGTCATATGGGATGACGTTATAACGTATTACGTTATATGGGATGACGTTATAACGTAATAGGTTATATGGTATGACGTTATAACGTAATAGGTTATATGGTATGACGTTATACCGAATTACGTTATATGGGATGATACTATAACGAAATAGGTTATATGGTATGACGTTATAACGTAAATAGGTTATATGGTATGACGTTATACCGTATTACGTTATATGGCATGATGTTATAACGGTTTACGTTATGTGGTATGACGTGATAACGTATTACGTTGTATGGTGTGACGTTGTAACTTACTACGTTATGTGGGATGACGTTATAACGAAACAGGTTATATGGTATGACGTTATAACGTATTACGTTATATGGTATGACGTTATAACGTATAACGTAATATGGGATGACGTTATAACGTATTACGTTATGTGGGACGACGTTATAACGTATTGCGTTATATGGGATGACGTTATAACGTATTGCGTTATATGGTATAACGTTATAACGTATTACGCTATATGGTATGACGTTATAACGTAATAGGTTATATGGTATGACGTTATAACGTAATACGTTATATGGTATGACGTTATAACGTAAATAGGTTATATGGTATGACGTTATACCGTATTACGTCATATGGGATGACGTTATAACGTATTACGTTATATGGGATGACGTTATAACGTATTACGTAATATGGGATGACGTTATAACGTATGACGTAATATGGGATGACGTTATAACGTATGACGTTATGTGGGACGACGTTATAACGTATTGCGTTATATGGGATGACGTTATAACGTATTGCGTTATATGGGATGACGTTATAACGTATTACGTTATGTGGGATGACGTTATAACGAAATAGGTTATATGGTATGACGTTATAACGTATTACGTTATATGGTATGACGTTATAACGTATTACGTAATATGGGATGACGTTATAACGTATTACGTTATGTGGGACGACGTTATAACGTATTGCGTTATATGGGATGACGTTATAACGTATTGCGTTATATGGTATGACGTTACAACGTACTACGTTATATGGGATGACGTTATAACGAAATAGGTTATGTGGTATGACGATATAACGTATTACGTTATATGGTATGACGTTATAGCGTATTACGTAATATGTGATGACGTTATAACGTATTACGTAATATGGGATGACGTTATAACATATTACGTTATGTGGGACGACGTTATAACGTATTGCGTTATATGGTATGACGTTATAGCGTATTACGTAATATGTGATGACGTTATAACGTATTACGTAATATGGGATGACGTTATAACATATTACGTTATGTGGGACGACGTTATAACGTATTGCGTTATATGGGATGACGTTATAACGTATTACGTTATATGGGATGACGTTGTAACGTAAATAGGTTATATGGTATGACGTTATACCGTATTACGTCATATGGGATGACGTTATAACGTATTAAGTTATATGGGATGACGTTATAACGTGATAGGTCGTATGGTATGACGTTATAACGTAATAGGTTATATGGTATGACGTTATACCGAATTACGTTATGTGGTATGACGTTATAACGTATAACGTAATATGGGATGACGTTATAACGTATTACGTTATGTGGGACGACGTTATAACGTATTGCGTTATATGGGATGACGTTATAACGTATTGCGTTATATGGTATAACGTTATAACGTATTACGCTATATGGTATGACGTTATAACGTAATAGGTTATATGGTATGACGTTATAACGTAATACGTTATATGGTATGACGTTATAACGTAAATAGGTTATATGGTATGACGTTATACCGTATTACGTCATATGGGATGACGTTATAACGTATTACGTTATATGGGATGACGTTATAACGTATTACGTAATATGGGATGACGTTATAACGTATGACGTAATATGGGATGACGTTATAACGTATGACGTTATGTGGGACGACGTTATAACGTATTGCGTTATATGGGATGACGTTATAACGTATTGCGTTATATGGGATGACGTTATAACGTATTACGTTATGTGGGATGACGTTATAACGAAATAGGTTATATGGTATGACGTTATAACGTATTACGTTATATGGTATGACGTTATAACGTATTACGTAATATGGGATGACGTTATAACGTATTACGTTATGTGGGACGACGTTATAACGTATTGCGTTATATGGGATGACGTTATAACGTATTGCGTTATATGGTATGCCGTTACAACGTACTACGTTATATGGGATGACGTTATAACGAAATAGGTTATGTGGTATGACGATATAACGTATTACGTTATATGGTATGACGTTATAGCGTATTACGTAATATGTGATGACGTTATAACGTATTACGTAATATGGGATGACGTTATAACATATTACGTTATGTGGGACGACGTTATAACGTATTGCGTTATATGGGATGACGTTATAACGTATTACGTTATATGGGATGACGTTGTAACGTAAATAGGTTATATGGTATGACGTTATACCGTATTACGTCATATGGGATGACGTTATAACGTATTAAGTTATATGGGATGACGTTATAACGTGATAGGTCGTATGGTATGACGTTATAACGTAATAGGTTATATGGTATGACGTTATACCGAATTACGTTATGTGGTATGACGTTATAACGTATTACGTTATATGGGATGACGTTATAACGTATTTCGTTAAATGGGATGAAGTTATAACATATTACGTGATATGGGATGACGTTTTAACGTATTACGTTATGTGGGATGACGTTATAACGAAATAGGTTATATGGTATGACGTTATAACGTATTACGTTATATGGTATGACGTTATAACGTATTACGTAATATGGGATGACGTTATAACGTATTACGTTATGTGGGACGACGTTATAACGTATAGCGTTATATGGGATGACGTTATAACGTATAGCGTTATATGGGATGACGCTATAACGTATTACGTTATATGGGATGACGTTATATCGTATTACGTTATATGGGATGACGTTATAACGTAATTGGTTATATGGTATAACGTTATAACGTATTACGCTGTATGGTATGACTTTATAACGTAATAGGTTATATGGTATGACGTTATAACGTAATACGTTATATGGTATGACGTTATAACGTAATACGTTATATGGTATGACGTTATAACGTAATACGTTATATGGTATGACGTTATAACGTAAATAGTTTATGTGGTATGACGTTATAACGTATTACGTTATATGGTATGACGTTATAACGTATTACGTTATATGGGATGACGTTATATCGAAATTGGTTATATTTTATGACGTTATAACGTAATAGGTTATATGACATGACGTTATACCGAATTACGTTATATGAGATGACGTTATAACGTATTACGTTATATGGGATGACGTTATAATGTATTACGTTATATGGGATGACGTTATAACGTAATACGTTATATGGTATGACGTTATAACGTAAATAGGTTATATGGTATGACGTTATAACGTATTACGTTATATGGTATTACGTTATAACGTAAATAGGTTATATGGTATGACGTTATACCGTATTACGTTATATGGGATGACGCTATAACGTATTACGTAATATGGCATGAGGTTATAACGTATTACGTTATATGGGATGACGCTATAACGTATTACGTAATATGGCATGACGTTATAACGTAAATAGTTTATGTGGTATGACGTTATAACGTATTACGTTATATGGTATGACGTTATAACGTATTACGTTATATGGGATGACGTTATATCGAAATTGGTTATATTTTATGACGTTATAACGTAATAGGTTATATGACATGACGTTATACCGAATTACGTTATATGAGATGACGTTATAACGTATTACGTTATATGGGATGACGTTATAACGTATTACGTAATATGGCATGACGTTATAACGTATTACGTTATGTGGGACGACGTTATAACGTATTGCGTTATATGGGATGACGTTATAACGTATTACGTTATATGGGATTACGTTATAACGTATTACGTTATATGGGATGACGTTATACCGTATTACGTCATATGGGATGACGTTATAACGTATTAAGCTATATGGGATGACGTTATAACGTATTACGTTATGTGGGATGACGTTATAACGAAATAGGTTATATGGTATGACGTTATAACGTATTACGTTATATGGTATGACGTTATAACGTATTACGTAATATGGGATGACGTTATAACGTATTACGTTATGTGGGACGACGTTATAACGTATTGCGTTATATGGGATGACGTTATAACGTATTGCGTTATATGGTATGACGTTACAACGTAATAGGTTATATGGTATGACGTTATAACGTAATACGTTATATGGTATGACGTTATAACGTAATACGTTATATGGTATGACGTTATAACGTAATACGTTATATGGTATGACGTTATAACGTAAATAGTTTATGTGGTATGACGTTATAACGTATTACGTTATATGGTATGACGTTATAACGTATTACGTTATATGGGATGACGTTATATCGAAATTGGTTATACTTTATGACGTTATAACGTAATAGGTTATATGACATGACGTTATACCGAATTACGTTATATGAGATGACGTTATAACGTATTACGTTATATGGGATGACGTTATAATGTATTACGTTATATGGGATGACGTTATAACGTAATACGTTATATGGTATGACGTTATAACGTAAATAGGTTATATGGTATGACGTTATAACGTATTACGTTATATGGTATTACGTTATAACGTAAATAGGTTATATGGTATGACGTTATACCGTATTACGTTATATGGGATGACGCTATAACGTATTACGTAATATGGCATGACGTTATAACGTATTACGTTATATGGGATGACGCTATAACGTATTACGTAATATGGCATGACGTTATAACGTATTACGTTATGTGGGACGACGTTATAACGTATTGCGTTATATGGGATGACGTTATAACGTATTACGTTATATGGGATTACGTTATAACGTATTACGTTATATGGGATGACGTTATACCGTATTACGTCATATGGGATGACGTTATAACGTATTAAGTTATATGGGATGACGTTATAACGTAATTGGTTATATGGTATAACGTTATAACGTATTACGCTGTATGGTATGACTTTATAACGTAATAGGTTATATGGTATGACGTTATAACGTAATACGTTTTATGGTATGACGTTATAACGTAATACGTTATATGGTATGACGTTATAACGTAATACGTTATATGGTATGACGTTATAACGTAAATAGTTTATGTGGTATGACGTTATAACGTATTACGTTATATGGTATGACGTTATAACGTATTACGTTATATGGGATGACGTTATATCGAAATTGGTTATATTTTATGACGTTATAACGTAATAGGTTATATGACATGACGTTATACCGAATTACGTTATATGAGATGACGTTATAACGTATTACGTTATATGGGATGACGTTATATTGTATTACGTTATATGGCATGACGTTATAACGTATTACGTTATATGGTATTACGTTATAACGTAAATAGGTTATATGGTATGACGTTATACCGTATTACGTTATATGGGATGACGCTATAACGTATTACGTAATATGGCATGACGTTATAACGTATTACGTTATATGGGATGACGCTATAACGTATTACGTAATATGGCATGACGTTATAACGTATTACGTTATGTGGGACGACGTTATAACGTATTGCGTTATATGGGATGACGCTATAACGTATTACGTTATATGGGATGACGTTATATCGTATTACGTTATATGGGATGACGTTATAACGTAATTGGTTATATGGTATAACGTTATAACGTATTACGCTGTATGGTATGACTTTATAACGTAATAGGTTATATGGTATGACGTTATAACGTAATACGTTATATGGTATGACGTTATAACGTAATACGTTATATGGTATGACGTTATAACGTAATACGTTATATGGTATGACGTTATAACGTAAATAGTTTATGTGGTATGACGTTATAACGTATTACGTTATATGGTATGACGTTATAACGTATTACGTTATATGGGATGACGTTATATCGAAATTGGTTATATTTTATGACGTTATAACGTAATAGGTTATATGACATGACGTTATACCGAATTACGTTATATGAGATGACGTTATAACGTATTACGTCATATGGGATGACGTTATAACGTATTAAGCTATATGGGATGACGTTATAACGTATTACGTTATGTGGGATGACGTTATAACGAAATAGGTTATATTTTATGACGTTATAACGTAATAGGTTATATGACATGACGTTATACCGAATTACGTTATATGAGATGACGTTATAACGTATTACGTCATATGGGATGACGTTATAACGTATTAAGCTATATGGGATGACGTTATAACGTATTACGTTATATGGGATGACGCTATAACGTATTACGTAATATGGCATGACGTTATAACGTAAATAGTTTATGTGGTATGACGTTATAACGTATTACGTTATATGGTATGACGTTATAACGTATTACGTTATATGGGATGACGTTATATCGAAATTGGTTATATTTTATGACGTTATAACGTAATAGGTTATATGACATGACGTTATACCGAATTACGTTATATGAGATGACGTTATAACGTATTACGTTATATGGGATGACGTTATAACGTATTACGTAATATGGCATGACGTTATAACGTATTACGTTATGTGGGACGACGTTATAACGTATTGCGTTATATGGGATGACGTTATAACGTATTACGTTATATGGGATTACGTTATAACGTATTACGTTATATGGGATGACGTTATACCGTATTACGTCATATGGGATGACGTTATAACGTATTAAGCTATATGGGATGACGTTATAACGTATTACGTTATGTGGGATGACGTTATAACGAAATAGGTTATATGGTATGACGTTATAACGTATTACGTTATATGGTATGACGTTATAACGTATTACGTAATATGGGATGACGTTATAACGTATTACGTTATGTGGGACGACGTTATAACGTATTGCGTTATATGGGATGACGTTATAACGTATTGCGTTATATGGTATGACGTTACAACGTAATAGGTTATATGGTATGACGTTATAACGTAATACGTTATATGGTATGACGTTATAACGTAATACGTTATATGGTATGACGTTATAACGTAATACGTTATATGGTATGACGTTATAACGTAAATAGTTTATGTGGTATGACGTTATAACGTATTACGTTATATGGTATGACGTTATAACGTATTACGTTATATGGGATGACGTTATATCGAAATTGGTTATACTTTATGACGTTATAACGTAATAGGTTATATGACATGACGTTATACCGAATTACGTTATATGAGATGACGTTATAACGTATTACGTTATATGGGATGACGTTATAATGTATTACGTTATATGGGATGACGTTATAACGTAATACGTTATATGGTATGACGTTATAACGTAAATAGGTTATATGGTATGACGTTATAACGTATTACGTTATATGGTATTACGTTATAACGTAAATAGGTTATATGGTATGACGTTATACCGTATTACGTTATATGGGATGACGCTATAACGTATTACGTAATATGGCATGACGTTATAACGTATTACGTTATATGGGATGACGCTATAACGTATTACGTAATATGGCATGACGTTATAACGTATTACGTTATGTGGGACGACGTTATAACGTATTGCGTTATATGGGATGACGTTATAACGTATTACGTTATATGGGATTACGTTATAACGTATTACGTTATATGGGATGACGTTATACCGTATTACGTCATATGGGATGACGTTATAACGTATTAAGTTATATGGGATGACGTTATAACGTAATTGGTTATATGGTATAACGTTATAACGTATTACGCTGTATGGTATGACTTTATAACGTAATAGGTTATATGGTATGACGTTATAACGTAATACGTTTTATGGTATGACGTTATAACGTAATACGTTATATGGTATGACGTTATAACGTAATACGTTATATGGTATGACGTTATAACGTAAATAGTTTATGTGGTATGACGTTATAACGTATTACGTTATATGGTATGACGTTATAACGTATTACGTTATATGGGATGACGTTATATCGAAATTGGTTATATTTTATGACGTTATAACGTAATAGGTTATATGACATGACGTTATACCGAATTACGTTATATGAGATGACGTTATAACGTATTACGTTATATGGGATGACGTTATATTGTATTACGTTATATGGCATGACGTTATAACGTATTACGTTATATGGTATTACGTTATAACGTAAATAGGTTATATGGTATGACGTTATACCGTATTACGTTATATGGGATGACGCTATAACGTATTACGTAATATGGCATGACGTTATAACGTATTACGTTATATGGGATGACGCTATAACGTATTACGTAATATGGCATGACGTTATAACGTATTACGTTATGTGGGACGACGTTATAACGTATTGCGTTATATGGGATGACGTTATAACGTATTACGTTATATGGGATGACGTTATAACGTATTACGTTATATGGGATGACGTTATAACGTATTGCGTTATATGGGATGACGTTATAACGTATTACGTTATATGGGATGACGTTATAACGTAAATAGGTTATATGGTATGACGTTATACCGTATTACGTCATATGGGATGACGTTATAACGTATTAAGTTATATGGGATGACGTTATAACGTAATAGGTTATATGGTATGACGTTATACCGAATTACGTTATGTGGTATGACGTTATAACGTATTACGTTATATGGGATGACGTTATAACGTATTTCGTTAAATGGGATGACTTTATAACGTATTACGTAATATGGGATGACGTTATAACGTATTACGTTATGTGGGATGACGTTATAACGAAATAGGTTATATGGTATGACGTTATAACGTATTACGTTATATGGTATGACGTTATAACGTATTACGTAATATGGGATGACGTTATAACGTATGACGTTATGTGGGACGACGTTATAACGTATTGCGTTATATGGGATGACGTTATAACGTATTGCGTTATATGGGATGACGTTATAACGTATTACGTTATGTGGGATGACGTTATAACGAAATAGGTTATATGGTATGTCGTTATAACGTATTACGTTATATGGTATGACGTTATAACGTATTACGTAATATGGGATGACGTTATAACGTATTACGTTATGTGGGACGACGTTATAACGTATTGCGTTATATGGGATGACGTTATAACGTATTGCGTTATATGGTATGACGTTACAACGTACTACGTTATATGGGATGACGTTATAACGAAATAGGTTATGTGGTATGACGATATAACGTATTACGTTATATGGTATGACGTTATAGCGTATTACGTAATATGTGATGACGTTATAACGTATTACGTAATATGGGATGACGTTATAACGTATTACGTTATGTGGGACGACGTTATAACGTATTGCGTTATATGGGATGACGTTATAACGTATTACGTTGTATGGGATGACGTTATAACGTAAATAGGTTATATGGTATGACGTTATACCGTATTACGTCATATGGGATGACGTTATAACGTATTAAGTTATATGGGATGACGTTATAACGTGATAGGTCGTATGGTATGACGTTATAACGTAATAGGTTATATGGTATGACGTTATACCGAATTACGTTATGTGGTATGACGTTATAACGTATTACGTTATATGGGATGACGTTATAACGTATTTCGTTAAATGGGATGAAGTTATAACATATTACGTGATATGGGATGACGTTTTAACGTATTACGTTATGTGGGATGACGTTATAACGTATTACGTTATATGGGATGACGTTATAACGTAAATAGGTTATATGGTATGACGTTATACCGTATTACGTCATATGGGATGACGTTATAACGTATTGCGTACTATGGGATGACGTTATAACGTATTTCCTTATATGGGATGACGTTATAACGTATTACGTAATATAGGATGACGTTATAACGTATTACGTTATGTGGGACGACGTTATAACGTATTGCGTTATATGGTATAACGTTATAACGTATTACGTTATATGGTATGACGTTATAACGTATTACGTTATATGGGATGACGTTATAACGTCTTTCGTTATATGGGATGACTTTATATCGTATCACGTAATGCGGGATGACGTTATAACGTATTACGTTATGTGGGACGACGTTATAACGTATTGCGTTATATGGGATGACGTTATAACGTATTACGTTATATGGGATGACGTTATAACGTATTACGATATATGGGATGGCGTTATGACGTAATTGGTTATATGGTATAACGTTATAACGTATTACGCTATATGGTATGACGTTATAACGTATTACGTTATATGGGATGACGTTATAACGTATTTCGTTATATGGGATGACGTTATAACGTATTTCGTTATATGGGATGACGTTATAACGTAAATAGGTTATATGGTATGACGTTATACCGTATTACGTCATATGGGATGACGTTATAACGTATTACGTTATATGGGATGACGTTATAACGTATTACGTAATATGGGATGACGTTATAACGTATGACGTAATATGGGATGACGTTATAACGTATGACGTTATGTGGGACGACGTTATAACGTATTGCGTTATATGGGATGACGTTATAACGTATTGCGTTATATGGGATGACGTTATAACGTATTACGTTATGTGGGATGACGTTATAACGAAATAGGTTATATGGTATGACGTTATAACGTATTACGTTATATGGTATGACGTTATAACGTATTACGTAATATGGGATGACGTTATAACGTATTACGTTATGTGGGACGACGTTATAACGTATTGCGTTATATGGGATGACGTTATAACGTATTGCGTTATATGGTATGACGTTACAACGTACTACGTTATATGGGATGACGTTATAACGAAATAGGTTATGTGGTATGACGATATAACGTATTACGTTATATGGTATGACGTTATAGCTTATTACGTAATATGTGATGACGTTATAACGTATTACGTAATATGGGATGACGTTATAACATATTACGTTATGTGGGACGACGTTATAACGTATTGCGTTATATGGTATGACGTTATAGCGTATTACGTAATATGTGATGACGTTATAACGTATTACGTAATATGGGATGACGTTATAACATATTACGTTATGTGGGACGACGTTATAACGTATTGCGTTATATGGGATGACGTTATAACGTATTACGTTATATGGGATGACGTTGTAACGTAAATAGGTTATATGGTATGACGTTATACCGTATTACGTCATATGGGATGACGTTATAACGTATTAAGTTTTATGGGATGACGTTATAACGTGATAGGTCGTATGGTATGACGCTATAACGTAATAGGTTATATGGTATGACGTTATACCGAATTACGTTATGTGGTATGACGTTATAACGTATAACGTAATATGGGATGACGTTATAACGTATTACGTTATGTGGGACGACGTTATAACGTATTGCGTTATATGGGATGACGTTATAACGTATTGCGTTATATGGTATAACGTTATAACGTATTACGCTATATGGTATGACGTTATAACGTAATAGGTTATATGGTATGACGTTATAACGTAATACGTTATATGGTATGACGTTATAACGTAAATAGGTTATATGGTATGACGTTATACCGTATTACGTCATATGGGATGACGTTATAACGTATTACGTTATATGGGATGACGTTATAACGTATTACGTAATATGGGATGACGTTATAACGTATGACGTAATATGGGATGACGTTATAACGTATGACGTTATGTGGGACGACGTTATAACGTATTGCGTTATATGGGATGACGTTATAACGTATTGCGTTATATGGGATGACGTTATAACGTATTACGTTATGTGGGATGACGTTATAACGAAATAGGTTATATGGTATGACGTTATAACGTATTACGTTATATGGTATGACGTTATAACGTATTACGTAATATGGGATGACGTTATAACGTATTACGTTATGTGGGACGACGTTATAACGTATTGCGTTATATGGGATGACGTTATAACGTATTGCGTTATATGGTATGACGTTACAACGTACTACGTTATATGGGATGACGTTATAACGAAATAGGTTATGTGGTATGACGATATAACGTATTACGTTATATGGTATGACGTTATAGCGTATTACGTAATATGTGATGACGTTATAACGTATTACGTAATATGGGATGACGTTATAACATATTACGTTATGTGGGACGACGTTATAACGTATTGCGTTATATGGGATGACGTTATAACGTATTACGTTATATGGGATGACGTTGTAACGTAAATAGGTTATATGGTATGACGTTATACCGTATTACGTCATATGGGATGACGTTATAACGTATTAAGTTATATGGGATGACGTTATAACGTGATAGGTCGTATGGTATGACGTTATAACGTAATAGGTTATATGGTATGACGTTATACCGAATTACGTTATGTGGTATGACGTTATAACGTATAACGTAATATGGGATGACGTTATAACGTATTACGTTATGTGGGACGACGTTATAACGTATAGCGTTATATGGGATGACGTTATAACGTATAGCGTTATATGGGATGACGTTATAACGTATTACGTTATATGGGATGACGTTATATCGTATTACGTTATATGGGATGACGTTATAACGTAATTGGTTATATGGTATAACGTTATAACGTATTACGCTGTATGGTATGACTTTATAACGTAATAGGTTATATGGTATGACGTTATAACGTAATACGTTATATGGTATGACGTTATAACGTAATACGTTATATGGTATGACGTTATAACGTAATACGTTATATGGTATGACGTTATAACGTAAATAGTTTATGTGGTATGACGTTATAACGTATTACGTTATATGGTATGACGTTATAACGTATTACGTTATATGGGATGACGTTATATCGAAATTGGTTATATTTTATGACGTTATAACGTAATAGGTTATATGACATGACGTTATACCGAATTACGTTATATGAGATGACGTTATAACGTATTACGTTATATGGGATGACGTTATAATGTATTACGTTATATGGGATGACGTTATAACGTAATACGTTATATGGTATGACGTTATAACGTAAATAGGTTATATGGTATGACGTTATAACGTATTACGTTATATGGTATTACGTTATAACGTAAATAGGTTATATGGTATGACGTTATACCGTATTACGTTATATGGGATAACGCTATAACGTATTACGTAATATGGCATGACGTTATAACGTATTACGTTATATGGGATGACGCTATAACGTATTACGTAATATGGCATGACGTTATAACGTAAATAGTTTATGTGGTATGACGTTATAACGTATTACGTTATATGGTATGACGTTATAACGTATTACGTTATATGGGATGACGTTATATCGAAATTGGTTATATTTTATGACGTTATAACGTAATAGGTTATATGACATGACGTTATACCGAATTACGTTATATGAGATGACGTTATAACGTATTACGTTATATGGGATGACGTTATAACGTATTACGTAATATGGCATGACGTTATAACGTATTACGTTATGTGGGACGACGTTATAACGTATTGCGTTATATGGGATGACGTTATAACGTATTACGTTATATGGGATTACGTTATAACGTATTACGTTATATGGGATGACGTTATACCGTATTACGTCATATGGGATGACGTTATAACGTATTAAGTTATATGGGTTGACGTTATAACGTATTACGTTATGTGGGATGACGTTATAACGAAATAGGTTATATGGTATGACGTTATAACGTATTACGTTATATGGTATGACGTTATAACGTATTACGTAATATGGGATGACGTTATAACGTATTACGTTATGTGGGACGACGTTATAACGTATTGCGTTATATGGGATGACGTTATAACGTATTGCGTTATATGGTATGACGTTACAACGTAATAGGTTATATGGTATGACGTTATAACGTAATACGTTATATGGTATGACGTTATAACGTAATACGTTATATGGTATGACGTTATAACGTAATACGTTATATGGTATGACGTTATAACGTAAATAGTTTATGTGGTATGACGTTATAACGTATTACGTTATATGGTATGACGTTATAACGTATTACGTTATATGGGATGACGTTATATCGAAATTGGTTATACTTTATGACGTAATAACGTAATAGGTTATATGACATGACGTTATACCGAATTACGTTATATGAGATGACGTTATAACGTATTACGTTATATGGGATGACGTTATAATGTATTACGTTATATGGGATGACGTTATAACGTAATACGTTATATGGTATGACGTTATAACGTAAATAGGTTATATGGTATGACGTTATAACGTATTACGTTATATGGTATTACGTTATAACGTAAATAGGTTATATGGTATGACGTTATACCGTATTACGTTATATGGGATGACGCTATAACGTATTACGTAATATGGCATGACGTTATAACGTATTACGTTATATGGGATGACGCTATAACGTATTACGTAATATGGCATGACGTTATAACGTATTACGTTATGTGGGACGACGTTATAACGTATTGCGTTATATGGGATGACGTTATAACGTATTACGTTATATGGGATTACGTTATAACGTATTACGTTATATGGGATGACGTTATACCGTATTACGTCATATGGGATGACGTTATAACGTATTAAGTTATATGGGATGACGTTATAACGTAATTGGTTATATGGTATAACGTTATAACGTATTACGCTGTATGGTATGTCTTTATAACGTAATAGGTTATATGGTATGACGTTATAACGTAATACGTTTTATGGTATGACGTTATAACGTAATACGTTATATGGTATGACGTTATAACGTAATACGTTATATGGTATGACGTTATAACGTAAATAGTTTATGTGGTATGACGTTATAACGTATTACGTTATATGGTATGACGTTATAACGTATTACGTTATATGGGATGACGTTATATCGAAATTGGTTATATTTTATGACGTTATAACGTAATAGGTTATATGACATGACGTTATACCGAATTACGTTATATGAGATGACGTTATAACGTATTACGTTATATGGGATGACGTTATATTGTATTACGTTATATGGCATGACGTTATAACGTATTACGTTATATGGTATTACGTTATAACGTAAATAGGTTATATGGTATGACGTTATACCGTATTACGTTATATGGGATGACGCTATAACGTATTACGTAATATGGCATGACGTTATAACGTATTACGTTATATGGGATGACGCTATAACGTATTACGTAATATGGCATGACGTTATAACGTATTACGTTATGTGGGACGACGTTATAACGTATTGCGTTATATGGGATGACGTTATAACGTATTACGTTATATGGGATGACGTTATAACGTATTACGTTATATGGGATGACGTTATAACGTATTGCGTTATATGGGATGACGTTATAACGTATTACGTTATATGGGATGACGTTATAACGTAAATAGGTTATATGGTATGACGTTATACCGTATTACGTCATATGGGATGACGTTGTAACGTATTAAGTTATATGGGATGACGTTATAACGTAATAGGTTATATGGTATGACGTTATACCGAATTACGTTATGTGGTATGACGTTATAACGTATTACGTTATATGGGATGACGTTATAACGTATTTCGTTAAATGGGATGACTTTATAACGTATTACGTAATATGGGATGACGTTATAACGTATTACGTTATGTGGGATGACGTTATAACGAAATAGGTTATATGGTATGACGTTATAACGTATTACGTTATATGGTATGACGTTATAACGTATTACGTAATATGGGATGACGTTATAACGTATGACGTTATGTGGGACGACGTTATAACGTATTGCGTTATATGGGATGACGTTATAACGTATTGCGTTATATGGGATGACGTTATAACGTATTACGTTATGTGGGATGACGTTATAACGAAATAGGTTATATGGTATGTCGTTATAACGTATTACGTTATATGGTATGACGTTATAACGTATTACGTAATATGGGATGACGTTATAACGTATTACGTTATGTGGGACGACGTTATAACGTATTGCGTTATATGGGATGACGTTATAACGTATTGCGTTATATGGTATGACGTTACAACGTACTACGTTATATGGGATGACGTTATAACGAAATAGGTTATGTGGTATGACGATATAACGTATTACGTTATATGGTATGACGTTATAGCGTATTACGTAATATGTGATGACGTTATAACGTATTACGTAATATGGGATGACGTTATAACGTATTACGTTATGTGGGACGACGTTATAACGTATTGCGTTATATGGGATGACGTTATAACGTATTACGTTGTATGGGATGACGTTATAACGTAAATAGGTTATATGGTATGACGTTATACCGTATTACGTCATATGGGATGACGTTATAACGTATTAAGTTATATGGGATGACGTTATAACGTGATAGGTCGTATGGTATGACGTTATAACGTAATAGGTTATATGGTATGACGTTATACCGAATTACGTTATGTGGTATGACGTTATAACGTATTACGTTATATGGGATGACGTTATAACGTATTTCGTTAAATGGGATGAAGTTATAACATATTACGTGATATGGGATGACGTTTTAACGTATTACGTTATGTGGGATGACGTTATAACAAAATAGGTTATATGGTATGACGTTATAACGTATTACGTTATATGGTATGACGTTATAACGTATTACGTAATATGGGATGACGTTATAACGTATTACGTTATGTGGGACGACGTTATAACGTATAGCGTTATATGGGATGACGTTATAACGTATAGCGTTACATGGGATGACGTTATAACGTATTACGTTATATGGGATGACGTTATAACGTAAATAGGTTATATGGTATGACGTTATACCGTATTACGTCATATGGGATGACGTTATAACGTATTGCGTACTATGGGATGACGTTATAACGTATTTCCTTATATGGGATGACGTTATAACGTATTACGTAATATAGGATGACGTTATAACGTATTACGTTATGTGGGACTACGTTATAACGTATTGCGTTATATGGTATAACGTTATAACGTATTACGTTATATGGTATGACGTTATGACGTATTACGTTATATGGGATGACGTTATAACGTCTTTCGTTATATGGGATGACTTTATATCGTATCACGTAATGCGGGATGACGTTATAACGTATTACGTTATGTGGGACGACGTTATAACGTATTGCGTTATATGGGATGACGTTATAACGTATTACGTTATATGGGATGACGTTATAACGTATTACGATATATGGGATGGCGTTATGACGTAATTGGTTATATGGTATAACGTTATAACGTATTACGCTATATGGTATGACGTTATAACGTATTACGTTATATGGGATGACGTTATAACGTATTTCGTTATATGGGATGACGTTATAACGTATTTCGTTATATGGGATGACGTTATACCTAATTACGTTGTATGGGATGACGTTATAACGTATTGCGTACTATGGGATGACGTTATAACGTATTTCCTTATATGGGATGACGTTATAACGTATTACGTAATATAGGACGACGTTATAACGTATTACGTTATGTGGGACGACGTTATAACGTATTGCGTTATATGGTATAACGTTATAACGCATTACGTTATATGGTATGACGTTATAACGTATTACGTTATATGGGATGACGTTATAACGTATTTCGTTATATGGGATGACTTTATAACGTATCACGTAATGCGGGATGACGTTATAACGTAAATAGGTTATATGGTATGACGTTATAACGTAATACGTTATATATTATGACGTTATAACGTAAATAGGTTATATGGTATGACGTTATACCGTATTACGTCATATGGGATGACGTTATAACGTATTACGTTATATGGGATGACGTTATAACGTAATAGGTTATATGGTATGACGTTATAACGTAATAGGTTATATGGTATGACGTTATACCGAATTACGTTATATGGGATGATACTATAACGAAATAGGTTATATGGTATGACGTTATAACGTAAATAGGTTATATGGTATGACGTTATACCGTATTACGTTATATGGCATGATGTTATAACGGTTTACGTTATGTGGTATGACGTGATAACGTATTACGTTGTATGGTGTGACGTTGTAACTTATTACGTTATGTGGGATGACGTTATAACGAAACAGGTTATATGGTATGACGTTATAACGTATTACGTTATATGGTATGACGTTATAACGTATAACGTAATATGGGATGACGTTATAACGTATTACGTTATGTGGGACGACGTTATAACGTATTGCGTTATATGGGATGACGTTATAACGTATTGCGTTATATGGTATAACGTTATAACGTATTACGCTATATGGTATGACGTTATAACGTAATAGGTTATATGGTATGACGTTATAACGTAATACGTTATATGGTATGACGTTATAACGTAAATAGGTTATATGGTATGACGTTATACCGTATTACGTCATATGGGATGACGTTATAACGTATTACGTTATATGGGATGACGTTATAACGTATTACGTAATATGGGATGACGTTATAACGTATGACGTAATATGGGATGACGTTATAACGTATGACGTTATGTGGGACGACGTTATAACGTATTGCGTTATATGGGATGACGTTATAACGTATTGCGTTATATGGGATGACGTTATAACGTATTACGTTATGTGGGATGACGTTATAACGAAATAGGTTATATGGTATGACGTTATAACGTATTACGTTATATGGTATGACGTTATAACGTATTACGTAATATGGGATGACGTTATAACGTATTACGTTATGTGGGACGACGTTATAACGTATTGCGTTATATGGGATGACGTTATAACGTATTGCGTTATATGGTATGACGTTACAACGTACTACGTTATATGGGATGACGTTATAACGAAATAGGTTATGTGGTATGACGATATAACGTATTACGTTATATGGTATGACGTTATAGCGTATTACGTAATATGTGATGACGTTATAACGTATTACGTAGTATGGGATGACGTTATAACATATTACGTTATGTGGGACGACGTTATAACGTATTGCGTTATATGGGATGACGTTATAACGTATTACGTTATATGGGATGACGTTATAACGTAAATAGGTTATATGGTATGACGTTATACCGTATTACGTCATATGGGATGACGTTATAACGTATTAAGTTATATGGGATGACGTTATAACGTGATAGGTCGTATGGTATGACGTTACAACGTAATAGGTTATATGGTATGACGTTATACCGAATTACGTTATGTGGTATGACGTTATAACGTATTACGTTATATGGGATGACGTTATAACGTATTTCGTTAAATGGGATGAAGTTATAACATATTACGTGATATGGGATGACGTTTTAACGTATTACGTTATGTGGGATGACGTTATAACGAAATAGGTTATATGGTATGACGTTATAACGTATTACGTTATATGGTATGACGTTATAACGTATTACGTAATATGGGATGACGTTATAACGTATTACGTTATGTGGGACGACGTTATAACGTATAGCGTTATATGGGATGACGTTATAACGTATAGCGTTATATGGGATGACGTTATAACGTATTACGTTATATGGGATGACGTTATAACGTATTACGTTATATGGGATGACGTTATAACGTAATTGGTTATATGGTATAACGTTATAACGTATTACGCTGTATGGTATGACTTTATAACGTAATAGGTTATATGGTATGACGTTATAACGTAATACGTTATATGGTATGACGTTATAACGTAATACGTTATATGGTATGACGTTATAACGTAATACGTTATATGGTATGACGTTATAACGTAATACGTTATATGGTATGACGTTATAACGTAAATAGTTTATGTGGTATGACGTTATAACGTATTACGTTATATGGTATGACGTTATAACGTATTACGTTATATGGGATGCCGTTATATCGAAATTGGTTATATTTTATGACGTTATAACGTAATAGGTTATATGACATGACGTTATACCGAATTACGTTATATGAGATGACGTTATAACGTATTACGTTATATGGGATGACGTTATAATGTATTACGTTATATGGGATGACGTTATAACGTAATACGTTATATGGTATGACGTTATAACGTAAATAGGTTATATGGTATGACGTTATAACGTATTACGTTATATGGTATTACGTTATAACGTAAATAGGTTATATGGTATGACGTTATACCGTATTACGTTATATGGGATGACGTTATAACGTAATACGTTATATGGTATGACGTTATAACGTAAATAGGTTATATGGCATGACGTTATAACGTATTACGTTATATGGGATGACGCTATAACGTATTACGTAATATGGCATGACGTTATAACGTATTACGTTATGTGGGACGACGTTATAACGTATTGCGTTTTATGGGATGACGTTATAACGTATTACGTTATATGGGATGACGTTATAACGTATTACGTTATATGGGATGACGTTATACCGTATTACGTCATATGGGATGACGTTATAACGTATTAAGTTATATGGGATGACGTTATAACGTAATTGGTTATATGGTATAACGTTATAACGTATTACTCTGTATGGTATGACTTTATAACGTAATAGGTTATATGGTATGACGTTATAACGTAATACGTTTTATGGTATGACGTTATAACGTAATACGTTATATGGTATGACGTTATAACGTAATACGTTATATGGTATGACGTTATAACGTAAATAGTTTATGTGGTATGACGTTATAACGTATTACGTTATATGGTATGACGTTATAACGTATTACGTTATATGGGATGACGTTATATCGAAATTGGTTATATTATATGACGTTATAACGTAATAGGTTATATGACATGACGTTATACCGAATTACGTTATATGAGATGACGTTATAACGTATTACGTTATATGGGATCACGTTATAATGTATTACGTTATATGGGATGACGTTATAACGAAATACGTTATATGGTATGACCTTATAACGTAAATAGTTTATATGGTATGACGTTATAACGTATTACGTTATATGGTATTACGTTATAACGTAAATAGGTTATATGGTATGACGTTATACCGTATTACGTTATATGGGATGACGCTATAACGTATTACGTAATATGGCATGACGTTATAACGTATTACGTTATATGGGATGACGCTATAACGTATTACGTAATATGGCATGACGTTATAACGTATTACGTTATGTGGGACGACGTTATAACGTATTGCGTTATATGGGATGACGTTATAACGTATTACGTTATATGGGATGACGTTATAACGTATTACGTTATGTGGGACGACGTTATAACGTGTTGCGTTATATGGGATGACGTTATAACGTATTACGTTATATGGGATGACGTTATAACGTAAATAGGTTATATGGTATGACGTTATACCGTATTACGTCATATGGGATGACGTTATAACGTATTAAGTTATATGGGATGACGTTATAACGTGATAGGTCGTATGGTATGACGTTATAACGTAATAGGTTATATGGTATGACGCTATACCGAATTACGTTATGTGGTATGACGTTATAACGTATTACGTTATATGGGATGACGTTATAACGTATTTCGTTAAATGGGATGAAGTTATAACATATTACGTGATATGGGATGACGTTTTAACGTATTACGTTATGTGGGATGACGTTATAACGAAATAGGTTATATGGTATGACGTTATAACGTATTACGTTATATGGTATGACGCTATAACGAAATAGGTTATATGGTATGACGTTATAACGTAATAGGTTATACGGTATGACGTAATACCTAATTACGTAATATGGGATGACGTTATAACGTATTACGTTATGTGGTATGACGTTATAACGTATTACGTTATATGGTATGACGTTATAACGTAAACAGGTTATATGGTATGACGTTATACCGTATTACGTTATATGGTATGACGTTATAACATAAATAGGTTATATGGTATGACGTTATACCGTATTACGTTATATGGGATGACGTTATAACGTATTACGTTATGTGGGACGACGTTATAACGTAATGCGTTATATGGGACGACGTTATATCGTATTACGTTATATGGGATGACGTTATAACGTATTTCGATATATGGGATGACGTTATAACGTATTACGTAATATGGGATGACGTTATAACGTATTACGTTATGTGGGATGACGTTATAACGAAATAGGTTATATGGTATGTCGTTATAACGCATTTCGTTATATGGTATGACGTTATAACGTATTACGTAATATGGGATGACGTTATAACGTATTACGTTATGTGGGACGACGTTATAACGTAATTGGTTATATGGTATAACGTTATAACGTATTACGCTATATTGTATGACGTTATAACGTAATAGGTTATATGGTATGACGCTATAACGTAATACGTTATCTGGTATGACGTTATAACGTAATACGTAATAGGGTATGACGTTATAACGTAAATAGGTTATATGGCATGACGTTATAACGTATTACGTTATATGGGATGACGTTATAACGTAAATAGGTTATATGGTATGACGTTATACCGTATTACGTCATATGGGATGACGTTATAACGTATTACGTTATATGGGATGACGTTATAACGTAATAGGTTATATGGTATGATGTTATAACGTAATAGGTTATATGGTATGACGTTATACCGAATTACGTTATGTGGTATGACGTTATAACGTATTACGTTATATGGTATGACGTTATAACGTAAACAGGTTATATGGTATGACGTTATACCGTATTACGTTATATGGTATGACGTTATAACGTAAATGGGTTATATGGTATGACGTTATACCGTATTACGTTATATAGGATGACGTTATAACGTATTACGTTATGTGGGACGACGTTATATCGTAATGCGTTATATGGGACGACGTTATATCGTATTACGTTATATGGGATGACGTTATAACGTATTTCGTTATATGGGATGACGTTATAACGTATTACGTAATATGGGATGACGTTATAACGTATTACGTTATGTGGGATGACGTTATAACGAAATAGGTTATATGGTATGACGTTATAACGCATTTCGTTATATGGTATGACGTTATAACGTATTACGTAATATGGGATGACGTTATAACGTATTACGATATGTGGGACGACGTTATAACGTAATTGGTTATATGGTATAACGTTATAACGTATTACGCTATATGGTATGACGTTATAACGTAGTAGGTTATGTGGTATGACGTTATAACGTAATACGTTATCTGGTATGACGTTATAACGTAATACGTAATATGGGATGACGTTATAACGTATTACGTTATGTGGGACGACGTTATAACGTATTGCGTTATATGGGATGACGTTATAACGTATTGCGTTATATGGTATGACGTTATAACGTATTACGTTATATGGGATGACGTTATAACGAAATAGGTTATGTGGTATGACGTTATAACGTATTACGTTATATGGTACGACGTTGTAACGTATTGCGTTATATGGTATGACGTTATAACGTAAATAGGTTATATGGTATGACGTTATACCGTATTACGTTATATGGCATGACGTTATAACATATTACGTAATATGGGATGACGTTATAACGTATTACGTAATATGGGATGACGTTATAACGTATTACTTTATGTGGGACGACGTTATAACGTATTGCGTTATATGGGATGACGTTATAACGTATTACGTTATATGGGATGACGTTATAACGTAAATAGGTTATACGGTATGACGTTATACCGTATTACGTCACATGGGATGACGTTATAACGTATTACGTTATATGGGATGACGTTATAACGTATTACGTTATATGGGATGACGTTATAACGTATTTCGTTATATGGGATGACGTTATAACGTATTATGTAATATGGGATGACGCTATAACGTATTACGTTATGTGGGATGACGTTATAACGAAATAGGTTATATGGTATGACGTTATAACGTATTTCGTTATATGGTATGACGTTATAACGTATTACGTAATACGGGATGACGTTATAACGTATTACGTTATATGGGATGACGTTATAACGTATTTCGTTATATGGGATGACGTTATAACGTATTACGTAATATGGGATGACGTTATAACGTATTACGTTATGTGGGATGACGTTATAACGAAATAGGTTATATGGTATGACGTTATAACGTATTACGTAATATGGGATGACGTTATAACGTATTACGTTATATGGTATGAAGTTATAACGTATTACGTTATATGGTATGACGTTATAACGTATTACGTAATATGGAATGACGTTATAACGTATTACGTTATGTGGGACGACGTTATAACGTATTGCGTTATATGGGATGACGTTATACCGTATTACGTCATATGGGATGACGTTATAACGTATTACGTTATATGGGATGACGATATAACGTAATAGGTTATATGCTATGACGTTATAACGTAATAGGTTATATGGTATGACGTTATAACGTATTACGTAATATGGGATGACGTATAACGTATTACGTTATGTGGGACGACGTTATAACGTATTGCGTTATATGGGATGACGTTATAACGTATTTCGTTATATGGGATGACGTTATAACGTTTTACGTTATATGGGATGACGTATAACGTATTACGTTATGTGGGACGACGTTATAACGTATTGCGTTATATGGTATGACGTTATAACATAATATTTTATATGGTATGACGTTATAACGTATTACGTAATATGGGATGACGTATAACGTATTACGTTATGTGGGACGACGTTATAACGTATTGCGTTATATGGTATGACGTTATAACATAATAGGTTATATGGTATGACGCTATAACGAAATAGGTTACATGGTATGACGTTACAACGTAATAGGTTATACGGTATGACGTAATACCTAATTACGTAATATGGGATGACGTTATAACGTATTACGTTATGTGGGACGACGTTATAAGGTATTGCGTTATATGGGATGACGTTATAACGAAATAGGTTATGTGGTATGACGTTATAACGTATTACGTTATATGGTATGACGTTATAACGTATTACGTAATATGGGATGACGTTATAACGTATTGCGTTATATGGGATGACGTTATAACGAAATAGGTTATGTGGTATGACGTTATAACGTATTACGTTATATGGCATGATATTATAACGTATTACGTTATGTGGTTTGACGTTATAACGTATTACGTTAAATGGTATGACGTTATAACGTATTGCGTTATATGGTATGACGTTATAACGTAATAGGTTATATGGTATGACGTTATAACGAAATAGGTTATATGGTATGACGTTATAACGTAATAGGTTATACGGTATGACGTAATACCTAATTACGTTATATGGGATGACGTTATAACGTATTACGTTATGTGGGACGACGTTATAACGTATTGCGTTATATGGGATGACGTTATAACGTATTACTTTATATGGGATGACGTTATAACGTATTACGTTATGTGGGATGACGTTATAACGAAATAGGTTATATGGTATGACGCTATAACGTATTTCGTTATATGGTATGATGTTATAACGTAATAGGTTATACGGTATGACGTAATACCTAATTACGTAATATGGGATGACGTTATAACGTATTACGTTATGTGGGACGACGTTATAACGTATTGCGTTATATGGGATGACGTTATAACATATTGCGTTATATGGGATGACGTTATAACGTATTACGTTATGTGGGATGACGTTATAACGAAATAGGTTATATGGTATGACGTTATAACGTATTACGTTATATGGCATGACGTTATAACGTATTACGTAATATGGGATGACGTTATAACGTATTACGTTATGTGGGACGACGTTATAACGTATTGCGTTATATGGGATGACGTTATAACCTATTACGTTATATGGGATAACGTTATAACGTATTCCGATATATGGGATGACGTTATAACGTAACAGGTTATATGGTATAACGTTATAACGTATTACGTTATATGGTATGACGTTATAACGTAATAGGTTATATGGTATGACGTTATAACGTAAATAGGTTATAGGGTATGACGCTATAACGTATTACGTTATATGGGATGACGTTATAACGTAATACGTTATATGGTATGACGTTATAACGTAAATAGGTTATATGGTATGACGCTATACCGTATTACGTTATGTGGGATGACGTTATAACGTAATAGGTTATATGGTATGACGTTATAACGTAATAGGTTATATGGTATGACGTTATACCGAATTACGTTATATGGTATGACGTTATAACGTACTACGTTATATGGGATGACGTTATATGGTATGACGTTATAACGTATTACGTTATATGGGATGACGTTATAACGTATTACGTTATGTGGGACGACGTTATAACGTATTGCGTTATATGGGATGACGTTATAACGTATTGCGTTATATGGTATGACGTTATAACGTGTTACGTTATATGGGATGACGCTATAACGAAATAGGTTATATGGTATGACGTTATAACGTATAACGTTATATGGTATGACGTTATAACGTATTACGTAATATGGGATGACGTTATAACGTATTACGTTATGTGGGACGACGTTATAACGTACTGCGTTATATGGGATGACGTTATAACGTATTACGTTATATGGGATGACGTTATAACGTATTACGTTATATGGGATGACGTTATAACGTAATTGGTTATATGGTATAACGTTATAACGTATTACGCTATATGGTATGACGTTATAACGTAATAGGTTATATGGTATGACGTTATAACGTAATACGTTATATGGTATGACGTTATAACGTAATACGTTATATGGTATGACGTTATAACGTAAATATGTTATACGGTATGACGTTATAACGTATTACGTTATATGGTATGACGTTATAACGTATTACGTTATATGGGATGACGTTATAACGAAATTGGTTATATGGTATGACGTTATAACATAATATTTTATATGGTATGACGGTATAACGTATTACGTTCTATGGTATGAAGTTATAACGTATTACGTTATATGGGATGACGTTATAACGTATTACGTTATGTGGGACGACGATATAACGTATTGCGTTATATGGGATGACGTTATAACGTATTACGTTATATGGGACGACGTTATAACGAATTACGTAATATGGGGTGACGTTATAACATATTACGTTATATGGGCTGACGTTATAACGTAAATAGGTTATATGGTATGACGTTATAACGTATTGCGTTATATGGGATGACGTTATAACGTATTGCGTTATATGGTATGACGTTATAACGTATTACGTTATATGGGATGACGCTATAACGAAATAGGTTATATGGTATGACGTTATAACGTATTACGTTATATGGTATGACGTTATAACGTATTACGTTATGTGGTATGACGTTATAACGTATTACGTTATATGGTGTGACGTTATAACGTATTACGTTATATGGGATGACGTTATAACGTATTACGTTATATGGGATGACGTTATAACATATTGCGTTATATGGGATGACGTTATAACGTATTACGTTATGTGGGATGACGTTATAACGAAATAGGTTATATGGTATGACGTTATAACGTATTACGTTATATGGTATGACGTTATAACGTATTACGTAATATCTGATGACGTTATAACGTATTACGTTATATGGTGTGACGTTATAACGTATTACGTTATATGGGATGACGTTATAACGTATTACGTTATATGGGATGACGTTATAACATATTGCGTTATATGGGATGACGTTATAACGTATTACGTTATGTGGGATGACGTTATAACGAAATAGGTTATATGGTATGACGTTATAACGTATTACGTTATATGGTATGACGTTATAACGTATTACGTAATATCTGATGACGTTATAACGTATTACGTTATGTGGGACGACGTTATAACGTATTGCGTTATATGGGATGACGTTATAACGTATTGCATTATATGGTATGACGTTATAACGTATTACGTTATATGGGATGACGTTATAACGAAATAGGTTACGTGGTATGACGTTATAACGTATTACGTTATATGGTATGACGTTATAACGTATTACGTAATATGGGATGACGTTATAACGTATTACGTAATATGGGATGACGTTATAACGTAGTACTTTATGTGGGACGACGTTATAACGTATTGCGTTATATGGGATGACGTTATAACGTAGTACGTTATATGGGATGACGTTATAACGTAAATAGGTTATATGGTATGACGTTATACCGTATTACGTCATATGGGATGACGTTATAACGTATTACGTTATATGGGAAGACGTTATAACGTAATAGGTTATATGGTATGACGTTATAACGTAATAGGTTATATGGTATGACGTTATACCGAATTACGTTATGTGGTATGACGTTATAACGTATTACGTTATATGGTATGACGTTATAACGTAAACAGGTTATATGGTATGACGTTATACCGTATTACGTTATATGGTATGACGTTATAACGTAAATAGGTTATATGGTATGACGTTATACCGTATTACGTTCTATGGGATGACGTTATAACGTATTACGTTATGTGGGACGACGTTATAACGTAATGCGTTATATGGGACGACGTTATATCGTATTACGTTATATGGGATGACGTTATAACGTATTTCGTTATATGGGATGACGTTATAACGTATTACGTAATATGGGATGACGTTATAACGTATTACGTTATGTGGGTTGAGGTTATAACGAAATAGGTTATATGGTATGACGTTATAACGCATTTCGTTATATGGTATGACGTTATAACGTATTACGTAATATGGGATGACGTTATAACGTATTACGTTATGTGGGACGACGTTATAACGTAATTGGTTATATGGTATAACGTTATAACGTATTACGCTATATGGTATGACGTTATAACGTAATAGCTTATATGGTATGACGTTATAACGTAATACGTTATCTGGTATGACGTTATAACGTAATACGTTATAGGGTATGACGTTATAACGTAAATAGGTTATATGGCATGATATTATAACGTATTACGTTATGTGGTTTGACGTTATAACGTATTACGTTAAATGGTATGACGTTATAACGTATTGCGTTATATGGTATGACGTTATAACGTAATAGGTTATATGGTATGACGTTATAACGAAATAGGTTATATGGTATGACGTTATAACGTAATAGGTTATACGGTATGACGTAATACCTAATTACGTTATATGGCATGACGTTATAACGTAAATAGGTTGTATGGTATGACGTTATACCGTATTACGTTATATGGGATGACGTTATAACGTAAATAGGTTATATGGTATGACGTTATACCGTATTACGTCATATGGGATGACGTTATAACGTATTACGTTATATGGGATGACGTTATAACGTAATAGGTTATATGCTATGACGTTATAACGTAATAGGTTATATGGTATGACGTTATAACGTATTACGTTATATGGTATGACGTTATAACGTATTACGTTATATGGTATGACGTTATAACGTATTACGTAATATGGGATGACGTATAACGTATTACGTTATGTGGGACGACGTTATAACGTATTGCGTTATATGGGATGACGTTATAACGTATTTCGTTATATGGGATGACGTTATAACGTTTTACGTTATATGGGATGACGTATAACGTATTACGTTATGTGGGACGACGTTATAACGTATTGCGTTATATGGTATGACGTTATAACATAATATTTTATATGGTATGACGTTATAACGTATTACGTAATATGGGATGACGTATAACGTATTACGTTATGTGGGACGACGTTATAACGTATTGCGTTATATGGTATGACGTTATAACATAATAGGTTATATGGTATGACGCTATAACGAAATAGGTTATATGGTATGACGTTATAACGTAATAGGTTATACGGTATGACGTAATACCTAATTACGTAATATGGGATGACGTTATAACGTATTACGTTATGTGGTATGACGTTATAACGTATTACGTTATATGGTATGACGTTATAACGTAAACAGGTTATATGGTATGACGTTATACCGTATTACGTTATATGGTATGACGTTATAACATAAATAGGTTATATGGTATGTCGTTATACCGTATTACGTTATATGGGATGACGTTATAACGTATTTCGATATATGGGATGACGTTATAACGTATTACGTAATATGGGATGACGTTATAACGTATTACGTTATGTGGGATGACGTTATAACGAAATAGGTTATATGGTATGACGTTATAACGCATTTCGTTATATGGTATGACGTTATAACGTATTACGTAATATGGGATGACGTTATAACGTATTACGTTATGTGGGACGACGTTATAACGTAATTGGTTATATGGTATAACGTTATAACGTATTACGCTATATGGTATGACGTTATAACGTAATAGGTTAGATGGTATGACGTTATAACGTAATACGTTATCTGGTATGACGTTATAACGTAGTACGTAATAGGGTATGACGTTATAACGTAAATAGGTTATATGGCATGACGTTATAACGTATTACGTTATATGGGATGACGTTATAACGTAAATAGGTTATATGGGATGACGTTATAACGTATTACGTTATATGGGATGACGTTATAACGTAATAGGTTATATGGTATGACGTTATAACGTAATAGGACATATGGTATGACGCTATACCGAATTACGTTATGTGGTATGACGTTATAACGTATTACGTTATATGGTATGACGTTATAACGTAAACAGGTTATATGGTATGACGTTATACCGTATTACGTTATATGGTATGACGTTATAACGTAAATAGGTTATATGGTATGACGTTATACCGTATTACGTTATATGGGATGACGTTATAACGTATTACGTTATGTGGGACGACGTTATAACGTAATGCGTTATATGGGACGACGTTATATCGTATTACGTTATATGGGATGACGTTATAACGTATTTCGTTATATGGGATGACGTTATACTGTATTACGTAATATGGGATGACGTTATAACGTATTACGTTATGTGGGATGACGTTATAACGACATAGGTTATATGGTATGACGTTATAACGCATTTCGTTATATGGTATGACGTTATAACGTATTACGTAATATGGGATGACGTTATACCGTATTACGTAATATGGGATGACGTTATAACGTATTACGTTATGTGGGATGACGTTATAACGAAATAGGTTATATGGTATGACGTTATAACGCATTTCGTTATATGGTATGACGTTATAACGTATTACGTAATATCTGATGACGTTATAACGTATTACGTTATGTGGGACGACGTTATAACGTATTGCGTTATATGGGATGACGTTATAACGTATTGCATTATATGGTATGACGTTATAACGTATTACGTTATATGGGATGACGTTATAACGAAATAGGTTACGTGGTATGACGTTATAACGTATTACGTTATATGGTATGACGTTATAACGTATTACGTAATATGGGATGACGTTATAACGTATTACGTAATATGGGATGACGTTATAACGTATTACTTTATGTGGGACGACGTTATAACGTATTGCGTTATATGGGATGACGTTATAACGTATTACGTTATATGGGATGACGTTATAACGTAAATAGGTTATATGGTATGACGTTATACCGTATTACGTCATATGGGATGACGTTATAACGTATTACGTTATATGGGAAGACGTTATAACGTAATAGGTTATATGGTATGACGTTATAACGTAATAGGTTATATGGTATGACGTTATACCGAATTACGTTATGTGGTATGACGTTATAACGTATTACGTTATATGGTATGACGTTATAACGTAAACAGGTTATATGGTATGACGTTATACCGTATTACGTTATATGGTATGACGTTATAACGTAAATAGGTTATATGGTATGACGTTATACCGTATTACGTTATATGGGATGACGTTATAACGTATTACGTTATGTGGGACGACGTTATAACGTAATGCGTTATATGGGACGACGTTATATCGTATTACGTTATATGGGATGACGTTATAACGTATTTCGTTATATGGGATGACGTTATAACGTATTACGTAATATGGGATGACGTTATAACGTATTACGTTATGTGGGTTGACGTTATAACGAAATAGGTTATATGGTATGACGTTATAACGCATTTCGTTATATGGTATGACGTTATAACGTATTACGTAATATGGGATGACGTTATAACGTATTACGTTACGTGGGACGACGTTATAACGTAATTGGTTATATGGTATAACGTTATAACGTATTACGCTATATTGTATGACGTTATAACGTAATAGGTTATATGGTATGACGTTATATCGTAATACGTTATCTGGTATGACGTTATAACGTAATACGTTATAGGGTATGACGTTATAACGTAAATAGGTTATATGGCATGACGTTATAACGTATTACGTTATATGGTATGACGTTATAACGTATTACGGTATATGGTAAGACGTTATAACGTATTACGTTATATGGTATGACGTTATAACGTAAATAGGTTATATGGCATGACGTTATAACGTATTACGTTATATGGTATGACGTTATAACGTAATAGGTTATATGGTATGGCGATATAACGTAATACGTTATATGCTATGACGTTATAACGTAAATAGGTTATATGGTATGACGTTATACCGTATTACGTCATAAGGGATGACGTTATAACGTATTACGTTATATGGGATGACGTTATAACGTAATAGGTTATATGCTATGACGTTATAACGTAATAGGTTATATGGTATGACGTTATAACGTATTACGTTATATGGTATGACGTTATAACGTATTACGTTATATGGGATGACGTTATAACGTATTACTTTATGTGGGACGACGTTATAACGTATTGCGTTATATGGGATGACGTTATAACGTATTACGTTATATGGGATGACGTTACAACGTAAATAGGTTATATGGTATGACGTTATACCGTATTACGTCATATGGGATGACGTTATAACGTATTACGTTATATGGGAAGACGTTATAACGTAATAGGTTATATGGTATGACGTTATAACGTAATAGGTTATATGGTATGACGTTATACCGAATTACGTTATGTGGTATGACGTTATAACGTATTACGTTATATGGTATGACGTTATAACGTAAACAGGTTATATGGTATGACGTTATACCGTATTACGTTATATGGTATGACGTTATAACGTAAATAGGTTATATGGTATGACGTTATACCGTATTACGTTATATGGTATGACGTTATAACGTAAATAGGTTATATGGTATGACGTTATACCGTATTACGTTATATGGGATGACGTTATAACGTATTACGTTATGTGGGACGACGTTATAACGTAATGCGTTATATGGGACGACGTTATATCGTATTACGTTATATGGGATGACGTTATAACGTATTTCGTTATATGGGATGACGTTATAACGTATTACGTTATGTGGGACGACGTTATAACGTAATGCGTTATATGGGACGACGTTATATCGTATTACGTTATATGGGATGACGTTATAACGTATTTCGTTATATGGGATGACGTTATAACGTATTACGTAATATGGGATGACGTTATAACGTATTACGTTATGTGGGACGACGTTATAACGTAATTGGTTATATGGTATAACGTTATAACGTATTACGCTATATTGTATGACGTTATAACGTAATAGGTTATATGGTATGACGTTATATCGTAATACGTTATCTGGTATGACGTTATAACGTAATACGTTATAGGGTATGACGTTATAACGTAAATAGGTTATATGGCATGACGTTATAACGTATTACGTTATATGGTATGACGTTATAACGTATTACGTTATATGGTAAGACGTTATAACGTATTACGTTATATGGTATGACGTTATAACGTAAATAGGTTATATGGCATGACGTTATAACGTATTACGTTATATGGTATGACGTTATAACGTAATAGGTTATATGGTATGGCGATATAACGTAATACGTTATATGCTATGACGTTATAACGTAAATAGGTTATATGGTATGACGTTATACCGTATTACGTCATAAGGGATGACGTTATAACGTATTACGTTATATGGGATGACGTTATAACGTAATAGGTTATATGCTATGACGTTATAACGTAATAGGTTATATGGTATGACGTTATAACGTATTACGTTATATGGTATGACGTTATAACGTATTACGTTATATGGTATGACGTTATAACGTATTACGTAATATGGGATGACGTATAACGTATTACGTTATGTGGGACGACGTTATAACGTATTGCGTTATATGGGATGACGTTATAACGTATTTCGTTATATGGGATGACGTTATAACGTTTTACGTTATATGGGATGACGTATAACGTATTACGTTATGTGGGACGACGTTATAACGTATTGCGTTATATGGTATGACGTTATAACATAATATTTTATATGGTATGACGTTATAACGTATTACGTAATATGGGATGACGTATAACGTATTACGTTATGTGGGACGACGTTATAACGTATTGCGTTATATGGTATGACGTTATAACATAATAGGTTATATGGTATGACGCTATAACGAAATAGGTTATATGGTATGACGTTATAACGTAATAGGTTATACGGTATGACGTAATACCTAATTACGTAATATGGGATGACGTTATAACGTATTACGTTATGTGGTATGACGTTATAACGTATTACGTTATATGGTATGACGTTATAACGTAAACAGTTTATATGGTATGACGTTATACCGTATTACGTTATATGGGATGACGTTATAACGTATTTCGATATATGGGATGACGTTATAACGTATTACGTAATATGGGATGACGTTATAACGTATTACGTTATGTGGGATGACGTTATAACGAAATAGGTTATATGGTATGACGTTATAACGCATTTCGTTCTATGGTATGACGTTATAACGTATTACGTAATATGGGATGACGTTATAACGTATTACGTTATGTGGGACGACGTTATAACGTAATTGGTTATATGGTATAACGTTATAACGTATTACGCTATATGGTATGACGTTATAACGTAATAGGTTATATGGTATGACGTTATAACGTAATACGTTATCTGGTATGACGTTATAACGTAATACGTAATAGGGTATGACGTTATAACGTAAATAGGTTATATGGCATGACGTTATAACGTATTACGTTATATGGGATGACGTTATAACGTAAATAGGTTATATGGTATGACGTTATACCGTATTACGTCATATGGGATGACGTTATAACGTATTACGTTATATGGGATGACGTTATAACGTAATAGGTTATATGGTATGACGTTATAACGTAATAGGTTATATGGTATGACGCTATACCGAATTACGTTATGTGGTATGACGTTATAACGTATTACGTTATATGGTATGACGTTATAACGTAAACAGGTTATATGGTATGACGTTATACCGTATTACGTTATATGGTATGACGTTATAACGTAAATAGGTTATATGGTATGACGTTATACCGTATTACGTTATATGGGATGACGTTATAACGTATTACGTTATGTGGGACGACGTTATAACGTAATGCGTTATATGGGACGACGTTATATCGTATTACGTCATATGGGATGACGTTATAACGTATTTCGTTATATGGGATGACGTTATACCGTATTACGTAATATGGGATGACGTTATAACGTATTACGTTATGTGGGATGACGTTATAACGAAATAGGTTATATGGTATGACGTTATAAGGCATTTCGTTATATGGTATGACGTTATAACGTATTACGTAATATGGGATGACGTTATAACGTGTTACGTTATGTGGGACGACGTTATAACGTATTACGTAATATGGGATGACGTTATAACGTATTACGTTATGTGGGACGACGTTATAACGTAATTGGTTATATGGTATAACGTTATAACGTATTACGCTATATGGTATGACGTTATAACGTAATAGGTTATATGGTATGACGTTATAACGTAATACGTTATCTGGTATGACGTTATAACGTAATACGTTATAGGGTATGACGTTATAACGTAAATAGGTTATATGGCATGACGTTATAACGTATTACGTTATATGGTATGACGTTATAACGTATTACGTTATATGGTAAGACGTTATAACGTATTACGTTATATGGTATGACGTTATAACGTAAATAGGTTATATGGCATGACGTTATAACGTATTACGTTATATGGTATGACGTTATAACGTATTACATTATGTGGTAAGACGTTATAACGTATTACGTTATATGGTATGACGTTATAACGTAATAGGTTATATGGTATGGCGATATAACGTAATACGTCATATGCTATGACGTTATAACGTAAATAGGTTATATGGCATGACGTTATAACGTATTACGTAATATGGGATGACGTATAACGTATTACGTTATGTGGGACGACGTTATAACGTATTGCGTTATATGGTATGACGTTATAACGTATTACGTTATGTGGGATGACGTTATAACGAAATAGGTTATATGGTATGACGTTATAACGCATTTCGTTATATGGTATGACGTTATAACGTATTACGTAATATGGGATGACGTTATAACGTATTACGTTATGTGGGACAACGTTATAACGTAATTGGTTATATGGTATAACGTTATAACGTATTACGCTATATGGTATGACGTTATAACGTAATAGGTTATATGCTATGACGTTATAACGTAATAGGTTATATGGTATGACGTTATAACGTATTACGTTATATGGTATGACGTTATAACGTATTACGTAATATGGGATGACGTATAACGTATTACGTTATGTGGGACGACGTTATAACGTATTGCGTTATATGGGATGACGTTATAACGTATTTCGTTATATGGGATGACGTTATAACGTTTTACGTTATATGGGATGACGTATAACGTATTACGTTATGTGGGACGACGTTATAACGTATTGCGTTATATGGTATGACGTTATAACATAATATTTTATATGGTATGACGTTATAACGTATTACGTAATATGGGATGACGTATAACGTATTACGTTATGTGGGACGACGTTTTAACGTATTGCGTTATATGGTATGACGTTATAACATAATAGGTTATATGGTATGACGCTATAACGAAATAGGTTATATGGTATGACGTTATAACGTAATAGGTTATACGGTATGACGTAATACCTAATTACGTAATATGGGATGACGTTATAACGTATTACGTTATGTGGTATGACGTTATAACGTATTACGTTATATGGTATGACGTTATAACGTAAACAGGTTATATGGTATGACGTTATACCGTATTACGTTATATGGTATGACGTTATAACGTAAATAGGTTATATGGTATGACGTTATACCGTATTACGTTATATGGGATGACGTTATAACGTATTACGTTATGTGGGACGACGTTATAACGTAATGCGTTATATGGGACGACGTTATATCGCATTACGTTATATGGGATGACGTTATAACGTATTTCGTTATATGGGATGACGTTATAACGTATTACGTAATATGGGATGACGTTATAACGTATTACGTAATATGGGATGACGTTATAACGTGTTACGTTATGTGGGACGACGTTATAACGTAATTGGTTATATGGTATAACGTTATAACGTATTACGCTATATGGTATGACGTTATAACGTAATAGGTTATATGGTATGACGTTATAACGTAATACGTTATCTGGTATGACGTTATAACGTAATACGTTATAGGGTATGACGTTATAACGTAAATAGGTTATATGGCATGACGTTATGACGTATTACGTTATATGGTATGACGTTATAACGTATTACGTTATATGGTATGACGTTATAACGCATTTCGTTATATGGTATGACGTTATAACGTATTACGTAATATGGGATGACGTTATAACGTATTACGTTATGTGGGACAACGTTATAACGTAATTGGTTATATGGTATAACGTTATAACGTATTACGCTATATGGTATGACGTTATAACGTAATAGGTTATATGCTATGACGTTATAACGTAATAGGTTATATGGTATGACGTTATAACGTATTACGTTATATGGTATGACGTTATAACGTATTACGTAATATGGGATGACGTATAACGTATTACGTTATGTGGGACGACGTTATAACGTATTGCGTTATATGGTATGACGTTATAACATAATATTTTATATGGTATGACGTTATAACGTATTACGTAATATGGGATGACGTATAACGTATTACGTTATGTGGGACGACGTTATAACGTATTGCGTTATATGGTATGACGTTATAACATAATAGGTTATATGGTATGACGCTATAACGAAATAGGTTATATGGTATGACGTTATAACGTAATAGGTTATACGGTATGACGTAATACCTAATTACGTAATATGGGATGACGTTATAACGTATTACGTTATGTGGTATGACGTTATAACGTATTACGTTATATGGTATGACGTTATAACGTAAACAGGTTATATGGTATGACGTTATACCGTATTACGTTATATGGTATGACGTTATAACATAAATAGGTTATATGGTATGTCGTTATACCGTATTACGTTATATGGGATGACGTTATAACGTATTTCGATATATGGGATGACGTTATAACGTATTACGTAATATGGGATGACGTTATAACGTATTACGTTATGTGGGATGACGTTATAACGAAATAGGTTATATGGTATGACGTTATAACGCATTTCGTTATATGGTATGACGTTATAACGTATTACGTAATATGGGATGACGTTATAACGTATTACGTTATGTGGGACGACGTTATAACGTAATTGGTTATATGGTATAACGTTATAACGTATTACGCTATATGGTATGACGTTATAACGTAATAGGTTATATGGTATGACGTTATAACGTAATACGTTATCTGGTATGACGTTATAACGTAATACGTAATAGGGTATGACGTTATAACGTAAATAGGTTATATGGCATGACGTTATAACGTATTACGTTATATGGGATGACGTTATAACGTAAATAGGTTATATGGTATGACGTTATACCGTATTACGTCATATGGGATGACGTTATAACGTATTACGTTATATGGGATGACGTTATAACGTAATAGGTTATATGGTATGACGTTATAACGTAATAGGTTATATGGTATGACGCTATACCGAATTACGTTATGTGGTATGACGTTATAACGTATTACGTTATATGGTATGACGTTATAACGTAAACAGGTTATATGGTATGACGTTATACCGTATTACGTTATATGGTATGACGTTATAACGTAAATAGGTTATATGGTATGACGTTATACCGTATTACGTTATATGGGATGACGTTATAACGTATTACGCTATGTGGGACGACGTTATAACGTATTACATTATGTGGGATGACGTTATAACGAAATAGGTTATATGGTATGACGTTATAACGTATTACGTTATATGGTATGACCTTATAACGTATTACGTAATATGGGATGACGTTATAACGTATTACGTTATGTGGGAAGACGTTATAACGTATTGCGTTATATGGGATGACGTTATAACGTATTGCGTTATATGGGATGACGTTATAACGTATTACGTTATGTGGGATGACGTTATAACGAAATAGGTTATATGGTATGACGTTATAACGTATTGCGTTATATGGGATGACGTTATAACGTATTACGTTATGTGGGATGACGTTATAACGAAATAGGTTATGTGGTATGACGTTATAACGTATTACGTTATATCGTATGACGTTATAACGTATTACGTAATATGGGATGACGTTATAACGTATTACGTAATATGGGATGACGTTATAACGTATTACGTTATGTGGGACGACGTTATAACGTATTACGTTATGTGGGATGACGTTATAACGAAATAGGTTATATGGTATGACGTTATAACGTATTTCGTTATATGGTATAACGTTATAACGTAATAGGTTATATGGTATGACGCTATAACGAAATAGGTTATATGGTATGACGTTTTAACGTAATAGGTTATACGGTATGACGTAATACCTAATTACGTAATATGGGATGACGTTATAACGTATTACGTTATGTGGGACGACGTTATAACGTATTGCGTTATATGGGATGACGTTATAACATATTGCGTTATATGGGATGACGTTATAACGTATTACGTTATGTGGGATGACGTTATAACGAAATAGGTTATATGGTATGACGTTATAACGTATTACGTTATATGGTATGACGTTATAACGTATTACGTTATATGGGATGACGTTATAACGAAATAGGTTATGTGGTATGACGTTATAACGTATTGCGTTATGTGGGACGACGTTACAACGTATTGCGTTATATGGGATGACGTTATAACGTATTGCGTTATATGGGATGACGTTATAACGTATTACGTAATATGGGATGACGTTATAACGTATTACGTTATGTGGGACGACGTTATAACGTATTGCGTTATATGGGATGACGTTATAACGAAATAGGTTATATGGTATGACGTTATAACGTAATAGGTTATACGGTATGACGTAATACCTAATTACGTTATATGGCATGACGTTATAACGTAAATAGGTTATATGGTATGACGTTATACCGTATTACGTTATATGGGATGACGTTATAACGTATTACGTTATATGGCATGACGTTATAACGTATTTCGTAATATGGGATGACGTATAACGTATTACGTTATGTGGGACGACGTTATAACGTATTGCGTTATATGGTATGACGTTATAACATAATAGGTTATATGGTATGACGCTATAACGAAATAGGTGTTATGGTATGACGTTATAACGTAATAGGTTATACGGTAAGACGTAATACCTAATTACGTAATATGGGATGACGTTATAACGTATTACGTTATGTGGGACGACGTTATTAGGTATTGCGTTATATGGGATGACGTTATAACGAAATAGGTTATGTGGTATGACGTTATAACGTATTACGTTATATGGTATGACGTTATAACGTATTACGTAATATGGGATGACGTTATAACGTATTGCGTTATATGGGATGACGTTATAACGAAATAGGTTATATGGTATGACGTTATACCGTATTACGTTATATGGGATGACGTTATAACGTATTACGTTATGTGAGACGACGTTATAACGTATTGCGTTATATGGGATGACGTTATAACGTATTACGTTATATGGGATGACGTTATAACGTATTACGTTATGTGGGATGACGTTATAACGAAATAGGTTATATGGTATGACGTTATAACGTATTTCGTTATATGGTATGACGTTATAACGTAATAGGTTATATGGTATGACGCTATAACGAAATAGGTTATATGGTATGACGTTTTAACGTAATAGGTTATACGGTATGACGTAATACCTAATTACGTAATATGGGACGACGTTATAAGGAAATAGGTTATATGGTATGACGTTATAACGTATTACGTTATATTTTTATGACGTTATAACGAATTACGTAATATGGGATGACGTTATAACGTATTACGTTATGTGGGACGACGTTATAACGTATTGCGTTTTATGGGATGACGTTATAACGTATTGCGGTATATGGAATGACGTTATAACGTATTACGTTATGTGGGATGACGTTATAACGAAATAGGTTATATGGTATGACGTTATAACGTATTACGTTATATGGCATGACGTTATAACGTATTACGTAACATGGGATGACGTTATAACGTATTACGTTATGTGGGACGACGTTATAACGTATTGCGTTATATGGGATGACGTTATAACGTATTGCGTTATATGGTATGCCGTTATAACGTATTACGTTATATGGGATGGCGTTATAACGAAATAGGTTATGTGGTATGACGTTATAACGTATTACGTTATATGGTATGACGTTATAACGTATTACGTAATATGGGATGACGCTATAACGTATTACGTAATATGGGATGACGCTATAACGTATTACGTAATATGGGATGACGTTATAACGTATTACTTTATGTGGGACGACGTTATAACGTATTGCGTTATATGGGATGACCTTATAACGTATTACGTTATATGGGATGACGTTATAACGTAAATAGGTTATATGGTATGACGCTATACCGTATTACGTCGTATGGGATGACGTTATAACGTATTACGTTATATGGGATGACGTTATAACGTATTACGTTATATAGGATGACGTTATAAAGTATTTCGTTATATGGGATGACGTTATAACGTATTACGTAATATGGGATGACGTTATAACGTATTACGTTATGTGGGATGACGTTATAACGAAATAGGTTATATGGTATGACGTTATAACGTATTTCGTTATATGGTATGACGTTATAACGTATTACGTAATATGGGATGACGTTATAACGTATTACGTTATATGGGATGACGTTATAACGTATTTCGTTATATGGGATGACGTTATAACGTATTACGTAATATGGGATGACGTTATAACGTATTACGTTATGTGGGATGACGTTATAACGAAATAGGTTATATGGTATGACGTTATAACGTATTTCGTTATATGGTATGTCGTTATAACGTATTACGTAATATGGAATGACGTTATAACGTATTACGTTATATGGTATGACGTTATAACGTATTACGTTATATGGTATGACGTTGTAACGTATTGCGTTATATGGTATGACGTTATAACGTAATAGCTTATATGGTATGACGTTATAACGAAATAGGTTATATGGTATGACGTTATAACGTAATAGGTTATACGGTATGATGTAATACCTAATTACGTTATATGGCATGACGTTATAACGTAAATAGGAAATATGGTATGACGTTATACCGTATTACGTTATATGGGATGACGTTATAACGTATTGCGTTATATGGGATGACGTTATAACGTATTACGTTATGTGGGACGACGTTATAACGTATTGCGTTATATGGGATGACGTTATAACGTATTACGTTATATGGGATGACGTTATAACGTATTACGTTATATGGTATGCTGTTATAACGTATTACGTAATATGGGATGACGTTATAACGTATTACGTTATGTGGGACGACGATATAACGTATTGCGTTATATGGAATGACGTTATAACATATTGCGTTATATGGGATGACGTTATAACGTATTACGTTATGTGGGATGACGTTATAAGGAAATAGGTTATATGGTATGACGTTATAACGTATTACGTTATATGGAATGACGTTATAACGTATTACGTAATATGGAATGACGTTATAACGTATTACGTTATGTGGGACGACGTTATAACGTATTGCGTTATATGGGATGACGTTATAACGTATTACGTAATATGGGATGACGTTATAACGTATTACGTTATGTGGGACGACGTTATAACGTATTGCGTTATATGGGATGACGTTATAACATATTGCGTTATATGGGATGACGTTATAACGTATTACGTTATGTGGGATGACGTTATAACGAAATAGGTTATATGGTATGACGTTATAACGTATTACGTTATATGGTATGACGTTATAACGTATTACGTAATATGGGATGACGTTATAACGTATTACGTTATGTGGGACGACGTTATAACGAAATAGGTTATATGGTATGACGTTATAACGTATTACGTTATATGGTATGACGTTATAACGTATTACGTAATATGGGATGACGTTATAACGTATTACGTTATGTGGGACGACGTTATAACGTATTGCGTTTTATGGGATGACGTTATAACGTATTGCGATATATGGGATGACGTTATAACGTATTACGTTATGTGGGATGACGTTATAACGAAATAGGTTATATGGTATGACGTTATAACGTATTACGTTATATGGTATGACGTTATAACGTATTACGTAATATGGGATGACGTTATAACGTATTACGTTATGTGGGACGACGTTATACCGTATTGCGTTATATGGGATGACGTTATAACGTATTGCGTTATATGGTATGACGTTACAACGTACTACGTTATATGGGATGACGTTATAACGAAATAGGTTATGTGGTATGACGTTATAACGTATTACGTTATATGGTATGACGTTATAGCGTATTACGTAATATGGGATGACGTTATAACGAAATAGGTTATATGGTATGACGTTATAACGTAATAGGTTATACGGTATGATGTAATACCTAATTACGTTATATGGCATGACGTTATAACGTAAATAGGAAATATGGTATGACGTTATACCGTATTACGTTATATGGGATGACGTTATAACGTATTGCGTTATATGGGATGACGTTATAACGTATTACGTTATGTGGGACGACGTTATAACGTATTGCGTTATATGGGATGACGTTATAACGTATTACGTTATATGGGATGACGTTATAACGTATTACGTTATATGGTATGCTGTTATAACGTATTACGTAATATGGGATGACGTTATAACGTATTACGTTATGTGGGACGACGATATAACGTATTGCGTTATATGGAATGACGTTATAACATATTGCGTTATATGGGATGACGTTATAACGTATTACGTTATGTGGGATGACGTTATAAGGAAATAGGTTATATGGTATGACGTTATAACGTATTACGTTATATGGAATGACGTTATAACGTATTACGTAATATGGAATGACGTTATAACGTATTACGTTATGTGGGACGACGTTATAACGTATTGCGTTATATGGGATGACGTTATAACGTATTACGTAATATGGGATGACGTTATAACGTATTACGTTATGTGGGACGACGTTATAACGTATTGCGTTATATGGGATGACGTTATAACATATTGCGTTATATGGGATGACGTTATAACGTATTACGTTATGTGGGATGACGTTATAACGAAATAGGTTATATGGTATGACGTTATAACGTATTACGTTATATGGTATGACGTTATAACGTATTACGTAATATGGGATGACGTTATAACGTATTACGTTATGTGGGACGACGTTATAACGAAATAGGTTATATGGTATGACGTTATAACGTATTACGTTATATGGTATGACGTTATAACGTATTACGTAATATGGGATGACGTTATAACGTATTGCGTTATATGGGATGACGTTATAACGTATTGCGTTATATGGTATGACGTTACAACGTACTACGTTATATGGGATGACGTTATAACGAAATAGGTTATGTGGTATGACGTTATAACGTATTACGTTATATGGTATGACGTTATAGCGTATTACGTAATATGGGATGACGTTATAACGTATTACGTAATATGGGATGACGTTATAACGTATTACGTTATGTGGGACGACGTTATAACGTATTGCGTTATATGGTATGACGTTATAACGTATTACGTAATATTGGATGACGTTATAACGTATTGCGTTATATGGGATGACGTTATAACGTATTGCGTTATATGGTATGACGTTACAACGTACTACGTTATATTGGATGACGTTATAACGTGATAGGTTGTATGGTATGACGTTATAACGTAATAGGTTATATGGCATGACGTTATACCGAATTACGTTATGTGGTATGACGTTATAACGTATTACGTTATATGGGATGACGTTATAACGTATTTCGTTAAATGGGATGACGTTATAACGTATTACGTTATGTGGGACGACGTTATAACGTATAGCGTTATATGGGATGACGTTATAACGTAAATAGTTTATGTGGTATGACGTTATAACGTATTACGTTATATGGGATGACGTTATATCGAAATTGGTTATATTTTATGACGTTATAACGTAATAGGTTATATGACATGACGTTATACCGAATTACGTTATATGAGATGACGTTATAACGTATTACGTTATATGGGATGACGTTATAATGTATTACGTTATATGGGATGACGTTATAACGTAATACGTTATATGGTATGACGTTATAACGTAAATAGGTTATATGGTATGACGTTATAACGTATTACGTTATATGGTATTACGTTATAACGTAAATAGGTTATATGGTATGACGTTATACCGTATTACGTTATATGGGATGACGCTATAACGTGTTACGTAATATGGCATGACGTTATAACGTATTACGTTATATGGGATGACGCTATAACGTATTACGTAATATGGCATGACGTTATAACGTATTACGTTATGTGGGAAGACGTTATAACGTATTGCGTTATATGGGATGACGTTATAACGTATTACGTTATATGGGATGACGTTATAACGTATTACGTTATATGGGATGACGTTATACCGTATTACGTCATATGGGATGACGTTATAACGTATTAAGTTATATGGGATGACGTTATAACGTAATAGGTTATATGGTATGACGTTATACCGAATTACGTTATGTGGTATGACGTTATAACGTATTACGTTATATGGGATGACGTTATAACGTATTTCGTTAAATGGGATGACGTTATAACGTATTACGTAATATGGGATGACGTTATAACGTATTACGTTATGTGGGACGACGTTATAACGAAATAGGTTATATGGTATGACGTTATAACGTATTACGTTATATGGTATGACGTTATAACGTATTACGTAATATGGGATGACGTTATAACGTATGACGTTATGTGGGACGACGTTATAACGTATTGCGTTATATGGGATCACGTTAAAACGTATTGCGTTATATGGGATGACGTTACAACGTATTACGTTATGTGGGATGACGTTGTAACGAAATAGGTTATATGGTATGACGTTATAACGTATTACGTTATATGGTATGACGTTATAACGTATTACGTAATATGGGATGACGTTATAACGTATTACGTTATGTGGGATGACGTTATAACGAAATAGGTTATATGGTATGACGTTATAACGTATTACGTTATATGGTATGACGTTATAACGTATTACGTAATATGGGATGACGTTATAACGTATTACGTTATGTGGGACGACGTTATAACGAAATAGGTTATATGGTATGACGTTATAACGTATTACGTTATATGGTATGACGTTATAACGTATTACGTAATATGGGATGACGTTATAACGTATTACGTTATGTGGGACGACGTAATAACGTATTGCGTTTTATGGGATGACGATATAACGTATTGCGATATATGGGATGACGTTATAACGTATTACGTTATGTGGGATGACGTTATAACGAAATAGGTTATATGGTATGACGTTATAACGTATTACGTTATATGGTATGACGTTATAACGTATTACGTAATATGGGATGACGTTATAACGTATTACGTTATGTGGGACGACGTTATAACGTATTGCGTTATATGGGATGACGTTATAACGTATTGCGTTATATGGTATGACGTTACAACGTACTACGTTATATGGGATGACGTTATAACGAAATAGGTTATGTGGTATGACGTTATAACGTATTACGTTATATGGTATGACGTTATAGCGTATTACGTAATATGGGATGACGTTATAACGTATTACGTAATATGGGATGACGTTATAACGTATTACGTTATGTGGGACGACGCTATAACGTATTGCGTTATATGGGATGACGTTATAACGTATTACGTTATATGGGATGACGTTATATCGAAATTGGTTATATTTTATGACGTTATAACGTAATAGGTTATATGACATGACGTTATACCGAATTACGTTATATGAGATGACGTTATAACGTATTACGTTATATGGGATGACGTTATAATGTATTACGTTATATGGGATGACGTTATAACGAAATACGTTATATGGTATGACGTTATAACGTAAATAGGTTATATGGTATGACGTTATAACGTATTACGTTATATGGTATTACGTTATAACGTAAATAGGTTATATGGTATGACGTTATACCGTATTACGTTATATGGGATGACGCTATAACGTATTACGTAATATGGCATGACGTTATAACGTATTACGTTATATGGGCTGACGCTATAACGTATTACGTAATATGGCATGACGTTATAACGTATTACGTTATGTGGGACGACGTTATAACGTATTGCGTTATATGGGATGACGTTATAACGTATTACGTTATATGGGATGACGTTATAACGTATTACGTTATATGGGATGACGTTATAACGTATTGCGTTATATGGGATGACGTTATAACGTATTACGTTATATGGGATGACGTTATAACGTAAATAGGTTATATGGTATGACGTTATACCGTATTACGTCATATGGGATGCCGTTATAACGTATTAAGTTATATGGGATGACTTTATAACGTAATAGGTTATATGGTATGACGTTATACCGAATTACGTTATGTGGTATGACGTTATAACGAAATAGGTTATATGGTATGACGTTATAACGTATTACGTTATATGGTATGACGTTATAACGTATTACGTAATATGGGATGACGTTATAACGTATGACGTTATGTGGGACGACGTTATAACGTATTGCGTTATATGGGATGACGTTATAACGTATTGCGTTATATGGGATGACGTTATAACGTATTACGTTATGTGGGATGACGTTATAACGAAATAGGTTATATGGTATGACGTTATAACGTATTACGTTATATGGTATGACGTTATAACGTATTACGTAATATGGGATGACGTTATAACGTATTACGTTATATGGGATGACGTTATAACGTATTGCGTTATATGGGATGACGTTATAACGTATTACGTTATATGGGATGACGTTATAACGTAAATAGGTCATATGGTATGACGTTATACCGTATTACGTCATATGGGATGCCGTTATAACGTATTAAGTTATATGGGATGACTTTATAACGTAATAGGTTATATGGTATGACGTTATACCGAATTACGTTATGTGGTATGACGTTATAACGAAACAGGTTATATGGTATGACGTTATAACGTATTACGTTATATGGTATGACGTTATAACGTATTACGTAATATGGGATGACGTTATACCGTATTACGTTATATGGGATGACGCTATAACGTATTACGTAATATGGCATGACGTTATAACGTATTACGTTATATGGGATGACGCTATAACGTATTACGTAATATGGCATGACGTTATAACGTATTACGTTATGTGGGACGACGTTATAACGTATTGCGTTATATGGGATGACGTTATAACGTATTACGTTATATGGGATGACGTTATAACGTATTACGTTATATGGGATGACGTTATAACGTATTGCGTTATATGGGATGACGTTATAACGTATTACGTTATATGGGATGACGTTATAACGTAAATAGGTTATATGGTATGACGTTATACCGTATTACGTTATATGGGATGACGTTATAACGTATTTCGTTAAATGGGATGACTTTATAACGTATTACGTAATATGGGATGACGTTATAACGTATTACGTTATGTGGGATGACGTTATAACGAAATAGGTTATATGGTATGACGTTATAACGTATTACGTTATATGGTATGACGTTATAACGTATTACGTAATATGGGATGACGTTATAACGTATGACGTTATGTGGGACGACGTTATAACGTATTGCGTTATATGGGATGACGTTATAACGTATTGCGTTATATGGGATGACGTTATAACGTATTACGTTATGTGGGATGACGTTATAACGAAATAGGTTATATGGTATGACGTTATAACGTATTACGTTATATGGTATGACGTTATAACGTATTACGTAATATGGGATGACGTTATAACGTATTACGTTATGTGGGACGACGTTATAACGTATTGCGTTATATGGGATGACGTTATAACGTATTGCGTTATATGGTATGACGTTACAACGTACTACGTTATATGGGATGACGTTATAACGAAATAGGTTATGTGGTATGACGATATAACGTATTACGTTATATGGTATGACGTTATAGCGTATTAAGTTATATGGGATGACGTTATAACGTGATAGGTTGTATGGTATGACGTTATAACGTAATAGGTTATATGGTATGACGTTATACCGAATTACGTTATGTGGTATGACGTTATAACGTATTACGTTATATGGGATGACGTTATAACGTATTTCGTTCAATGGGATGACGTTATAACGTATTACGTAATATGGGATGACGTTATAACGTATTACGTTATGTGGGATGACGTTATAACGAAATAGGTTATATGGTATGACGTTATAACGTAGTACGTTATATGGTATGACGTTATAACGTATTACGTAATATGGGATGACGTTATAACTTATTACGTTATGTGGGACGACGTTATAACGTATAGCGTTATATGGGATGACGTTATAACGTATTACGTTATATGGGATGACGTTATAACGTATTACGTTATATGGGATGACGTTATAACGTAATTGGTTATATGGTATAACGTTATAACGTATTACGCTGTATGGTATGACTTTATAACGTAATAGGTTATATTTTATGACGTTATAACGTAATACGTTTTATGGTATGACGTTATAACGTAATACGTTATATGGTATGACGTTATAACGTAATACGTTATATGGTATGACGTTATAACGTAAATAGTTTATGTGGTATGACGTTTTAACGTATTACGTTATATGGTATGACGTTATAACGTATTACGTTATATGGGATGACGTTATATCGAAATTGGTTATATTTTATGACGTTATAACGTAATAGGTTATATGACATGACGTTATACCGAATTACGTTATATGAGATGACGTTATAACGTATTACGTTATATGGGATGACGTTATAATGTATTACGTTATATGGGATGACGTTATAACGAAATACGTTATATGGTATGACGTTCTAACGTAAATAGGTTATATGGTATGACGTTATAACGTATTACGTTATATAGTATTACGTTATAACATAAATAGGTTATATGGTATGACGTTATACCGTATTACGTTATATGGGATGACGCTATAACGTATTACGTAATATGGCATGACGTTATAACGTATTACGTTATATGGGATGACGCTATAACGTATTACGTAATATGGCATGACGTTATAACGTATTACGTTATGTGGGACGACGTTATAACGTATTGCGTTATATGGGATGACGTTATAACGTATTACGTTGTATGGGATGACGTTATAACGTATTACGTTATATGGGATGACGTTATAACGTATTGCGTTATATGGGATGACGTTATAACGTATTACGTTATATGGGATGACGTTATAACGTAAATAGGTTATATGGTATGACGTTATACCGTATTACGTCATATGGGATGCCGTTATAACGTATTAAGTTATATGGGATGACTTTATAACGTAATAGGTTATATGGTATGACGTTATACCGAATTACGTTATGTGGTATGACGTTATAACGTATTACGTTATATGGGATGACGTTATAACGTATTTCGTTAAATGGGATGACTTTATAACGTATTACGTAATATGGGATGACGTTATAACGTATTACGTTATGTGGGATGACGTTATAACGAAATAGGTTATATGGTATGACGTTATAACGTATTACGTTATATGGTATGACGTTATAACGTATTACGTAATATGGGATGACGTTATAACGTATGACGTTATGTGGGACGACGTTATAACGTATTGCGTTATATGGGATGACGTTATAACGTATTGCGTTATATGGGATGACGTTATAACGTATTACGTTATGTGGGATGACGTTATAACGAAATAGGTTATATGGTATGACGTTATAACGTATTACGTTATATGGTATGACGTTATAACGTATTACGTAATATGGGATGACGTTGTAACGTATTACGTTATGTGGGACGACGTTATAACGTATTGCGTTATATGGGATGACGTTATAACGTATTGCGTTATATGGTATGACGTTACAACGTACTACGTTATATGGGATGACGTTATAACGAAATAGGTTATGTGGTATGACGATATAACGTATTACGTTATATGGTATGACGTTATAGCGTATTACGTAATATGTGATGACGTTATAACGTATTACGTAATATGGGATGACGTTATAACGTATTACGTTATGTGGGACGACGTTATAACGTATTGCGTTATATGGGATGACGTTATAACGTATTACGTTATATGGGATGACGTTATAACGTAAATAGGTTATATGGTATGACGTTATACCGTATTACGTCATATGGGATGACGTTATAACGTATTAAGTTATATGGGATGACGTTATAACGTGATAGGTCGTATGGTATGACGTTATAACGTAATAGGTTATATGGTATGACGTTATACCGAATTACGTTATGTGGTATGACGTTATAACGTATTACGTTATATGGGATGACGTTATAACGTATTTCGTTAAATGGGATGAAGTTATAACGTATTACGTGATATGGGATGACGTTTTAACGTATTACGTTATGTGGGATGACGTTATAACGAAATAGGTTATATGGTATGACGTTATAACGTATTACGTTATATGGTATGACGTTATAACGTATTACGTAATATGGGATGACGTTATAACGTATGACGTTATGTGGGACGACGCTATAACGTATTGCGTTATATGGGATGACGTTATAACGTATTACGTTATATGGGATGACGTTATAACGTATTACGTTATATGGGATGACGTTATAACGTATTGCGTTATATGGGATGACGTTATAACGTATTACGTTATATGGGATGACGTTATAACGTAAATAGGTTATATGGTATGACGTTATACCGTATTACGTTATATGGGATGACGTTATAACGTATTTCGTTAAATGGGATGACTTTATAACGTATTACGTAATATGGGATGACGTTATAACGTATTACGTTATGTGGGATGACGTTATAACGAAATAGGTTATATGGTATGACGTTATAACGTATTACGTTATATGGTATGACGTTATAACGTATTACGTAATATGGGATGACGTTATAACGTATGACGTTATGTGGGACGACGTTATAACGTATTGCGTTATATGGGATGACGTTATAACGTATTGCGTTATATGGGATGACGTTATAACGTATTACGTTATGTGGGATGACGTTATAACGAAATAGGTTATATGGTATGACGTTATAACGTATTACGTTATATGGTATGACGTTATAACGTATTACGTAATATGGGATGACGTTATAACGTATTACGTTATGTGGGACGACGTTATAACGTATTGCGTTATATGGGATGACGTTATAACGTATTGCGTTATATGGTATGACGTTACAACGTACTACGTTATATGGGATGACGTTATAACGAAATAGGTTATGTGGTATGACGATATAACGTATTACGTTATATGGGATGACGTTATAACGTATTAAGTTATATGGGATGACGTTATAACGTGATAGGTTGTATGGTATGACGTTATAACGTAATAGGTTATATGGTATGACGTTATACCGAATTACGTTATGTGGTATGACGTTATAACGTATTACGTTATATGGGATGACGTTATAACGTATTTCGTTCAATGGGATGACGTTATAACGTATTACGTAATATGGGATGACGTTATAACGTATTACGTTATGTGGGATGACGTTATAACGAAATAGGTTATATGGTATGACGTTATAACGTAGTACGTTATATGGTATGACGTTATAACGTATTACGTAATATGGGATGACGTTATAACTTATTACGTTATGTGGGACGACGTTATAACGTATAGCGTTATATGGGATGACGTTATAACGTATTACGTTATATGGGATGACGTTATAACGTATTACGTTATATGGGATGACGTTATAACGTAATTGGTTATATGGTATAACGTTATAACGTATTACGCTGTATGGTATGACTTTATAACGTAATAGGTTATATTTTATGACGTTATAACGTAATACGTTTTATGGTATGACGTTATAACGTAATACGTTATATGGTATGACGTTATAACGTAATACGTTATATGGTATGACGTTATAACGTAAATAGTTTATGTGGTATGACGTTTTAACGTATTACGTTATATGGTATGACGTTATAACGTATTACGTTATATGGGATGACGTTATATCGAAATTGGTTATATTTTATGACGTTATAACGTAATAGGTTATATGACATGACGTTATACCGAATTACGTTATATGAGATGACGTTATAACGTATTACGTTATATGGGATGACGTTATAATGTATTACGTTATATGGGATGACGTTATAACGAAATACGTTATATGGTATGACGTTCTAACGTAAATAGGTTATATGGTATGACGTTATAACGTATTACGTTATATAGTATTACGTTATAACATAAATAGGTTATATGGTATGACGTTATACCGTAAATAGGTTATATGGTATGACGTTATACCGTATTACGTCATATGGGATGCCGTTATAACGTATTAAGTTATATGGGATGACTTTATAACGTAATAGGTTATATGGTATGACGTTATACCGAATTACGTTATGTGGTATGACGTTATAACGTATTACGTTATATGGGATGACGTTATAACGTATTTCGTTAAATGGGATGACTTTATAACGTATTACGTAATATGGGATGACGTTATAACGTATTACGTTATGTGGGATGACGTTATAACGAAATAGGTTATATGGTATGACGTTATAACGTATTACGTTATATGGTATGACGTTATAACGTATTACGTAATATGGGATGACGTTATAACGTATGACGTTATGTGGGACGACGTTATAACGTATTGCGTTATATGGGATGACGTTATAACGTATTGCGTTATATGGGATGACGTTATAACGTATTACGTTATGTGGGATGACGTTATAACGAAATAGGTTATATGGTATGACGTTATAACGTATTACGTTATATGGTATGACGTTATAACGTATTACGTAATATGGGATGACGTTGTAACGTATTACGTTATGTGGGACGACGTTATAACGTATTGCGTTATATGGGATGACGTTATAACGTATTGCGTTATATGGTATGACGTTACAACGTACTACGTTATATGGGATGACGTTATAACGAAATAGGTTATGTGGTATGACGATATAACGTATTACGTTATATGGTATGACGTTATAGCGTATTACGTAATATGTGATGACGTTATAACGTATTACGTAATATGGGATGACGTTATAACGTATTACGTTATGTGGGACGACGTTATAACGTAATGCGTTATATGGGATGACGTTATAACGTATTACGTTATATGGGATGACGTTATAACGTAAATAGGTTATATGGTATGACGTTATACCGTATTACGTCATATGGGATGACGTTATAACGTATTAAGTTATATGGGATGACGTTATAACGTGATAGGTCGTATGGTATGACGTTATAACGTAATAGGTTATATGGTATGACGTTATACCGAATTACGTTATGTGGTATGACGTTATAACGTATTACGTTATATGGGATGACGTTATAACGTATTTCGTTAAATGGGATGAAGTTATAACGTATTACGTGATATGGGATGACGTTTTAACGTATTACGTTATGTGGGATGACGTTATAACGAAATAGGTTATATGGTATGACGTTATAACGTATTACGTTATATGGTATGACGTTATAACGTATTACGTAATATGGGATGACGTTATAACGTATTACGTTATGTGGGACGACGTTATAACGTATAGCGTTATATGGTATGACGTTATAACGTATAGCGTTATATGGGATGACGTTATAACGTATTACGTTATATGGGATGACGTTATAACGTATTACGTTATATGGGATGACGTTATAACGTAATTGGTTATATGGTATAACGTTATAACGTATTACGCTGTATGGTATGACTTTATAACGTAATAGGTTATATGGTATGACGTTATAACGTAATACGTTATATGGTATGACGTTATAACGTAATACGTTATATGGTATGACGTTATAACGTAATACGTTATATGGTATGACGTTATAACGTAAATAGTTTATGTGGTATGACGTTATAACGTATTACGTTATATGGTATGACGTTATAACGTATTACGTTATATGGGATGACGTTATATCGAAATTGGTTATATTTTATGACGTTATAACGTAATAGGTTATATGACATGACGTTATACCGAATTACGTTATATGAGATGACGTTATAACGTATTACGTTATATGGGATGACGTTATAATGTATTACGTTATATGGGATGACGTTATAACGTAATACGTTATATGGTATGACGTTATAACGTAAATAGGTTATATGGTATGACGTTATAACGTATTACGTTATATGGTATTACGTTATAACGTAAATAGGTTATATGGTATGACGTTATACCGTATTACGTTATATGGGATGACGCTATAACGTATTACGTAATATGGCATGACGTTATAACGTATTACGTTATATGGGATGACGTTATAACGTATTACGTAATATGGCATGACGTTATAACGTATTACGTTATGTGGGACGACGTTATAACGTATTGCGTTATATGGGATGACGCTATAACGTATTACGTTATATGGGATTACGTTATAACGTATTACGTTATATGGGATGACGTTATACCGTATTACGTCATATGGGATGACGTTATAACGTATTAAGTTATATGGGATGACGTTATAACGTAATTGGTTATATGGTATAACGTTATAACGTATTACGCTGTATGGTATGACTTTATAACGTAATAGGTTATATGGTATGACGCTTTAACGTAATACGTTTTATGGTATGACGTTATAACGTAATACGTTATATGGTATGACGTTATAACGTAATACGTTATATGGTATGACGTTATAACGTAAATAGTTTATGTGGTATGACGTTATAACGTATTACGTTATATGGTATGACGTTATAACGTATTACGTTATATGGGATGACGTTATATCGAAATTGGTTATATTTTATGACGTTATAACGTAATAGGTTATATGACATGACGTTATACCGAATTACGTTATATGAGATGACGTTATAACGTATTACGTTATATGGGATGACGTTATAATGTATTACGTTATATGCTATGACGTTATAACGTATTACGTTATATGGTATTACGTTATAACGTAAATAGGTTATATGGTATGACGTTATACCGTATTACGTTATATGGGATGACGCTATAACGTATTACGTAATATGGCATGACGTTATAACGTATTACGTTATATGGGATGACGCTATAACGTATTACGTAATATGGCATGACGTTATAACGTATTACGTTATGTGGGACGACGTTATAACGTATTGCGTTATATGGGATGACGTTATAACGTATTACGTTATATGGGATGACGTTATAACGTATTACGTTATATGGGATGACGTTATAACGTATTGCGTTATATGGGATGACGTTATAACGTATTACGTTGTATGGGATGACGTTATAACGTAAATAGGTTATATGGTATGACGTTATACCGTATTACGTCATATGGGATGACGTTATAACGTATTAAGTTATATGGGATGACGTTATAACGTAATAGGTTATATGGTATGACGTTATACCGAATTACGTTATGTGGTATGACGTTATAACGTATTACGTTATATGGGATGACGTTATAACGTATTTCGTTAAATGGGATGACTTTATAACGTATTACGTAATATGGGATGACGTTATAACGTATTACGTTATGTGGGATGACGTTATAACGAAATAGGTTATATGGTATGACGTTATAACGTATTACGTTATATGGTATGACGTTATAACGTATTACGTAATATGGGATGACGTTATAACGTATGACGTTATGTGGGACGACGTTATAACGTATTGCGTTATATGGGATGACGTTATAACGTATTGCGTTATATGGGATGACGTTATAACGTATTACGTTATGTGGGATGACGTTATAACGAAATAGGTTATATGGTATGACGTTATAACGTATTACGTTATATGGTATGACGTTATAACGTATTACGTAATATGGGATGACGTTATAACGTATTACGTTATGTGGGACGACGTTATAACGTATTGCGTTATATGGGATGACGTTATAACGTATTGCGTTATATGGTATGACGTTACAACGTACTACGTTATATGGGATGACGTTATAACGAAATAGGTTATGTGGTATGACGATATAACGTATTACGTTATATGGTATGACGTTATAGCGTATTACGTAATATGTGATGACGTTATAACGTATTACGTAATATGGGATGACGTTATAACGTATTACGTTATGTGGGACGACGTTATAACGTATTGCGTTATATGGGATGACGTTATAACGTATTACGTTATATGGGATGACGTTATAACGTAAATAGGTTATATGGTATGACGTTATACCGTATTACGTCATATGGGATGACGTTATAACGTATTACGTTATGTGGGACGACGTTATAACGTATTGCGTTATATGGGATGACGTTATAACGTATTGCGTTATATGGTATGACGTTACAACGTACTACGTTATATGGGATGACGTTATAACGAAATAGGTTATGTGGTATGACGATATAACGTATTACGTTATATGAGATGACGTTATAACGTATTACGTTATATGGGATGACGTTATAATGTATTACGTTATATGGTATGACGTTATAACGTATTACGTTATATGGTATTACGTTATAACGTAAATAGGTTATATGGTATGACGTTATACCGTATTACGTTATATGGGATGACGTTATAACGTATTGCGTTATATGGGATGACGTTATAACGTATTACGTTATATGGGATGACGTTATAACGTAAATAGGTTATATGGTATGACGTTATACCGTATTACGTCATATGGGATGACGTTATAACGTATTAAGTTATATGGGATGACGTTATAACGTAATAGGTTATATGGTATGACGTTATACCGAATTACGTTATGTGGTATGACGTTATAACGTATTACGTTATATGGGATGACGTTATAACGTATTTCGTTAAATGGGATGACTTTATAACGTATTACGTAATATGGGATGACGTTATAACGTATTACGTTATGTGGGATGACGTTATAACGAAATAGGTTATATGGTATGACGTTATAACGTATTACGTTATATGGTATGACGTTATAACGTATTACGTAATATGGGATGACGTTATAACGTATGACGTTATGTGGGACGACGTTATAACGTATTGCGTTATATGGGATGACGTTATAACGTATTGCGTTATATGGGATGACGTTATAACGTATTACGTTATGTGGGATGACGTTATAACGAAATAGGTTATATGGTATGACGTTATAACGTATTACGTTATATGGTATGACGTTATAACGTATTACGTAATATGGGATGACGTTATAACGTATTACGTTATGTGGGACGACGTTATAACGTATTGCGTTATATGGGATGACGTTATAACGTATTGCGTTATATGGTATGACGTTACAACGTACTACGTTATATGGGATGACGTTATAACGAAATAGGTTATGTGGTATGACGATATAACGTATTACGTTATATGGTATGACGTTATAGCGTATTACGTAATATGTGATGACGTTATAACGTATTACGTAATATGGGATGACGTTATAACGTATTACGTTATGTGGGACGACGTTATAACGTATTGCGTTATATGGGATGACGTTATAACGTATTACGTTATATGGGATGACGTTATAACGTAAATAGGTTATATGGTATGACGTTATACCGTATTACGTCATATGGGATGACGTTATAACGTATTAAGTTATATGGGATGACGTTATAACGTGATAGGTCGTATGGTATGACGTTATAACGTAATAGGTTATATGGTATGACGTTATACCGAATTACGTTATGTGGTATGACGTTATAACGTATTACGTTATATGGGATGACGTTATAACGTATTTCGTTAAATGGGATGAAGTTATAACATATTACGTGATATGGGATGACGTTTTAACGTATTACGTTATGTGGGATGACGTTATAACGAAATAGGTTATATGGTATGACGTTATAACGTATTACGTTATATGGTATGACGTTATAACGTATTACGTTATATGGGATGACGTTATAACGTATTACGTTATATGGGATGACGTTATAACGTAAATAGGTTATATGGGATGACGTTATAACGTATTTCGTTATATGGGATGACGTTATAACGTATTACGTTATATGGGATGACGTTATAACGTAATTGGTTATATGGTATAACGTTATAACGCATTACGCTGTATGGTATGACTTTATAACGTAATAGGTTATATGGTATGACGTTATAACGTAATACGTTATATGGTATGACGTTATAACGTAATACGTTATATGGTATGACGTTAGAACGTAATACGTTATATGGTATGACGTTATAACGTAAATAGTTTATGTGGTATGACGTTATAACGTATTACGTTATATGGTATGACGTTATAACGTATTACGTTATATGGGATGACGTTATATCGAAATTGGTTATATTTTATGACGTTATAACGTAATAGGTTATATGACATGACGTTATACCGAATTACGTTATATGAGATGACGTTATAACGTATTACGTTATATGGGATGACGTTATAATGTATTACGTTATAACGTAATACGTTATATGGTATGACGTTATAACGTAAATAGGTTATATGGTATGACGTTATAACGTATTACGTTATATGGGATGACGTTATAACGTATTACGTTATATGGGATGACGTTATAACGTAATTGGTTATATGGTATAACGTTATAACGTATTACGCTGTATGGTATGACTTTATAACGTAATAGGTTATATTTTATGACGTTATAACGTAATACGTTTTATGGTATGACGTTATAACGTAATACGTTATATGGTATGACGTTATAACGTAATACGTTATATGGTATGACGTTATAACGTAAATAGTTTATGTGGTATGACGTTTTAACGTATTACGTTATATGGTATGACGTTATAACGTATTACGTTATATGGGATGACGTTATATCGAAATTGGTTATATTTTATGACGTTATAACGTAATAGGTTATATGACATGACGTTATACCGAATTACGTTATATGAGATGACGTTATAACGTATTACGTTATATGGGATGACGTTATAATGTATTACGTTATATGGGATGACGTTATAACGAAATACGTTATATGGTATGACGTTCTAACGTAAATAGGTTATATGGTATGACGTTATAACGTATTACGTTATATAGTATTACGTTATAACATAAATAGGTTATATGGTATGACGTTATACCGTATTACGTTATATGGGATGACGCTATAACGTATTACGTAATATGGCATGACGTTATAACGTATTACGTTATATGGGATGACGCTATAACGTATTACGTAATATGGCATGACGTTATAACGTATTACGTTATGTGGGACGACGTTATAACGTATTGCGTTATATGGGATGACGTTATAACGTATTACGTTGTATGGGATGACGTTATAACGTATTACGTTATATGGGATGACGTTATAACGTATTGCGTTATATGGGATGACGTTATAACGTATTACGTTATATGGGATGACGTTATAACGTAAATAGGTTATATGGTATGACGTTATACCGTATTACGTCATATGGGATGCCGTTATAACGTATTAAGTTATATGGGATGACTTTATAACGTAATAGGTTATATGGTATGACGTTATACCGAATTACGTTATGTGGTATGACGTTATAACGTATTACGTTATATGGGATGACGTTATAACGTATTTCGTTAAATGGGATGACTTTATAACGTATTACGTAATATGGGATGACGTTATAACGTATTACGTTATGTGGGATGACGTTATAACGAAATAGGTTATATGGTATGACGTTATAACGTATTACGTTATATGGTATGACGTTATAACGTATTACGTAATATGGGATGACGTTATAACGTATGACGTTATGTGGGACGACGTTATAACGTATTGCGTTATATGGGATGACGTTATAACGTATTGCGTTATATGGGATGACGTTATAACGTATTACGTTATGTGGGATGACGTTATAACGAAATAGGTTATATGGTATGACGTTATAACGTATTACGTTATATGGTATGACGTTATAACGTATTACGTAATATGGGATGACGTTGTAACGTATTACGTTATGTGGGACGACGTTATAACGTATTGCGTTATATGGGATGACGTTATAACGTATTGCGTTATATGGTATGACGTTACAACGTACTACGTTATATGGGATGACGTTATAACGAAATAGGTTATGTGGTATGACGATATAACGTATTACGTTATATGGTATGACGTTATAGCGTATTACGTAATATGTGATGACGTTATAACGTATTACGTAATATGGGATGACGTTATAACGTATTACGTTATGTGGGACGACGTTATAACGTATTGCGTTATATGGGATGACGTTATAACGAATTACGTTATATGGGATGACGTTATAACGTAAATAGGTTATATGGTATGACGTTATACCGTATTACGTCATATGGGATGACGTTATAACGTATTAAGTTATATGGGATGACGTTATAACGTGATAGGTCGTATGGTATGACGTTATAACGTAATAGGTTATATGGTATGACGTTATACCGAATTACGTTATGTGGTATGACGTTATAACGTATTACGTTATATGGGATGACGTTATAACGTATTTCGTTAAATGGGATGAAGTTATAACGTATTACGTGATATGGGATGACGTTTTAACGTATTACGTTATGTGGGATGACGTTATAACGAAATAGGTTATATGGTATGACGTTATAACGTATTACGTTATATGGTATGACGTTATAACGTATTACGTAATATGGGATGACGTTATAACGTATTACGTTATGTGGGACGACGTTATAACGTATAGCGTTATATGGTATGACGTTATAACGTATAGCGTTATATGGGATGACGTTATAACGTATTACGTTATATGGGATGACGTTATATCGAAATTGGTTATATTTTATGACGTTATAACGTAATAGGTTATATGACATGACGTTATACCGAATTACGTTATATGAGATGACGTTATAACGTATTACGTTATATGGGATGACGTTATAATGTATTACGTTATATGGTATGACGTTAGAACGTAATACGTTATATGGTATGACGTTATAACGTAAATAGTTTATGTGGTATGACGTTATAACGTATTACGTTATATGGTATGACGTTATAACGTATTACGTTATATGGGATGACGTTATATCGAAATTGGTTATATTTTATGACGTTATAACGTAATAGGTTATATGACATGACGTTATACCGAATTACGTTATATGAGATGACGTTATAACGTATTACGTTATATGGGATGACGTTATAATGTATTACGTTATAACGTAATACGTTATATGGTATGACGTTATAACGTAAATAGGTTATATGGTATGACGTTATAACGTATTACGTTATATGGGATGACGTTATAACGTATTACGTTATATGGGATGACGTTATAACGTAATTGGTTATATGGTATAACGTTATAACGTATTACGCTGTATGGTATGACTTTATAACGTAATAGGTTATATTTTATGACGTTATAACGTAATACGTTTTATGGTATGACGTTATAACGTAATACGTTATATGGTATGACGTTATAACGTAATACGTTATATGGTATGACGTTATAACGTAAATAGTTTATGTGGTATGACGTTTTAACGTATTACGTTATATGGTATGACGTTATAACGTATTACGTTATATGGGATGACGTTATATCGAAATTGGTTATATTTTATGACGTTATAACGTAATAGGTTATATGACATGACGTTATACCGAATTACGTTATATGAGATGACGTTATAACGTATTACGTTATATGGGATGACGTTATAATGTATTACGTTATATGGGATGACGTTATAACGAAATACGTTATATGGTATGACGTTCTAACGTAAATAGGTTATATGGTATGACGTTATAACGTATTACGTTATATAGTATTACGTTATAACATAAATAGGTTATATGGTATGACGTTATACCGTATTACGTTATATGGGATGACGCTATAACGTATTACGTAATATGGCATGACGTTATAACGTATTACGTTATATGGGATGACGCTATAACGTATTACGTAATATGGCATGACGTTATAACGTATTACGTTATGTGGGACGACGTTATAACGTATTGCGTTATATGGGATGACGTTATAACGTATTACGTTGTATGGGATGACGTTATAACGTATTACGTTATATGGGATGACGTTATAACGTATTGCGTTATATGGGATGACGTTATAACGTATTACGTTATATGGGATGACGTTATAACGTAAATAGGTTATATGGTATGACGTTATACCGTATTACGTCATATGGGATGCCGTTATAACGTATTAAGTTATATGGGATGACTTTATAACGTAATAGGTTATATGGTATGACGTTATACCGAATTACGTTATGTGGTATGACGTTATAACGTATTACGTTATATGGGATGACGTTATAACGTATTTCGTTAAATGGGATGACTTTATAACGTATTACGTAATATGGGATGACGTTATAACGTATTACGTTATGTGGGATGACGTTATAACGAAATAGGTTATATGGTATGACGTTATAACGTATTACGTTATATGGTATGACGTTATAACGTATTACGTAATATGGGATGACGTTATAACGTATGACGTTATGTGGGACGACGTTATAACGTATTGCGTTATATGGGATGACGTTATAACGTATTGCGTTATATGGGATGACGTTATAACGTATTACGTTATGTGGGATGACGTTATAACGAAATAGGTTATATGGTATGACGTTATAACGTATTACGTTATATGGTATGACGTTATAACGTATTACGTAATATGGGATGACGTTGTAACGTATTACGTTATGTGGGACGACGTTATAACGTATTGCGTTATATGGGATGACGTTATAACGTATTGCGTTATATGGTATGACGTTACAACGTACTACGTTATATGGGATGACGTTATAACGAAATAGGTTATGTGGTATGACGATATAACGTATTACGTTATATGGTATGTCGTTATAGCGTATTACGTAATATGTGATGACGTTATAACGTATTACGTAATATGGGATGACGTTATAACGTATTACGTTATGTGGGACGACGTTATAACGTATTGCGTTATATGGGATGACGTTATAACGTATTACGTTATATGGGATGACGTTATAACGTAAATAGGTTATATGGTATGACGTTATACCGTATTACGTCATATGGGATGACGTTATAACGTATTAAGTTATATGGGATGACGTTATAACGTGATAGGTCGTATGGTATGACGTTATAACGTAATAGGTTATATGGTATGACGTTATACCGAATTACGTTATGTGGTATGACGTTATAACGTATTACGTTATATGGGATGACGTTATAACGTATTTCGTTAAATGGGATGAAGTTATAACGTATTACGTGATATGGGATGACGTTTTAACGTATTACGTTATGTGGGATGACGTTATAACGAAATAGGTTATATGGTATGACGTTATAACGTATTACGTTATATGGTATGACGTTATAACGTATTACGTAATATGGGATGACGTTATAACGTATTACGTTATGTGGGACGACGTTATAACGTATAGCGTTATATGGTATGACGTTATAACGTATAGCGTTATATGGGATGACGTTATAACGTATTACGTTATATGGGATGACGTTATATCGAAATTGGTTATATTTTATGACGTTATAACGTAATAGGTTATATGACATGACGTTATACCGAATTACGTTATATGAGATGACGTTATAACGTATTACGTTATATGGGATGACGTTATAATGTATTACGTTATATGGGATGACGTTATAACGTAATACGTTATATGGTATGACGTTATAACGTAAATAGGTTATATGGTATGACGTTATAACGTATTACGTTATATGGTATTACGTTATAACGTAAATAGGTTATATGGTATGACGTTATACCGTATTACGTTATATGGGATGACGCTATAACGTATTACGTAATATGGCATGACGTTATAACGTATTACGTTATATGGGATGACGTTATAACGTATTACGTAATATGGCATGACGTTATAACGTATTACGTTATGTGGGACGACGTTATAACGTATTGCGTTATATGGGATGACGTTATAACGTATTACGTTATATGGGATTACGTTATAACGTATTACGTTATATGGGATGACGTTATACCGTATTACGTCATATGGGATGACGTTATAACGTATTAAGTTATATGGGATGACGTTATAACGTAATTGGTTATATGGTATAACGTTATAACGTATTACGCTGTATGGTATGACTTTATAACGTAATAGGTTATATGGTATGACGCTTTAACGTAATACGTTTTATGGTATGACGTTATAACGTAATACGTTATATGGTATGACGTTATAACGTAATACGTTATATGGTATGACGTTATAACGTAAATAGTTTATGTGGTATGACGTTATAACGTATTACGTTATATGGTATGACGTTATAACGTATTACGTTATATGGGATGACGTTATATCGAAATTGGTTATATTTTATGACGTTATAACGTAATAGGTTATATGACATGACGTTATACCGAATTACGTTATATGAGATGACGTTATAACGTATTACGTTATATGGGATGACGTTATAATGTATTACGTTATATGGTATGACGTTATAACGTATTACGTTATATGGTATTACGTTATAACGTAAATAGGTTATATGGTATGACGTTATACCGTATTACGTTATATGGGATGACGCTATAACGTATTACGTAATATGGCATGACGTTATAACGTATTACGTTATATGGGATGACGCTATAACGTATTACGTAATATGGCATGACGTTATAACGTATTACGTTATGTGGGACGACGTTATAACGTATTGCGTTATATGGGATGACGTTATAACGTATTACGTTATATGGGATGACGTTATAACGTATTACGTTATATGGGATGACGTTATAACGTATTGCGTTATATGGGATGACGTTATAACGTATTACGTTATATGGGATGACGTTATAACGTAAATAGGTTATATGGTATGACGTTATACCGTATTACGTCATATGGGATGACGTTATAACGTATTAAGTTATATGGGATGACGTTATAACGTAATAGGTTATATGGTATGACGTTATACCGAATTACGTTATGTGGTATGACGTTATAACGTATTACGTTATATGGGATGACGTTATAACGTATTTCGTTAAATGGGATGACTTTATAACGTATTACGTAATATGGGATGACGTTATAACGTATTACGTTATGTGGGATGACGTTATAACGAAATAGGTTATATGGTATGACGTTATAACGTATTACGTTATATGGTATGACGTTATAACGTATTACGTAATATGGGATGACGTTATAACGTATGACGTTATGTGGGACGACGTTATAACGTATTGCGTTATATGGGATGACGTTATAACGTATTGCGTTATATGGGATGACGTTATAACGTATTACGTTATGTGGGATGACGTTATAACGAAATAGGTTATATGGTATGACGTTATAACGTATTACGTTATATGGTATGACGTTATAACGTATTACGTAATATGGGATGACGTTATAACGTATTACGTTATGTGGGACGACGTTATAACGTATTGCGTTATATGGGATGACGTTATAACGTATTGCGTTATATGGTATGACGTTACAACGTACTACGTTATATGGGATGACGTTATAACGAAATAGGTTATGTGGTATGACGATATAACGTATTACGTTATATGGTATGACGTTATAGCGTATTACGTAATATGTGATGACGTTATAACGTATTACGTAATATGGGATGACGTTATAACGTATTACGTTATGTGGGACGACGTTATAACGTATTGCGTTATATGGGATGACGTTATAACGTATTACGTTATATGGGATGACGTTATAACGTAAATAGGTTATATGGTATGACGTTATACCGTATTACGTCATATGGGATGACGTTATAACGTATTACGTTATGTGGGACGACGTTATAACGTATTGCGTTATATGGGATGACGTTATAACGTATTGCGTTATATGGTATGACGTTACAACGTACTACGTTATATGGGATGACGTTATAACGAAATAGGTTATGTGGTATGACGATATAACGTATTACGTTATATGAGATGACGTTATAACGTATTACGTTATATGGGATGACGTTATAATGTATTACGTTATATGGTATGACGTTATAACGTATTACGTTATATGGTATTACGTTATAACGTAAATAGGTTATATGGTATGACGTTATACCGTATTACGTTATATGGGATGACGTTATAACGTATTGCGTTATATGGGATGACGTTATAACGTATTACGTTATATGGGATGACGTTATAACGTAAATAGGTTATATGGTATGACGTTATACCGTATTACGTCATATGGGATGACGTTATAACGTATTAAGTTATATGGGATGACGTTATAACGTAATAGGTTATATGGTATGACGTTATACCGAATTACGTTATGTGGTATGACGTTATAACGTATTACGTTATATGGGATGACGTTATAACGTATTTCGTTAAATGGGATGACTTTATAACGTATTACGTAATATGGGATGACGTTATAACGTATTACGTTATGTGGGATGACGTTATAACGAAATAGGTTATATGGTATGACGTTATAACGTATTACGTTATATGGTATGACGTTATAACGTATTACGTAATATGGGATGACGTTATAACGTATGACGTTATGTGGGACGACGTTATAACGTATTGCGTTATATGGGATGACGTTATAACGTATTGCGTTATATGGGATGACGTTATAACGTATTACGTTATGTGGGATGACGTTATAACGAAATAGGTTATATGGTATGACGTTATGACGTATTACGTTATATGGTATGACGTTATAACGTATTACGTAATATGGGATAACGTTATAACGTATTACGTTATGTGGGACGACGTTATAACGTATTGCGTTATATGGGATGACGTTATAACGTATTGCGTTATATGGTATGACGTTACAACGTACTACGTTATATGGGATGACGTTATAACGAAATAGGTTATGTGGTATGACGATATAACGTATTACGTTATATGGTATGACGTTATAGCGTATTACGTAATATGTGATGACGTTATAACGTATTACGTAATATGGGATGACGTTATAACGTATTACGTTATGTGGGACGACGTTATAACGTATTGCGTTATATGGGATGACGTTATAACGTATTACGTTATATGGGATGACGTTATAACGTAAATAGGTTATATGGTATGACGTTATACCGTATTACGTCATATGGGATGACGTTATAACGTATTAAGTTATATGGGATGACGTTATAACGTGATAGGTCGTATGGTATGACGTTATAACGTAATAGGTTATATGGTATGACGTTATACCGAATTACGTTATGTGGTATGACGTTATAACGTATTACGTTATATGGGATGACGTTATAACGTATTTCGTTAAATGGGATGAAGTTATAACATATTACGTGATATGGGATGACGTTTTAACGTATTACGTTATGTGGGATGACGTTATAACGAAATAGGTTATATGGTATGACGTTATAACGTATTACGTTATATGGTATGACGTTATAACGTATTACGTTATATGGGATGACGTTATAACGTATTACGTTATATGGGATGACGTTATAACGTAAATAGGTTATATGGGATGACGTTATAACGTATTTCGTTATATGGGATGACGTTATAACGTATTACGTTATATGGGATGACGTTATAACGTAATTGGTTATATGGTATAACGTTATAACGCATTACGCTGTATGGTATGACTTTATAACGTAATAGGTTATATGGTATGACGTTATAACGTAATACGTTATATGGTATGACGTTATAACGTAATACGTTATATGGTATGACGTTAGAACGTAATACGTTATATGGTATGACGTTATAACGTAAATAGTTTATGTGGTATGACGTTATAACGTATTACGTTATATGGTATTACGTTATAACGTAAATAGGTTATATGGTATGACGTTATACCGTATTACGTTATATGGGATGACGCTATAACGTATTACGTAATATGGCATGACGTTATAACGTATTACGTTATATGGGATGACGCTATAACGTATTACGTTATATGGGATGACGTTATAATGTATTACGTTATAACGTAATACGTTATATGGTATGACGTTATAACGTAAATAGGTTATATGGTATGACGTTATAACGTATTACGTTATATGGTATTACGTTATAACGTAATAGGTTATATGACATGACGTTATACCGAATTACGTTATATGAGATGACGTTATAACGTATTACGTTATATGGGATGACGTTATAATGTATTACGTTATAACGTAATACGTTATATGGTATGACGTTATAACGTAAATAGGTTATATGGTATGACGTTATAACGTATTACGTTATATGGTATTACGTTATAACGTAAATAGGTTATATGGTATGACGTTATACCGTATTACGTTATATGGGATGACGCTATAACGTATTACGTAATATGGCATGACGTTATAACGTATTACGTTATATGGGATGACGCTATAACGTATTACGTAATATGGCATGACGTTATAACGTATTACGTTATGTGGGACGACGTTATAACGTATTGCGTTATATGGGATGACGTTATAACGTATTACGTTATATGGGATTACGTTATAACGTATTACGTTATATGGGATGACGTTATACCGTATTACGTCATATGGGATGACGTTATAACGTATTAAGTTATATGGGATGACGTTATAACGTAATTGGTTATATGGTATAACGTTATAACGTATTACGCTGTATGGTATGACTTTATAACGTAATAGGTTATATGGTATGACGTTATAACGTAATACGTTTTATGGTATGACGTTATAACGTAATACGTTATATGGTATGACGTTATAACGTAATACGTTATATGGTATGACGTTATAACGTAAATAGTTTATGTGGTATGACGTTATAACGTATTACGTTATATGGTATGACGTTATAACGTATTACGTTATATGGGATGACGTTATATCGAAATTGGTTATATTTTATGACGTTATAACGTAATAGGTTATATGACATGACGTTATACCGAATTACGTTATATGGGATGACGTTATAACGTAATACGTTATATGGTATGACGTTATAACGTAAATAGGTTATATGGTATGACGTTATAACGTATTACGTTATATGGTATTACGTTATAACGTAAATAGGTTATATGGTATGACGTTATACCGTATTACGTTATATGGGATGACGCTATAACGTATTACGTAATATGGCATGACGTTATAACGTATTACGTTATATGGGATGACGCTATAACGTATTACGTAATATGGCATGACGTTATAACGTATTACGTTATGTGGGACGACGTTATAACGTATTGCGTTATATGGGATGACGTTATAACGTATTACGTTATATGGGATGACGTTATAACGTATTACGTTATATGGGATGACGTTATAACGTATTGCGTTATATGGGATGACGTTATAACGTATTACGTTATATGGGATGACGTTATAACGTAAATAGGTTATATGGTATGACGTTATACCGTATCACGTCATATGGGATGACGTTATAACGTATTAAGTTATATGGGATGACGTAATAACGTAATAGGTTATATGGTATGACGTTATACCGAATTACGTTATGTGGTATGACGTTATAACGTATTACGTTATATGGGATGACGTTATAACGTATTTCGTTAAATGGGATGACTTTATAACGTATTACGTAATATGGGATGACGTTATAACGTATTACGTTATGTGGGATGACGTTATAAAGAAATAGGTTATATGGTATGACGTTATAACGTATTACGTAATATGGTATGACGTTATAACGTATTACGTAATATGGAATGACGTTATAACGTATTACGTTATATGGTATGACGTTATAACGTATTACGTTATATGGTATGACGTTGTAACGTATTGCGTTATATGGTATGACGTTATAACGTAATAGCTTATATGGTATGACGTTATAGCGTATTACGTAATATGTGATGACGTTATAACGTATTACGTAATATGGGATGACGTTATAACGTATTACGTTATGTGGGACGACGTTATAACGTATTGCGTTATATGGGATGACGTTATAACGTATTACGTTATATGGGATGACGTTATAACGTAAATAGGTTATATGGTATGACGTTATACCGTATTACGTCATATGGGATGACGTTATAACGTATTAAGTTATATGGGATGACGTTATAACGTGATAGGTCGTATGGTATGACGTTATAACGTAATAGGTTATATGGTATGACGTTATACCGAATTACGTTATATGGGATGACGCTATAACGTATTACGTAATATGGCATGACGTTATAACGTATTACGTTATATGGGATGACGCTATAACGTATTACGTAATATGGCATGACGTTATAACGTATTACGTTATGTGGGACGACGTTATAACGTATTGCGTTATATGGGATGACGTTATAACGTATTACGTTATATGGGATGACGTTATAACGTATTACGTTATATGGGATGACGTTATAACGTATTGCGTTATATGGGATGACGTTATAACGTATTACGTTATATGGGATGACGTTATAACGTAAATAGGTTATATGGTATGACGTTATACCGTATTACGTCATATGGGATGACGTTATAACGTATTAAGTTATATGGGATGACGTTATAACGTAATAGGTTATATGGTATGACGTTAAACCGAATTACGTTATGTGGTATGACGTTATAACGTATTACGTTATATGGGATGACGTTATAACGTATTTCGTTAAATGGGATGACTTTATAACGTATTACGTAATATGGGATGACGTTATAACGTATTACGTTATGTGGGATGACATTATAACGAAATAGGTTATATGGTATGACGTTATAACGTATTACGTTATATGGTATGACGTTATAACGTATTACGTAATATGGGATGACGTTATAACGTATTACGTAATATGGGATGACGTTATAACGTATTACGTTATGTGGGACGACGTTATAACGTATTGCGTTATATGGGATGACGTTATATGGGATGACGTTATAACGTAAATAGGTTATATGGTATGACGTTATACCGTATTACGTCATATGGGATGACGTTATAACGTATTAAGTTATATGGGATGACGTTATAACGTGATAGGTCGTATGGTATGACGTTATAACGTAATAGGTTATATGGTATGACGTTATACCGAATTACGTTATGTGGTATGACGTTATAACGTATTACGTTATATGGGATGACGTTATAACGTATTTCGTTAAATGGGATGAAGTTATAACATATTACGTGATATGGGATGACGTTTTAACGTATTACGTTATGTGGGATGACGTTATAACGACATAGGTTATATGGTATGACGTTATAACGTATTACGTTATATGGTATGACGTTATAACGTATTACGTAATATGGGATGACGTTATAACGTATTACGTTATGTGGGACGACGTTATAACGTATAGCGTTATATGGGATGACGTTATAACGTATAGCGTTATATGGGATGACGTTATAACGTATTACGTTATATGGGATGACGTTATAACGTATTACGTTATATGGGATGACGTTATAACGTAATTGGTTATATGGTATAACGTTATAACGTATTACGCTGTATGGTATGACTTTATAACGTAATACGTTATATGGTATGACGTTATAACGTAATACGTTATATGGTATGACGTTATAACGTAATACGTTATATGGTATGACGTTATAACGTAATACGTTATATGGTATGACGTTATAACGTAAATAGTTTATGTTTTATGACGTTATAACGTATTACGTTATATGGTATGACGTTATAACGTATTACGTTATATGGGATGACGTTATATCGAAATTGGTTATATTTTATGACGTTATAACGTAATAGGTTATATGACATGACGTTATACCGAATTACGTTATATGAGATGACGTTATAACGTATTACGTTATATGGGATGACGTTATAATGTATTACGTTATATGGGATGACGTTATAACGTAATACGTTATATGGTATGACGTTATAACGTAAATAGGTTATATGGTATGACGTTATAACGTACTACGTTATATGGTATTACGTTATAACGTAAATAGGTTATATGGTATGACGTTATACCGTATTACGTTATATGGGATGACGCTATAACGTATTACGTAATATGGCATGACGTTATAACGTATTACGTTATATGGGATGACGCTATAACGTATTACGTAATATGGCATGACGTTATAACGTATTACGTTATGTGGGAAGACGTTATAACGTATTGCGTTATATGGGATGACGTTATAACGTATTACGTTATATGGGATGACGTTATAACGTATTACGTTATATGGGATGACGTTATACCGTATTACGTCATATGGGATGACGTTATAACGTATTAAGTTATATGGGATGACGTTATAACGTAATTGGTTATATGGTATAACGTTATAACGTATTACGCTGTATGGTATGACTTTATAACGTAATAGGTTATATGGTATGACGTTATAACGTAATACGTTTTATGGTATGACGTTATAACGTAATACGTTATATGGTATGACGTTATAACGTAATACGTTATATGGTATGACGTTATAACGTAAATAGTTTATGTGGTATGACGTTATAACGTATTACGTTATATGGTATGACGTTATAACGTATTACGTTATATGGGATGACGTTATATCGAAATTGGTTATATTTTATGACGTTATAACGTAATAGGTTATATGACATGACGTTATACCGAATTACGTTATATGAGATGACGTTATAACGTATTACGTTATATGGGATGACGTTATAATGTATTACGTTATATGGGATGACGTTATAACGAAATACGTTATATGGTATGACGTTATAACGTAAATAGGTTATATGGTATGACGTTATAACGTATTACGTTATATGGTATTACGTTACAACGTAAATAGGTTATATGGTATGACGTTATACCGTATTACGTTATATGGGATGACGCTATAACGTATTACGTAATATGGCATGACGTTATAACGTATTACGTTATATGGGATGACGCTATAACGTATTACGTAATATGGCATGACGTTATAACGTATTACGTTATGTGGGACGACGTTATAACGTATTGCGTTATATGGGATGACGTTATAACGTATTACGTTATATGGGATGACGTTATAACGTATTACGTTATATGGGATGACGTTATAACGTATTGCGTTATATGGGATGACGTTATAACGTATTACGTTATATGGGATGACGTTATAACGTAAATAGGTTATATGGTATGACGTTATACCGTATTACGTCATATGGGATGACGTTATAACGTATTAAGTTATATGGGATGACGTTATAACGTAATAGGTTATATGGTATGACGTTATACCGAATTACGTTATGTGGTATGACGTTATAACGTATTACGTTATATGGGATGACGTTATAACGTATTTCGTTAAATGGGATGACTATATAACGTATTACGTAATATGGGATGACGTTATAACGTATTACGTTATGTGGGATGACGTTATAACGAAATAGGTTATATGGTATGACGTTATAACGTATTACGTTATATGGTATGACGTTATATCGTATTACGTAATATGGGATGACGTTATAACGTATTACGTAATATGGCATGACGTTATAACGTATTACGTTATGTGGGACGACGTTATAACGTATTACGTTATATGGGATGACGTTATAACGTATTACGTTATATGGGATGACGTTATGACGTATTACGTTATATGGGATGACGTTATAACGTATTGCGTTATATGGGATGACGTTATAACGTATTACGTTATATGGGATGACGCTATAACGTAAATAGGTTATATGGTATGACGTTAGACCGTATTACGTCATATGGGATGACGTTATAACGTATTAAGTTATATGGCATGACGTTATAACGTAATAGGTTATATGGTATGACGTTATACCGAATTACGTTATGTGGTATGACGTTTTAACGAAATAGGTTATATGGTATGACGTTATAACGTATTACGTTATATGGTATGACGTTATAACGTATTACGTAATATGGGATGACGTTATAACGTATGACGTTATGTGGGACGACGTTATAACGTATTGCGTTATGTGGGACGACGTTATAACGTATTGCGTTATATGGGATGACGTTATAACGTATTACGTTATATGGGATGACGTTATAACGTAAATAGGTTATATGGTATGACGTTATACCGTATTACGTCATATGGGATGACGTTATAACGTATTAAGTTATATGGGATGACGTTATAACGTAATAGGTTGTATGGTATGACGTTATAACGTAATAGGTGATATGGTATGACGTTATACCGATTTACGTTATGTGGTATGACGTTATAACGTATTACGTTATATGGGATGACGTTATAACGTATTTCGTTAAATGGGATGACGTTATAACGTATTACGTAATATGGGATGACGTTATAACGTATTACGTTATGTGGGATGACGTTATAACGAAATAGGTTATATGGTATGACGTTATAACGTATTACGTTATATGGTATGACGTTATACCGAATTACGTAATATGGGATGACGTTATAACGTATTTCTTTATATGGGATGACGTTATAACGTATTACGTAATATGGGATGACGTTATAACGTACTACGTTATATGGGATGACGTTATAACGAAATAGGTTATATGGTATGACGTTATAACGTATTACGTTATATGGTATGACGTTATAACGTATTACGTAATATGGGATGACGTTATAACATATTTCTTTATATGGGATGACGTTATAACGTATTACGTAATATGGGATGACGTTATAACGTACTACGTTATGTGGGATGACGTTATAACGAAATAGGTTATATGGTATGACGTTATAACGTATTACGTTATATGGTATGACGTTATAACGTATTACGTAATATGGGATGACGTTATAACGTATTACGTTATGTGGGACGACGTTATAACGTATTGCGTTATATGGGATGACGTTATAACGTATTGCGTTATATGGTATGACGTTATAACGTATTACGTTATATGGGATGACGTTATAACGAAATAGGTTATATGGTATGACGCTATAACGTATTACGTAATATGGGATGACGTTATAACGTATTACGTTATGTGGGACGACGTTATAACGTATTGCGTTATATGGGATGACGTTATAACGTATTGCGTTATATGGTATGACGTTATAACGTAATAGGTTATATGGTATGACGTTATAACGAAATAGGTTATATGGTATGACGTTATAACGTAATAGGTTATACGGTATCACGTAATACCTCATTACGTTATATGGCATGACGTTATAACGTAGATAGGTTATATGGTATGACGTTATACCGTATTACGTTATATGGGATGACGTTATAACGTATTGCGTTATATGGGATGACGTTATAACGTATTACGTTATGTGGGATGACGTTATAACGAAATAGGTTATATGGTATGACGTTATAACGTATTACGTTATATGGTATGACCTTATAACGTATTACGTAATATGGGATGACGTTATAACGTATTACGTTATGTGGGACGACGTTATAACGTATTGCGTTATATGGGATGACGTTATAACGTATTGCGTTATATGGGATGACGTTATAACGTATTACGTTATGTGGGATGACGTTATAACGAAATAGGTTATATGGTATGACGTTATAACGTATTACGTTATATGGTATGACGTTATAACGTATTACGTAATATGGGATGACGTTATAACGCATTACGTTATGTGGGACGACGTTATAACGTATTGCGTTATATGGGATGACGTTATAACGTACTGCGTTATATGGTATGACGTTATAACGTATTACGTTATATGGGATGACGTTATAACGAAATAGGTCATGTGGTATGACGTTATAACGTATTACGTTATATGGTATGACGTTATAACGTATTACGTAATATGGGATGACGTTATTACGTATTACGTAATATGGGATGACGTTATAACGTATTACGTTATGTGGGACGACGTTATAACGTATTGCGTTATATGGTATGACGTTATAACGTATTACGTTATATGGGATGACGTTATAACGAAATAGGTCATGTGGTATGACGTTATAACGTATTACGTTATATGGTATAACGTTATAACGTATTACGCTGTATGGTATGTCTTTATAACGTAATAGGTTATATGGTATGACGTTATAACGTAATACGTTATATGGTATGACGTTATAACGTAATACGTTATATGGTATGACGTTATAACGTAATACGTTATATGGTATGACGTTATAACGTAAATAGTTTATGTGGCATGACGTTATAACGTATTACGTTATATGGTATGACGTTATAACGTATTACGTTATATGGGATGACGTTATATCGAAATTGGTTATATGGTATGACGTTATGACGTAATAGGTTATATGACATGACGTTATACCGAATTACGTTATATGAGATGACGTTATAACGTATTACGTTATATGGGATGACGTTATAATGTATTACGTTATATTGGATGACGTTATAACGTAACACGTTATATGGTATGACGTTATAGGGTAAATAGGTTATATGGTATGACGTTATAACGTATTACGTTATATGGTATTACGTTATAACGTAAATAGGTTATATGGTATGACGTTATAACGTAAATAGTTTATGTGGTATGACGTTATAACGTATTACGTTATATGGTATGACGTTATAACGTATTACGTTATATGGGATGACGTTATATCGAAATTGGTTATATGGTATGACGTTATGACGTAATAGGTTATATGACATGACGTTATACCGTATTACGTTACATGGGATGACGCTATAACGTATTACGTAATATGGCATGACGTTATAACGTATTACGTTATATGGGATGACGCTATAACGTATTGCGTAATATGGCATGACGTTATAACGTATTACGTTATGTGGGACGACGTTATAACGTATTGCGTTATATGGGATGGCGTTATAACGTATTACGTTATATGGGATGACGTTATAACGTATTACGTTATATGGGATGACGTTATAACGTATTGCGTTATATGGGATGACGTTATAACGTATTACGTTATATGGGATGACGTTATAACGTAAATAGGTTATATGGTATGACGTTATACCGTATTACGTCATATGGGATGACGTTATAACGTATTAAGTTATACGGGATGACGTTATAACGTAATAGGTTATATGGTATGACGTTATACCGAATTACGTTATGTGGTATGACGTTATAACGTATTACGTTATATGGGATGACGTTATAACGTATTTCGTTAAATGGGATGACGTTATAACGTATTACGTAATATGGGATGACGTTATAACGTATTACGTTATGTGGGATGACGTTATAACGAAATAGGTTATATGGTATGACGTTATAACGTATTACGTTATATGGTATGACGTTATAACGTATTACGTAATATGGGATGACGTTATAACGTATGACGTTATGTGGGACGACGTTATAACGTATTGCGTTATATGCGATGACGTTATAACGTATTGCGTTATATGGGATGACGTTATAACGTATTACGTTATGTGGGATGACGTTATAACGAAATAGGTTATATGGTATGACGTTATAACGTATTACGTTATATGGTATGACGTTATAACGTATTACGTAATATGGGACGACGTTATAACGTATTGCGTTATATGGGATGACGTTATGACGTATTGCGTTATATGGTATGACGTTATAACGTATTACGTTATATGGGGTGACGTTATAACGAAATAGGTTATATGGCATGACGTTATAACGTATTACGTTATATGGTATGACGTTATAGCGTATTACGTAATATGGGATGACGTTATAACGTATTACGTAATACGGGATGACGTTATAACGTATTACGTTATGTGGGACGACGTTATAACGTATTGCGTTATATGGGATGACGTTATAACGTATTACGTTGTATGGGATGACGTTATAACGTATTACGTTATATCGGCCGACGTTATAACGTATTGCGTTATATGGGATGACGTTATAACGTATTACGTTATATGGGATGACGTTATAACGTATTACGTTATATGGGATGACGTTATAACGTATTACGTTATATGGGATGACGTTATAACGTAATTGGTTATATGGTATAACGTTATAACGTATTACGCTGTATGGTATGACGTTATAACGTAATAGGTTATATGGTATGACGTTATAACGTAATACGTTATATGGTATGACGTTATAATTTAATACGTTATACGGTATGACGTTATAACGTAATACGTTATATGGTGTGACGTTATAACGTAAATAGTTTATGTGGTATGACGTTATAACGAAATAGGTTATATGGCATGACGTTATAACGTATTACGTTATATGGTATGACGTTATAGCGTATTACGTAATATGGGATGACGTTATAACGTATTACGTAATACGGGATGACGTTATAACGTATTACGTTATGTGGGACGACGTTATAACGTATTGCGTTATATGGGATGACGTTATAACGTATTACGTTGTATGGGATGACGTTATAACGTATTACGTTATATCGGCCGACGTTATAACGTATTGCGTTATATGGTATGACGTTATAACGTAATACGTTATATGGTATGACGTTATAATTTAATACGTTATACGGTATGACGTTATAACGTAATACGTTATATGGTGTGACGTTATAACGTAAATAGTTTATGTGGTATGACGTTATAACGTATTACGTTATATGGTATGACGTTATAACATATTACGTTATATGGGATGACGTTATATCGAAATTGGTTATATGGTATGACGTTATAACGTAACAGGTTATATGACACGACGTTATACCGAATTACGTTATATGAGATGACGTTATAACGTATTGCGTTATATGGGATGACGTTATAACGTATTACGTTGTATGGGATGACGTTATAACGTAAATAGGTTATATGGTATGACGTTATACCGTATTACGTCATATGGGATGACGTTATAACGTATTAAGTTATATGGGATGACGTTATAACGTAATAGGTTGTATGGTATGACGTTATAACGTAAATAGGTTATATGGTATGACGTTATAACGTATTACGTTATATGGTATTACGTTATAACGTAAATAGGTTATATGGTATGACGTTATACCGTATTACGTTATATGGGATGACGCTATAACATATTACGTAATATGGCATGACGTTATAACGTATTACGTTATGTGGGACGACGTTATAACGTATTGCGTTATATGGGATGACGTTATAGCGTATTACGTTATATGGGATGACGTTATAATGTATTACGTTATATGGGATGACGTTATAACGTAATTGGTTATATGGTATGACGTTATAACGTAAATAGGTTATATGGTATGACGTTATACCGTATTACGTTATATGGGATGACGTTATAACGTATTACGTAATATGGGATGACGTTATAACGTATTACGTTATGTGGGACGACGTTATAACGTATTGCGTTATATGGGATGACGTTATAACGTATTACGTAATATGGGATGACGTTATAACGTATTACGTTATATGGGATGACGTTATAATGTATTACGTTATATGGGATGACGTTATAGCGTAATACGTTATATGGTATGACGTTATAACGTAAATAGGTTATATGGTATGACGTTATACCGTATGACGTCATATGGGATGACGTTATAACGTATTAAGGTATATGGAATGACGTTATAACGTATTACGTTATGTGGGACGACGTTATAACGTATTGCGTTATATGGGATGACGTTATACCGTATTACGTTATATGGGATGACGCTATAACGTATTACGTAATATGGCATGACGTTATAACGTATTACGTTATGTGGGACGACGTTATAACGTATTGCGTTATATGGGATGACGTTATAGCGTATTACGTTATATGGGATGACGTTATAATGTATTACGTAATATGGGATGACGTTATAACGTATGACGTTATATGGGATGACGTTATAACGTATTACGTTATATGGTATGACGTTATAACGTAAATAGTTTATGTGGTATGACGTTATAACGTATTACGTTATATGGTATGACGTTATAACGTATTACGTTATATGGGATGACGTTATATCGAAATTGGTTATATTTTATGACGTTATAACGTAATAGGTTATATGACATGACGTTATACCGAATTACGTTATATGAGATGACGTTATAACGTATTACGTTATATGGGATGACGTTATAATGTATTACGTTATATGGGATGACGTTATAACGAAATACGTTATATGGTATGACGTTATAACGTAAATAGGTTATATGGTATGACGTTATAACGTATTACGTTATATGGTATTACGTTATAACGTAAATAGGTTATATGGTATGACGTTATACCGTATTACGTTATATGGGATGACGCTATAACGTATTACGTAATATGGCATGACGTTATAACGTATTACGTTATATGGGATGACGCTATAACGTATTACGTAATATGGCATGACGTTATAACGTATTACGTTATGTGGGACGACGTTATAACGTATTGCGTTATATGGGATGACGTTATAACGTATTACGTTATATGGGATGACGTTATAACGTATTACGTTATATGGGATGACGTTATAACGTATTGCGTTATATGGGATGACGTTATAACGTATTACGTTATATGGGATGACGTTATAACGTAAATAGGTTATATGGTATGACGTTATACCGTATTACGTCATATGGGATGACGTTATAACGTATTAAGTTATATGGGATGACGTTATAACGTAATAGGTTATATGGTATGACGTTATACCGAATTACGTTATGTGGTATGACGTTATAACGTATTACGTTATATGGGATGACGTTATAACGTATTTCGTTAAATGGGATGACTTTATAACGTATTACGTAATATGGGATGACGTTATAACGTATTACGTTATGTGGGATGACGTTATAACGAAATAGGTTATATGGTATGACGTTATAACGTATTACGTTATATGGTATGACGTTATAACGTATTACGTAATATGGGATGACGTTATTACGTATTACGTAATATGGGATGACGTTATAACGTATTACGTTATGTGGGACGACGTTATAACGTATTGCGTTATATGGTATGACGTTATAACGTATTACGTTATATGGGATGACGTTATAACGAAATAGGTCATGTGGTATGACGTTATAACGTATTACGTTATATGGTATAACGTTATAACGTATTACGCTGTATGGTATGACTTTATAACGTAATAGGTTATATGGTATGACGTTATAACGTAATACGTTATATGGTATGACGTTATAACGTAATACGTTATATGGTATGACGTTATAACGTAATACGTTATATGGTATGACGTTATAACGTAAATAGTTTATGTGGCATGACGTTATAACGTATTACGTTATATGGGATGACGTTATAACGTATTTCGTTAAATGGGATGACGTTATAACGTATTACGTAATATGGGATGACGTTATAACGTATTACGTTATGTGGGATGACGTTATAACGAAATAGGTTATATGGTATGACGTTATAACGTATTACGTTATATGGTATGACGTTATAACGTATTACGTAATATGGAATGACGTTATAACGTATGACGTTATGTGGGACGACGTTATAACGTATTGCGTTATATGGGATGACGTTATAACGTATTGCGTTATATGGGATGACGTTATAACGTATTCCGTTATGTGGGATGACGTTATAACGAAATAGGTTATATGGTATGACGTTATAACGTATTACGTTATATGGTATGACGTTATAACGTATTAGGTAATATGGGATGACGTTATAACGTATTACGTTATGTGGGACGACGTGATAACGTATTGCGTTATATGGGATGACGTTATAACGTATTGCGTTATATGGTATGACGTTATAACGTATTACGTTATATGGGATGACGTTATAACGAAATAGGTTATGTGGCATGACGTTATAACGTATTACGTTATATGGTATGACGTTATAGCGTATTACGTAATATGGGATGACGTTATAACGTATTACGTAATATGGGATGACGTTATAACGTATTACGTTATGTGGGACGACGTTATAACGTATTGCGTTATATGGGATGACGTTATAACGTATTACGTTATATGGGATGACGTTATAACGTAAATAGGTTATATGGTATGACGTTATACCGTATTACGTCATATGGGATGACGTTATAACGTATTAAGTTATATGGGATGACGTTATAACGTAATAGGTTGTATGGTATGACGTTATAACGTAATAGGTGATATGGTATGACGTTATACCGAATTACGTTATGTGGTATGACGTTATAACGTATTACGTTATATGGTATGACGTTATAGCGTATTACGTAATATGGGATGACGTTATAACGTATTACGTAATATGGGATGACGTTATAACGTATTACGTTATGTGGGATGACGTTATAACGTATTACGTTATATGGTATGACGTTATACCGAATTACGTTATGTGGTATGGCGTTATAACGTATTACGTTATATGGGATGACGTTATAACGTATTTCGTTAAATGGGATGACGTTATAACGTATTACGTAATATGGGATGACGTTATAACGTATTACGTTATGTGGGACGACGTTATAACGTATTGCGTTATATGGGATGACATTATAACGAAATAGGTTATATGGTATGACGTTATAACGTATTACGTAATATGGGATGACGTTATAACATATTTCTTTATATGGGATGACGTTATAACGTATTACGTAATATGGGATGACGTTATAACGTACTACGTTATGTGGGATGACGTTATAACGAAATAGGTTATATGGTATGACGTTATAACGTATTACGTTATATGGTATGACGTTATAACGTATTACGTAATATGGGATGACGTTATAACGTATTACGTTATGTGGGACGACGTTATAACGTATTGCGTTATATGGGATGACGTTATAACGTATTGCGTTATATGGTATGACGTTATAACGTAATAGGTTATATGGTATGACGTTATAACGAAATAGGTTATATGGTATGACGTTATAACGTAATAGGTTATACGGTATCACGTAATACCTCATTACGTTATATGGCATGACGTTATAACGTAGATAGGTTATATGGTATGACGTTATACCGTATTACGTTATATGGGATGACGTTATAACGTATTGCGTTATATGGGATGACGTTATAACGTATTACGTTATGTGGGATGACGTTATAACGAAATAGGTTATATGGTATGACGTTATAACGTATTACGTTATATGGTATGACCTTATAACGTATTACGTAATATGGGATGACGTTATAACGTATTACGTTATGTGGGACGACGTTATAACGTATTGCGTTATATGGGATGACGTTATAACGTATTGCGTTATATGGGATGACGTTATAACGTATTACGTTATGTGGGATGACGTTATAACGAAATAGGTTATATGGTATGACGTTATAACGTATTACGTTGTATGGTATGACGTTATAACGTATTACGTAATATGGGATGACGTTATAACGTATTACGTAATATGGGATGACGTTATAACGTATTACGTTATGTGGGACGACGTTATAACGTATTGCGTTATATGGGATGACGTTATAACGAAATAGGTTATATGGTATGACGTTATAACGTATTACGTTATATGGTATGACGTTATAACGTATTACGTAATATGGGATGACGTTATAACGTATTACGTTATATGGGATGACGTTATAACGTAATAGGTTATATGGTATGACGTTATAACGTAATAGGTTATATGGTATGACGTTATAACGTATTACGTAAAATGGGATGACGTTATAACGTATTACGTTATGTGGGATGACGTTATAACGAAATAGGTTATATGGTATGACGTTATAACGTATTACGTTATATGGTATGACGTTATAACGTATTACGTAATATGGGATGACGTTATAACGTATTACGTTATGTGGGACGACGTTATAACGTATTGCGTTATATGGGATGACGTTATAACGTATTGCGTTATATGGTATGACGTTATAACGTATTACGTTATATGGGATGACGTTATAACGAAATAGGTTATATGGCATGACGTTATAACGTATTACGTTATATGGTATGACGTTATAACGTATTACGTAATATGGGATGACGTTATAACGTATTGCGTTATATGGGATGACGTTATAACGTATTACGTTAAACGGGATGACGTTATAACGTATTACGTAATATGGGATGACGTTATAACGTATTACGTTATGTGGGATGACGTTATAACGAAATAGGTTATATGGTATGACGTTATAACGTATTACGTTATATGGTATGACGTTATAACGTATTACGTAATATGGGATGACGTTATAACGTGTTACGTTATGTGGGACGACGTTATAACGTATTGCGTTATATGGGATGACGTTATAACGTATTACGTTATATGGGATGACGTTATAACGTATTACGTTATATGGGATGACGTTATAACGTAATTGGTTATATGGTATAACGTTATAACGTATTACGCTGTATGGTATGACTTTATAACGTAATAAGTTATATGGTATGACGTTATAACGTAATACGTTATATGGTATGACGTTATAACGTAATACGTTATATGGTATGACGTTATAACGTAATACGTTATACGGTATGACGTTATAACGTAAATAGTTTATGTGGTATGACGTTATAACGTATTACGTTATATGGTATGACGTTATAACGTATTACGTTATATGGGATGACGTTATATCGAAATTGGTTATATGGTATAACGTTATGACGTAATAGGTTATGTGACATGACGTTATACCGAATTACGTTATATGAGATGGCGTTATAACGTATTACGTTATATGGGATGACGTTATAATGTATTACGTTATATTGGATGACGTTATAACGTAACACGTTATATGGTATGACGTTATAGGGTAAATAGGTTATATGGTATGACGTTATAACGTATTACGTTATATGGTATTACGTTATAACGTAAATAGGTTATATGGTATGACGTTATACCGTATTACGTTATATGGGATGACGCTATAACGTATTACGTAATATGGCATGACGTTATAACGTATTACGTTATATGGGATGTCGCTATAACGTATTGCGTAATATGGCATGACGTTATAACGTATTACGTTATGTGGGACGACGTTATAACGTATTGCGTTATATGGGATGACGTTATAACGTATTACGTTATATGGGATGACGTTATAACGTATTACGTTATATGGGATGACGTTATAACGTATTGCGTTATATGGGATGACGTTATAACGTATCACGTTATATGGGATGACGTTATAACGTAAATAGGTTATATGGTATGACGTTATACCGTATTACGTCATATGGAATGACGTTATAACGTATTAAGTTATACGGGATGACGTTATAACGTAATAGGTTATATGGTATGACGTTATACCGAATTACGTTATGTGGTATGACGTTATAACGTATTACGTTATATGGGATGACGTTATAACGTATTTCGTTAAATGGGGTGACGTTATAACGTATTACGTAATATGGGATGACGTTATAACGTATTACGTTATGTGGGATGACGTTATAACGAAATAGGTTATATGGTATGACGTTATAACGTATTACGTTATATGGTATGACGTTATAACGTATTACGTAATATGGGATGACGTTATAACGTATGACGTTATGTGGGACGACGTTATAACGTATTGCGTTATATGGGATGACGTTATAACGTATTGCGTTATATGGGATGACGTTATAACGTATTACGTTATGTGGGATGACGTTATAACGAAATCGGTTATATGGTATGACGTTATAACGTATTACGTTATATGGTATGACGTTATAACGTATTACGAAATATGGGACGACGTTATAACGTATTGCGTTATATGGGATGACGTTATGACGTATTGCGTTATATGGTATGACGTTATAACGTATTACGTTATATGGGGTGACGTTATAACGAAATAGGTTATATGGCATGACGTTATAACGTATTACGTTATATGGTATGACGTTATAGCGTATTACGTAATATGGGATGACGTTATAACGTATTACGTAATATGGGATGACGTTATAACGTATTACGTTATGTGGGACGACGTTATAACGTATTGCGTTATATGGGATGACGTTATAACGTATTACGTTGTATGGGATGACGTTATAACGTAAATAGGTTATATGGTATGACGTTATACCGTATTACGTCATATGGGATGACGTTATAACGTATTAAGTTATATGGGATGACGTTATAACGTAATAGGTTGTATGGTATGACGTTATAACGTAATAGGTTATATGGTATGACGTTATACCGAATTACGTTATGTGGTATGACGTTATAACGTATTACGTTATATGGGATGACGTTATAACGTATTACGTTATGTGGGACGACGTTATAACGTATTGCGTTATATGGGATGACGTTATAACGTATTACGTTATATGGGATGACGTTATAACGTATTACGTTATATGGGATGACGTTATAACGTAATTGGTTATATGGTATAACGTTATAACGTAATACGTTATATGGTATAACGTTATAACGTAAATAGTTTATATGGTATGACGTTATAACGTATTACGTTATATGGGGTGAGGTTATAACGAAATAGGTTATATGGCATGACGTTATAACGTATTACGTTATATGGGGTGACGTTATAACGAAATAGGTTATATGGCATGACGTTATAACGTATTACGTTATATGGTATGACGTTATAGCGTATTACGTAATATGGGATGACGTTATAACGTATTACGTAATATGAGATGACGTTGTAACGTATTACGTTATATGGGATGACGTTATAATGTATTACGTTATATGGGATGACGTTATAGCGTAATACGTTATATGGTATGACGTTATAACGTAAATAGGTTATATGGTATGACGTTATACCGTATGACGTCATATGGGATGACGTTATAACGTATTAAGTTATATGGGATGACGTTATAACGTATTACGTTATGTGGGATGACGTTATAACGAAATAGGTTATATGGTATGACGTTATAACGTATTACGTTATATGGTATGACGTTATAACGTATTACGTAATATGGGATGACGTTATAACGTATTACGTTATGTGGGACGACGTAATAACGTATTGCGTTATATGGGATGACGTTATAACGTATTACGTTATATGGGATGACGTTATAACGTATTACGTTAAATGGAATGACGTTATAACGTTATTGGTTATATGGTATAACGTTATAACGTATTACGCTGTATGGTATGACGTTATAACGTAATAGGTTATATGGTATGACGTTATAACGTAATACGTTATATGGTATGACGTTATAATTTAATACGTTATACGGTATGACGTTATAACGTAATACGTTATATGGTGTGACGTTATAACGTAAATAGTTTATGTGGTATGACGTTATAACGTATTACGTTATATGGTATGACGTTATAACATATTACGTTATATGGGATGACGTTATATCGAAATTGGTTATATGGTATGACGTTATAACGTAATAGGTTATATGACATGACGTTATACCGAATTACGTTATATGAGATGACGTTATAACGTATTACGTTATATGGGATGACGTTATAATGTATTACGTTGTATGGGATGACCTTATAGCGTAATACGTTATATGGTATGACGTTATAACGTAAATAGGTTATATGGTATGACGTTATAACGTATTACGTTATATGGTATTACGTTATAACGTAAATAGGTTATATGGTATGACGTTATACCGTATTACGTTATATGGGATGACGCTATAACATATTACGTAATATGGCATGACGTTATAACGTATTACGTTATGTGGGACGACGTTATAACGTATTGCGTTATATGGGATGACGTTATAGCGTATTACGTTATATGGGATGACGTTATAATGTATTACGTTATATGGGATGACGTTATAACGTAATTGGTTATATGGTATGACGTTATAACGTAAATAGGTTATATGGTATGACGTTATACCGTATTACGTTATATGGGATGACGTTATAACGTATTACGTAATATGGGATGACGTTATAACGTATTACGTTATGTGGGACGACGTTATAACGTATTGCGTTATATGGGATGACGTTATAACGAAATAGGTTATATGGTATGACGTTATAACGTATTACGTTATATGGTATGACGTTATAACGTATTACGTAATATGGGATGACGTTATAACGTATTACGTTATATGGGATGACGTTATAACGTAATAGGTTATATGGTATGACGTTATAACGTAATAGGTTATATGGTATGACGTTATAACGTATTACGTAAAATGGGATGACGTTATAACGTATTACGTTATGTGGGATGACGTTATAACGAAATAGGTTATATGGTATGACGTTATAACGTATTGCGTTATATGGTATGACGTTATAACGTATTACGTAATATGGGATGACGTTATAACGTATTACGTTATGTGGGACGACGTTATAACGTATTGCGTTATATGGGATGACGTTATAACGTATTGCGTTATATGGTATGACGTTATAACGTATTACGTTATATGGGATGACGTTATAACGAAATAGGTTATATGGCATGACGTTATAACGTATTACGTTATATGGTATGACGTTATAACGTATTACGTAATATGGGATGACGTTATAACGTATTGCGTTATATGGGATGACGTTATAACGTATTACGTTAAACGGGATGACGTTATAACGTATTACGTAATATGGGATGACGTTATAACGTATTACGTTATGTGGGATGACGTTATAACGAAATAGGTTATATGGTATGACGTTATAACGTATTACGTTATATGGTATGACGTTATAACGTATTACGTAATATGGGATGACGTTATAACGTGTTACGTTATGTGGGACGACGTTATAACGTATTGCGTTATATGGGATGACGTTATAACGTATTACGTTATATGGGATGACGTTATAACGTAATTGGTTATATGGTATAACGTTATAACGTATTACGCTGTATGGTATGACTTTATAACGTAATAAGTTATATGGTATGACGTTATAACGTAATACGTTATATGGTATGACGTTATAACGTAATACGTTATATGGTATGACGTTATAACGTAATACGTTATATGGCATGACGTTATAACGTAAATAGTTTATGTGGTATGACGTTATAACGTATTACGTTATATGGTATGACGTTATAACGTATTACGTTATATGGGATGACGTTATATCGAAATTGGTTATATGGTATAACGTTATGACGTAATAGGTTATATGACATGACGTTATACCGAATTACGTTATATGAGATGGCGTTATAACGTATTACGTTATATGGGATGACGTTATAATGTATTACGTTATATTGGATGACGTTATAACGTAACACGTTATATGGTATGACGTTATAGGGTAAATAGGTTATATGGTATGACGTTATAACGTATTACGTTATATGGTATTACGTTATAACGTAAATAGGTTATATGGTATGACGTTATACCGTATTACGTTATATGGGATGACGCTATAACGTATTACGTAATATGGCATGACGTTATAACGTACTACGTTATATGGGATGACGCTATAACGTATTGCGTAATATGGCATGACGTTATAACGTATTACGTTATGTGGGACGACGTTATAACGTATTGCGTTATATGGGATGACGTTATAACGTATTACGTTATATGGGATGACGTTATAACGTATTACGTTATATGGGATGACGTTATAACGTATTGCGTTATATGGGATGACGTTATAACGTATTACGTTATATGGGATGACGTTATAACGTAAATAGGTTATATGGTATGACGTTATACCGTATTACGTCATATGGGATGACGTTATAACGTATTAAGTTATACGGGATGACGTTATAACGTAATAGGTTATATGGTATGACGTTATACCGAATTACGTTATGTGGTATGACGTTATAACGTATTACGTTATATGGGATGACGTTATAACGTATTTCGTTAAATGGGGTGACGTTATAACGTATTACGTAATATGGGATGACGTTATAACGTATTACGTTATGTGGGATGACGTTATAACGAAATAGGTTATATGGTATGACGTTATAACGTATTACGTTATATGGTATGACGTTATAACGTATTACGTAATATGGGATGACGTTATAACGTATGACGTTATGTGGGACGACGTTATAACGTATTGCGTTATATGGGATGACGTTATAACGTATTGCGTTATATGGTATGACGTTATAACGTATTACGTAATATGGGATGACGTTATAACGTATGACGTTATGTGGGACGACGTTATAACGTATTGCGTTATATGGGATGACGTTATAACGTATTGCGTTATATGGTATGACGTTATAACGTATTACGTAATATGGGATGACGTTATAACGTATGACGTTATGTGGGACGACGTTATAACGTATTGCGTTATATGGGATGACGTTATAACGTATTACGTAATATGGGACGACGTTATAACGTATTGCGTTATATGGGATGACGTTATGACGTATTGCGTTATATGGTATGACGTTATAACGTATTACGTTATATGGGGTGACGTTATAACGAAACAGGTTATATGGCATGACGTTATAACGTATTACGTTATATGGTATGACGTTATAGCGTATTACGTAATATGGGATGACGTTATAACGTATTACGTAATATGGGATGACGTTATAACGTATTACGTTATGTGGGACGACGTTATAACGTATTGCGTTATATGGGATGACGTTATAACGTATTACGTTGTATGGGATGACGTTATAACGTAATTGGTTATATGGTATAACGTTATAACGTATTACGCTATATGGTATGACGTTATAACGTAATAGGTTATATGGTATGACGTTATAACGTAATACGTTATCTGGTATGACGTTATAACGTAATACGTTATAGGGTATGACGTTATAACGTAAATAGGTTATATGGCATGACGTTATAACGTATTACGTTATATGGTATGACGTTATAACGTATTACGTTATATGGTAAGACGTTATAACGTATTACGTTATATGGTATGACGTTATAACGTAAATAGGTTATATGGCATGACGTTATAACGTATTACGTTATATGGTATGACGTTATAACGTATTACATTATGTGGTAAGACGTTATAACGTATTACGTTATATGGTATGACGTTATAACGTAATAGGTTATATGGTATGGCGATATAACGTAATACGTCATATGCTATGACGTTATAACGTAAATAGGTTATATGGCATGACGTTATAACGTATTACGTAATATGGGATGACGTATAACGTATTACGTTATGTGGGACGACGTTATAACGTATTGCGTTATATGGTATGACGTTATAACGTATTACGTTATGTGGGATGACGTTATAACGAAATAGGTTATATGGTATGACGTTATAACGCATTTCGTTATATGGTATGACGTTATAGCGTATTACGTAATATGGGATGACGTTATAACGTATTACGTTATGTGGGACAACGTTATAACGTAATTGGTTATATGGTATAACGTTATAACGTATTACGCTATATGGTATGACGTTATAACGTAATAGGTTATATGCTATGACGTTATAACGTAATAGGTTATACGGTATGACGTTATAACGTATTACGTTATATGGTATGACGTTATAACGTATTACGTAATATGGGATGACGTATAACGTATTACGTTATGTGGGACGACGTTATAACGTATTGCGTTATATGGGATGACGTTATAACGTATTTCGTTATATGGGATGACGTTATAACGTTTTACGTTATATGGGATGACGTATAACGTATTACGTTATGTGGGACGACGTTATAACGTATTGCGTTATTTGGTATGACGTTATAACATAATATTTTATATGGTATGACGTTATAACGTATTACGTAATATGGGATGACGTATAACGTATTACGTTATGTGGGACGACGTTATAACGTATTGCGTTATATGGTATGACGTTATAACATAATAGGTTATATCTTATGACGCTATAACGAAATAGGTTATATGGTATGACGTTATAACGTAATAGGTTATACGGTATGACGTAATACCTAATTACGTAATATGGGATGACGTTATAACGTATTACATTATGTGGTATGACGTTATAACGTATTACGTTATATGGTATGACGTTATAACGTAAACAGGTTATATGGTATGACGTTATACCGTATTACGTTATATGGTATGACGTTATAACGTAAATAGGTTATATGGTATGACGTTATACCGTATTACGTTATATGGGATGACGTTATAACGTATTACGTTATGTGGGACGACGTTATAACGTAATGCGTTATATGGGACGACGTTATATCGTATTACGTTATATGGGATGACGTTATAACGTATTTCGTTATATGGGATGACGTTATAACGTATTACGTAATATGGGATGACGTTATAACGTATTACGTAATATGGGATGACGTTATAACGTGTTACGTTATGTGGGACGACGTTATAACGTATTACGTAATATGGGATGACGTTATAACGTATTACGTTATGTGGGACGACGTTATAACGTAATTGGTTATATGGTATAACGTTATAACGTATTACGCTATATGGTATGACGTTATAACGTAATAGGTTATATGGTATGACGTTATAACGTAATACGTTATCTGGTATGACGTTATAACGTAATACGTTATAGGGTATGACGTTATAACGTAAATAGGTTATATGGCATGACGTTATGACGTATTACGTTATATGGTATGACGTTATAACGTATTACGTTATATGGTAAGACGTTATAACGTATTACGTTATATGGTATGACGTTATAACGTAAATAGGTTATATGGCATGACGTTATAACGTATTACGTTATATGGTATGACGTTATAACGTATTACATTATGTGGTAAGACGTTATAACGTATTACGTTATATGGTATGACGTTATAACGTAATAGGTTATATGGTATGGCGATATAACGTAATACGTTATATGCTATGACGTTATAACGTAAATAGGTTATATGGCATGACGTTATAACGTATTACGTAATATGGGATGACGTATAACGTATTACGTTATGTGGGACGACGTTATAACGTATTGCGTTATATGGTATGACGTTATAACGAATTACGTTATGTGGGATGACGTTATAACGAAATAGGTTATATGGTATGACGTTATAACGCATTTCGTTATATGGTATGACGTTATAACGTATTACGTAATATGGGATGACGTTATAACGTATTACGTTATGTGGGACAACGTTATAACGTAATTGGTTATATGGTATAACGTTATAACGTATTACGCTATATGGTATGACGTTATAACGTAATAGGTTATATGCTATGACGTTATAACGTAATAGGTTATATGGTATGACGTTATAACGTATTACGTTATATGGTATGACGTTATAACGTATTACGTAATATGGGATGACGTATAACGTATTACGTTATGTGGGACGACGTTATAACGTATTGCGTTATATGGGATGACGTTATAACGTATTTCGTTATATGGGATGACGTTATAACGTTTTACGTTATATGGGATGACGTATAACGTATTACGTTATGTGGGACGACGTTATAACGTATTGCGTTATATGGTATGACGTTATAACATAATATTTTGTATGGTATGACGTTATAACGTATTACGTAATATGGGATGACGTATAACGTATTACGTTATGTTGGACGACGTTATAACGTATTGCGTTATATGGTATGACGTTATAACATAATAGGTTATATGGTATGACGCTATAACGAAATAGGTTATATGGTATGACGTTATAACGTAATAGGTTATACGGTATGACGTAATACCTAATTACGTAATATGGGATGACGTTATAACGTATTACGTTATGTGGTATGACGTTATAACGTATTACGTTATATGGTATGACGTTATAACGTAAACAGGTTATATGGTATGACGTTATACCGTATTACGTTATATGGTATGACGTTATAACGTAAATAGGTTATATGGTATGACGTCATACCGTATTACGTTATATGGGATGACGTTATAACGTATTACGTTATGTGGGACGACGTTATAACGTAATGCGTTATATGGGACGACGTTATATCGTATTACGTTATATGGGATGACGTTATAACGTATTTCGTTATATGGGATGACGTTATAACGTATTACGTAATATGGGATGACGTTATAACGTATTACGTTATGTGGGATGACGTTATAACGAAATAGGTTATATGGTATGACGTTATAACGCATTTCGTTATATGGTATGACGTTATAACGTATTACGTAATATGGGATGACGTTATAACGTATTACGTTATGTGGGACGACGTTATAACGTAATTGGTTATATGGTATAACGTTATAACGTATTACGCTATATGGTATGACGTTATAACGTAATAGGTTATGTGGTATGACGTTATAACGTAATACGTTATCTGGTATGACGTTATAACGTAATACGTTATAGGGTATGATGTTATAACGTAAATAGGTTATATGGCATGACGTTACAACGTATTACGTTATATGGTATGACGTTATAACGTATTACGTTATATGGTATGACGTTATAACGTATTACGTTATATGGTATGACGTTATAACGTAAATAGGTTATATGGCATGACGTTATAACGTATTACGTAATATGGGATGACGTATAACGTATTACGTTATGTGGGACGACGTTATAACGTATTGCGTTATATGGTATGACGTTATAACATAATAGGTTATATGGTATGACGCTATAACGAAATAGGTTATATGGTATGGCGATATAACGTAATACGTCATATGCTATGACGTTATAACGTAAATAGGTTATATGGCATGACGTTATAACGTATTACGTAATATGGGATGACGTATAACGTATTACGTTATGTGGGACGACGTTATAACGTATTGCGTTATATGGTATGACGTTATAACGTATTACGTTATGTGGGATGACGTTATAACGAAATAGGTTATATGGTATGACGTTATAACGCATTTCGTTATATGGTATGACGTTATAGCGTATTACGTAATATGGGATGACGTTATAACGTATTACGTTATGTGGGACAACGTTATAACGTAATTGGTTATATGGTATAACGTTATAACGTATTACGCTATATGGTATGACGTTATAACGTAATAGGTTATATGCTATGACGTTATAACGTAATAGGTTATATGGTATGACGTTATAACGTATTACGTTATATGGTATGACGTTATAACGTATTACGTAATATGGGATGACGTATAACGTATTACGTTATGTGGGACGACGTTATAACGTATTGCGTTATATGGGATGACGTTATAACGTATTTCGTTATATGGGATGACGTTATAACGTTTTACGTTATATGGGATGACGTATAACGTATTACGTTATGTGGGACGACGTTATAACGTATTGCGTTATATGGTATGACGTTATAACATAATATTTTATATGGTATGACGTTATAACGTATTACGTAATATGGGATGACGTATAACGTATTACGTTATGTGGGACGACGTTATAACGTATTGCGTTATATGGTATGACGTTATAACATAATAGGTTATATCTTATGACGCTATAACGAAATAGGTTATATGGTATGACGTTATAACGTAATAGGTTATACGGTATGACGTAATACCTAATTACGTAATATGGGATGACGTTATAACGTATTACATTATGTGGTATGACGTTATAACGTATTACGTTATATGGTATGACGTTATAACGTAAACAGGTTATATGGTATGACGTTATACCGTATTACGTTATATGGTATGACGTTATAACGTAAATAGGTTATATGGTATGACGTTATACCGTATTACGTTATATGGGATGACGTTATAACGTATTACGTTATGTGGGACGACGTTATAACGTAATGCGTTATATGGGACGACGTTATATCGTATTACGTTATATGGGATGACGTTATAACGTATTTCGTTATATGGGATGACGTTATAACGTATTACGTAATATGGGATGACGTTATAACGTATTACGTAATATGGGATGACGTTATAACGTGTTACGTTATGTGGGACGACGTTATAACGTATTACGTAATATGGGATGACGTTATAACGTATTACGTTATGTGGGACGACGTTATAACGTAATTGGTTATATGGTATAACGTTATAACGTATTACGCTATATGGTATGACGTTATAACGTAATAGGTTATATGGTATGACGTTATAACGTAATACGTTATCTGGTATGACGTTATAACGTAATACGTTATAGGGTATGACGTTATAACGTAAATAGGTTATATGGCATGACGTTATGACGTATTACGTTATATGGTATGACGTTATAACGTATTACGTTATATGGTAAGACGTTATAACGTATTACGTTATATGGTATGACGTTATAACGTAAATAGGTTATATGGCATGACGTTATAACGTATTACGTTATATGGTATGCCGTTATAACGTATTACATTATGTGGTAAGACGTTATAACGTATTACGTTATATGGTATGACGTTATAACGTAATAGGTTATATGGTATGGCGATATAACGTAATACGTTATATGCTATGACGTTATAACGTAAATAGGTTATATGGCATGACGTTATAACGTATTACGTAATATGGGATGACGTATAACGTATTACGTTATGTGGGACGACGTTATAACGTATTGCGTTATATGGTATGACGTTATAACGTATTACGTTATGTGGGATGACGTTATAACGAAATAGGTTATATGGTATGACGTTATAACGCATTTCGTTATATGGTATGACGTTATAATGTATTACGTAATATGGGATGACGTTATAACGTATTACGTTATGTGGGACAACGTTATAACGTAATTGGTTATATGGTATAACGTTATGACGTATTACGCTATATGGTATGACGTTATAACGTAATAGGTTATATGCTATGACGTTATAACGTAATAGGTTATATGGTATGACGTTATAACGTATTACGTTATATGGTATGACGTTATAACGTATTACGTAATATGGGATGACGTATAACGTATTACGTTATGTGGGACGACGTTATAACGTATTGCGTTATATGGGATGACGTTATAACGTATTTCGTTATATGGTATGACGTTATAACATAATAGGTTATATGGTATGACGCTATAACGAAATAGGTTATATGGTATGACGTTATTACGTAATAGGTTATACGGTATGACGTAATACCTAATTACGTAATATGGGATGACGTTATAACGTATTACGTTATGTGGTATGACGTTATAACGTATTACGTTATATGGTATGACGTTATAACGTAAACAGGTTATATGGTATGACGTTATACCGTATTACGTTATATGGTATGACGTTGTAACGTAAATAGGTTATATGGTATGACGTCATACCGTATTACGTTATATGGGATGACGTTATAACGTATTACGTTATGTGGGACGACGTTATAACGTAATGCGTTATATGGGACGACGTTATATCGTATTACGTTATATGGGATGACGTTATAACGTATTTCGTTATATGGGATGACGTTATAACGTATTACGTTATATGGGATGACGTATAACGTATTACGTTATGTGGGACGACGTTATAACGTATTGCGTTATATGGTATGACGTTATAACATAATATTTTATATGGTATGACGTTATAACGTATTACGTAATATGGGATGACGTATAACGTATTACGTTATGTGGGACGACGTTATAACGTATTGCGTTATATGGTATGACGTTATAACATAATAGGTTATATCTTATGACGCTATAACGAAATAGGTTATATGGTATGACGTTATAACGTAATAGGTTATACGGTATGACGTAATACCTAATTACGTAATATGGGATGACGTTATAACGTATTACATTATGTGGTATGACGTTATAATGTATTACGTTATATGGTATGACGTTATAACGTAAACAGGTTATATGGTATGACGTTATACCGTATTACGTTATATGGTATGACGTTATAACGTAAATAGGTTATATGGTATGACGTTATACCGTATTACGTTATATGGGATGACGTTATAACGTATTACGTTATGTGGGACGACGTTATAACGTAATGCGTTATATGGGACGACGTTATATCGTATTACGTTATATGGGATGACGTTATAACGTATTTCGTTATATGGGATGACGTTATAACGTATTACGTAATATGGGATGACGTTATAACGTATTACGTAATATGGGATGACGTTATAACGTGTTACGTTATGTGGGACGACGTTATAACGTATTACGTAATATGGGATGACGTTATAACGTATTACGTTATGTGGGACGACGTTATAACGTAATTGGTTATATGGTATAACGTTATAACGTATTACGCTATATGGTATGACGTTATAACGTAATAGGTTATATGGTATGACGTTATAACGTAATACGTTATCTGGTATGACGTTATAACGTAATACGTTATAGGGTATGACGTTATAACGTAAATAGGTTATATGGCATGACGTTATGACGTATTACGTTATATGGTATGACGTTATAACGTATTACGTTATATGGTAAGACGTTATAACGTATTACGTTATATGGTATGACGTTATAACGTAAATAGGTTATATGGCATGACGTTATAACGTATTACGTTATATGGTATGACGTTATAACGTATTACATTATGTGGTAAGACGTTATAACGTATTACGTTATATGGTATGACGTTATAACGTAATAGGTTATATGGTATGGCGATATAACGTAATACGTTATATGCTATGACGTTATAACGTAAATAGGTTATATGGCATGACGTTATAACGTATTACGTAATATGGGATGACGTATAACGTATTACGTTATGTGGGACGACGTTATAACGTATTGCGTTATATGGTATGACGTTATAACGTATTACGTTATGTGGGATGACGTTATAACGAAATAGGTTATATGGTATGACGTTATAACGCATTTCGTTATATGGTATGACGTTATAACGTATTACGTAATATGGGATGACGTTATAACGTATTACGTTATGTGGGACAACGTTATAACGTAATTGGTTATATGGTATAACGTTATAACGTATTACGCTATATGGTATGACGTTATAACGTAATAGGTTATATGCTATGACGTTATAACGTAATAGGTTATATGGTATGACGTTATAACGTATTACGTTATATGGTATGACGTTATAACGTATTACGTAATATGGGATGACGTATAACGTATTACGTTATGTGGGACGACGTTATAACGTATTGCGTTATATGGGATGACGTTATAACGTATTTCGTTATATGGGATGACGTTATAACGTTTTACGTTATATGGGATGACGTATAACGTATTACGTTATGTGGGACGACGTTATAACGTATTGCGTTATATGGTATGACGTTATAACATAATATTTTATATGGTATGACGTTATAACGTATTACGTAATATGGGATGACGTATAACGTATTACGTTATGTTGGACGACGTTATAACGTATTGCGTTATATGGTATGACGTTATAACATAATAGGTTATATGGTATGACGCTATAACGAAATAGGTTATATGGTATGACGTTATAACGTAATAGGTTATACGGTATGACGTAATACCTAATTACGTAATATGGGATGACGTTATAACGTATTACGTTATGTGGTATGACGTTATAACGTATTACGTTATATGGTATGACGTTATAACGTAAACAGGTTATATGGTATGACGTTATACCGTATTACGTTATATGGTATGACGTTATAACGTAAATAGGTTATATGGTATGACGTCATACCGTATTACGTTATATGGGATGACGTTATAACGTATTACGTTATGTGGGACGACGTTATAACGTAATGCGTTATATGGGACGACGTTATATCGTATTACGTTATATGGGATGACGTTATAACGTATTTCGTTATATGGGATGACGTTATAACGTATTACGTAATATGGGATGACGTTATAACGTATTACGTTATGTGGGATGACGTTATAACGAAATAGGTTATATGGTATGACGTTATAACGCATTTCGTTATATGGTATGACGTTATAACGTATTACGTAATATGGGATGACGTTATAACGTATTACGTTATGTGGGACGACGTTATAACGTAATTGGTTATATGGTATAACGTTATAACGTATTACGCTATATGGTATGACGTTATAACGTAATAGGTTATGTGGTATGACGTTATAACGTAATACGTTATCTGGTATGACGTTATAACGTAATACGTTATAGGGTATGACGTTATAACGTAAATAGGTTATATGGCATGACGTTACAACGTATTACGTTATATGGTATGACGTTATAACGTATTACGTTATATGGTATGACGTTATAACGTATTACGTTATATGGTATGACGTTATAACGTAAATAGGTTATATGGCATGACGTTATAACGTATTACGTAATATGGGATGACGTATAACGTATTACGTTATGTGGGACGACGTTATAACGTATTGCGTTATATGGTATGACGTTATAACATAATAGGTTATATGGTATGACGCTATAACGAAATAGGTTATATGGTATGACGTCATAACGTAAATAGGTTATGTGGCATGACGTTATAACGTATTACGTAATATGGGATGACGTATAACGTATTACGTTATGTGGGACGACGTTATAACGTATTACGTTATGTGGGATGACGTTATAACGAAATAGGTTATACGGTATGACGTAATACCTAATTACGTAATATGGGATGACGTTATAACGTATTACGTTATGTGGTATGACGTTATAACGTATTACGTTATATGGTATGACGTTATAACGTAAACAGGTTATATGGTATGACGTTATACCGTATTACGTTATATGGTATGACGTTATAACATAAATAGGTTATATGGTATGTCGTTATACCGTATTACGTTATATGGGATGACGTTATAACGTATTTCGATATATGGGATGACGTTATAACGTATTACGTAATATGGGATGACGTTATAACGTATTACGTTATGTGGGATGACGTTATAACGAAATAGGTTATATGGTATGACGTTATAACGCATTTCGTTATATGGTATGACGTTATAACGTATTACGTAATATGGGATGACGTTATAACGTATTACGTTATGTGGGACGACGTTATAACGTAATTGGTTATATGGTATAACGTTATAACGTATTACGCTATATGGTATGACGTTATAACGTAATAGGTTATATGGTATGACGTTATAACGTAATACGTTATCTGGTATGACGTTATAACGTAATACGTAATAGGGTATGACGTTATAACGTAAATAGGTTATATGGCATGACGTTATAACGTATTACGTTATATGGGATGACGTTATAACGTAAATAGGTTATATGGTATGACGTTATACCGTATTACGTCATATGGGATGACGTTATAACGTATTACGTTATATGGGATGACGTTATAACGTAATAGGTTATATGGTATGACGTTATAACGTAATAGGTTATATGGTATGACGCTATACCGAATTACGATATGTGGTATGACGTTATAACGTATTACGTTATATGGTATGACGTTATAACGTAAACAGGTTATATGGTATGACGTTATACCGTATTACGTTATATGGTATGACGTTATAACGTAAATAGGTTATATGGTATGACGTTATACCGTATTACGTTATATGGGATGACGTTATAACGTATTACGTTATGTGGGACGACGTTATAACGTAATGCGTTATATGGGACGACGTTATATCGTATTACGTTATATGGGATGACGTTATAACGTATTTCGTTATATGGGATGACGTTATACCGTATTACGTAATATGGGATGACGTTATAACGTATTACGTTATGTGGGATGACGTTATAACGAAATAGGTTATATGGTATGACGTTATAACGCATTTCGTTATATGGTATGACGTTATAACGTATTACGTAATATGGGATGACGTTATAACGTGTTACGTTATGTGGGACGACGTTATAACGTATTACGTAATATGGGATGACGTTATAACGTATTACGTTATGTGGGACGACGTTATAACGTAATTGGTTATATGGTATAACGTTATAACGTATTACGCTATATGGTATGACGTTATAACGTAATAGGTTATATGGTATGACGTTATAACGTAATACGTTATCTGGTATGACGTTATAACGTAATACGTTATAGGGTATGACGTTATAACGTAAATAGGTTATATGGCATGACGTTATAACGTATTACGTTATATGGTATGACGTTATAACGTATTACGTTATATGGTAAGACGTTATAACGTATTACGTTATATGGTATGACGTTATAACGTAAATAGGTTATATGGCATGACGTTATAACGTATTACGTTATATGGTATGACGTTATAACGTATTACATTATGTGGTAAGACGTTATAACGTATTACGTTATATGGTATGACGTTATAACGTAATAGGTTATATGGTATGGCGATATAACGTAATACGTCATATGCTATGACGTTATAACGTAAATAGGTTATATGGCATGACGTTATAACGTATTACGTAATATGGGATGACGTATAACGTATTACGTTATGTGGGACGACGTTATAACGTATTGCGTTATATGGTATGACGTTATAACGTATTACGTTATGTGGGATGACGTTATAACGAAATAGGTTATATGGTATGACGTTATAACGCATTTCGTTATATGGTATGACGTTATAGCGTATTACGTAATATGGGATGACGTTATAACGTATTACGTTATGTGGGACAACGTTATAACGTAATTGGTTATATGGTATAACGTTATAACGTATTACGCTATATGGTATGACGTTATAACGTAATAGGTTATATGCTATGACGTTATAACGTAATAGGTTATATGGTATGACGTTATAACGTATTACGTTATATGGTATGACGTTATAACGTATTACGTAATATGGGATGACGTATAACGTATTACGTTATGTGGGACGACGTTATAACGTATTGCGTTATATGGGATGACGTTATAACGTATTTCGTTATATGGGATGACGTTATAACGTTTTACGTTATATGGGATGACGTATAACGTATTACGTTATGTGGGACGACGTTATAACGTATTGCGTTATATGGTATGACGTTATAACATAATATTTTATATGGTATGACGTTATAACGTATTACGTAATATGGGATGACGTATAACGTATTACGTTATGTGGGACGACGTTATAACGTATTGCGTTATATGGTATGACGTTATAACATAATAGGTTATATGGTATGACGCTATAACGAAATAGGTTATATGGTATGACGTTATAACGTAATAGGTTATACGGTATGACGTAATACCTAATTACGTAATATGGGATGACGTTATAACGTATTACATTATGTGGTATGACGTTATAACGTATTACGTTATATGGTATGACGTTATAACGTAAACAGGTTATATGGTATGACGTTATACCGTATTACGTTATATGGTATGACGTTATAACGTAAATAGGTTATATGGTATGACGTTATACCGTATTACGTTATATGGGATGACGTTATAACGTATTACGTTATGTGGGACGACGTTATAACGTAATGCGTTATATGGGACGACGTTATATCGTATTACGTTATATGGGATGACGTTATAACGTATTTCGTTATATGGGATGACGTTATAACGTATTACGTAATATGGGATGACGTTATACCGTAATACGTAATATGGGATGACGTTATAACGTGTTACGTTATGTGGGACGACGTTATAACGTATTACGTAATATGGGATGACGTTATAACGTATTACGTTATGTGGGACGACGTTATAACGTAATTGGTTATATGGTATAACGTTATAACGTATTACGCTATATGGTATGACGTTATAACGTAATAGGTTATATGGTATGACGTTATAACGTAATACGTTATCTGGTATGACGTTATAACGTAATACGTTATAGGGTATGACGTTATAACGTAAATAGGTTATATGGCATGACGTTATGACGTATTACGTTATATGGTATGACGTTATAACGTATTACGTTATATGGTAAGACGTTATAACGTATTACATTATGTGGTAAGACGTTATAACGTATTACGTTATATGGTATGACGTTATAACGTAATAGGTTATATGGTATGGCGATATAACGTAATACGTTATATGCTATGACGTTATAACGCAAATAGGTTATATGGCATGACGTTATAACGTATTACGTAATATGGGATGACGTATAACGTATTACGTTATGTGGGACGACGTTATAACGTATTGCGTTATATGGGATGACGTATAACGTATTACGTTATGTGGGACGACGTTATAACGTATTGCGTTATATGGGATGACGTTATAACGTATTTCGTTATATGGGATGACGTTATAACGTTTTACGTTATATGGGATGACGTATAACGTATTACGTTATGTGGGACGACGTTATAACGTATTGCGTTATATGGTATGACGTTATAACATAATATTTTATATGGTATGACGTTATAACGTATTACGTAATATGGGATGACGTATAACGTATTACGTTATGTGGGACGACGTTATAACGTATTGCGTTATATGGTATGACGTTATAACATAATAGGTTATATCTTATGACGCTATAACGAAATAGGTTATATGGTATGACGTTATAACGTAATAGGTTATACGGTATGACGTAATACCTAATTACGTAATATGGGATGACGTTATAACGTATTACATTATGTGGTATGACGTTATAACGTATTACGTTATATGGTATGACGTTATAACGTAAACAGGTTATATGGTATGACGTTATACCGTATTACGTTATATGGTATGACGTTATAACGTAAATAGGTTATATGGTATGACGTTATAACGTATTACGTTATGTGGGATGACGTTATAACGAAATAGGTTATATGGTATGACGTTATAACGCATTTCGTTATATGGTATGACGTTATAGCGTATTACGTAATATGGGATGACGTTATAACGTATTACGTTATGTGGGACAACGTTATAACGTAATTGGTTATATGGTATAACGTTATAACGTATTACGCTATATGGTATGACGTTATAACGTAATAGGTTATATGCTATGACGTTATAACGTAATAGGTTATATGGTATGACGTTATAACGTATTACGTTATATGGTATGACGTTATAACGTATTACGTAATATGGGATGACGTATAACGTATTACGTTATGTGGGACGACGTTATAACGTATTGCGTTATATGGGATGACGTTATAACGTATTTCGTTATATGGGATGACGTTATAACGTTTTACGTTATATGGGATGACGTATAACGTATTACGTTATGTGGGACGACGTTATAACGTATTGCGTTATATGGTATGACGTTATAACATAATATTTTATATGGTATGACGTTATAACGTATTACGTAATATGGGATGACGTATAACGTATTACGTTATGTGGGACGACGTTATAACGTATTGCGTTATATGGTATGACGTTATAACATAATAGGTTATATCTTATGACGCTATAACGAAATAGGTTATATGGTATGACGTTATAACGTAATAGGTTATACGGTATGACGTAATACCTAATTACGTAATATGGGATGACGTTATAACGTATTACATTATGTGGTATGACGTTATAACGTATTACGTTATATGGTATGACGTTATAACGTAAACAGGTTATATGGTATGACGTTATACCGTATTACGTTATATGGTATGACGTTATAACGTAAATAGGTTATATGGTATGACGTTATACCGTATTACGTTATATGGGATGACGTTATAACGTATTACGTTATGTGGGACGACGTTATAACGTAATGCGTTATATGGGACGACGTTATATCGTATTACGTTATATGGGATGACGTTATAACGTATTTCGTTATATGGGATGACGTTATAACGTATTACGTAATATGGGATGACGTTATAACGTATTACGTAATATGGGATGACGTTATAACGTGTTACGTTATGTGGGACGACGTTATAACGTATTACGTAATATGGGATGACGTTATAACGTATTACGTTATGTGGGACGACGTTATAACGTAATTGGTTATATGGTATAACGTTATAACGTATTACGCTATATGGTATGACGTTATAACGTAATAGGTTATATGGTATGACGTTATAACGTAATACGTTATCTGGTATGACGTTATAACGTAATACGTTATAGGGTATGACGTTATAACGTAAATAGGTTATATGGCATGACGTTATGACGTATTACGTTATATGGTATGACGTTATAACGTATTACGTTATATGGTAAGACGTTATAACGTATTACGTTATATGGTATGACGTTATAACGTAAATAGGTTATATGGCATGACGTTATAACGTATTACGTTATATGGTATGCCGTTATAACGTATTACATTATGTGGTAAGACGTTATAACGTATTACGTTATATGGTATGACGTTATAACGTAATAGGTTATATGGTATGGCGATATAACGTAATACGTTATATGCTATGACGTTATAACGTAAATAGGTTATATGGCATGACGTTATAACGTATTACGTAATATGGGATGACGTATAACGTATTACGTTATGTGGGACGACGTTATAACGTATTGCGTTATATGGTATGACGTTATAACGTATTACGTTATGTGGGATGACGTTATAACGAAATAGGTTATATGGTATGACGTTATAACGCATTTCGTTATATGGTATGACGTTATAATGTATTACGTAATATGGGATGACGTTATAACGTATTACGTTATGTGGGACAACGTTATAACGTAATTGGTTATATGGTATAACGTTATAACGTATTACGCTATATGGTATGACGTTATAACGTAATAGGTTATATGCTATGACGTTATAACGTAATAGGTTATATGGTATGACGTTATAACGTATTACGTTATATGGTATGACGTTATAACGTATTACGTAATATGGGATGACGTATAACGTATTACGTTATGTGGGACGACGTTATAACGTATTGCGTTATATGGGATGACGTTATAACGTATTTCGTTATATGGGATGACGTTATAACGTTTTACGTTATATGGGATGACGTATAACGTATTACGTTATGTGGGACGACGTTATAACGTATTGCGTTATATGGTATGACGTTATAACATAATATTTTATATGGTATGACGTTATAACGTATTACGTAATATGGGATGACGTATAACGTATTACGTTATGTTGGACGACGTTATAACGTATTGCGTTATATGGTATGACGTTATAACATAATAGGTTATATGGTATGACGCTATAACGAAATAGGTTATATGGTATGACGTTATAACGTAATAGGTTATACGGTATGACGTAATACCTAATTACGTAATATGGGATGACGTTATAACGTATTACGTTATGTGGTATGACGTTATAACGTATTACGTTATATGGTATGACGTTATAACGTAAACAGGTTATATGGTATGACGTTATACCGTATTACGTTATATGGTATGACGTTGTAACGTAAATAGGTTATATGGTATGACGTCATACCGTATTACGTTATATGGGATGACGTTATAACGTATTACGTTATGTGGGACGACGTTATAACGTAATGCGTTATATGGGACGACGTTATATCGTATTACGTTATATGGGATGACGTTATAACGTATTTCGTTATATGGGATGACGTTATAACGTATTAAGTTATATGGGATGACGTATAACGTATTACGTTATGTGGGACGACGTTATAACGTATTGCGTTATATGGTATGACGTTATAACATAATATTTTATATGGTATGACGTTATAACGTATTACGTAATATGGGATGACGTATAACGTATTACGTTATGTGGGACGACGTTATAACGTATTGCGTTATATGGTATGACGTTATAACATAATAGGTTATATCTTATGACGCTATAACGAAATAGGTTATATGGTATGACGTTATAACGTAATAGGTTATACGGTATGACGTAATACCTAATTACGTAATATGGGATGACGTTATAACGTATTACATTATGTGGTATGACGTTATAATGTATTACGTTATATGGTATGACGTTATAACGTAAACAGGTTATATGGTATGACGTTATACCGTATTACGTTATATGGTATGACGTTATAACGTAAATAGGTTATATGGTATGACGTTATACCGTATTACGTTATATGGGATGACGTTATAACGTATTACGTTATGTGGGACGACGTTATAACGTAATGCGTTATATGGGACGACGTTATATCGTATTACGTTATATGGGATGACGTTATAACGTATTTCGTTATATGGGATGACGTTATAACGTATTACGTAATATGGGATGACGTTATAACGTATTACGTAATATGGGATGACGTTATAACGTGTTACGTTATGTGGGACGACGTTATAACGTATTACGTAATATGGGATGACGTTATAACGTATTACGTTATGTGGGACGACGTTATAACGTAATTGGTTATATGGTATAACGTTATAACGTATTACGCTATATGGTATGACGTTATAACGTAATAGGTTATATGGTATGACGTTATAACGTAATACGTTATCTGGTATGACGTTATAACGTAATACGTTATAGGGTATGACGTTATAACGTAAATAGGTTATATGGCATGACGTTATGACGTATTACGTTATATGGTATGACGTTATAACGTATTACGTTATATGGTAAGACGTTATAACGTATTACGTTATATGGTATGACGTTATAACGTAAATAGGTTATATGGCATGACGTTATAACGTATTACGTTATATGGTATGACGTTATAACGTATTACATTATGTGGTAAGACGTTATAACGTATTACGTTATATGGTATGACGTTATAACGTAATAGGTTATATGGTATGGCGATATAACGTAATACGTTATATGCTATGACGTTATAACGTAAATAGGTTATATGGCATGACGTTATAACGTATTACGTAATATGGGATGACGTATAACGTATTACGTTATGTGGGACGACGTTATAACGTATTGCGTTATATGGTATGACGTTATAACGTATTACGTTATGTGGGATGACGTTATAACGAAATAGGTTATATGGTATGACGTTATAACGCATTTCGTTATATGGTATGACGTTATAACGTATTACGTAATATGGGATGACGTTATAACGTATTACGTTATGTGGGACAACGTTATAACGTAATTGGTTATATGGTATAACGTTATAACGTATTACGCTATATGGTATGACGTTATAACGTAATAGGTTATATGCTATGACGTTATAACGTAATAGGTTATATGGTATGACGTTATAACGTATTACGTTATATGGTATGACGTTATAACGTATTACGTAATATGGGATGACGTATAACGTATTACGTTATGTGGGACGACGTTATAACGTATTGCGTTATATGGGATGACGTTATAACGTATTTCGTTATATGGGATGACGTTATAACGTTTTACGTTATATGGGATGACGTATAACGTATTACGTTATGTGGGACGACGTTATAACGTATTGCGTTATATGGTATGACGTTATAACATAATATTTTATATGGTATGACGTTATAACGTATTACGTAATATGGGATGACGTATAACGTATTACGTTATGTTGGACGACGTTATAACGTATTGCGTTATATGGTATGACGTTATAACATAATAGGTTATATGGTATGACGCTATAACGAAATAGGTTATATGGTATGACGTTATAACGTAATAGGTTATACGGTATGACGTAATACCTAATTACGTAATATGGGATGACGTTATAACGTATTACGTTATGTGGTATGACGTTATAACGTATTACGTTATATGGTATGACGTTATAACGTAAACAGGTTATATGGTATGACGTTATACCGTATTACGTTATATGGTATGACGTTATAACGTAAATAGGTTATATGGTATGACGTCATACCGTATTACGTTATATGGGATGACGTTATAACGTATTACGTTATGTGGGACGACGTTATAACGTAATGCGTTATATGGGACGACGTTATATCGTATTACGTTATATGGGATGACGTTATAACGTATTTCGTTATATGGGATGACGTTATAACGTATTACGTAATATGGGATGACGGTATAACGTATTACGTTATGTGGGATGACGTTATAACGAAATAGGTTATATGGTATGACGTTATAACGCATTTCGTTATATGGTATGACGTTATAACGTATTACGTAATATGGGATGACGTTATAACGTATTACGTTATGTGGGACGACGTTATAACGTAATTGGTTATATGGTATAACGTTATAACGTATTACGCTATATGGTATGACGTTATAACGTAATAGGTTATGTGGTATGACGTTATAACGTAATACGTTATCTGGTATGACGTTATAACGTAATACGTTATAGGGTATGACGTTATAACGTAAATAGGTTATATGGCATGACGTTACAACGTATTACGTTATATGGTATGACGTTATAACGTATTACGTTATATGGTATGACGTTATAACGTATTACGTTATATGGTATGACGTTATAACGTAAATAGGTTATATGGCATGACGTTATAACGTATTACGTAATATGGGATGACGTATAACGTATTACGTTATGTGGGACGACGTTATAACGTATTGCGTTATATGGTATGACGTTATAACATAATAGGTTATATGGTATGACGCTATAACGAAATAGGTTATATGGTATGACGTCATAACGTAAATAGGTTATGTGGCATGACGTTATAACGTATTACGTAATATGGGATGACGTATAACGTATTACGTTATGTGGGACGACGTTATAACGTATTACGTTATGTGGGATGACGTTATAACGAAATAGGTTATACGGTATGACGTAATACCTAATTACGTAATATGGGATGACGTTATAACGTATTACGTTATGTGGTATGACGTTATAACGTATTACGTTATATGGTATGACGTTATAACGTAAACAGGTTATATGGTATGACGTTATACCGTATTACGTTATATGGTATGACGTTATAACATAAATAGGTTATATGGTATGTCGTTATACCGTATTACGTTATATGGGATGACGTTATAACGTATTTCGATATATGGGATGACGTTATAACGTATTACGTAATATGGGATGACGTTATAACGTATTACGTTATGTGGGATGACGTTATAACGAAATAGGTTATATGGTATGACGTTATAACGCATTTCGTTATATGGTATGACGTTATAACGTATTACGTAATATGGGATGACGTTATAACGTATTACGTTATGTGGGACGACGTTATAACGTAATTGGTTATATGGTATAACGTTATAACGTATTACGCTATATGGTATGACGTTATAACGTAATAGGTTATATGGTATGACGTTATAACGTAATACGTTATCTGGTATGACGTTATAACGTAATACGTAATAGGGTATGACGTTATAACGTAAATAGGTTATATGGCATGACGTTATAACGTATTACGTTATATGGGATGACGTTATAACGTAAATAGGTTATATGGTATGACGTTATACCGTATTACGTCATATGGGATGACGTTATAACGTATTACGTTATATGGGATGACGTTATAACGTAATAGGTTATATGGTATGACGTTATAACGTAATAGGTTATATGGTATGACGCTATACCGAATTACGATATGTGGTATGACGTTATAACGTATTACGTTATATGGTATGACGTTATAACGTAAACAGGTTATATGGTATGACGTTATACCGTATTACGTTATATGGTATGACGTTATAACGTAAATAGGTTATATGGTATGACGTTATACCGTATTACGTTATATGGGATGACGTTATAACGTATTACGTTATGTGGGACGACGTTATAACGTAATGCGTTATATGGGACGACGTTATATCGTATTACGTTATATGGGATGACGTTATAACGTATTTCGTTATATGGGATGACGTTATACCGTATTACGTAATATGGGATGACGTTATAACGTATTACGTTATGTGGGATGACGTTATAACGAAATAGGTTATATGGTATGACGTTATAACGCATTTCGTTATATGGTATGACGTTATAACGTATTACGTAATATGGGATGACGTTATAACGTGTTACGTTATGTGGGACGACGTTATAACGTATTACGTAATATGGGATGACGTTATAACGTATTACGTTATGTGGGACGACGTTATAACGTAATTGGTTATATGGTATAACGTTATAACGTATTACGCTATATGGTATGACGTTATAACGTAATAGGTTATATGGTATGACGTTATAACGTAATACGTTATCTGGTATGACGTTATAACGTAATACGTTATAGGGTATGACGTTATAACGTAAATAGGTTATATGGCATGACGTTATAACGTATTACGTTATATGGTATGACGTTATAACGTATTACGTTATATGGTAAGACGTTATAACGTATTACGTTATATGGTATGACGTTATAACGTAAATAGGTTATATGGCATGACGTTATAACGTATTACGTTATATGGTATGACGTTATAACGTATTACATTATGTGGTAAGACGTTATAACGTATTACGTTATATGGTATGACGTTATAACGTAATAGGTTATATGGTATGGCGATATAACGTAATACGTCATATGCTATGACGTTATAACGTAAATAGGTTATATGGCATGACGTTATAACGTATTACGTAATATGGGATGACGTATAACGTATTACGTTATGTGGGACGACGTTATAACGTATTGCGTTATATGGTATGACGTTATAACGTATTACGTTATGTGGGATGACGTTATAACGAAATAGGTTATATGGTATGACGTTATAACGCATTTCGTTATATGGTATGACGTTATAGCGTATTACGTAATATGGGATGACGTTATAACGTATTACGTTATGTGGGACAACGTTATAACGTAATTGGTTATATGGTATAACGTTATAACGTATTACGCTATATGGTATGACGTTATAACGTAATAGGTTATATGCTATGACGTTATAACGTAATAGGTTATATGGTATGACGTTATAACGTATTACGTTATATGGTATGACGTTATAACGTATTACGTAATATGGGATGACGTATAACGTTTTACGTTATATGGGATGACGTATAACGTATTACGTTATGTGGGACGACGTTATAACGTATTGCGTTATATGGTATGACGTTATAACATAATATTTTATATGGTATGACGTTATAACGTATTACGTAATATGGGATGACGTATAACGTATTACGTTATGTGGGACGACGTTATAACGTATTGCGTTATATGGTATGACGTTATAACATAATAGGTTATATGGTATGACGCTATAACGAAATAGGTTATATGGTATGACGTTATAACGTAATAGGTTATACGGTATGACGTAATACCTAATTACGTAATATGGGATGACGTTATAACGTATTACATTATGTGGTATGACGTTATAACGTATTACGTTATATGGTATGACGTTATAACGTAAACAGGTTATATGGTATGACGTTATACCGTATTACGTTATATGGTATGACGTTATAACGTAAATAGGTTATATGGTATGACGTTATACCGTATTACGTTATATGGGATGACGTTATAACGTATTACGTTATGTGGGACGACGTTATAACGTAATGCGTTATATGGGACGACGTTATATCGTATTACGTTATATGGGATGACGTTATAACGTATTTCGTTATATGGGATGACGTTATAACGTATTACGTAATATGGGATGACGTTATAACGTAATACGTAATATGGGATGACGTTATAACGTGTTACGTTATGTGGGACGACGTTATAACGTATTACGTAATATGGGATGACGTTATAACGTATTACGTTATGTGGGACGACGTTATAACGTAATTGGTTATATGGTATAACGTTATAACGTATTACGCTATATGGTATGACGTTATAACGTAATAGGTTATATGGTATGACGTTATAACGTAATACGTTATCTGGTATGACGTTATAACGTAATACGTTATAGGGTATGACGTTATAACGTAAATAGGTTATATGGCATGACGTTATGACGTATTACGTTATATGGTATGACGTTATAACGTATTACGTTATATGGTAAGACGTTATAACGTATTACATTATGTGGTAAGACGTTATAACGTATTACGTTATATGGTATGACGTTATAACGTAATAGGTTATATGGTATGGCGATATAACGTAATACGTTATATGCTATGACGTTATAACGCAAATAGGTTATATGGCATGACGTTATAACGTATTACGTAATATGGGATGACGTATAACGTATTACGTTATGTGGGACGACGTTATAACGTATTGCGTTATATGGTATGACGTTATAACGTATTACGTTATGTGGGATGACGTTATAACGAAATAGGTTATATGGTATGACGTTATAACGCATTTCGTTATATGGTATGACGTTATAACGTATTACGTAATATGGGATGACGTTATAACGTATTACGTTATGTGGGACAACGTTATAACGTAATTGGTTATATGGTATAACGTTATAACGTATTACGCTATATGGTATGACGTTATAACGTAATAGGTTATATGCTATGACGTTATAACGTAATAGGTTATATGGTATGACGTTATAACGTATTACGTTATATGGTATGACGTTATAACGTATTACGTAATATGGGATGACGTATAACGTATTACGTTATGTGGGACGACGTTATAACGTATTGCGTTATATGGGATGACGTTATAACGTATTTCGTTATATGGGATGACGTTATAACGTTTTACGTTATATGGGATGACGTATAACGTATTACGTTATGTGGGACGACGTTATAACGTATTGCGTTATATGGTATGACGTTATAACATAATATTTTATATGGTATGACGTTATAACGTATTACGTAATATGGGATGACGTATAACGTATTACGTTATGTTGGACGACGTTATAACGTATTGCGTTATATGGTATGACGTTATAACATAATAGGTTATATGGTATGACGCTATAACGAAATAGGTTATATGGTATGACGTTATAACGTAATAGGTTATACGGTATGACGTAATACCTAATTATGTAATATGGGATGACGTTATAACGTATTACGTTATGTGGTATGACGTTATAACGTATTACGTTATATGGTATGACGTTATAACGTAAACAGGTTATATGGTATGACGTTATACCGTATTACGTTATATGGTATGACGTTATAACGTAAATAGGTTATATGGTATGACGTCATACCGTATTACGTTATATGGGATGACGTTATAACGTATTACGTTATGTGGGACGACGTTATAACGTAATGCGTTATGTGGGACGACGTTATATCGTATTACGTTATATGGGATGACGTTATAACGTATTTCGTTATATGGGATGACGTTATAACGTATTACGTAATATGGGATGACGTTATAACGTATTACGTTATGTGGGATGACGTTATAACGAAATAGGTTATATGGTATGACGTTATAACGCATTTCGTTATATGGTATGACGTTATAACGTATTACGTAATATGGGATGACGTTATAACGTATTACGTTATGTGGGACGACGTTATAACGTAATTGGTTATATGGTATAACGTTATAACGTATTACGCTATATGGTATGACGTTATAACGTAATAGGTTATGTGGTATGACGTTATAACGTAATACGTTATCTGGTATGACGTTATAACGTAAATAGGTTATTTGGTATGACGTTATACCGTATTACGTCATATGGGATGACGTTATAACGTATTGCGTTATATGGGATGACGTATAACGTATTACGTTATGTGGGACGACGTTATAACGTATTGCGTTATATGGTATGACGTTATAACATAATATTTTATATGGTATGACGTTATAACGTATTACGTAATATGGGATGACGTATAACGTATTACGTTATGTGGGACGACGTTATAACGTATTGCGTTATATGGTATGACGTTATAACATAATAGGTTATATGGTATGACGCTATAACGAAATAGGTTATATGGTATGACGTTACAACGTAATAGGTTATACGGTATGACGTAATACCTAATTACGTAATATGGGATGACGTTATAACGTATTACGTTATGTGGGACGACGTTATAAGGTATTGCGTTATATGGGATGACGTTATAACGAAATAGGTTATGTGGTATGACGTTATAACGTATTACGTTATATGGTATGACGTTATAACGTATTACGTAATATGGGATGACGTTATAACGTATTGCGTTATATGGGATGACGTTATAACGAAATAGGTTATGTGGTATGACGTTATAACGTATTACGTTATATGGCATGATATTATAACGTATTACGTTATGTGGCTTGACGTTATAACGTATTACGTTAAATGGTATGACGTTATAACGTATTGCGTTATATGGTATGACGTTATAACGTAATAGGTTATACGGTATGACGTAATACCTAATTACGTTATATGGCATGACGTTATAACGTAAATAGGTTATATGGTATGACGTTATACCGTATTACGTTATATGGGATGACGTTATAACGTATTACGTTATGTGGGACGACGTTATAACGTATTGCGTTATATGGGATCACGTTATAACGTATTACTTTATATGGGATGACGTTATAACGTATTACGTTATGTGGGATGACGTTATAACGAAATAGGTTATATGGTATGACGTTATAACGTATTTCGTTATATGGTATGACGTTATAACGTAATAGGTTATATGGTATGACGCTATAACGAAATAGGTTATATGGTATGTTATAACGTAATAGGTTATACGGTATGACGTAATACCTAATTACGTAATATGGGATGACGTTATAACGTATTACGTTATGTGGGACGACGTTATAACGTATTGCGTTATATGGGATGACGTTATAACATATTGCGTTATATGGGATGACGTTAAAACGTATTGCGTTATATGGGATGACGTTATAACGAAATAGGTTATATGGTATGACGTTATAACGTATTACGTTATATGGCATGACTTTATAACGTATTACGTAATATGGGATGACGTTATAACGTATTACGTTATGTGGGACGACGTTATAACGTATTGCGTTATATGGGATGACGTTATAACGTATTGCGTTATATGGTATGACGTTATAACGTATTACGTTATATGGGATGACGTTATAACGAAATAGGTTATGTGGTATGACGTTATAACGTATTACGTTTTATGGTATGACGTTACAACGTATTACGTAATATGGGATGGCGTTATAACGTATTACGTAATATGGGATGACGTTATAACGTATTACGTTATGTGGGACGACGTTATAACGTATTGCGTTATATGGGATGACGTTATAACATATTGCGTTATATGGGATGGCGTTATAACGTATTACGTTATGTGGGATGACGTTATAACGAAATAGGTTATATGGTATGACGTTATAACGTATTACGTTATATGGCATGACGTTATAACGTATCACGTAATATGGGATGACGTATAACGTATTACGTTATGTGGGACGACGTTATAACGTATTGCGTTATATGGTATGACGTTATAACATAATAGGTTATATGGTATGACGCTATAACGAAATAGGTTATATGGTATGACGTTATAACGTAATAGATTATACGGTATGACGTAATACCTAATTACGTAATATGGGATGACGTTATAACGTATTACGTTATGTGGGACGACGTTATAAGGTATTGTGTTATATGGGATGACGTTATAACGAAATAGGTTATGTGGTATGACGTTATAACGTATTACGTTATATGGTATGACGTTATAACGTATTACGTAATATGGGATGACGTTATAACGTATTGCGTTATATGGGATGACGTTATAACGAAATAGGTTATGTGGTATGACGTTATAACGTATTACGTTATATGGCATGATATTATAACGTATTACGTTATGTGGTTTGACGTTATAACGTATTACGTTAAATGGTATGACGTTATAACGTATTGCGTTATATGGTATGACGACATAACGTAATAGGTTATATGGTATGACGTTATAACGAAATAGGTTATATGGTATGACGTTATAACGTAATAGGTTATACGGTATGACGTAATACCTAATTACGTTATATGGCATGACGTTATAACGTAAATAGGCTATATGGTATGACGTTATACCGTATTACGTTATATGGGATGACGCTATAACGTATTACGTTATGTGGGACGACGTTATAACGTATTGCGTTATATGGGATGACGTTATAACGTATTACGTTATATGGGATGACGTTATAACGTATTGCGTTATATGGGATGACGTTATAACGTATTACGTTATGTGGGATGACGTTATAACGAAATAGGTTATATGGTATGACGTTATAACGTATTACGTTATGTGGGATGACGTTATAACGAAATAGGTTATATGGTATGACGTTATAACGAAATAGGTTATTTGGTATGACGTTATAACGCATTTCGTTATATGGTATGACGTTATAACGTATTACGTAATATGGGATGACGTTATAACGTATTACGTTATGTGGGACGACGTTATAACGTAATTGGTTATATGGTATAACGTTATAACGTATTACGCTATATGGTATGACGTTATAACGTAATAGGTTATGTGGTATGACGTTATAACGTAATACGTTATCTGGTATGACGTTATAACGTAAATAGGTTATTTGGTATGACGTTATACCGTATTACGTCATATGGGATGACGTTATAACGTATTGCGTTATATGGGATGACGTATAACGTATTACGTTATGTGGGACGACGTTATAACGTATTGCGTTATATGGTATGACGTTATAACATAATATTTTATATGGTATGACGTTATAACGTATTACGTAATATGGGATGACGTATAACGTATTACGTTGTGTGGGACGACGTTATAACGTATTGCGTTATATGGTATGACGTTATAACATAATAGGTTATATGGTATGACGCTATAACGAAATAGGTTATATGGTATGACGTTACAACGTAATAGGTTATACGGTATGACGTAATACCTAATTACGTAATATGGGATGACGTTATAACGTATTACGTTATGTGGGACGACGTTATAAGGTATTGCGTTATATGGGATGACGTTATAACGAAATAGGTTATGTGGTATGACGTTATAACGTATTACGTTATATGGTATGACGTTATAACGTATTACGTAATATGGGATGACGTTATAACGTATTGCGTTATATGGGATGACGTTATAACGAAATAGGTTATGTGGTATGACGTTATAACGTATTACGTTATATGGCATGATATTATAACGTATTACGTTATGTGGCTTGACGTTATAACGTATTACGTTAAATGGTATGACGTTATAACGTATTGCGTTATATGGTATGACGTTATAACGTAATAGGTTATACGGTATGACGTAATACCTAATTACGTTATATGGCATGACGTTATAACGTAAATAGGTTATATGGTATGACGTTATACCGTATTACGTTATATGGGATGACGTTATAACGTATTACGTTATGTGGGACGACGTTATAACGTATTGCGTTATATGGGATCACGTTATAACGTATTACTTTATATGGGATGACGTTATAACGTATTACGTTATGTGGGATGACGTTATAACGAAATAGGTTATATGGTATGACGTTATAACGTATTTCGTTATATGGTATGACGTTATAACGTAATAGGTTATATGGTATGACGCTATAACGAAATAGGTTATATGGTATGTTATAACGTAATAGGTTATACGGTATGACGTAATACCTAATTACGTAATATGGGATGACGTTATAACGTATTACGTTATGTGGGACGACGTTATAACGTATTGCGTTATATGGGATGACGTTATAACATATTGCGTTATATGGGATGACGTTATAACGTATTGCGTTATATGGGATGACGTTATAACGAAATAGGTTATATGGTATGACGTTATAACGTATTACGTTATATGGCATGACTTTATAACGTATTACGTAATATGGGATGACGTTATAACGTATTACGTTATGTGGGACGACGTTATAACGTATTGCGTTATATGGGATGACGTTATAACGTATTGCGTTATATGGTATGACGTTATAACGTATTACGTTATATGGGATGACGTTATAACGGAATAGGTTATGTGGTATGACGTTATAACGTATTACGTTTTATGGTATGACGTTACAACGTATTACGTAATATGGGATGGCGTTATAACGTATTACGTAATATGGGATGACGTTATAACGTATTACGTTATGTGGGACGACGTTATAACGTATTGCGTTATATGGGATGACGTTATAACATATTGCGTTATATGGGATGACGTTATAACGTATTGCGTTATATGGGATGACGTTATAACGAAATAGGTTATATGGTATGACGTTATAACGTATTACGTTATATGGCATGACGTTATAACGTATCACGTAATATGGGATGACGTATAACGTATTACGTTATGTGGGACGACGTTATAACGTATTGCGTTATATGGTATGACGTTATAACATAATAGGTTATATGGTATGACGCTATAACGAAATAGGTTATATGGTATGACGTTATAACGTAATAGATTATACGGTATGACGTAATACCTAATTACGTAATATGGGATGACGTTATAACGTATTACGTTATGTGGGACGACGTTATAAGGTATTGCGTTATATGGGATGACGTTATAACGAAATAGGTTATGTGGTATGACGTTATAACGTATTACGTTATATGGTATGACGTTATAACGTATTACGTAATATGGGATGACGTTATAACGTATTGCGTTATATGGGATGACGTTATAACGAAATAGGTTATGTGGTATGACGTTATAACGTATTACGTTATATGGCATGATATTATAACGTATTACGTTATGTGGTTTGACGTTATAACGTATTACGTTAAATGGTATGACGTTATAACGTATTGCGTTATATGGTATGACGACATAACGTAATAGGTTATATGGTATGACGTTATAACGAAATAGGTTATATGGTATGACGTTATAACGTAATAGGTTATACGGTATGACGTAATACCTAATTACGTTATATGGCATGACGTTATAACGTAAATAGGCTATATGGTATGACGTTATACCGTATTACGTTATATGGGATGACGCTATAACGTATTACGTTATGTGGGACGACGTTATAACGTATTGCGTTATATGGGATGACGTTATAACGTATTACGTTATATGGGATGACGTTATAACGTATTGCGTTATATGGGATGACGTTATAACGTATTACGTTATGTGGGATGACGTTATAACGAAATAGGTTATATGGTATGACGTTATAACGTATTACGTTATATGGCATGATATTATAACGTATTACGTTATGTGGTTTGACGTTATAACGTATTACGTTAAATGGTATGACGTTATAACGTATTGCGTTATATGGTATGACGACATAACGTAATAGGTTATATGGTATGACGTTATAACGAAATAGGTTATATGGTATGACGTTATAACGTAATAGGTTATACGGTATGACGTAATACCTAATTACGTTATATGGCATGACGTTATAACGTAAATAGGCTATATGGTATGACGTTATACCGTATTACGTTATATGGGATGACGCTATAACGTATTACGTTATGTGGGACGACGTTATAACGTATTGCGTTATATGGGATGACGTTATAACGTATTACGTTATATGGGATGACGTTATAACGTATTGCGTTATATGGGATGACGTTATAACGTATTACGTTATGTGGGATGACGTTATAACGAAATAGGTTATATGGTATGACGTTATAACGTATTACGTTATGTGGGATGACGTTATAACGAAATAGGTTATATGGTATGACGTTATAACGAAATAGGTTATTTGGTATGACGTTATAACGCATTTCGTTATATGGTATGACGTTATAACGTATTACGTAATATGGGATGACGTTATAACGTATTACGTTATGTGGGACGACGTTATAACGTAATTGGTTATATGGTATAACGTTATAACGTATTACGCTATATGGTATGACGTTATAACGTAATAGGTTATGTGGTATGACGTTATAACGTAATACGTTATCTGGTATGACGTTATAACGTAAATAGGTTATTTGGTATGACGTTATACCGTATTACGTCATATGGGATGACGTTATAACGTATTGCGTTATATGGGATGACGTATAACGTATTACGTTATGTGGGACGACGTTATAACGTATTGCGTTATATGGTATGACGTTATAACATAATATTTTATATGGTATGACGTTATAACGTATTACGTAATATGGGATGACGTATAACGTATTACGTTGTGTGGGACGACGTTATAACGTATTGCGTTATATGGTATGACGTTATAACATAATAGGTTATATGGTATGACGCTATAACGAAATAGGTTATATGGTATGACGTTACAACGTAATAGGTTATACGGTATGACGTAATACCTAATTACGTAATATGGGATGACGTTATAACGTATTACGTTATGTGGGACGACGTTATAAGGTATTGCGTTATATGGGATGACGTTATAACGAAATAGGTTATGTGGTATGACGTTATAACGTATTACGTTATATGGTATGACGTTATAACGTATTACGTAATATGGGATGACGTTATAACGTATTGCGTTATATGGGATGACGTTATAACGAAATAGGTTATGTGGTATGACGTTATAACGTATTACGTTATATGGCATGATATTATAACGTATTACGTTATGTGGCTTGACGTTATAACGTATTACGTTAAATGGTATGACGTTATAACGTATTGCGTTATATGGTATGACGTTATAACGTAATAGGTTATACGGTATGACGTAATACCTAATTACGTTATATGGCATGACGTTATAACGTAAATAGGTTATATGGTATGACGTTATACCGTATTACGTTATATGGGATGACGTTATAACGTATTACGTTATGTGGGACGACGTTATAACGTATTGCGTTATATGGGATCACGTTATAACGTATTACTTTATATGGGATGACGTTATAACGTATTACGTTATGTGGGATGACGTTATAACGAAATAGGTTATATGGTATGACGTTATAACGTATTTCGTTATATGGTATGACGTTATAACGTAATAGGTTATATGGTATGACGCTATAACGAAATAGGTTATATGGTATGTTATAACGTAATAGGTTATACGGTATGACGTAATACCTAATTACGTAATATGGGATGACGTTATAACGTATTACGTTATGTGGGACGACGTTATAACGTATTGCGTTATATGGGATGACGTTATAACATATTGCGTTATATGGGATGACGTTATAACGTATTGCGTTATATGGGATGACGTTATAACGAAATAGGTTATATGGTATGACGTTATAACGTATTACGTTATATGGCATGACTTTATAACGTATTACGTAATATGGGATGACGTTATAACGTATTACGTTATGTGGGACGACGTTATAACGTATTGCGTTATATGGGATGACGTTATAACGTATTGCGTTATATGGTATGACGTTATAACGTATTACGTTATATGGGATGACGTTATAACGGAATAGGTTATGTGGTATGACGTTATAACGTATTACGTTTTATGGTATGACGTTACAACGTATTACGTAATATGGGATGGCGTTATAACGTATTACGTAATATGGGATGACGTTATAACGTATTACGTTATGTGGGACGACGTTATAACGTATTGCGTTATATGGGATGACGTTATAACATATTGCGTTATATGGGATGGCGTTATAACGTATTACGTTATGTGGGATGACGTTATAACGAAATAGGTTATATGGTATGACGTTATAACGTATTACGTTATATGGCATGACGTTATAACGTATCACGTAATATGGGATGACGTATAACGTATTACGTTATGTGGGACGACGTTATAACGTATTGCGTTATATGGTATGACGTTATAACATAATAGGTTATATGGTATGACGCTATAACGAAATAGGTTATATGGTATGACGTTATAACGTAATAGATTATACGGTATGACGTAATACCTAATTACGTAATATGGGATGACGTTATAACGTATTACGTTATGTGGGACGACGTTATAAGGTATTGCGTTATATGGGATGACGTTATAACGAAATAGGTTATGTGGTATGACGTTATAACGTATTACGTTATATGGTATGACGTTATAACGTATTACGTAATATGGGATGACGTTATAACGTATTGCGTTATATGGGATGACGTTATAACGAAATAGGTTATGTGGTATGACGTTATAACGTATTACGTTATATGGCATGATATTATAACGTATTACGTTATGTGGTTTGACGTTATAACGTATTACGTTAAATGGTATGACGTTATAACGTATTGCGTTATATGGTATGACGACATAACGTAATAGGTTATATGGTATGACGTTATAACGAAATAGGTTATATGGTATGACGTTATAACGTAATAGGTTATACGGTATGACGTAATACCTAATTACGTTATATGGCATGACGTTATAACGTAAATAGGCTATATGGTATGACGTTATACCGTATTACGTTATATGGGATGACGCTATAACGTATTACGTTATGTGGGACGACGTTATAACGTATTGCGTTATATGGGATGACGTTATAACGTATTACGTTATATGGGATGACGTTATAACGTATTGCGTTATATGGGATGACGTTATAACGTATTACGTTATGTGGGATGACGTTATAACGAAATAGGTTATATGGTATGACGTTATAACGTATTACGTTATGTGGGATGACGTTATAACGAAATAGGTTATATGGTATGACGTTATAACGTATTACGTTATATGGTATGACCTTATAACGTATTACGTAATATGGGATGACGTTATAACGTATTACGTTATGTGGGACGACGTTATAACGTATTGCGTTATATGGGATGACGTTATAACATATTGCGTTATATGGGATGACGTTATAACGTATTACGTTATGTGGGATGACGTTATAACGAAATTGGTTATATGGTATGACGTTATAACGTATTACGTTATATGGCATGACGTTATAACGTATTACGTAATATGGGATGACGTTATAACGTATTACGTTATGTGGGACGACGTTATAACGTATTGCGTTATATGGGATGACGTTATAACGTATTGCGTTATATGGTATGACGTTATAACGTATTACGTTATATGGGATGACGTTATAACGAAATAGGTTATGTGGTATGACGTTATAACGTATTGCGTTATGTGGGACGACGTTACAACGTATTGCGTTATATGGGATGACGTTATAACGTATTGCGTTATATGGGATGACGTTATAACGTATTATGTTATGTGGGATGACGTTATAACGAAATAGGTTTTATGGTATGACGTTATAACGTATTACGTTATATGGTATGACGTTATAACGTATTACGTAATATGGGATGACGTTATAACGTATTACGTTATGTGGGACGACGTTATAACGAAATAGGTTATATGGTATGACGTTATAACGTATTACGTTATATTTTTATGACGTTATAACGAATTACGTAATATGGGATGACGTTATAACGTATTACGTTATGTGGGACGACGTTATAACGTATTGCGTTTTATGGGATGACGTTATAACGTATTGCGATATATGGAATGACGTTATAACGTATTACGTTATGTGGGATGACGTTAAAACGAAATAGGTTATATGGTATGACGTTATAATGTATTACGTTATATGGCATGACGTTATAACGTATTACGTAATATGGGATGACGTTATAACGTATTACGTTATGTGGGACGACGTAATAACGTATTGCGTTATATGGGATGACGTTATAACGTATTGCGTTATATGGTATGACGTTTTAACGTATTACGTTATATGGGATGACGTTATAACGAAATAGGTTATGTGGTATGACGTTATAACGTATTACGTTGTATGGTATGACGTTATAACGTATTACGTAATATGGGATGACGTTATAACGTATTACGTAATATGGGATGACGTTATAACGTATTACGTTATGTGGGACGACGTTATAACGTATTGCGTTATATGGGATGACGTTATAACATATTGCGTTATATGGGATGACGTTATAACGTATTACGTTATGTGGGATGACGTTATAACGAAATAGGTTATATGGTATGACGTTATAACGTATTACGTTATATGGCATGACGTAATACCTAATTACGTAATATGGGATGACGTTATAACGTATTACGTTATGTGGGACGACGTTATAAGGTATTGCGTTATATGGGATGACGTTATAACGAAATAGGTTATGTGGTATGACGTTATAACGTATTACGTTATATGGTATGACGTTATAACGTATTACGTAATATGGGATGACGTTATAACGTATTGCGTTATATGGGATGACGTTATAACGAAATAGGTTATATGGTATGACGTTATAACGTAATAGGTTATACGGTATGACGTAATACCTAATTACGTTATATGGCATGACGTTGTAACGTAAATAGGTTATATGGTATGACGTTATACCGTATTACGTTATATGGGATGACGTTCTAACGTATTACGTTATGTGAGACGACGTTATAACGTATTGCGTTATATGGGATGACGTTATAACGTATTACGTTATATGGGATGACGTTATAACGTATTACGTTATGTGGGATGACGTTATAACGAAATAGGTTATATGGTATGACGTTATAACGTATTTCGTTATATGGTATGACGTTATAACGTAATAGGTTATATGGTATGACGCTATAACGAAATAGGTTATATGGTATGACGTTTTAACGTAATAGGTTATACGGTATGACGTAATACCTAATTACGTAATATGGGACGACGTTATAACGAAATAGGTTATATGGTATGACGTTATAACGTATTACGCTATATTTTTATGACGTTATAACGAATTACGTAATATGGGATGACGTTATAACGTATTACGTTATGTGGGACGACGTTATAACGTATTGCGTTTTATGGGATGACGTTATAACGTATTGCGGTATATGGAATGACGTTATAACGTATTACGTTATGTGGGATGACGTTATAACGAAATAGGTTATATGGTATGACGTTATAACGTATTACGTTATATGGCATGACGTTATAACGTATTACGTAACATGGGATGACGTTATAACGTATTACGTTATGTGGGACGACGTTATAACGTATTGCGTTATATGGGATGACGTTATAACGTATTGCGTTATATGGTATGACGTTATAACGTATTACGTTATATGGGATGGCGTTATAACGAAATAGGTTATGTGGTATGACGTTATAACGTATTACGTTATATGGTATGACGTTATAACGTATTACGTAATATGGGATGACGCTATAACGTATTACGTAATATGGGATGACGCTATAACGTATTACGTAATATGGGATGACGTTATAACGTATTACTTTATGTGGGACGACGTTATAACGTATTGCGTTATATGGGATGACATTATAACGTATTACGTTATATGGGATGACGTTATAACGTAAATAGGTTATATGGTATGACGCTATACCGTATTACGTCGTATGGGATGACGTTATAACGTATTACGTTATATGGGATGACGTTATAACGTATTACGTTATATAGGATGACGTTATAAAGTATTTCGTTATATGGGATGACGTTATAACGTATTACGTAATATGGGATGACGTTATAACGTATTACGTTATGTGGGATGACGTTATAACGAAATAGGTTATATGGTATGACGTTATAACGTATTTCGTTATATGGTATGACGTTTTAACGTAATAGGTTATACGGTATGACGTAATACCTAATTACGTAATATGGGACGACGTTATAACGAAATAGGTTATATGGTATGACGTTATAACGTATTACGTTATATTTTTATGACGTTATAACGAATTACGTAATATGGGATGACGTTATAACGTATTACGTTATGTGGGACGACGTTATAACGTATTGCGTTTTATGGGATGACGTTATAACGTATTGCGGTATATGGAATGACGTTATAACGTATTACGTTATGTGGGATGACGTTATAACGAAATAGGTTATATGGTATGACGTTATAACGTATTACGTTATATGGCATGACGTTATAACGTATTACGTAACATGGGATGACGTTATAACGTATTACGTTATGTGGGACGACGTTATAACGTATTGCGTTATATGGTATGACGTTATAACATAATAGGTTATATGGTATGACGCTATAACGAAATAGGTGTTATGGTATGACGTTATAACGTAATAGGTTATACGGTAAGACGTAATACCTAATTACGTAATATGGGATGACGTTATAACGTATTACGTTATGTGGGACGACGTTATAAGGTATTGCGTTATATGGGATGACGTTATAACGAAATAGGTTATGTGGTATGACGTTATAACGTATTACGTTATATGGTATGACGTTATAACGTATTACGTTATATGGGATGACGTTATAACGTATTGCGTTATATGGGATGACGTTATAACGAAATAGGTTATATGGCATGACGTTATAACGTAATAGGTTATACGGTATGACGTAATACCTAATTACGTTATATGGCATGACGTTATAACGTAAATAGGTTATATGGTATGACGTTATACCGTATTACGTTATATGGGATGACGTTATAACGTATTACGTTATGTGAGACGACGTTATAACGTATTGCGTTATATGGGATGACGTTATAACGTATTACGTTATATGGGATGACGTTATAACGTATTACGTTATGTGGGATGACGTTATAACGAAATAGGTTATATGGTATGACGTTATAACGTATTTCGTTATATGGTATGACGTTATAACGTAATAGGTTATATGGTATGACGCTATAACGAAATAGGTTATATGGTATGACGTTTTAACGTAATAGGTTATACGGTATGACGTAATACCTAATTACGTAATATGGGACGACGTTATAACGAAATAGGTTATATGGTATGACGTTATAACGTATTACGTTATATTTTTATGACGTTATAACGAATTACGTAATATGGGATGACGTTATAACGTATTACGTTATGTGGGACGACGTTATAACGTATTGCGTTTTATGGGATGACGTTATAACGTATTGCGGTATATGGAATGACGTTATAACGTATTACGTTATGTGGGATGACGTTATAACGAAATAGGTTATATGGTATGACGTTATAACGTATTACGTTATATGGCATGACGTTATAACGTATTACGTAACATGGGATGACGTTATAACGTATTACGTTATGTGGGACGACGTTATAACGTATTGCGTTATATGGGATGACGTTATAACGTATTGCGTTATATGGTATGACGTTATAACGTATTACGTTATATGGGATGGCGTTATAACGAAATAGGTTATGTGGTATGACGTTATAACGTATTACGTTATATGGTATGACGTTATAACGTATTACGTAATATGGGATGACGCTATAACGTATTACGTAATATGGGATGACGCTATAACGTATTACGTAATATGGGATGACGTTATAACGTATTACTTTATGTGGGACGACGTTATAACGTATTGCGTTATATGGGATGACCTTATAACGTATTACGTTATATGGGATGACGTTATAACGTAAATAGGTTATATGGTATGACGCTATACCGTATTACGTCGTATGGGATGACGTTATAACGTATTACGTTATATGGGATGACGTTATAACGTATTACGTTATATAGGATGACGTTATAAAGTATTTCGTTATATGGGATGACGTTATAACGTATTACGTAATATGGGATGACGTTATAACGTATTACGTTATGTGGGATGACGTTATAACGAAATAGGTTATATGGTATGACGTTATAACGTATTTCGTTATATGGTATGACGTTATAACGTATTACGTAATATGGGATGACGTTATAACGTATTACGTTATATGGGATGACGTTATAACGTATTTCGTTATATGGGATGACGTTATAACGTATTACGTAATATGGGATGACGTTATAACGTATTACGTTATGTGGGATGACGTTATAACGAAATAGGTTATATGGTATGACGTTATAACGTATTTCGTTATATGGTATGACGTTATAACGTATTACGTAATATGGAATGACGTTATAACGTATTACGTTATATGGTATGACGTTATAACGTATTACGTTATATGGTATGACGTTGTAACGTATTGCGTTATATGGTATGACGTTATAACGTAATAGGTTATATAGTATGACGTTATAACGAAATAGGTTATATGGTATGACGTTATAACGTAATAGGTTATACGGTATGATGTAATACCTAATTACGTTATATGGCATGACGTTATAACGTAAATAGGAAATATGGTATGACGTTATACCGTATTACGTTATATGGGATGACGTTATAACGTATTGCGTTATATGGGATGACGTTATAACGTATTACGTTATGTGGGACGACGTTATAACGTATTGCGTTATATGGGATGACGTTATAACGTATTACGTTATATGGGATGACGTTATAACGTATTACGTTATATGGTATGCTGTTATAACGTATTACGTAATATGGGATGACGTTATAACGTATTACGTTATGTGGGACGACGATATAACGTATTGCGTTATATGGAATGACGTTATAACATATTGCGTTATATGGGATGACGTTATAACGTATTACGTTATGTGGGATGACGTTATAAGGAAATAGGTTATATGGTATGACGTTATAACGTATTACGTTATATGGAATGACGTTATAACGTATTACGTAATATGGAATGACGTTATAACGTATTACGTTATGTGGGACGACGTTATAACGTATTGCGTTATATGGGATGACGTTATAACGTATTACGTAATATGGGATGACGTTATAACGTATTACGTTATGTGGGACGACGTTATAACGTATTGCGTTATATGGGATGACGTTATAACATATTGCGTTATATGGGATGACGTTATAACGTATTACGTTATGTGGGATGACGTTATAACGAAATAGGTTATATGGTATGACGTTATAACGTATTACGTTATATGGTATGACGTTATAACGTATTACGTAATATGGGATGACGTTATAACGTATTACGTTATGTGGGACGACGTTATAACGAAATAGGTTATATGGTATGACGTTATAACGTATTACGTTATATGGTATGACGTTATAACGTATTACGTAATATGGGATGACGTTATAACGTATTACGTTATGTGGGACGACGTTATAACGTATTGCGTTTTATGGGATGACGTTATAACGTATTGCGATATATGGGATGACGTTATAACGTATTACGTTATGTGGGATGACGTTATAACGAAATAGGTTATATGGTATGACGTTATAACGTATTACGTTATATGGTATGACGTTATAACGTATTACGTAATATGGGATGACGTTATAACGTATTACGTTATGTGGGACGACGTTATAACGTATTGCGTTATATGGGATGACGTTATAACGTATTGCGTTATATGGTATGACGTTACAACGTACTACGTTATATGGGATGACGTTATAACGAAATAGGTTATGTGGTATGACGTTATAACGTATTACGTTATATGGTATGACGTTATAGCGTATTACGTAATATGGGATGACGTTATAACGAAATAGGTTATATGGTATGACGTTATAACGTAATAGGTTATACGGTATGATGTAATACCTAATTACGTTATATGGCATGACGTTATAACGTAAATAGGAAATATGGTATGACGTTATACCGTATTACGTTATATGGGATGACGTTATAACGTATTGCGTTATATGGGATGACGTTATAACGTATTACGTTATGTGGGACGACGTTATAACGTATTGCGTTATATGGGATGACGTTATAACGTATTACGTTATATGGGATGACGTTATAACGTATTACGTTATATGGTATGCTGTTATAACGTATTACGTAATATGGGATGACGTTATAACGTATTACGTTATGTGGGACGACGATATAACGTATTGCGTTATATGGAATGACGTTATAACATATTGCGTTATATGGGATGACGTTATAACGTATTACGTTATGTGGGATGACGTTATAAGGAAATAGGTTATATGGTATGACGTTATAACGTATTACGTTATATGGAATGACGTTATAACGTATTACGTAATATGGAATGACGTTATAACGTATTACGTTATGTGGGACGACGTTATAACGTATTGCGTTATATGGGATGACGTTATAACGTATTACGTAATATGGGATGACGTTATAACGTATTACGTTATGTGGGACGACGTTATAACGTATTGCGTTATATGGGATGACGTTATAACATATTGCGTTATATGGGATGACGTTATAACGTATTACGTTATGTGGGATGACGTTATAACGAAATAGGTTATATGGTATGACGTTATAACGTATTACGTTATATGGTATGACGTTATAACGTATTACGTAATATGGGATGACGTTATAACGTATTACGTTATGTGGGACGACGTTATAACGAAATAGGTTATATGGTATGACGTTATAACGTATTACGTTATATGGTATGACGTTATAACGTATTACGTAATATGGGATGACGTTATAACGTATTACGTTATGTGGGACGACGTTATAACGTATTGCGTTTTATGGGATGACGTTATAACGTATTGCGATATATGGGATGACGTTATAACGTATTACGTTATGTGGGATGACGTTATAACGAAATAGGTTATATGGTATGACGTTATAACGTATTACGTTATATGGTATGACGTTATAACGTATTACGTAATAGGGGATGACGTTATAACGTATTACGTTATGTGGGACGACGTTATAACGTATTGCGTTATATGGGATGACGTTATAACGTATTGCGTTATATGGTATGACGTTACAACGTACTACGTTATATGGGATGACGTTATAACGAAATAGGTTATGTGGTATGACGTTATAACGTATTACGTTATATGGTATGACGTTATAGCGTATTACGTAATATGGGATGACGTTATAACGTATTACGTAATATGGGATGACGTTATAACGTATTACGTTATGTGGGACGACGTTATAACGTATTGCGTTATATGGGATGACGTTATAACGTATTACGTTATATGGGATGACGTTATGACGTAAATAGGTTATATGGTATGACGTTATACCGTATTACGTCATATGGGATGACGTTATAACGTATTAAGTTATATTGGATGACGTTATAACGTGATAGGTTGTATGGTATGACGTTATAACGTAATAGGTTATATGGTATGACGTTATACCGAATTACGTTATGTGGTATGACGTTATAACGTATTACGTTATATGGGATGACGTTATAACGTATTTCGTTAAATGGGATGACGTTATAACGTATTACGTTATGTGGGACGACGTTATAACGTATAGCGTTATATGGGATGACGTTATAACGTAAATAGTTTATGTGGTATGACGTTATAACGTATTACGTTATATGGGATGACGTTATATCGAAATTGGTTATATTTTATGACGTTATAACGTAATAGGTTATATGAGATGACGTTATACCGAATTACGTTATATGAGATGACGTTATAACGTATTACGTTATATGGGATGACGTTATAATGTATTACGTTATATGGGATGACGTTATAACGTAATACGTTATATGGTATGACGTTATAACGTAAATAGGTTATATGGTATGACGTTATAACGTATTACGTTATATGGTATTACGTTATAACGTAAATAGGTTATATGGTATGACGTTATACCGTATTACGTTATATGGGATGACGCTATAACGTGTTACGTAATATGGCATGACGTTATAACGTATTACGTTATATGGGATGACGCTATAACGTATTACGTAATATGGCATGACGTTATAACGTATTACGTTATGTGGGAAGACGTTATAACGTATTGCGTTATATGGGATGACGTTATAACGTATTACGTTATATGGGATGACGTTATAACGTATTACGTTATATGGGATGACGTTATACCGTATTACGTCATATGGGATGACGTTATAACGTATTAAGTTATATGGGATGACGTTATAACGTAATAGGTTATATGGTATGACGTTATACCGAATTACGTTATGTGGTATGACGTTATAACGTATTACGTTATATGGGATGACGTTATAACGTATTTCGTTAAATGGGATGACGTTATAACGTATTACGTAATATGGGATGACGTTATAACGTATTACGTTATGTGGGACGACGTTATAACGTATTGCGTTATATGGGATGACGTTAAAACGTATTGCGTTATATGGGATGACGTTACAACGTATTACGTTATGTGGGATGACGTTGTAACGAAATAGGTTATATGGTATGACGTTATAACGTATTACGTTATATGGTATGACGTTATAACGTATTACGTAATATGGGATGACGTTATAACGTATTACGTTATGTGGGATGACGTTATAACGAAATAGGTTATATGGTATGACGTTATAACGTATTACGTTATATGGTATGACGTTATAACGTATTACGTAATATGGGATGACGTTATAACGTATTACGTTATGTGGGACGACGTTATAACGAAATAGGTTATATGGTATGACGTTATAACGTATTACGTTATATGGTATGACGTTATAACGTATTACGTAATATGGGATGACGTTATAACGTATTACGTTATGTGGGACGACGTAATAACGTATTGCGTTTTATGGGATGACGATATAACGTATTGCGATATATGGGATGACGTTATAACGTATTACGTTATGTGGGATGACGTTATAACGAAATAGGTTATATGGTATGACGTTATAACGTATTACGTTATATGGTATGACGTTATAACGTATTACGTAATATGGGATGACGTTATAACGTATTACGTTATGTGGGACGACGTTATAACGTATTGCGTTATATGGGATGACGTTATAACGTATTGCGTTATATGGTATGACGTTACAACGTACTACGTTATATGGGATGACGTTATAACGAAATAGGTTATGTGGTATGACGTTATAACGTATTACGTTATATGGTATGACGTTATAGCGTATTACGTAATATGGGATGACGTTATAACGTATTACGTAATATGGGATGACGTTATAACGTATTACGTTATGTGGGACGACGCTATAACGTATTGCGTTATATGGGATGACGTTATAACGTATTACGTTATATGGGATGACGTTATAACGTAAATAGGTTATATGGTATGACGTTATACCGTATTACGTCATATGGGATGACGTTATAACGTATTAAGTTATATGGAATGACGTTATAACGTGATAGGTTGTATGGTATGACGTTATAACGTAATAGGTTATATGGTATGACGTTATACCGAATTACGTTATGTGGTATGACGTTATGACGTATTACGTTATATGGGATGACGTTATAACGTATTTCGTTAAATGGGATGACGTTATAACGTATTACGTAATATGGGATGACGTTATAACGTATTACGTTATGTGGGATGACGTTATAACGAAATAGGTTATATGGTATGACGTTATAACGTATTACGTTATATGGTATGACGTTATAACGTATTACGTAATATGGGATGACGTTATAACGTATTACGTTATGTGGGACGACGTTATAACGTATAGTGTTATATGGGATGTCGTTATAACGTATTACGTTATATGGGATGACGTTATAACGAAATAGGTTATGTGGTATGACGTTATAACGTATTACGTTATATGGTATGACGTTATAGCGTATTACGTAATATGGGATGACGTTATAACGTATTACGTAATATGGGATGACGTTATAACGTATTACGTTATGTGGGACGACGTTATAACGTATTGCGTTATATGGGATGACGTTATAACGTATTACGTTATATGGGATGACGTTATAACGTATTACGTTATATGGGATGACGTTATAACGTATTGCGTTATATGGGATGACGTTATAACGTATTACGTTATATGGGATGACGTTATAACGTAAATAGGTTATATGGTATGACGTTATACCGTATTACGTCATATGGGATGACGTTATAACGTATTACGTTATATGGGATGACGTTATAACGTAAATAGGTTATATGGTATGACGTTATACCGTATTACGTCATATGGGATGACGTTATAACGTATTACGTTATATGGGATGACGTTATAACGTAAATAGGTTATATGGTATGACGTTATAACGTATTACGTTATATGGTATTACGTTATAACGTATTAAGTTATATGGGATGACGTTATAACGTGATAGGTCGTATGGTATGACGTTATAACGTAATAGGTTATATGGTATGACGTTATACCGAATTACGTTATGTGGTATGACGTTATAACGTATTACGTTATATGGGATGACGTTATAACGTATTTCGTTAAATGGGATGAAGTTATAACATATTACGTGATATGGGATGACGTTTTAACGTATTACGTTATGTGGGATGACGTTATAACGAAATAGGTTATATGGTATGACGTTATAACGTATTACGTTATATGGTATGACGTTATAACGTATTACGTAATATGGGATGACGTTATAACGTATTACGTTATGTGGGACGACGTTATAACGTATAGCGTTATATGGGATGACGTTATAACGTATAGCGTTATATGGGATGACGTTATAACGTATTACGTTATATGGGATGACGTTATAACGTAAATAGGTTATATGGTATGACGTTATACCGTATTACGTCATATGGGATGACGTTATAACGTATTAAGTTATATGGGATGACGTTATAACGTAATAGGTTATATGGTATGACGTTATACCGAATTACGTTATGTGGTATGACGTTATAACGTATTACGTTATATGGGATGACGTTATAACGTATTTCGTTAAATGGGATGACTTTATAACGTATTACGTAATATGGGATGACGTTATAACGTATTACGTTATGTGGGATGACGTTATAACGAAATAGGTTATATGGTATGACGTTATAACGTATTACGTTATATGGTATGACGTTATAACGTATTACGTAATATGGGATGACGTTATAACGTATGACGTTATGTGGGACGACGTTATAACGTATTGCGTTATATGGGATGACGTTATAACGTATTGCGTTATATGGGATGACGTTATAACGTATTACGTTATGTGGGATGACGTTATAACGAAATAGGTTATATGGTATGACGTTATAACGTATTACGTTATATGGTATGACGTTATAACGTATTACGTAATATGGGATGACGTTATAACGTATTACGTTATGTGGGACGACGTTATAACGTATTGCGTTATATGGGATGACGTTATAACGTATTGCGTTATATGGTATGACGTTACAACGTACTACGTTATATGGGATGACGTAATAACGAAATAGGTTATGTGGTATGACGATATAACGTATTACGTTATATGGTATGACGTTATAGCGTATTACGTAATATGTGATGACGTTATAACGTATTACGTAATATGGGATGACGTTATAACGTATTACGTTATGTGGGACGACGTTATAACGTATTGCGTTATATGGGATGACGTTATAACGTATTACGTTATATGGGATGACGTTATAACGTAAATAGGTTATATGGTATGACGTTATACCGTATTACGTCATATGGGATGACGTTATAACGTATTAAGTTATATGGGATGACGTTATAACGTGATAGGTCGTATGGTATGACGTTATAACGTAATAGGTTATATGGTATGACGTTATACCGAATTACGTTATGTGGTATGACGTTATAACGTATTACGTTATATGGGATAACGTTATAACGTATTTCGTTAAATGGGATGAAGTTATAACATATTGCGTGATATGGGATGACGTTTTAACGTATTACGTTATGTGGGATGACGTTATGACGAAATAGGTTATATGGTATGACGTTATAACGTATTACGTTATATGGTATGACGTTATAACGTATTACGTAATATGGGATGACGTTATAACGTATTACGTTATGTGGGACGACGTTATAACGTATAGCGTTATATGGGATGACGTTATAACGTATAGCGTTATATGGGATGACGTTATAACGTATTACGTTATATGGGATGACGTTATAACGTATTACGTTATATGGGATGACGTTATAACGTAATTGGTTATATGGTATAACGTTATAACGTATTACGCTGTATGGTATGACTTTATAACGTAATAGGTTATATGGTATGACGTTATAACGTAATACGTTATATGGTATGACGTTATAACGTAACACGTTATATGGTATGACGTTATAACGTAATACGTTATATGGTATGACGTTATAACGTAAATAGTTTATGTGGTATGACGTTATAACGTATTACGTTATATGGTATGACGTTATAACGTATTACGTTATATGGGATGACGTTATATCGAAATTGGTTATATTTTATGACGTTATAACGTAATAGGATATATGACATGACGTTATACCGAATTACGTTATATGAGATGACGTTATAACGTATTACGTTATATGGGATGACGTTATAATGTATTACGTTATATGGGATGACGTTATAACGTAATACGTTATATGGTATGACGTTATAACGTAAATAGGTTATGTGGTATGACGTTATAACGTACTACGTTATATGGTATTACGTTATAACGTAAATAGGTTATATGGTATGACGTTATACCGTATTACGTTATATGGGATGACGCTATAACGTATTACGTAATATGGCATGACGTTATAACGTATTACGTTATATGGGATGACGCTATAACGTATTACGTAATATGGCATGACGTTATAACGTATTACGTTATGTGGGACGACGTTATAACGTATTGCGTTATATGGGATGACGTTATAACGTATTACGTTATATGGGATGACGTTATAACGTATTACGTTATATGGGATGACGTTATACCGTATTACGTCATATGGGATGACGTTATAACGTATTAAGTTATATGGGATGACGTTATAACGTAATTGGTTATATGGTATAACGTTATAACGTATTACGCTGTATGGTATGACTTTATAACGTAATAGGTTATATGGTATGACGTTATAACGTAATACGTTTTATGGTATGACGTTATAACCTAATACGTTATATGGTATGACGTTATAACGTAATACGTTATATGGTATGACGTTATAACGTAAATAGTTTATGTGGTATGACGTTATAACGTATTACGTTATATGGTATGACGTTATAACGTATTACGTTATATGGGATGACGTTATATCGAAATTGGTTATATTTTATGACGTTATAACGTAATAGGTTATATGACATGACGTTATACCGAATTACGTTATATGAGATGACGTTATAACGTATTACGTTATATGGGATGACGTTATAATGTATTACGTTATATGGGATGACTTTATAACGAAATACGTTATATGGTATGACGTTATAACGTAAATAGGTTATATGGTATGACGTTATAACGTATTACGTTATATGGTATTACGTTATAACGTAAATAGGTTATATGTTATGACGTTATACCGTATTACGTTATATGGGATGACGCTATAACGTATTACGTAATATGGCATGACGTTATAACGTATTACGTTATATGGGATGACGCTATAACGTATTACGTAATATGGCATGACGTTATAACGTATTACGTTATGTGGGACGACGTTATAACGTATTGCGTTATATGGGATGACGTTATAACGTATTACGTTATATGGGATGACGTTATAACGTATTACGTTATATGGGATGACGTTATAACGTATTGCGTTATATGGGATGACGTTATAACGTATTACGTTATATGGGATGACGTTATAACGTAAATAGGTTATATGGCATGACGTTATACCGTATTACGTCATATGGGATGACGTTATAACGTATTAAGTTATATGGGATGACGTTATAACGTAATAGGTTATATGGTATGACGTTATACCGAATTACGTTATGTGGTATGACGTTATAACGTATTACGTTATATGGGATGACGTTATAACGTATTTCGTTAAATGGGATGACTTTATAACGTATTACGTAATATGGGATGACGTTATAACGTATTACGTTATGTGGGATGACGTTATAACGAAATAGGTTATATGGTATGACGTTATAACGTATTACGTTATATGGTATGACGTTATAACGTATTACGTAATATGGGATGACGTTATAACGTATTACGTTATGTGGGACGACGTTATAACGTATAGCGTTATATGGGATGACGTTATAACGTATAGCGTTATATGGGATGACGTTATAACGTATTACGTTATATGGGATGACGTTATAACGTATTACGTTATATGGGATGACGTTATAACGTAATTGGTTATATGGTATAACGTTATAACGTATTACGCTGTATGGTATGACTTTATAACGTAATAGGTTATATGGCATGACGTTATAACGTAATACGTTATATGGTATGACGTTATAACGTAATACGTTATATGGTATGACGTTATAACGTAATACGTTATATGGTATGACGTTATAACGTAAATAGTTTATGTGGTATGACGTTATAACGTATTACGTTATATGGTATGACGTTATAACGTATTACGTTATATGGGATGACGTTATATCGAAATTGGTTATATTTTATGACGTTATAACGTAATAGGTTATATGACATGACGTTATACCGAATTACGTTATATGAGATGACGTTATAACGTATTACGTTATATGGGATGACGTTATAATGTATTACGTTATATGGGATGACGTTATAACGTAATACGTTATATGGTATGACGTTATAACGTAAATAGGTTATATGGTATGACGTTATAACGTACTACGTTATATGGTATTACGTTATAACGTAAATAGGTTATATGGTATGACGATATACCGTATTACGTTATATGGGATGACGCTATAACGTATTACGTAATATGGCATGACGTTATAACGTATTACGTTATATGGGATGACGCTATAACGTATTACGTAATATGGCATGACGTTATAACGTATTACGTTATGTGGGACGACGTTATAACGTATTGCGTTATATGGGATGACGTTATAACGTATTACGTTATATGGGATGACGTTATAACGTATTACGTTATATGGGATGACGTTATAACGTATTGCGTTATATGGGATGACGTTATAACGTATTACGTTATATGGGATGACGTTATAACGTAAATAGGTTATATGGTATGACGTTATACCGTATTACGTCATATGGGATGACGTTATAACGTATTAAGTTATATGGGATGACGTTATAACGTAATAGGTTATATGGTATGACGTTATACCGAATTACGTTATGTGGTATGACGTTATAACGTATTACGTTATATGGGATGACGTTATAACGTATTTCGTTAAATGGGATGACTATATAACGTATTACGTAATATGGGATGACGTTATAACGTATTACGTTATGTGGGATGACGTTATAATGAAATAGGTTATATGGTATGACGTTATAACGTATTACGTTATATGGTATGACGTTATATCGTATTACGTAATATGGGATGACGTTATAACGTATTACGTAATATGGCATGACGTTATAACGTATTACGTTATGTGGGACGACGTTATAACGTATTACGTTATATGGGATGACGTTATAACGTATTACGTTATATGGGATGACGTTATAACGTATTACGTTATATGGGATGACGTTATAACGTATTGCGTTATATGGGATGACGTTATAACGTATTACGTTATATGGGATGACGCTATAACGTAAATAGGTTATATGGTATGACGTTAGACCGTATTACGTCATATGGGATGACGTTATAACGTATTAAGTTATATGGCATGACGTTATAACGTAATAGGTTATATGGTATGACGTTATACCGAATTACGTTATGTGGTATGACGTTATAACGAAATAGGTTATATGGTATGACGTTATAACGTATTACGTTATATGGTATGACGTTATAACGTATTACGTAATATGGGATGACGTTATAACGTATGACGTTATGTGGGACGACGTTATAACGTATTGCGTTATATGGGGTGACGTTATAACGTATTGCGTTATATGGGATGACGTTATAACGTATTCCGTTATGTGGGATGACGTTATAACGAAATAGGTTATATGGTATGACGTTATAACGTATTACGTTATATGGTATGACGTTATAACGTATTAGGTAATATGGGATGACGTTATAACGTATTACGTTATGTGGGACGACGTTATAACGTATTGCGTTATATGGGATGACGTTATAACGTATTGCGTTATATGGTATGACGTTATAACGTATTACGTTATATGGGATGACGTTATAACGAAATAGGTTATGTGGCATGACGTTATAACGTATTACGTTATATGGTATGACGTTATAGCGTATTACGTAATATGGGATGACGTTATAACGTATTACGTAATATGGGATGACGTTATAACGTATTACGTTATGTGGGACGACGTTATAACGTATTGCGTTATATGGGATGACGTTATAACGTATTACGTTATATGGGATGACGTTATAACGTAAATAGGTTATATGGTATGACGTTATACCGTATTACGTCATATGGGATGACGTTATAACGTATTAAGTTATATGGGATGACGTTATAACGTAATAGGTTGTATGGTATGACGTTATAACGTAATAGGTGATATGGTATGACGTTATACCGAATTACGTTATGTGGTATGACGTTATAACGTATTACGTTATATGGGATGACGTTATAACGTATTTCGTTAAATGGGATGACGTTATAACGTATTACGTAATATGGGATGACGTTATAACGTATTACGTTATGTGGGATGACGTTATAACGAAATAGGTTATATGGTATGACGTTATAACGTATTACGTTATATGGTATGACGTTATACCGAATTACGTAATATGGGATGACGTTATAACGTATTTCTTTATATGGGATGACGTTATAACGTATTACGTAATATGGGATGACGTTATAACGTACTACGTTATATGGGATGACGTTATAACGAAATAGGTTATATGGTATGACGTTATAACGTATTACGTTATATGGTATGACGTTATAACGTATTACGTAATATGGGATGACGTTATAACATATTTCTTTATATGGGATGACGTTATAACGTATTACGTAATATGGGATGACGTTATAACGTACTACGTTATGTGGGATGACGTTATAACGAAATAGGTTATATGGTATGACGTTATAACGTATTACGTTATATGGTATGACGTTATAACGTATTACGTAATATGGGATGACGTTATAACGTATTACGTTATGTGGGACGACGTTATAACGTATTGCGTTATATGGGATGACGTTATAACGTATTGCGTTATATGGTATGACGTTATAACGTATTACGTTATATGGGATGACGTTATAACGAAATAGGTTATATGGTATGACGCTATAACGTATTACGTAATATGGGATGACGTTATAACGTATTACGTTATGTGGGACGACGTTATAACGTATTGCGTTATATGGGATGACGTTATAACGTATTGCGTTATATGGTATGACGTTATAACGTAATAGGTTATATGGTATGACGTTATAACGAAATAGGTTATATGGTATGACGTTATAACGTAATAGGTTATACGGTATCACGTAATACCTCATTACGTTATATGGCATGACGTTATAACGTAGATAGGTTATATGGTATGACGTTATACCGTATTACGTTATATGGGATGACGTTATAACGTATTGCGTTATATGGGATGACGTTATAACGTATTACGTTATGTGGGATGACGTTATAACGAAATAGGTTATATGGTATGACGTTATAACGTATTACGTTATATGGTATGACCTTATAACGTATTACGTAATATGGGATGACGTTATAACGTATTACGTTATGTGGGACGACGTTATAACGTATTGCGTTATATGGGATGACGTTATAACGTATTGCGAATTATGGGATGACGTTATAACGTATTACGTTATGTGGGATGACGTTATAACGAAATAGGTTATATGGTATGACGTTATAACGTATTACGTTATATGGTATGACGTTATAACGTATTACGTAATATGGGATGACGTTATAACGCATTACGTTATGTGGGACGACGTTATAACGTATTGCGTTATATGGGATGACGTTATAACGTATTGCGTTATATGGTATGACGTTATAACGTATTACGTTATATGGGATGACGTTATAACGAAATAGGTCATGTGGTATGACGTTATAACGTATTACGTTATATGGTATGACGTTATAACGTATTACGTAATATGGGATGACGTTATTACGTATTACGTAATATGGGATGACGTTATAACGTATTACGTTATGTGGGACGACGTTATAACGTATTGCGTTATATGGTATGACGTTATAACGTATTACGTTATATGGGATGACGTTATAACGAAATAGGTCATGTGGTATGACGTTATAACGTATTACGTTATATGGTATAACGTTATAACGTATTACGCTGTATGGTATGACTTTATAACGTAATAGGTTATATGGTATGACGTTATAACGTAATACGTTATATGGTATGACGTTATAACGTAATACGTTATATGGTATGACGTTATAACGTAATACGTTATATGGTATGACGTTATAGGGTAAATAGGTTATATGGTATGACGTTATAACGTATTACGTTATATGGTATTACGTTATAACGTAAATAGGTTATATGGTATGACGTTATAACGTAAATAGTTTATGTGGTATGACGTTATAACGTATTACGTTATATGGTATGACGTTATAACGTATTACGTTATATGGGATGACGTTATATCGAAATTGGTTATATTTTATGACGTTATAACGTAATAGGTTATATGACATGACGTTATACCGAATTACGTTATATGAGATGACGTTATAACGTATTACGTTATATGGGATGACGTTATAATGTATTACGTTATATGGGATGACGTTATAACGTAATACGTTATATGGTATGACGTTATAACGTAAATAGGTTATATGGTATGACGTTATAACGTACTACGTTATATGGTATTACGTTATAACGTAAATAGGTTATATGGTATGACGATATACCGTATTACGTTATATGGGATGACGCTATAACGTATTACGTAATATGGCATGACGTTATAACGTATTACGTTATATGGGATGACGCTATAACGTATTACGTAATATGGCATGACGTTATAACGTATTACGTTATGTGGGACGACGTTATAACGTATTGCGTTATATGGGATGACGTTATAACGTATTACGTTATATGGGATGACGTTATAACGTATTACGTTATATGGGATGACGTTATAACGTATTGCGTTATATGGGATGACGTTATAACGTATTACGTTATATGGGATGACGTTATAACGTAAATAGGTTATATGGTATGACGTTATACCGTATTACGTCATATGGGATGACGTTATAACGTATTAAGTTATATGGGATGACGTTATAACGTAATAGGTTATATGGTATGACGTTATACCGAATTACGTTATGTGGTATGACGTTATAACGTATTACGTTATATGGGATGACGTTATAACGTATTTCGTTAAATGGGATGACTATATAACGTATTACGTAATATGGGATGACGTTATAACGTATTACGTTATGTGGGATGACGTTATAATGAAATAGGTTATATGGTATGACGTTATAACGTATTACGTTATATGGTATGACGTTATATCGTATTACGTAATATGGGATGACGTTATAACGTATTACGTAATATGGCATGACGTTATAACGTATTACGTTATGTGGGACGACGTTATAACGTATTACGTTATATGGGATGACGTTATAACGTATTACGTTATATGGGATGACGTTATAACGTATTACGTTATATGGGATGACGTTATAACGTATTGCGTTATATGGGATGACGTTATAACGTATTACGTTATATGGGATGACGCTATAACGTAAATAGGTTATATGGTATGACGTTAGACCGTATTACGTCATATGGGATGACGTTATAACGTATTAAGTTATATGGCATGACGTTATAACGTAATAGGTTATATGGTATGACGTTATACCGAATTACGTTATGTGGTATGACGTTATAACGAAATAGGTTATATGGTATGACGTTATAACGTATTACGTTATATGGTATGACGTTATAACGTATTACGTAATATGGGATGACGTTATAACGTATGACGTTATGTGGGACGACGTTATAACGTATTGCGTTATATGGGGTGACGTTATAACGTATTGCGTTATATGGGATGACGTTATAACGTATTCCGTTATGTGGGATGACGTTATAACGAAATAGGTTATATGGTATGACGTTATAACGTATTACGTTATATGGTATGACGTTATAACGTATTAGGTAATATGGGATGACGTTATAACGTATTACGTTATGTGGGACGACGTTATAACGTATTGCGTTATATGGGATGACGTTATAACGTATTGCGTTATATGGTATGACGTTATAACGTATTACGTTATATGGGATGACGTTATAACGAAATAGGTTATGTGGCATGACGTTATAACGTATTACGTTATATGGTATGACGTTATAGCGTATTACGTAATATGGGATGACGTTATAACGTATTACGTAATATGGGATGACGTTATAACGTATTACGTTATGTGGGACGACGTTATAACGTATTGCGTTATATGGGATGACGTTATAACGTATTACGTTATATGGGATGACGTTATAACGTAAATAGGTTATATGGTATGACGTTATACCGTATTACGTCATATGGGATGACGTTATAACGTATTAAGTTATATGGGATGACGTTATAACGTAATAGGTTGTATGGTATGACGTTATAACGTAATAGGTGATATGGTATGACGTTATACCGAATTACGTTATGTGGTATGACGTTATAACGTATTACGTTATATGGGATGACGTTATAACGTATTTCGTTAAATGGGATGACGTTATAACGTATTACGTAATATGGGATGACGTTATAACGTATTACGTTATGTGGGATGACGTTATAACGAAATAGGTTATATGGTATGACGTTATAACGTATTACGTTATATGGTATGACGTTATACCGAATTACGTAATATGGGATGACGTTATAACGTATTTCTTTATATGGGATGACGTTATAACGTATTACGTAATATGGGATGACGTTATAACGTACTACGTTATATGGGATGACGTTATAACGAAATAGGTTATATGGTATGACGTTATAACGTATTACGTTATATGGTATGACGTTATAACGTATTACGTAATATGGGATGACGTTATAACATATTTCTTTATATGGGATGACGTTATAACGTATTACGTAATATGGGATGACGTTATAACGTACTACGTTATGTGGGATGACGTTATAACGAAATAGGTTATATGGTATGACGTTATAACGTATTACGTTATATGGTATGACGTTATAACGTATTACGTAATATGGGATGACGTTATAACGTATTACGTTATGTGGGACGACGTTATAACGTATTGCGTTATATGGGATGACGTTATAACGTATTGCGTTATATGGTATGACGTTATAACGTATTACGTTATATGGGATGACGTTATAACGAAATAGGTTATATGGTATGACGCTATAACGTATTACGTAATATGGGATGACGTTATAACGTATTACGTTATGTGGGACGACGTTATAACGTATTGCGTTATATGGGATGACGTTATAACGTATTGCGTTATATGGTATGACGTTATAACGTAATAGGTTATATGGTATGACGTTATAACGAAATAGGTTATATGGTATGACGTTATAACGTAATAGGTTATACGGTATCACGTAATACCTCATTACGTTATATGGCATGACGTTATAACGTAGATAGGTTATATGGTATGACGTTATACCGTATTACGTTATATGGGATGACGTTATAACGTATTGCGTTATATGGGATGACGTTATAACGTATTACGTTATGTGGGATGACGTTATAACGAAATAGGTTATATGGTATGACGTTATAACGTATTACGTTATATGGTATGACCTTATAACGTATTACGTAATATGGGATGACGTTATAACGTATTACGTTATGTGGGACGACGTTATAACGTATTGCGTTATATGGGATGACGTTATAACGTATTGCGAATTATGGGATGACGTTATAACGTATTACGTTATGTGGGATGACGTTATAACGAAATAGGTTATATGGTATGACGTTATAACGTATTACGTTATATGGTATGACGTTATAACGTATTACGTAATATGGGATGACGTTATAACGCATTACGTTATGTGGGACGACGTTATAACGTATTGCGTTATATGGGATGACGTTATAACGTATTGCGTTATATGGTATGACGTTATAACGTATTACGTTATATGGGATGACGTTATAACGAAATAGGTCATGTGGTATGACGTTATAACGTATTACGTTATATGGTATGACGTTATAACGTATTACGTAATATGGGATGACGTTATTACGTATTACGTAATATGGGATGACGTTATAACGTATTACGTTATGTGGGACGACGTTATAACGTATTGCGTTATATGGTATGACGTTATAACGTATTACGTTATATGGGATGACGTTATAACGAAATAGGTCATGTGGTATGACGTTATAACGTATTACGTTATATGGTATAACGTTATAACGTATTACGCTGTATGGTATGACTTTATAACGTAATAGGTTATATGGTATGACGTTATAACGTAATACGTTATATGGTATGACGTTATAACGTAATACGTTATATGGTATGACGTTATAACGTAATACGTTATATGGTATGACGTTATAGGGTAAATAGGTTATATGGTATGACGTTATAACGTATTACGTTATATGGTATTACGTTATAACGTAAATAGGTTATATGGTATGACGTTATAACGTAAATAGTTTATGTGGTATGACGTTATAACGTATTACGTTATATGGTATGACGTTATAACGTATTACGTTATATGGGATGACGTTATATCGAAATTGGTTATATGGTATGACGTTATGACGTAATAGGTTATATGACATGACGTTATACCGAATTACGTTATATGAGATGACGTTATACCGTATTACGTTATATGGTATGACGTTATAACGTAAATAGTTTATGTGGTAGGACGTTATAACGTATTACGTTATATGGTATGACGTTATAACGTATTACGTTATATGGGATGACGTTATATCGAAATTGGTTATATGGTATGACGTTATGACGTAATAGGTTATATGACATGACGTTATACCGAATTACGTTATATGAGATGACGTTATACCGTATTACGTTATATGGGATGACGCTATAACGTATTACGTAATATGGCATGACGTTATAACGTATTACGTTATATGGGATGAGGCTATAACGTATTGCGTAAGATGGCATGACGTTATAACGTATTACGTTATGTGGGACGACGTTATAACGTATTGCGTTATATGGGGTGGCGTTATAACGTATTACGTTATATGGGATGACGTTATAACGTATTACGTTATATGGGATGACGTTATAACGTATTGCGTTATATGGGATGACGTTATAACGTATTACGTTATATGGGATGACGTTATAACGTAAATAGGTTATATGGTATGACGTTATACCGTATTACGTCATATGGGATGACGTTATAACGTATTAAGTTATACGGGATGACGTTATAACGTAATAGGTTATATGGTATGACGTTATACCGAATTACGTTATGTGGTATGACGTTATAACGTATTACGTTATATGGGATGACGTTATAACGTATTTCGTTAAATGGGATGACGTTATAACGTATTACGTAATATGGGATGACGTTATAACGTATTACGTTATGTGGGATGACGTTATAACGAAATAGGTTATATGGTATGACGTTATAACGTATTACGTTATATGGTATGACGTTATAACGTATTACGTAATATGGGATGACGTTATAACGTATGACGTTATGTGGGACGACGTTATAACGTATTGCGTTATATGCGATGACGTTATAACGTATTGCGTTATATGGGATGACGTTATAACGTATTACGTTATGTGGGATGACGTTATAACGAAATAGGTTATATGGTATGACGTTATAACGTATTACGTTATATGGTATGACGTTATAACGTATTACGTAATATGGGACGACGTTATAACGTATTGCGTTATATGGGATGACGTTATGACGTATTGCGTTATATGGTATGACGTTATAACGTATTACGTTATATGGGGTGACGTTATAACGAAATAGGTTATATGGCATGACGTTATAACGTATTACGTTATATGGTATGACGTTATAGCGTATTACGTAATATGGGATGACGTTATAACGTATTACGTAATACGGGATGACGTTATAACGTATTAGGTTATGTGGGACGACGTTATAACGTATTGCGTTATATGGGATGACGTTATAACGTATTACGTTGTATGGGATGACGTTATAACGTAAATAGGTTATATGGTATGACGTTATACCGTATTACGTCATATGGGATGACGTTATATCGTATTAAGTTATATGGGATGACGTTATAACGTAATAGGTTGTATGGTATGACGTTATAACGTAATAGGTTATATGGTATGACGTTATACCGAATTACGTTATGTGGTATGACGTTATAACGTATTACGTTATATGGGATGACGTTATAACGTATTACGTTATATCGGCCGACGTTATAACGTATTGCGTTATATGGGATGACGTTATAACGTATTACGTTATATGGGATGACGTTATAACGTATTACGTTATATGGGATGACGTTATAACGTATTACGTTATATGGGATGACGTTATAACGTAATTGGTTATATGGTATAACGTTATAACGTATTACGCTGTATGGTATGACGTTATAACGTAATAGGTTATATGGTATGACGTTATAACGTAATACGTTATATGGTATGACGTTATAATTTAATACGTTATACGGTATGACGTTATAACGTAATACGTTATATGGTGTGACGTTATAACGTAAATAGTTTATGTGGTATGACGTTATAACGTATTACGTTATATGGTATGACGTTATAACATATTACGTTATATGGGATGACGTTATATCGAAATTGGTTATATGGTATGACGTTATAACGTAATAGGTTATATGACACGACGTTATACCGAATTACGTTATATGAGATGACGTTATAACGTATTGCGTTATATGGGATGACGTTATAACGTATTACGTTGTATGGGATGACGTTATAACGTAAATAGGTTATATGGTATGACGTTATACCGTATTACGTCATATGGGATGACGTTATAACGTATTAAGTTATATGGGATGACGTTATAACGTAATAGGTTGTATGGTATGACGTTATAACGTAATAGGTTATATGGTATGACGTTATACCGAATTACGTTATGTGGTATGACGTTATAACGTATTACGTTATATGGGATGACGTTATAACGTATTACGTTATATCGGCCGACGTTATAACGTATTGCGTTATATGGGATGACGTTATAACGTATTACGTTATATGGGATGACGTTATAACGTATTACGTTATATGGGATGACGTTATAACGTATTACGTTATATGGTATGACGTTATAACGTAATTGGTTATATGGTATAACGTTATAACGTATTACGCTGTATGGTATGACGTTATAACGTAATACGTTATATGGTGTGACGTTATAACGTAAATAGTTTATGTGGTATGACGTTATAACGTATTAGGTTATATGGTATGACGTTATAACATATTACGTTATATGGGATGACGTTATATCGAAATTGGTTATATGGTATGACGTTATAACGTAATAGGTTATATGACACGACGTTATACCGAATTACGTTATATGAGATGACGTTATAACGTATTGCGTTATATGGGATGACGTTATAACGTATTACGTTGTATGGGATGACGTTATAACGTAAATAGGTTATATGGTATGACGTTATACCGTATTACGTCATATGGGATGACGTTATAACGTATTAAGTTATATGGGATGACGTTATAACGTAATAGGTTGTATGGTATGACGTTATAACGTAAATAGGTTATATGGTATGACGTTATAACGTATTACGTTATATGGTATTACGTTATAACGTAAATAGGTTATATGGTATGACGTTATACCGTATTACGTTATATGGGATGACGCTATAACATATTACGTAATATGGCATGACGTTATAACGTATTACGTTATGTGGGACGACGTTATAACGTATTGCGTTATATGGGATGACGTTATAGCGTATTACGTTATATGGGATGACGTTATAATGTATTACGTTATATGGGATGACGTTATAACGTAATTGGTTATATGGTATGACGTTATAACGTAAATAGGTTATATGGTATGACGTTATACCGTATTACGTTATATGGGATGACGTTATAACGTATTACGTAATATGGGATGACGTTATAACGTATTACGTTATGTGGGACGACGTTATAACGTATTGCGTTATATGGGATGACGTTATAACGTATTACGTAATATGGGATGACGTTATAACGTATTACGTTATATGGGATGACGTTATAATGTATTACGTTATATGGGATGACGTTATAGCGTAATACGTTATATGGTATGACGTTATAACGTAAATAGGTTATATGGTATGACGTTATACCGTATGACGTCATATGGGATGACGTTATAACGTATTAAGTTATATGGAATGACGTTATAACGTATTACGTTATGTGGGATGACGTTATAACGAAATAGGTTATATGGTATGACGTTATAACGTATTACGTTATATGGTATGACGCTATAACGTATTACGTAATATGGGATGACGTTATAACGTATTACGTTATGTGGGACGACGTTATAACGTATTGCGTTATATGGGATGACGTTATAACGTATTGCGTTATATGGGATGACGTTATAACGTATTGCGTTATATGGGATGACGTTATAACGTATTACGTTATATGGGATGACGTTATAATGTATTACGTTATATGGGATGACGTTATAACGTAATACGTTATATGGTATGACGTTATAACGTAAATAGGTTATATGGTATGACGTTATAACGTATTACGTTATATGGTATTACGTTATAACGTAAATAGGTTATATGGTATGACGTTATACCGTATTACGTTATATGGGATGACGCTATAACGTATTACGTTATATGGGATGACGTTATAACGTATTACGTAATATGGGATGACGTTATAACGTATTACGTTATGTGGGCCGACGTTATAACGTATAGCGTTATATGGGATGACGTTATAACGTATAGCGTTATATGGGATGACGTTATAACGTATTACGTTATATGGGATGACGTTATAACGTATTACGTTAAATGGGATGACGTTATAACGTAATTGGTTATATGGTATAACGTTATAACGTATTACGCTGTATGGTATGACGCTATAACGTAATAGGTTATATGGTATGACGTTATAACGTAATACGTTATATGGTATGACGTTATAATGTAATACGTTATACGGTATGACGTTATAACGTAATACGTTATATGGTATGACGTTATAACGTAATAGGTTATATGACGTGACGTTATACCGAATTACGTTATATGAGATGACGTTATAACGTATTACGTTATATGGGATGACGTTATAATGTATTACGTTGTATGGGATGACCTTATAGCGTAATACGTTATATGGTATGACGTTATAACGTAAATAGGTTATATGGTATGACGTTATAACGTATTACGTTATATGGTATTACGTTATAACGTAAATAGTTTATATGGTATGACGTTATACCGTATTACGTTATATGGGATGACGCTATAACGTATTACGTAATATGGCATGACGTTATAACGTATTACGTTATGTGGGACGACGTTATAACGTATTGCGTTATATGGGATGACGTTATAGCGTATTACGTTATATGGGATGACGTTATAATGTATTACGTAATATGGGATGACGTTATAACGTATGACGTTATATGGGATGACGTTATAACGTATTACGTTATATGGTATGACGTTATAACGTAAATAGTTTATGTGGTATGACGTTATAACGTATTACGTTATATGGTATGACGTTATAACGTATTACGTTATATGGGATGACGTTATATCGAAATTGGTTATATTTTATGACGTTATAACGTAATAGGTTATATGACATGACGTTATACCGAATTACGTTATATGAGATGACGTTTTAACGTATTACGTTATATGGGATGACGTTATAATGTATTACGTTATATGGGATGACGTTATAACGAAATACGTTATATGGTATGACGTTATAACGTAAATAGGTTATATGGTATGACGTTATAACGTATTACGTTATATGGTATTACGTTATAACGTAAATAGGTTATATGGTATGACGTTATACCGTATTACGTTATATGGGATGACGCTATAACGTATTACGTAATATGGCATGACGTTATAACGTATTACGTTATATGGGATGACGCTATAACGTATTACGTAATATGGCATGACGTTATAACGTATTACGTTATGTGGGACGACGTTATAACGTATTGCGTTATATGGGATGACGTTATAACGTATTACGTTATATGGGATGACGTTATAACGTATTACGTTATATGGGATGACGTTATAACGTATTGCGTTATATGGGATGACGTTATAACGTATTACGTTATATGGGATGACGTTATAACGTAAATAGGTTATATGGTATGACGTTATACCGTATTACGTCATATGGGATGACGTTATAACGTATTAAGTTATATGGGATGACGTTATAACGTAATAGGTTATATGGTATGACGTTATACCGAATTACGTTATGTGGTATGACGTTATAACGTATTACGTTATATGGGATGACGTTATAACGTATTTCGTTAAATGGGATGACTTTATAACGTATTACGTAATATGGGATGACGTTATAACGTATTACGTTATGTGGGATGACGTTATAACGAAATAGGTTATATGGTATGACGTTATAACGTATTACGTTATATGGTATGACGTTATAACGTATTACGTAATATGGGATGACGTTATAACGTATTACGTAATATGGCATGACGTTATAACGTATTACGTTATGTGGGACGACGTTATAACGTATTACGTTATATGGGATGACGTTATAACGTATTACGTTATATGGGATGACGTTATAACGTATTACGTTATATGGGATGACGTTATAACGTATTGCGTTATATGGGATGACGTTATAACGTATTACGTTATATGGGATGACGCTATAACGTAAATAGGTTATTTGGTATGACGTTATACCGTATTACGTCATATGGGATGACGTTATAACGTATTAAGTTGTATGGCATGACGTTATAACGTAATAGGTTATATGGTATGACGTTATACCGAATTACGTTATGTGGTATGACGTTATAACGTATTACGTTATATGGGATGACGTTATAACGTATTTCGTTAAATGGGATGACGTTATAACGTATTACGTAATATGGGATGACGTTATAACGTATTACGTTATGTGGGATGACGTTATAACGAAATAGGTTATATGGTATGACGTTATAACGTATTACGTTATATGGTATGACGTTATAACGTATTACGTAATATGGAATGTCGTTATAACGTATGACGTTATGTGGGACGACGTTATAACGTATTGCGTTATATGGGATGACGTTATAACGTATTGCGTTATATGGGATGACGTTATAACGTATTCCGTTATGTGGGATGACGTTATAACGAAATAGGTTATATGGTATGACGTTATAACGTATTACGTTATATGGTATGACGTTATAACGTATTAGGTAATATGGGATGACGTTATAACGTATTACGTTATGTGGGACGACGTTATAACGTATTGCGTTATATGGGATGACGTTATAACGTATTGCGTTATATGGTATGACGTTATAACGTATTACGTTATATGGGATGACGTTATAACGAAATAGGTTATGTGGCATGACGTTATAACGTATTACGTTATATGGTATGACGTTATAGCGTATTACGTAATATGGGATGACGTTATAACGTATTACGTAATATGGGATGACGTTATAACGTATTACGTTATGTGGGACGACGTTATAACGTATTGCGTTATATGGGATGACGTTATAACGTATTACGTTATATGGGATGACGTTATAACGTAAATAGGTTATATGGTATGACGTTATACCGTATTACGTCATATGGGATGACGTTATAACGTATTAAGTTATATGGGATGACGTTATAACGTAATAGGTTGTATGGTATGACGTTATAACGTAATAGGTGATATGGTATGACGTTATACCGAATTACGTTATGTGGTATGACGTTATAACGTATTACGTTATATGGTATGACGTTATAGCGTATTACGTAATATGGGATGACGTTATAACGTATTACGTAATATGGGATGACGTTATAACATATTTCTTTATATGGGATGACGTTATAACGTATTACGTAATATGGGATGACGTTATAACGTATTCCGTTATGTGGGATGACGTTATAACGAAATAGGTTATATGGTATGACGTTATAACGTATTACGTTATATGGTATGACGTTATAACGTATTAGGTAATATGGGATGACGTTATAACGTATTACGTTATGTGGGACGACGTTATAACGTATTGCGTTATATGGGATGACGTTATAACGTATTGCGTTATATGGTATGACGTTATAACGTATTACGTTATATGGGATGACGTTATAACGAAATAGGTTATGTGGCATGACGTTATAACGTATTACGTTATATGGTATGACGTTATAGCGTATTACGTAATATGGGATGACGTTATAACGTATTACGTAATATGGGATGACGTTATAACGTATTACGTTATGTGGGACGACGTTATAACGTATTGCGTTATATGGGATGACGTTATAACGTATTACGTTATATGGGATGACGTTATAACGTAAATAGGTTATATGGTATGACGTTATACCGTATTACGTCATATGGGATGACGTTATAACGTATTAAGTTATATAGGATGACGTTATAACGTAATAGGTTGTATGGTATGACGTTATAACGTAATAGGTGATATGGTATGACGTTATACCGAATTACGTTATGTGGTATGACGTTATAACGTATTACGTTATATGGTATGACGTTATAGCGTATTACGTAATATGGGATGACGTTATAACGTATTACGTAATATGGGATGACGTTATAACATATTTCTTTATATGGGATGACGTTATAACGTATTACGTAATATGGGATGACGTTATAACGTATTACGTTATGTGGGACGACGTTATAACGTATTGCGTTATATGGGATGACGTTATAACGTATTGCGTTATATGGTATGACGTTATAACGTAATAGGTTATATGGTATGACGTTATAACGAAATAGGTTATATGGTATGACGTTATAACGTAATAGGTTATACGGTATCACGTAATACCTCATAACGTTATATGGCATGACGTTATAACGTAGATAGGTTATATGGTATGACGTTATACCGTATTACGTTATATGGGATGACGCTATAACGTATTGCGTTATATGGGATGACGTTATAACGTATTACGTTATGTGGGATGACGTTATAACGAAATAGGTTATATGGTATGACGTTATAACGTATTACGTTATATGGTATGACCTTATAACGTATTACGTAATATGGGATGACGTTATAACGTATTACGTTATGTGGGACGACGTTATAACCTATTGCGTTATATGGGATAACGTTATAACGTATTGCGTTATATGGGATGACGTTATAACGTATTACGTTATGTGGGATGACGTTATAACGAAATAGGTTATATGGTATGACGTTATAACGTATTACGTTATATGGTATGACGTTATAACGTATTACGTAATATGGGATGACGTTATAACGTATTACGTAATATGGGATGACGTTATAACGTATTACGTTATGTGGGACGACGTTATAACGTATTGCGTTATATGGGATGACGTTATAACGAAATAGGTTATATGGTATGACGTTATAACGTATTACGTTATATGGTATGACGTTATAACGTATTACGTAATATGGGATGACGTTATAACGTATTACGTTATATGGGATGACGTTATAACGTAATAGGTTATATGGTATGACGTTATAACGTAATAGGTTATATGGTATGACGTTATAACGTATTACGTAAAATGGGATGACGTTATAACGTATTACGTTATGTGGGATGACGTTATAACGAAATAGGTTATATGGTATGACGTTATAACGTATTACGTTATATGGTATGACGTTATAACGTATTACGTAATATGGGATGACGTTATAACGTATTACGTTATGTGGGACGACGTTGTAACGTATTGCGTTATATGGGATGACGTTATAACGTATTGCGTTATATGGTATGACGTTATAACGTATTACGTTATATGGGATGACGTTATAACGAAATAGGTTATATGGCATGACGTTATAACGTATTACGTTATATGGTATTACGTTATAACGTATTACGTAATATGGGATGACGTTATAACGTATTGCGTTTTATGGGATGACGTTATAACGTATTACGTTAAACGGGATGACGTTATAACGTATTACGTAATATGGGATGACGTTATAACGTATTACGTTATGTGGGATGACGTTATAACGAAATAGGTTATATGGTATGACGTTATAACGTATTACGTTATATGGTATGACGTTATAACGTATTACGTAATATGGGATGACGTTATAACGTGTTACGTTATGTGGGACGACGTTATAACGTATTGCGTTATATGGGATGACGTTATAACGTATTACGTTATATGGGATGACGTTATAACGTATTACGTTATATGGGATGACGTTATAACGTAATTGGTTATATGGTATAACGTTATAACGTATTACGCTGTATGGTATGACTTTATAACGTAATAAGTTATATGGTATGACGTTATAACGTAATACGTTATATGGTATGACGTTATAACGTAATACGTTATATGGTATGACGTTATAACGTAATACGTTATATGGTATGACGTTATAACGTAAATAGTTTATGTGGTATGACGTTATAACGTATTACGTTATATGGTATGACGTTATAACGTATTACGTTATATGGGATGACGTTATATCGAAATTGGTTATATGGTATAACGTTATGACGTAATAGGTTATATGACATGACGTTATACCGAATTACGTTATATGAGATGGCGTTATAACGTATTACGTTATATGGGATGACGTTATAATGTATTACGTTATATTGGATGACGTTATAACGTAACACGTTATATGGTATGACGTTATAGGGTAAATAGGTTATATGGTATGACGTTATAACGTATTACGTTATATGGTATTACGTTATAACGTAAATAGGTTATATGGTATGACGTTATACCGTATTACGTTATATGGGATGACGCTATAACGTATTACGTAATATGGCATGACGTTATAACGTATTACGTTATATGGGATGACGCTATAACGTATTGCGTAATATGGCATGACGTTATAACGTATTACGTTATGTGGGACGACGTTATAACGTATTGCGTTATATGGGATGACGTTATAACGTATTACGTTATATGGGATGACGTTATAACGTATTACGTTATATGGGATGACGTTATAACGTATTGCGTTATATGGGATGACGTTATAACGTATTACGTTATATGGGATGACGTTATAACGTAAATAGGTTATATGGTATGACGTTATACCGTATTACGTCATATGGGATGACGTTATAACGTATTAAGTTATACGGGATGACGTTATAACGTAATAGGTTATATGGTATGACGTTATACCGAATTACGTTATGTGGTATGACGTTATAACGTATTACGTTATATGGGATGACGTTATAACGTATTTCGTTAAATGGGGTGACGTTATAACGTATTACGTAATATGGGATGACGTTATAACGTATTACGTTATGTGGGATGACGTTATAACGAAATAGGTTATATGGTATGACGTTATAACGTATTACGTTATATGGTATGACGTTATAACGTATTACGTAATATGGGATGACGTTATAACGTATGACGTTATGTGGGACGACGTTATAACGTATTGCGTTATATGGGATGACGTTATAACGTATTGCGTTATATGGGATGACGTTATAACGTATTACGTTATGTGGGATGACGTTATAACGAAATCGGTTATATGGTATGACGTTATAACGTATTACGTTATATGGTATGACGTTATAACGTATTACGTAATATGGGACGACGTTATAACGTATTGCGTTATATGGGATGACGTTATGACGTATTGCGTTATATGGTATGACGTTATAACGTATTACGTTATATGGGGTGACGTTATAACGAAATAGGTTATATGGCATGACGTTATAACGTATTACGTTATATGGTATGACGTTATAGCGTATTACGTAATATGGGATGACGTTATAACGTATTACGTAATATGGGATGACGTTATAACGTATTACGTTATGTGGGACGACGTTATAACGTATTGCGTTATATGGGATGACGTTATAACGTATTACGTTGTATGGGATGACGTTATAACGTAAATAGGTTATATGGTATGACGTTATACCGTATTACGTCATATGGGATGACGTTATAACGTATTAAGTTATATGGGATGACGTTATAACGTAATAGGTTGTATGGTATGACGTTATAACGTAATAGGTTATATGGTATGACGTTATACCGAATTACGTTATGTGGTATGACGTTATAACGTATTACGTTATATGGGATGACGTTATAACGTATTACGTTATGTGGGACGACGTTATAACGTATTGCGTTATATGGGATGACGTTATAACGTATTACGTTATATGGGATGACGTTATAACGTATTACGTTATATGGGATGACGTTATAACGTAATTGGTTATATGGTGTAACGTTATAACGTAATACGTTATATGGTATAACGTTATAACGTAAATAGTTTATATGGTATGACGTTATAACGTATTACGTCATATGGGGTGACGTTATAACGAAATAGGTTATATGGCATGACGTTATAACGTATTACGTTATATGGGGTGACGTTATAACGAAATAGGTTATATGGCATGACGTTATAACGTATTACGTTATATGGTATGACGTTATAGCGTATTACGTAATATGGGATGACGTTATAACGTATTACGTAATATGAGATGACGTTGTAACGTATTACGTTATATGGGATGACGTTATAATGTATTACGTTATATGGGATGACGTTATAGCGTAATACGTTATATGGTATGACGTTATAACGTATTACGTAATATGGGATGACGTTATAACGTATTACGTTATGTGGGACGACGTAATAACGTATTGCGTTATATGGGATGACGTTATAACGTATTACGTTATATGGGATGACGTTATAACGTATTACGTTAAATGGAATGACGTTATAACGTTATTGGTTATATGGTATAACGTTATATCGTATTACGCTGTATGGTATGACGTTATAACGTAATAGGTTATATGGTATGACGTTATAACGTAATACGTTATATGGTATGACGTTATAATTTAATACGTTATACGGTATGACGTTATAACGTAATACGTTATATGGTGTGACGTTATAACGTAAATAGTTTATGTGGTATGACGTTATAACGTATTACGTTATATGGTATGACGTTATAACATATTACGTTATATGGGATGACGTTATATCGAAATTGGTTATATGGTATGACGTTATAACGTAATAGGTTATATGACATGACGTTATACCGAATTACGTTATATGAGATGACGTTATAACGTATTACGTTATATGGGATGACGTTATAATGTATTACGTTGTATGGGATGACCTTATAGCGTAATACGTTATATGGTATGACGTTATAACGTAAATAGGTTATATGGTATGACGTTATAACGTATTACGTTATATGGTATTACGTTATAACGTAAATAGGTTATATGGTATGACGTTATACCGTATTACGTTATATGGGATGACGCTATAACATATTACGTAATATGGCATGACGTTATAACGTATTACGTTATGTGGGACGACGTTATAACGTATTGCGTTATATGGGATGACGTTATAGCGTATTACGTTTTATGGGATGACGTTATAATGTATTACGTTATATGGGATGACGTTATAACGTAATTGGTTATATGGTATGACGTTATAACGTAAATAGGTTATATGGTATGACGTTATACCGTATTACGTTATATGGGATGACGTTATAACGTATTACGTAATATGGGATGACGTTATAACGTATTACGTTATGTGGGACGACGTTATAACGTATTGCGTTATATGGGATGACGTTATAACGTATTACGTAATATGGGATGACGTTATAACGTATTACGTTATATGGGATGACGTTATAATGTATTACGTTATATGGGATGACGTTATAGCGTAATACGTTATATGGTATGACGTTATAACGTAAATAGGTTATATGGTATGACGTTATACCGTATGACGTCATATGGGATGACGTTATAACGTATTAAGTTATATGGGATGACGTTATAACGTATTACGTTATGTGGGACGACGTTATAACGTATTGCGTTATATGGGATGACGTTATAACGTATTACGTTATATGGGATGACGTTATAACGTATTACGTTAAATGGGATGACGTTATAACGTAATTGGTTATATGGTATAACGTTATAACGTATTACGCTGTATGGTATGACGTTATAACGTAATAGGTTATGTGGTATGACGTTATAACGTAATACGTTATATGGTATGACGTTATAACGTATTACGTAATATGGGATGACGTTATAACGTATTACGTAATATGGTATGACGTTATAACGTATTACGTTATATGGGATGACGTTATAACGAAATAGGTTATGTGGTATGACGTTATAACGTATTACGTTATATCGTATGACGTTATAACGTATTACGTAATATGGGATGACGTTATAACGTATTACGTAATATGGGATGACGTTATAACGTATTACGTTATGTGGGACGACGTTATAACGTATTGCGTTATATGGGATGACGTTATAACGTATTACGTTATATGGGACGACGTTATAACGTAAATAGGTTATGTGGTATGACGTTATACCGTATTACGTCATATGGGATGACGTTATAACGTATTACGTTATATGGGATGACGTTATAACGTAATAGGTTATATGGTATGACGTTATAACGTAATAGGTTATATGGTATGACGTTATACCGAATTACGTTATGTGGTATGACGTTATAACGCATTACGTTATATGGTATGACGTTATAACGTAAATAGGTTATATGGTATGACGTTATAACGTATTACGTTATATGGTATTACGTTATAACGTAAATAGGTTATATGGTATGACGTTATACCGTATTACGTTATATGGGATGACGCTATAACGTATTACGTAATATGGCATGACGTTATAACGTATTACGTTATATGGGATGACGCTACAACGTATTGCGTAATATGGCATGACGTTATAACGTATTACGTTATGTGGGACGACGTTATAACGTATTACGTTATATGGGATGACGTTATAACGTATTACGTTATATGGGATGACGTTAGAACGTATTACGTTATATGGGATGACGTTATAACGTATTGCGTTATATGGGATGACGTTATAACGTATTACGTTATATTGGATGACGTTATAACGTATTGCGTTATATGGGATGACGTTATAACGTATTACGTTATATGGGATTACGTTATAACGTAAATAGGTTATATGGTATGACGTTATACCGTATTACGTCATATGGGATGACGTTATAACGTATTAAGTTACATGGGATGACGTTATAACGTAATAGGTTATATGGTATGACGTTATACCGAATTACGTTATGTGGTATGACGTTATAACGTATTACGTTATATGGGATGACGTTATAACGCATTTCGTTAAATGGGATGACGTTATAACGTATTACTTAATATGGGATGACGTTATAACGTATTACGTTATGTGGGATGACGTTATAACGAAATAGGTTATATGGTATGACGTTATAACGTATTACGTTATATGGTATGACGTTATAACGTATTACGTAATATGGGATGACGTTATAACGTATGACGTTATGTGGGACGACGTTATAACGTATTGCGTTATATGGGATGACGTTATAACGTATTGCGTTATATGGGATGACGTTATAACGTATTCCGTTATGTGGGATGACGTTATAACGAAATAGGTCATATGGTATGACGTTATAACGTATTACGTTATATGGTATGACGTTATAACGTATTACGTAATATGGGATGACGTTATAACGTATTACGTTATGTGGGACGACGTTATAACGTATTGCGTTATATGGGATGACGTTATAACGTATTGCGTTATATGGGATGACGTTATAACGTATTACGTTATATGGGATGACGTTATAACGTAAACAGGTTATATGGTATGACGTTATACCGTATTACGTCATATGGGATGACGTTATAACGTATTAAGTTATATGGGATGACGTTATAACGTAATAGGTTGTATGGTATGACGTTATAACGTAATAGGTGATATGGTATGACGTTATACCAAATTACGTTATGTGGTATGACGTTATAACGTATTACGTTATATGGGATGACGTTATAACGTATTTCGTTAAATGGGATGACGTTATAACTTATTACGTAATATGGGATGACGTTATAACGTATTACGTTATGTGGGATGACGTTATAACGTATTGCGTTATATGGGATGACGTTATAACGAAATAGGTTATATGGTATGACGTTATAACGTATTACGTTATATGGTATGACGTTATAACGTATTACGTAATATGGGATGACGTTATAACATATTTCGTTATATGGGATGACGTTATAACGTATTACGTAATATGGGATGACGTTATAACGTACTACGTTATGTGGGATGACGTTATAACGAAATAGGTTATATGGTATGACGTTATAACGTATTACGTTATATGGTATGACGTTATAACGTATTACGTAATATGGGATGACGTTATAACGTATTACGTTATGTGGGACGACGTTATAACGTATTGCGTTATATGGGATGACGTTATAACGTATTACGTTATATGGTATGACGTTATAACGTATTACGTTATATGGGATGACGTTATAACGAAATAGGTTATATGGTATGACGCTATAACGTATTACGTAATATGGGATGACGTTATAACGGATTACGTTATGTGGGACGACGTTATAACGTATTGCGTTATATGGGATGACGTTATAACGTATTGCGTTATATGGTATGACGTTATAACGTAATAGGTTATATGGTATGACGTTATAACGAAATAGGTTATATGGTATGACGTTATAACGTAATAGGTTATACGGTATCACGTAATACCTCATTACGTTATATGGAATGACGTTATAACGTAGATAGGTTATATGGTATGACGTTATACCGTATTACGTTATATGGGATGACGTTATAACGTATTGCGTTATATGGGATGACTTTATAACGTATTACGTTATGTGGGATGACGTTATAACGAAATAGGTTATATGGTATGACGTTATAACGTATTACGTTATATGGTATGACCTTATAACGTATTACGTAATATGGGATGACGTTATAACGTATTACGTTATGTGGGACGACGTTATAACGTATTGCGTTATATGGGATGACGTTATAACGTATTGCGTTATATGGGATGACGTTATAACGTATTACGTTATGTGGGATGACGTTATAACGAAATAGGTTATATGGTATGACGTTATAACGTATTACGTTATATGGTATGACGTTATAACGTATTACGTAATATGGGATGACGTTATAACGTATTATGTTATGTGGGACGACGTTATAACGTATTACGTTATATGGGACGACGTTATAACGTATTGCGTTATATGGTATGACTTTATAACGTATTACGTTATATGGGATGACGTTATAACGAAATAGGTTATATGGTATGACGCTATAACGTATTACGTAATATGGGATGACGTTATAACGTATTACGTTATGTGGGACGACGTTATAACGTATTGCGTTATATGGGATGACGTTATAACGTATTGCGTTATATGGTATGACGTTATAACGTAATAGGTTATATGGTATGACGTTATAACGAAATAGGTTACATGGTATGACGTTATAACGTAATAGGTTATACGGTATCACGTAATACCTCATTACGTTATATGGAATGACGTTATAACGTAGATAGGTTATATGGTATGACGTTATACCGTATTACGTTATATGGGATGACGTTATAACGTATTGCGTTATATGGGATGACGTTATAACGTATTACGTTATGTGGGATGACGTTATAACGAAATAGGTTATATGGTATGACGTTATAACGTATTACGTTATATGGTATGACCTTATAACGTATTACGTAATATGGGATGACGTTATAACGTATTACGTTATGTGGGACGACGTTATAACGTATTGCGTTATATGGGATGACGTTATAACGTATTGCGTTATATGGGATGACGTTATAACGTATTACGTTATGTGGGATGACGTTATAACGAAATAGGTTATATGGTATGACGTTATACCGTATTACGTTATATGGGATGACGTTATAACGTATTGCGTTATATGGGATGACGTTATAACGTATTACGTTATGTGGGATGACGTTATAACGAAATAGGTTATATGGTATGACGTTATAACGTATTACGTTATATGGTATGACCTTATAACGTATTACGTAATATGGGATGACGTTATAACGTATTACGTTATGTGGGACGACGTTATAACGTATTGCGTTATATGGGATGACGTTATAACGTATTGCGTTATATGGGATGACGTTATAACGTATTACGTTATGTGGGATGACGTTATAACGAAATAGGTTATATGGTATGACGTTATAACGTATTACGTTATGTGGGATGACGTTATAACGAAATAGGTTATATGGTATGACGTTATAACGTATTACGTTATATGGTATGACCTTATAACGTATTACGTTATGTGGGACGACGTTATAACGTATTGCGTTATATGGGATGACGTTATAACGTATTGCGTTATATGGTATGACGTTATAACGTATTACGTTATATGGGATGACGTTATAACGAAATAGGTCATGTGGTATTACGTTATAACGTATTACGTTATATGGTATGACGTTATAACGTATTACGTAATATGGGATGACGTTATAACGTATTACGTAATATGGGATGACGTTATAACGTATTACGTTATGCGGGACGACGTTATAACGTATTGCGTTATATGGGATGACGTTATAACGTATTACGTTATATGGGACGACGTTATAACGTAAATAGGTTATATGGTATGATGTTATACCGTATTACGTCATATGGGATGACGTTATAACGTATTACGTTATATGGGATGACGTTATAACGTAATAGGTTATATGGTATGACGTTATAACGTAATAGGTTATATGGTATGACGTTATAACGTATTACGTAATATGGGATGACGTTATAACGTATTACGTTATGTGGGATGACGTTATAACGTATTGCGTTATATGGGATGACGTTATAACGTATTGCGTAATATGGGATGACGTTATAACGTACTACGTTATGTGGGATGACGTTATAACGAAATAGGTTATATGGTATGACGTTATAACGTATTACGTTATATGGTATGACGTTATAACGTATTACGTAATATGGGATGACGTTATAACGTATTACGTTATGTGGGACGACGTTATAACGTATTGCGTTATATGGGATGACGTTATAACGTAATGCGTTATATGGGATGACGTTATAACGTATTACGTTATGTGGGATGACGTTATAACGAAATAGGTTATATGGTATGACGTTATAACGTATTACGTTATATGGTATGACGTTATAACGTATTACGTAATATGGGATGACGATATAACGTATTACGTTATGTGGGACGACGTTATAACGTATTACGTTATATGGGACGACGTTATAACGTATTGCGTTATATGGTATGACTTTATAACGTATTACGTTATATGGGATGACGTTATAACGAAATAGGTTATATGGTATGACGCTATAACGTATTACGTAATATGGGATGACGTTATAACGTATTACGTTATGTGGGACGACGTTATAACGTATTGCGTTATATGGGATGACGTTATAACGTATTGCGTTATATGGTATGACGTTATAACGTAATAGGTTATATGGTATGACGTTATAACGAAATAGGTTATATGGAATGACGTTATAACGTAATAGGTTATACGGTATCACGTAATACCTCATTACGTTATATGGAATGACGTTATAACGTAGATAGGTTATATGGTATGACGTTATACCGTATTACGTTATATGGGATGACGTTATAACGTATTGCGTTATATGGGATGACGTTATAACGTATTACGTTATGTGGGATGACGTTATAACGAAATAGGTTATATGGTATGACGTTATAACGTATTACGTTATATGGTATGACCTTATAACGTATTACGTAATATGGGATGACGTTATAACGTATTACGTTATGTGGGAAGACGTTATAACGTATTGCGTTATATGGGATGACGTTATAACGTATTACGTAATATGGGATGACGTTATAACGTATTACGTTATGTGGGACGACGTTATAACGTATTGCGTTATATGGGATGACGTTATAACGTATTGCGTTATATGGTATGACGTTATAACGTATTCCGTTATATGGGATGACGTTATAACGAAATAGGTCATGTGGTATTACGTTATAACGTATTACGTTATATGGTATGACGTTATAACGTATTACGTAATATGGGATGACGTTATAACGTATTACGTAATATGGGATGACGTTATAACGTATTACGTTATGCGGGACGACGTTATAACGTATTGCGTTATATGGGATGACGTTATAACATATTACGTTATATGGGACGACGTTATAACGTAAATAGGTTATATGGTATGATGTTATACCGTATTACGTCATATGGGATGACGTTATAACGTATTACGTTATATGGGATGACGTTATAACGTAATAGGTTATATGGTATGACGTTATAACGTAATAGGTTATATGGTATGACGTTATAACGTATTACGTAATATGGGATGACGTTATAACGTATTACGTTATGTGGGATGACGTTATAACGTATTGCGTTATATGGGATGACGTTATAACGTATTGCGTAATATGGGATGACGTTATAACGTACTACGTTATGTGGGATGACGTTATAACGAAATAGGTTATATGGTATGACGTTATAACGTATTACGTTATATGGTATGACGTTATAACGTATTACGTAATATGGGATGACGTTATAACGTATTACGTTATGTGGGACGACGTTATAACGTATTCCGTTATATGGGATGACGTTATAACGTATTACGTAATATGGGATGACGTTATAACGTATTACGTTATGTGGGACGACGTTATAACGTATTGCGTTATATGGGATGACGTTATAACGTATTACGTTATATGGGATGACGTTATAACGTATTACGTTATGTGGGACGACGTTATAACGTATTCCGTTATATGGGATGACGTTATAACGTATTACGTTATATGGGATGACGTTATAACGTAAATAGGTTATATGGTATGACGTTATAACGTATTACGTAATATGGGATGACGTTATAACGTATTACGTTATGTGGGACGACGTTATAACGTATTGCGTTATATGGGATGACGTTATAACGTATTACGTTATATGGGATGACGTTATAACGTAAATAGGTTATATGGTATGACGTTATAACGTATTACGTAATATGTAATGACGTTATAACGTATTACGTAATATGGGATGACGTTATAACGTATTACGTAATATGGGATGACGTTATAACGTATTACGTTATGTGGGACGACGTTATAACGTATTCCGTTATATGGGATGACGTTATAACGTATTACGTTATATGGGATGACGTTATAACGTAAATAGGTTATATGGTATGACGTTATAACGTATTACGTAATATGGGATGACGTTATAACGTATTACGTTATGTGGGACGACGTTATAACGTATTGCGTTATATGGGATGACGTTATAACGTATTACGTTATATGGGATGACGTTATAAAGTAAACAGGTTATATGGTATGACGTTATACCGTATTACGTTATATGGTATGACGTTATAACGTATTACGTAATATGGGATGACGTTATAACGTATTACGTTATGTGGGACGACGTAATAACGTATTGCGTTATATGGGATGACGTTATAACGTATTACGTTATATGGGATGACGTTATAACGTATTACGTTAAATGGGATGACGTTATAACGTTATTGGTTATATGGTATAACGTTATAACGTATTACGCTGTATGGTATGACGTTATAACGTAATAGGTTATATGGTATGACGTTATAACGTAATACGTTATATGGTATGACGTTATAATTTAATACGTTATACGGTATGACGTTATAACGTAATACGTTATATGGTGTGACGTTATAACGTAAATAGTTTATGTGGTATGACGTTATAACGTATTACGTTATATGGTATGACGTTATAACATATTACGTTATATGGGATGACGTTATATCGAAATTGGTTATATGGTATGACGTTATAACGTAATAGGTTATATGACATGACGTTATACCGAATTACGTTATATGAGATGACGTTATAACGTATTACGTTATATGGGATGACGTTATAATGTATTACGTTGTATGGGATGACCTTATAGCGTAATACGTTATATGGTATGACGTTATAACGTAAATAGGTTATATGGTATGACGTTATAACGTATTACGTTATATGGTATTACGTTATAACGTAAATAGGTTATATGGTATGACGTTATACCGTATTACGTTATATGGGATGACGCTATAACATATTACGTAATATGGCATGACGTTATAACGTATTACGTTATGTGGGACGACGTTATAACGTATTGCGTTATATGGGATGACGTTATAGCGTATTACGTTATATGGGATGACGTTATAATGTATTACGTTATATGGGATGACGTTATAACGTAATTGGTTATATGGTATGACGTTATAACGTAAATAGGTTATATGGTATGACGTTATACCGTATTACGTTATATGGGATGACGTTATAACGTATTACGTAATATGGGATGACGTTATAACGTATTACGTTATGTGGGACGACGTTATAACGTATTGCGTTATATGGGATGACGTTATAACGAAATAGGTTATATGGTATGACGTTATAACGTATTACGTTATATGGTATGACGTTATAACGTATTACGTAATATGGGATGACGTTATAACGTATTACGTTATATGGGATGACGTTATAACGTAATAGGTTATATGGTATGACGTTATAACGTAATAGGTTATATGGTATGACGTTATAACGTATTACGTAAAATGGGATGACGTTATAACGTATTACGTTATGTGGGATGACGTTATAACGAAATAGGTTATATGGTATGACGTTATAACGTATTGCGTTATATGGTATGACGTTATAACGTATTACGTAATATGGGATGACGTTATAACGTATTACGTTATGTGGGACGACGTTATAACGTATTGCGTTATATGGGATGACGTTATAACGTATTGCGTTATATGGTATGACGTTATAACGTATTACGTTATATGGGATGACGTTATAACGAAATAGGTTATATGGCATGACGTTATAACGTATTACGTTATATGGTATGACGTTATAACGTATTACGTAATATGGGATGACGTTATAACGTATTGCGTTATATGGGATGACGTTATAACGTATTACGTTAAACGGGATGACGTTATAACGTATTACGTAATATGGGATGACGTTATAACGTATTACGTTATGTGGGATGACGTTATAACGAAATAGGTTATATGGTATGACGTTATAACGTATTACGTTATATGGTATGACGTTATAACGTATTACGTAATATGGGATGACGTTATAACGTGTTACGTTATGTGGGACGACGTTATAACGTATTGCGTTATATGGGATGACGTTATAACGTATTACGTTATATGGGATGACGTTATAACGTAATTGGTTATATGGTATAACGTTATAACGTATTACGCTGTATGGTATGACTTTATAACGTAATAAGTTATATGGTATGACGTTATAACGTAATACGTTATATGGTATGACGTTATAACGTAATACGTTATATGGTATGACGTTATAACGTAATACGTTATATGGTATGACGTTATAACGTAAATAGTTTATGTGGTATGACGTTATAACGTATTACGTTATATGGTATGACGTTATAACGTATTACGTTATATGGGATGACGTTATATCGAAATTGGTTATATGGTATAACGTTATGACGTAATAGGTTATATGACATGACGTTATACCGAATTACGTTATATGAGATGGCGTTATAACGTATTACGTTATATGGGATGACGTTATAATGTATTACGTTATATTGGATGACGTTATAACGTAACACGTTATATGGTATGACGTTATAGGGTAAATAGGTTATATGGTATGACGTTATAACGTATTACGTTATATGGTATTACGTTATAACGTAAATAGGTTACATGGTATGACGTTATACCGTATTACGTTATATGGGATGACGCTATAACGTATTACGTAATATGGCATGACGTTATAACGTATTACGTTATATGGGATGACGCTATAACGTATTGCGTAATATGGCATGACGTTATAACGTATTACGTTATGTGGGACGACGTTATAACGTATTGCGTTATATGGGATGACGTTATAACGTATTACGTTATATGGGATGACGTTATAACGTATTACGTTATATGGGATGACGCTATAACATATTACGTAATATGGCATGACGTTATAACGTATTACGTTATGTGGGACGACGTTATAACGTATTGCGTTATATGGGATGACGTTATAGCGTATTACGTTATATGGGATGACGTTATAATGTATTACGTTATATGGGATGACGTTATAACGTAATTGGTTATATGGTATGACGTTATAACGTAAATATTTTGTATGGTATGACGTTATACCGTATTACGTTATATGGGATGACGTTATAACGTATTACGTAATATGGGATGACGTTATAACGTATTACGTTATGTGGGACGACGTTATAACGTATTGCGTTATATGGGATGACGTTATAACGAAATAGGTTATATGGTATGACGTTATAACGTATTACGTTATATGGTATGACGTTATAACGTATTACGTAATATGGGATGACGTTATAACGTATTACGTTATATGGGATGACGTTATAACGTAATAGGTTATATGGTATGACGTTATAACGTAATAGGTTATATGGTATGACGTTATAACGTATTACGTAAAATGGGATGACGTTATAACGTATTACGTTATGTGGGATGACGTTATAACGAAATAGGTTATATGGTATGACGTTATAACGTATTGCGTTATATGGTATGACGTTATAACGTATTACGTAATATGGGATGACGTTATAACGTATTACGTTATGTGGGACGACGTTATAACGTATTGCGTTATATGGGATGACGTTATAACGTATTGCGTTATATGGTATGACGTTATAACGTATTACGTTATATGGGATGACGTTATAACGAAATAGGTTATATGGCATGACGTTATAACGTATTACGTTATATGGTATGACGTTATAACGTATTACGTAATATGGGATGACGTTATAACGTATTGCGTTATATGGGATGACGTTATAACGTATTACGTTAAACGGGATGACGTTATAACGTATTACGTAATATGGGATGACGTTATAACGTATTACGTTATGTGGGATGACGTTATAACGAAATAGGTTATATGGTATGACGTTCTAACGTATTACGTTATATGGTATGACGTTATAACGTATTACGTAATATGGGATGACGTTATAACGTGTTACGTTATGTGGGACGACGTTATAACGTATTGCGTTATATGGGATGACGTTATAACGTATTACGTTATATGGGATGACGTTATAACGTAATTGGTTATATGGTATAACGTTATAACGTATTACGCTGTATGGTATGACTTTATAACGTAATAAGTTATATGGTATGACGTTATAACGTAATACGTTATATGGTATGACGTTATAACGTAATACGTTATATGGTATGACGTTATAACGTATTACGTTATATGGGATGACGTTATATCGAAATTGGTTATATGGTATAACGTTATGACGTAATAGGTTATATGACATGACGTTATACCGAATTACGTTATATGAGATGGCGTTATAACGTATTACGTTATATGGGATGACGTTATAATGTATTACGTTATATTGGATGACGTTATAACGTAACACGTTATATGGTATGACGTTATAGGGTAAATAGGTTATATGGTATGACGTTATAACGTATTACGTTATATGGTATTACGTTATAACGTAAATAGGTTATATGGTATGACGTTATACCGTATTACGTTATATGGGATGACGCTATAACGTATTACGTAATATGGCATGACGTTATAACGTATTACGTTATATGGGATGACGCTATAACGTATTGCGTAATATGGCATGACGTTATAACGTATTACGTTATGTGGGACGACGTTATAACGTATTGCGTTATATGGGATGACGTTATAACGTATTACGTTATATGGGATGACGTTATAACGTATTACGTTATATGGGATGACGTTATAACGTATTGCGTTATATGGGATGACGTTATAACGTATTACGTTATATGGGATGACGTTATAACGTAAATAGGTTATATGGTATGACGTTATACCGTATTACGTCATATGGGATGACGTTATAACGTATTAAGTTATACGGGATGACGTTATGACGTAATAGGTTATATGACATGACGTTATACCGAATTACGTTATATGAGATGGCGTTATAACGTATTACGTTATATGGGATGACGTTATAATGTATTACGTTATATTGGATGACGTTATAACGTAACACGTTATATGGTATGACGTTATAGGGTAAATAGGTTATATGGTATGACGTTATAACGTATTACGTTATATGGTATTACGTTATAACGAAATAGGTTATATGGTATGACGTTATAACGTATTACGTTATATGGTATGACGTTATAACGTATTACGTAATATGGGACGACGTTATAACGTATTGCGTTATATGGGATGACGTTATGACGTATTGCGTTATATGGTATGACGTTATAACGTATTACGTTATATGGGGTGACGTTATAACGAAATAGGTTATATGGCATGACGTTATAACGTATTACGTTATATGGTATGACGTTATAGCGTATTACGTAATATGGGATGACGTTATAACGTATTACGTAATATGGGATGACGTTATAACGTATTACGTTATGTGGGACGACGTTATAACGTATTGCGTTATATGGGATGACGTTATAACGTATTACGTTGTATGGGATGACGTTATAACGTAATAGGTTATATGGTATGACGTTATACCGAATTACGTTATGTGGTATGACGTTATAACGTATTACGTAATATGGGATGACGTTATAACGTATTACGTTATGTGGGACGACGTTATAACGTATTGCGTTATATGGGATGACGTTATAACGTATTACGTTGTATGGGATGACGTTATAACGTATTGCGTTATATGGGATGACGTTATAACGTATTACGTTATGCGGGATGACGTTATAACGAAATAGGTTATATGGTATGACGTTATAACGTATTACGTTATATGGTATGACGTTATAACGTATTACGTAATATGGGATGACGTTATAACGTATTAAGTTATATGGGATGACGTTATAACGTATTACGTTATGTGGGATGACGTTATAACGAAATAGGTTATATGGTATGACGTTATAACGTATTACGTTATATGGTATGACGTTATAACGTAATAGGTTATATGGTATGACGTTATACCGAATTACGTTATGTGGTATGACGTTATAACGTATTACGTTATATGGGATGACGTTATAACGTATTACGTTATGTGGGACGACGTTATAACGTATTGCGTTATATGGGATGACGTTATAACGTATTACGTTATATGGGATGACGTTATAACGTATTACGTTATATGGGATGACGTTATAACGTAATTGGTTACATGGTATAACGTTATAACGTAATACGTTATATGGTATAACGTTATAACGTAAATAGTTTATATGGTATGACGTTATAACGTATTACGTTATATGGGGTGACGTTATAACGAAATAGGTTATATGGCATGACGTTATAACGTATTACGTTATATGGTATGACGTTATAGCGTATTACGTAATATGGGATGACGTTATAACGTATTACGTAATATGAGATGACGTTGTAACGTATTACGTTATATGGGATGACGTTATAATGTATTACGTTATATGGGATGACGTTATAGCGTAATACGTTATATGGTATGACGTTATAACGTAAATAGGTTATATGGTATGACGTTATACCGTATGACGTCATATGGGATGACGTTATAACGTATTAAGTTATATGGGATGACGTTATAACGTATTACGTTATGTGGGATGACGTTATAACGAATAGGTTATATGGTATGACGTTATAACGTATTACGTTATATGGTATGACGTTATAACGTATTACGTAATATGGGATGACGTTATAACGTATTACGTTATGTGGGACGACGTAATAACGTATTGCGTTATATGGGATGACGTTATAACGTATTACGTTATATGGGATGACGTTATAACGTATTACGTTAAATGGAATGACGTTATAACGTTATTGGTTATATGGTATAACGTTATAACGTATTACGCTGTATGGTATGACGTTATAACGTAATAGGTTATATGGTATGACGTTATAACGTAATACGTTATATGGTATGACGTTATAATTTAATACGTTATACGGTATGACGTTATAACGTAATACGTTATATGGTGTGACGTTATAACGTAAATAGTTTATGTGGTATGACGTTATAATTTAATACGTTATACGGTATGACGTTATAACGTAATACGTTATATGGTATGACGTTATAATTTAATACGTTATACGGTATGACGTTATAACGTAATACGTTATATGGTGTGACGTTATAACGTAAATAGTTTATGTGGTATGACGTTATAATTTAATACGTTATACGGTATGACGTTATAACGTATTACGTTAAATGGAATGACGTTATAACGTTATTGGTTATATGGTATAACGTTATAACGTATTACGCTGTATGGTATGACGTTATAACGTAATAGGTTATATGGTATGACGTTATAACGTAATACGTTATATGGTATGACGTTATAATTTAATACGTTATACGGTATGACGTTATAACGTATTACGTTATATGGTATGACGTTATAACGTATTACGTAATATGGGATGACGTTATAACGTATTACGTTATGTGGGACGACGTAATAACGTATTACGTTATATGGGATGACGTTATATCGAAATTGGTTATATGGTATGACGTTATAACGTAATAGGTTATATGACATGACGTTATACCGAATTACGTTATATGAGATGACGTTATAACGTATTACGTTATATGGGATGACGTTATAAGGTATTACGTTGTATGGGATGACCTTATAGCGTAATACGTTATATCGTATGACGTTATAACGTAAATAGGTTATATGGTATGACGTTATAACGTATTACGTTATATGGTATTACGTTATAACGTAAATAGGTTGTATGGTATGACGTTATACCGTATTACGTTATATGGGATGACGCTATAACATATTACGTAATATGGCATGACGTTATAACGTATTACGTTATGTGGGACGACGTTATAACGTATTGCGTTATATGGGATGACGTTATAGCGTATTACGTTATATGGGATGACGTTATAATGTATTACGTTATATGGGATGACGTTATAACGTAATTGGTTATATGGTATGACGTTATAACGTAAATAGGTTATATGGTATGACGTTATACCGTATTACGTTATATGGGATGACGTTATAACGTATTACGTAATATGGGATGACGTTATAACGTATTACGTTATGTGGGACGACGTTATAACGTATTGCGTTATATGGGATGACGTTATAACGTATTACGTAATATGGGATGACGTTATAACGTATTACGTTATATGGGATGACGTTATAATGTATTACGTTATATGGGATGACGTTATAGCGTAATACGTTATATGGTATGACGTTATAACGTAATTGGTTGTATGGTATAACGTTATAACGTATTACGCTGTATGGTATGACGTTATAACGTATTACGTTATATGGTATTACGTTATAACGTAAATAGGTTGTATGGTATGACGTTATACCGTATTACGTTATATGGGATGACGTTATAACGTATTACGTAATATGGGATGACGTTATAACGTATTACGTTATGTGGGACGACGTTATAACGTATTGCGTTATATGGGATGACGTTATAACGTATTACGTAATATGGGATGACGTTATAACGTATTACGTTATATGGGATGACGTTATAATGTATTACGTTATATGGGATGACGTTATAACGTAATTGGTTATATGGTATGACGTTATAACGTAAATAGGTTATATGGTATGACGTTATACCGTATTACGTTATATGGGATGACGTTATAACGTATGACGTCATATGGGATGACGTTATAACGTATTAAGTTATATGGGATGACGTTATAACGTATTACGTTATGTGGGACGACGTTATAACGTATTGCGTTATATGGGATGACGTTATAACGTATTACGTTATATGGGATGACGTTATAACGTATTACGTTAAATGGGATGACGTTATAACGTAATTGGTTGTATGGTATAACGTTATAACGTATTACGCTGTATGGTATGACGTTATAACGTAATAGGTTATGTGGTATGACGTTAAAACGTAATACGTTATATGGTATGACGTTATAACGTATTACGTAATATGGGATGACGTTATAACGTATTACGTAATATGGTATGACGTTATAACGTATTACGTTATATGGGATGACGTTATAACGAAATAGGTTATGTGGTATGACGTTATAACGTATTACGTTATATCGTATGACGTTATAACGTATTACGTAATATGGGATGACGTTATAACGTATTACGTAATATGGGATGACGTTATAACGTATTACGTTATGTGGGACGACGTTATAACGTATTGCGTTATATGGGATGACGTTATAACGTATTACGTTATATGGGACGACGTTATAACGTAAATAGGTTATGTGGTATGACGTTATACCGTATTACGTCATATGGGATGACGTTATAACGTATTACGTTATATGGGATGACGTTATAACGTAGTAGGTTATATGGTATGACGTTATAACGTAATAGGTTATATGGTATGACGTTATACCGAATTACGTTATGTGGTATGACGTTATAACGTATTACGTTATATGGTATGACGTTATAACGTAAATAGGTTATATGGTATGACGTTATAACGTATTACGTTATATGGTATTACGTTATAACGTAAATAGGTTATATGGTATGACGTTATACCGTATTACGTTATATGGGATGACGCTATAACGTATTACGTAATATGGCATGACGTTATAACGTATTACGTTATATGGGATGACGCTACAACGTATTACGTAATATGGCATGACGTTATAACGTATTACGTTATGTGGGACGACGTTATAACGTATTACGTTATATGGGATGACGTTATAACGTATTACGTTATATGGGATGACGTTAGAACGTATTACGTTATATGGGATGACGTTATAACGTATTGCGTTATATGGGATGACGTTATAACGTATTACGTTATATGGGATGACGTTATAACGTATTGCGTTATATGGGATGACGTTATACCGTATTACGTTATATGGGATTACGTTATAACGTAAATAGGTTATATGGTATGACGTTATACCGTATTACGTCATATGGGATGACGTTATAACGTATTAAGTTACATGGGATGACGTTATAACGTAATAGGTTATATGGTATGACGTTATACCGAATTACGTTATGTGGTATGACGTTATAACGTATTACGTTATATGGGATGACGTTATAACGTATTACGTAATATGGGATGACGTTATAACGTATTACGTTATGTGGGACGACGTTATAACGTATTCCGTTATATGGGATGACGTTATAACGTATTACGTTATATGGGATGACGTTATAACGTAAATAGGTTATATGGTATGACGTTATAACGTATTACGTAATATGGGATGACGTTATAACGTATTACGTTATGTGGGACGACGTTATAACGTATTCCGTTATATGGGATGACGTTATAACGTATTACGTTATATGGGATGACGTTATAACGTAAATAGGTTATATGGTATGACGTTATAACGTATTACGTAATATGGGATGACGTTATAACGTATTACGTTATGTGGGACGACGTTATAACGTATTGCGTTATATGGGATGACGTTATAACGTATTACGTTATATGGGATGACGTTATAACGTATTACGTTATGTGGGACGACGTTATAACGTATTCCGTTATATGGGATGACGTTATAACGTATTACGTTATATGGGATGACGTTATAACGTAAATAGGTTATATGGTATGACGTTATAACGTATTACGTAATATGGGATGACGTTATAACGTATTACGTTATGTGGGACGACGTTATAACGTATTGCGTTATATGGGATGACGTTATAACGTATTACGTTATATGGGATGACGTTATAACGTAAATAGGTTATATGGTATGACGTTATAACGTATTACGTAATATGGGATGACGTTATAACGTATTACGTAATATGGGATGACGTTATAACGTATTACGTAATATGGGATGACGTTATAACGTATTACGTTATGTGGGACGACGTTATAACGTATTCCGTTATATGGGATGACGTTATAACGTATTACGTTATATGGGATGACGTTATAACGTAAATAGGTTATATGGTATGACGTTATAACGTATTACGTAATATGGGATGACGTTATAACGTATTACGTTATGTGGGACGACGTTATAACGTATTGCGTTATATGGGATGACGTTATAACGTATTACGTTATATGGGATGACGTTATAAAGTAAACAGGTTATATGGTATGACGTTATACCGTATTACGTTATATGGTATGACGTTATAACGTATTACGTAATATGGGATGACGTTATAACGTATTACGTTATGTGGGACGACGTAATAACGTATTGCGTTATATGGGATGACGTTATAACGTATTACGTTATATGGGATGACGTTATAACGTATTACGTTAAATGGGATGACGTTATAACGTTATTGGTTATATGGTATAACGTTATAACGTATTACGCTGTATGGTATGACGTTATAACGTAATAGGTTATATGGTATGACGTTATAACGTAATACGTTATATGGTATGACGTTATAATTTAATACGTTATACGGTATGACGTTATAACGTAATACGTTATATGGTGTGACGTTATAACGTAAATAGTTTATGTGGTATGACGTTATAACGTATTACGTTATATGGTATGACGTTATAACATATTACGTTATATGGGATGACGTTATATCGAAATTGGTTATATGGTATGACGTTATAACGTAATAGGTTATATGACATGACGTTATACCGAATTACGTTATATGAGATGACGTTATAACGTATTACGTTATATGGGATGACGTTATAATGTATTACGTTGTATGGGATGACCTTATAGCGTAATACGTTATATGGTATGACGTTATAACGTAAATAGGTTATATGGTATGACGTTATAACGTATTACGTTATATGGTATTACGTTATAACGTAAATAGGTTATATGGTATGACGTTATACCGTATTACGTTATATGGGATCACGCTATAACATATTACGTAATATGGCATGACGTTATAACGTATTACGTTATGTGGGACGACGTTATAACGTATTGCGTTATATGGGATGACGTTATAGCGTATTACGTTATATGGGATGACGTTATAATGTATTACGTTATATGGGATGACGTTATAACGTAATTGGTTATATGGTATGACGTTATAACGTAAATAGGTTATATGGTATGACGTTATACCGTATTACGTTATATGGGATGACGTTATAACGTATTACGTAATATGGGATGACGTTATAACGTATTACGTTATGTGGGACGACGTTATAACGTATTGCGTTATATGGGATGACGTTATAACGAAATAGGTTATATGGTATGACGTTATAACGTATTACGTTATATGGTATGACGTTATAACGTATTACGTAATATGGGATGACGTTATAACGTATTACGTTATATGGGATGACGTTATAACGTAATAGGTTATATGGTATGACGTTATAACGTAATAGGTTATATGGTATGACGTTATAACGTATTACGTAAAATGGGATGACGTTATAACGTATTACGTTATGTGGGATGACGTTATAACGAAATAGGTTATATGGTATGACGTTATAACGTATTGCGTTATATGGTATGACGTTATAACGTATTACGTAATATGGGATGACGTTATAACGTATTACGTTATGTGGGACGACGTTATAACGTATTGCGTTATATGGGATGACGTTATAACGTATTGCGTTATATGGTATGACGTTATAACGTATTACGTTATATGGGATGACGTTATAACGAAATAGGTTATATGGCATGACGTTATAACGTATTACGTTATATGGTATGACGTTATAACGTATTACGTAATATGGGATGACGTTATAACGTATTGCGTTATATGGGATGACGTTATAACGTATTACGTTAAACGGGATGACGTTATAACGTATTACGTAATATGGGATGACGTTATAACGTATTACGTTATGTGGGATGACGTTATAACGAAATAGGTTATATGGTATGACGTTATAACGTACTACGTTATATGGTATGACGTTATAACGTATTACGTTATATGGGATGACGTTATAACGTATTACGTTATATGGGATGACGTTAGAACGTATTACGTTATATGGGATGACGTTATAACGTATTGCGTTATATGGGATGACGTTATAACGTATTACGTTATATGGGATGACGTTATAACGTATTGCGTTATATGGGATGACGTTATACCGTATTACGTTATATGGGATTACGTTATAACGTAAATAGGTTATATGGTATGACGTTATACCGTATTACGTCATATGGGATGACGTTATAACGTATTAAGTTACATGGGATGACGTTATAACGTAATAGGTTATATGGTATGACGTTATACCGAATTACGTTATGTGGTATGACGTTATAACGTATTACGTTATATGGGATGACGTTATAACGTATTACGTAATATGGGATGACGTTATAACGTATTACGTTATGTGGGACGACGTTATAACGTATTCCGTTATATGGGATGACGTTATAACGTATTACGTTATATGGGATGACGTTATAACGTAAATAGGTTATATGGTATGACGTTATAACGTATTACGTAATATGGGATGACGTTATAACGTATTACGTTATGTGGGACGACGTTATAACGTATTCCGTTATATGGGATGACGTTATAACGTATTACGTTATATGGGATGACGTTATAACGTAAATAGGTTATATGGTATGACGTTATAACGTATTACGTAATATGGGATGACGTTATAACGTATTACGTTATGTGGGACGACGTTATAACGTATTGCGTTATATGGGATGACGTTATAACGTATTACGTAATATGGGATGACGTTATAACGTATTACGTTATGTGGGACGACGTTATAACGTATTGCGTTATATGGGATGACGTTATAACGTATTACGTTATATGGGATGACGTTATAACGTAAATAGGTTATATGGTATGACGTTATAACGTATTACGTAATATGGGATGACGTTATAACGTATTACGTAATATGGGATGACGTTATAACGTATTACGTAATATGGGATGACGTTATAACGTATTACGTTATGTGGGACGACGTTATAACGTATTCCGTTATATGGGATGACGTTATAACGTATTACGTTATATGGGATGACGTTATAACGTAAATAGGTTATATGGTATGACGTTATAACGTATTACGTAATATGGGATGACGTTATAACGTATTACGTTATGTGGGACGACGTTATAACGTATTGCGTTATATGGGATGACGTTATAACGTATTACGTTATATGGGATGACGTTATAAAGTAAACAGGTTATATGGTATGACGTTATACCGTATTACGTTATATGGTATGACGTTATAACGTATTACGTAATATGGGATGACGTTATAACGTATTACGTTATGTGGGACGACGTAATAACGTATTGCGTTATATGGGATGACGTTATAACGTATTACGTTATATGGGATGACGTTATAACGTATTACGTTAAATGGGATGACGTTATAACGTTATTGGTTATATGGTATAACGTTATAACGTATTACGCTGTATGGTATGACGTTATAACGTAATAGGTTATATGGTATGACGTTATAACGTAATACGTTATATGGTATGACGTTATAATTTAATACGTTATACGGTATGACGTTATAACGTAATACGTTATATGGTGTGACGTTATAACGTAAATAGTTTATGTGGTATGACGTTATAACGTATTACGTTATATGGTATGACGTTATAACATATTACGTTATATGGGATGACGTTATATCGAAATTGGTTATATGGTATGACGTTATAACGTAATAGGTTATATGACATGACGTTATACCGAATTACGTTATATGAGATGACGTTATAACGTATTACGTTATATGGGATGACGTTATAATGTATTACGTTGTATGGGATGACCTTATAGCGTAATACGTTATATGGTATGACGTTATAACGTAAATAGGTTATATGGTATGACGTTATAACGTATTACGTTATATGGTATTACGTTATAACGTAAATAGGTTATATGGTATGACGTTATACCGTATTACGTTATATGGGATGACGCTATAACATATTACGTAATATGGCATGACGTTATAACGTATTACGTTATGTGGGACGACGTTATAACGTATTGCGTTATATGGGATGACGTTATAATTTATTACGTTATATGGGATGACGTTATAATGTATTACGTTATATGGGATGACGTTATAACGTAATTGGTTATATGGTATGATGTTATAACGTAAATAGGTTATATGGTATGACGTTATACCGTATTACGTTATATGGGATGACGTTATAACGTATTACGTAATATGGGATGACGTTATAACGTATTACGTTATGTGGGACGACGTTATAACGTATTGCGTTATATGGGATGACGTTATAACGAAATAGGTTATATGGTATGACGTTATAACGTATTACGTTATATGGTATGACGTTATAACGTATTACGTAATATGGGATGACGTTATAACGTATTACGTTATATGGGATGACGTTATAACGTAATAGGTTATATGGTATGACGTTATAACGTAATAGGTTATATGGTATGACGTTATAACGTATTACGTAAAATGGGATGACGTTATAACGTATTACGTTATGTGGGATGACGTTATAACGAAATAGGTTATATGGTATGACGTTATAACGTATTGCGTTATATGGTATGACGTTATAACGTATTACGTAATATGGGATGACGTTATAACGTATTACGTTATGTGGGACGACGTTATAACGTATTGCGTTATATGGGATGACGTTATAACGTATTGCGTTATATGGTATGACGTTATAACGTATTACGTTATATGGGATGACGTTATAACGAAATAGGTTATATGGCATGACGTTATAACGTATTACGTTATATGGTATGACGTTATAACGTATTACGTAATATGGGATGACGTTATAACGTATTGCGTTATATGGGATGACGTTATAACGTATTACGTTAAACGGGATGACGTTATAACGTATTACGTAATATGGGATGACGTTATAACGTATTACGTTATGTGGGATGACGTTATAACGAAATAGGTTATATGGTATGACGTTATAACGTATTACGTTATATGGTATGACGTTATAACGTATTACGTAATATGGGATGACGTTATAACGTGTTACGTTATGTGGGACGACGTTATAACGTATTGCGTTATATGGGATGACGTTATAACGTATTACGTTATATGGGATGACGTTATAACGTAATTGGTTATATGGTATAACGTTATAACGTATTACGCTGTATGGTATGACTTTATAACGTAATAAGTTATATGGTATGACGTTATAACGTAATACGTTATATGGTATGACGTTATAACGTAATACGTTATATGGTATGACGTTATAACGTAATACGTTATATGGTATGACGTTATAACGTAAATAGTTTATGTGGTATGACGTTATAACGTATTACGTTATATGGTATGACGTTATAACGTATTACGTTATATGGGATGACGTTATATCGAAATTGGTTATATGGTATAACGTTATGACGTAATAGGTTATATGACATGAAGTTATACCGAATTACGTTATATGAGATGGCGTTATAACGTATTACGTTATATGGGATGACGTTATAATGTATTACGTTATATTGGATGACGTTATAACGTAACACGTTATATGGTATGACGTTATAGGGTAAATAGGTTATATGGTATGACGTTATAACGTATTACGTTATATGGTATTACGTTATAACGTAAATAGGTTATATGGTATGACGTTATACCGTATTACGTTATATGGGATGACGCTATAACGTATTACGTAATATGGCATGACGTTATAACGTATTACGTTATATGGGATGACGCTATAACGTATTGCGTAATATGGCATGACGTTATAACGTATTACGTTATGTGGGACGACGTTATAACGTATTGCGTTATATGGGATGACGTTATAACGTATTACGTTATATGGGATGACGTTATAACGTATTACGTTATATGGGATGACGCTATAACATATTACGTAATATGGCATGACGTTATAACGTATTACGTTATGTGGGACGACGTTATAACGTATTGCGTTATATGGGATGACGTTATAGCGTATTACGTTATATGGGATGACGTTATAATGTATTACGTTATATGGGATGTCGTTATAACGTAATTGGTTATATGGTATGACGTTATAACGTAAATATTTTGTATGGTATGACGTTATACCGTATTACGTTATATGGGATGACGTTATAACGTATTACGTAATATGGGATGACGTTATAACGTATTACGTTATGTGGGACGACGTTATAACGTATTGCGTTATATGGGATGACGTTATAACGAAATAGGTTATATGGTATGACGTTATAACGTATTACGTTATATGGTATGACGTTATAACGTATTACGTAATATGGGATGACGTTATAACGTATTACGTTATATGGGATGACGTTATAACGTAATAGGTTATATGGTATGACGTTATAACGTAATAGGTTATATGGTATGACGTTATAACGTATTACGTAAAATGGGATGACGTTATAACGTATTACGTTATGTGGGATGACGTTATAACGAAATAGGTTATATGGTATGACGTTATAACGTATTGCGTTATATGGTATGACGTTATAACGTATTACGTAATATGGGATGACGTTATAACGTATTACGTTATGTGGGACGACGTTATAACGTATTGCGTTATATGGGATGACGTTATAACGTATTGCGTTATATGGTATGACGTTATAACGTATTACGTTATATGGGATGACGTTATAACGAAATAGGTTATATGGCATGACGTTATAACGTATTACGTTATATGGTATGACGTTATAACGTATTACGTAATATGGGATGACGTTATAACGTATTGCGTTATATGGGATGACGTTATAACGTATTACGTTAAACGGGATGACGTTATAACGTATTACGTAATATGGGATGACGTTATAACGTATTACGTTATGTGGGATGACGTTATAACGAAATAGGTTATATGGTATGACGTTATAACGTATTACGTTATATGGTATGACGTTATAACGTATTACGTAATATGGGATGACGTTATAACGTGTTACGTTATGTGGGACGACGTTATAACGTATTGCGTTATATGGGATGACGTTATAACGTATTACGTTATATGGGATGACGTTATAACGTAATTGGTTATATGGTATAACGTTATAACGTATTACGCTGTATGGTATGACTTTATAACGTAATAAGTTATATGGTATGACGTTATAACGTAATACGTTATATGGTATGACGTTATAACGTAATACGTTATATGGTATGACGTTATAACGTAATACGTTATATGGTATGACGTTATAACGTAAATAGTTTATGTGGTATGACGTTATAACGTATTACGTTATATGGTATGACGTTATAACGTATTACGTTATATGGGATGACGTTATATCGAAATTGGTTATATGGTATAACGTTATGACGTAATAGGTTATATGACATGACGTTATACCGAATTACGTTATATGAGATGGCGTTATAACGTATTACGTTATATGGGATGACGTTATAATGTATTACGTTATATTGGATGACGTTATAACGTAACACGTTATATGGTATGACGTTATAGGGTAAATAGGTTATATGGTATGACGTTATAACGTATTACGTTATATGGTATTACGTTATAACGTAAATAGGTTATATGGTATGACGTTATACCGTATTACGTTATATGGGATGACGCTATAACGTATTACGTAATATGGCATGACGTTATAACGTATTACGTTATATGGGATGACGCTATAACGTATTGCGTAATATGGCATGACGTTATAACGTATTACGTTATGTGGGACGACGTTATAACGTATTGCGTTATATGGGATGACGTTATAACGTATTACGTTATATGGGATGACGTTATAACGTATTGCGTTATATGGGATGACGTTATAACGTATTGCGTTATATGGGATGACGTTATAACGTATTACGTTATATGGGATGACGTTATAACGTAAATAGGTTATATGGTATGACGTTATACCGTATTACGTCATATGGGATGACGTTATAACGTATTAAGTTATACGGGATGACGTTATAACGTAATAGGTTATATGGTATGACGTTATACCGAATTACGATATGTGGTATGACGTTATAACGTATTACGTTATATGGGATGACGTTATAACGTATTTCGTTAAATGGGGTGACGTTATAACGTATTACGTAATATGGGATGATGTTATAACGTATTACGTTATGTGGGATGACGTTATAACGAAATAGGTTATATGGTATGACGTTATAACGTATTACGTTATATGGTATGACGTTATAACGTATTACGTAATATGGGATGACGTTATAACGTATGACGTTATGTGGGACGACGTTATAACGTATTGCGTTATATGGGATGACGTTATAACGTATTGCGTTATATGGGATGACGTTATAACGTATTACGTTATGCGGGATGACGTTATAACGAAATAGGTTATATGGTATGACGTTATAACGTATTACGTTATATGGTATGACGTTATAACGTATTACGTAATATGGGACGACGTTATAACGTATTGCGTTATATGGGATGACGTTATGACGTATTGCGTTATATGGTATGACGTTATAACGTATTACGTTATATGGGGTGACGTTATAACGAAATAGGTTATATGGCATGACGTTATAACGTATTACGTTATATGGTATGACGTTATAGCGTATTACGTAATATGGGATGACGTTATAACGTATTACGTAATATGGGATGACGTTATAACGTATTACGTTATGTGGGACGACGTTATAACGTATTGCGTTATATGGGATGACGTTATAACGTATTACGTTGTATGGGATGACGTTATAACGTAAATAGGTTATATGGTATGACGTTATACCGTATTACGTCATATGGGATGACGTTATAACGTATTACGTTATGCGGGATGACGTTATAACGAAATAGGTTATATGGTATGACGTTATAACGTATTACGTTATATGGTATGACGTTATAACGTATTACGTAGTATGGGATGACGTTATAACGTATTACGTTATGTGGGACGACGTTATAACGTATTGCGTTATATGGGATGACGTTATAACGTATTACGTTGTATGGGATGACGTTATAACGTAAATAGGTTATATGGTATGACGTTATAACGTATTACGTTATATGGTATGACGTTATAACGTATTACGTAATATGGGACGACGTTATAACGTATTGCGTTATATGGGATGACGTTATGACGTATTGCGTTATATGGTATGACGTTATAACGTATTACGTTATATGGGATGACGTTATAACGTATTACGTTATGTGGGATGACGTTATAACGAAATAGGTTATATGGTATGACGTTATAACGTATTACGTTATATGGTATGACGTTATAACGTAATAGGTTATATGGTATGACGTTATACCGAATTACGTTATGTGGTATGACGTTATAACGTATTACGTAATATGGGATGACGTTATAACGTATTACGTTGTGTGGGACGACGTTATAACGTATTGCGTTATATGGGATGACGTTATAACGTATTACGTTGTATGGGATGACGTTATAACGTATTGCGTTATATGGGATGACGTTATAACGTATTACGTTATGCGGGATGACGTTATAACGAAATAGGTTATATGGTATGACGTTATAACGTATTACGTTATATGGTATGACGTTATAACGTATTACGTAATATGGGATGACGTTATAACGTATTAAGTTATATGGGATGACGTTATAACGTATTACGTTATGTGGGATGACGTTATAACGAAATAGGTTATATGGTATGACGTTATAACGTATTACGTTATATGGTATGACGTTATAACGTAATAGGTTATATGGTATGACGTTATACCGAATTACGTTATGTGGTATGACGTTATAACGTATTACGTTATATGGGATGACGTTATAACGTATTACGTTATGTGGGACGACGTTATAACGTATTGCGTTATATGGGATGACGTTATAACGTATTACGTTATATGGGATGACGTTATAACGTATTACGTTATATGGGATGACGTTATAACGTAATTGGTTACATGGTATAACGTTATAACGTAATACGTTATATGGTATAACGTTATAACGTAAATAGTTTATATGGTATGACGTTATAACGTATTACGTTATATGGGGTGACGTTATAACGAAATAGGTTATATGGCATGACGTTATAACGTATTACGTTATATGGTATGACGTTATAGCGTATTACGTAATATGGGATGACGTTATAACGTATTACGTAATATGAGATGACGTTGTAACGTATTACGTTATATGGGATGACGTTATAATGTATTACGTTATATGGGATGACGTTATAGCGTAATACGTTATATGGTATGACGTTATAACGTAAATAGGTTATATGGTATGACGTTATACCGTATGACGTCATATGGGATGACGTTATAACGTATTAAGTTATATGGGATGACGTTATAACGTATTACGTTATGTGGGATGACGTTATAACGCAATAGGTTATATGGTATGACGTTATAACGTATTACGTTATATGGTATGACGTTATAACGTATTACGTAATATGGGATGACGTTATAACGTATTACGTTATGTGGGACGACGTAATAACGTATTGCGTTATATGGGATGACGTTATAACGTATTACGTTATATGGGATGACGTTATAACGTATTACGTTAAATGGAATGACGTTATAACGTTATTGGTTATATGGTATAACGTTATAACGTATTACGCTGTATGGTATGACGTTATAACGTAATAGGTTATATGGTATGACGTTATAACGTAATACGTTATATGGTATGACGTTATAATTTAATACGTTATACGGTATGACGTTATAACGTAATACGTTATATGGTGTGACGTTATAACGTAAATAGTTTATGTGGTATGACGTTATAATTTAATACGTTATACGGTATGACGTTATAACGTAATACGTTATATGGTATGACGTTATAATTTAATACGTTATACGGTATGACGTTATAACGTAATACGTTATATGGTGTGACGTTATAACGTAAATAGTTTATGTGGTATGACGTTATAATTTAATACGTTATACGGTATGACGTTATAACGTATTACGTTAAATGGAATGACGTTATAACGTTATTGGTTATATGGTATAACGTTATAACGTATTACGCTGTATGGTATGACGTTATAACGTAATAGGTTATATGGTATGACGTTATAACGTAATACGTTATATGGTATGACGTTATAATTTAATACGTTATACGGTATGACGTTATAACGTATTACGTTATATGGTATGACGTTATAACGTATTACGTAATATGGGATGACGTTATAACGTATTACGTTATGTGGGACGACGTAATAACGTATTACGTTATATGGGATGACGTTATATCGAAATTGGTTATATGGTATGACGTTATAACGTAATAGGTTATATGACATGACGTTATACCGAATTACGTTATATGAGATGACGTTATAACGTATTACGTTATATGGGATGACGTTATAAGGTATTACGTTGTATGGGATGACCTTATAGCGTAATACGTTATGTGGTATGACGTTATAACGTAAATAGGTTATATGGTATGACGTTATAACGTATTACGTTATATGGTATTACGTTATAACGTAAATAGGTTGTATGGTATGACGTTATACCGTATTACGTTATATGGGATGACGCTATAACATATTACGTAATATGGCATGACGTTATAACGTATTACGTTATGTGGGACGACGTTATAACGTATTGCGTTATATGGGATGACGTTATAGCGTATTACGTTATATGGGATGACGTTATAATGTATTACGTTATATGGGATGACGTTATAACGTAATTGGTTATATGGTATGACGTTATAACGTAAATAGGTTATATGGTATGACGTTATACCGTATTACGTTATATGGGATGACGTTATAACGTATTACGTAATATGGGATGACGTTATAACGTATTACGTTATGTGGGACGACGTTATAACGTATTGCGTTATATGGGATGACGTTATAACGTATTACGTAATATGGGATGACGTTATAACGTATTACGTTATATGGGATGACGTTATAATGTATTACGTTATATGGGATGACGTTATAGCGTAATACGTTATATGGTATGACGTTATAACGTAAATAGGTTATATGGTATGACGTTATACCGTATGACGTCATATGGGATGACGTTATAACGTATTAAGTTATATGGGATGACGTTATAACGTATTACGTTATGTGGGACGACGTTATAACGTATTGCGTTATATGGGATGACGTTATAACGTATTACGTTATATGGGATGACGTTATAACGTATTACGTTAAATGGGATGACGTTATAACGTAATTGGTTGTATGGTATAACGTTATAACGTATTACGCTGTATGGTATGACGTTATAACGTAATAGGTTATGTGGTATGACGTTAAAACGTAATACGTTATATGGTATGACGTTATAACGTATTACGTAATATGGGATGACGTTATAACGTATTACGTAATATGGTATGACGTTATAACGTATTACGTTATATGGGATGACGTTATAACGAAATAGGTTATGTGGTATGACGTTATAACGTATTACGTTATATCGTATGACGTTATAACGTATTACGTAATATGGGATGACGTTATAACGTATTACGTAATATGGGATGACGTTATAACGTATTACGTTATGTGGGACGACGTTATAACGTATTGCGTTATATGGGATGACGTTATAACGTATTACGTTATATGGGACGACGTTATAACGTAAATAGGTTATGTGGTATGACGTTATACCGTATTACGTCATATGGGATGACGTTATAACGTATTACGTTATATGGGATGACGTTATAACGTAGTAGGTTATATGGTATGACGTTATAACGTAATAGGTTATATGGTATGACGTTATACCGAATTACGTTATGTGGTATGACGTTATAACGTATTACGTTATATGGTATGACGTTATAACGTAAATAGGTTATATGGTATGACGTTATAACGTATTACGTTATATGGTATTACGTTATAACGTAAATAGGTTATATGGTATGACGTTATACCGTATTACGTTATATGGGATGACGCTATAACGTATTACGTAATATGGCATGACGTTATAACGTATTACGTTATATGGGATGACGCTACAACGTATTACGTAATATGGCATGACGTTATAACGTATTACGTTATGTGGGACGACGTTATAACGTATTACGTTATATGGGATGACGTTATAACGTATTACGTTATATGGGATGACGTTAGAACGTATTACGTTATATGGGATGACGTTATAACGTATTGCGTTATATGGGATGACGTTATAACGTATTACGTTATATGGGATGACGTTATAACGTATTGCGTTATATGGGATGACGTTATACCGTATTACGTTATATGGGATTACGTTATAACGTAAATAGGTTATATGGTATGACGTTATACCGTATTACGTCATATGGGATGACGTTATAACGTATTAAGTTACATGGGATGACGTTATAACGTAATAGGTTATATGGTATGACGTTATACCGAATTACGTTATGTGGTATGACGTTATAACGTATTACGTTATATGGGATGACGTTATAACGCATTTCGTTAAATGGGATGACGTTATAACGTATTACTTAATATGGGATGACGTTATAACGTATTACGTTATGTGGGATGACGTTATAACGAAATAGGTTATATGGTATGACGTTATAACGTATTACGTTATATGGTATGACGTTATAACGTATTACGTAATATGGGATGACGTTATAACGTATGACGTTATGTGGGACGACGTTATAACGTATTGCGTTATATGGGATGACGTTATAACGTATTGCGTTATATGGGATGACGTTATAACGTATTCCGTTATGTGGGATGACGTTATAACGAAATAGGTCATATGGTATGACGTTATAACGTATTACGTTATATGGTATGACGTTATAACGTATTACGTAATATGGGATGACGTTATAACGTATTACGTTATGTGGGACGACGTTATAACGTATTGCGTTATATGGGATGACGTTATAACGTAAACAGGTTATATGGTATGACGTTATACCGTATTACGTCATATGGGATGACGTTATAACGTATTAAGTTATATGGGATGACGTTATAACGTAATAGGTTGTATGGTATGACGTTATAACGTAATAGGTGATATGGTATGACGTTATACCAAATTACGTTATGTGGTATGACGTTATAACGTATTACGTTATATGGGATGACGTTATAACGTATTTCGTTAAATAGGGATGACGTTATAACTTATTACGTAATATGGGATGACGTTATAACGTATTACGTTATGTGGGATGACGTTATAACGTATTGCGTTATATGGGATGACGTTATAACGAAATAGGTTATATGGTACGACGTTATAACGTATTACGTTATATGGTATGACGTTATAACGTATTACGTAATATGGGATGACGTTATAACATATTTCGTTATATGGGATGACGTTATAACGTATTACGTAATATGGGATGACGTTATAACGTACTACGTTATGTGGGATGACGTTATAACGAAATAGGTTATATGGTATGACGTTATAACGTATTACGTTATATGGTATGACGTTATAACGTATTACGTAATATGGGATGACGTTATAACGTATTACGTTATGTGGGACGACGTTATAACGTATTGCGTTATATGGGATGACGTTATAACGTATTGCGTTATATGGTATGACGTTATAACGTATTACGTTATATGGGATGACGTTATAACGAAATAGGTTATATGGTATGACGCTATAACGTATTACGTAATATGGGATGACGTTATAACGGATTACGTTATGTGGGACGACGTTATAACGTATTGCGTTATATGGGATGACGTTATAACGTATTGCGTTATATGGTATGACGTTATAACGTAATAGGTTATATGGTATGACGTTATAACGAAATAGGTTATATGGTATGACGTTATAACATAATAGGTTATACGGTATCACGTAATACCTCATTACGTTATATGGAATGACGTTATAACGTAGATAGGTTATATGGTATGACGTTATACCGTATTACGTTATATGGGATGACGTTATAACGTATTGCGTTATATGGGATGACGTTATAACGTATTACGTTATGTGGGATGACGTTATAACGAAATAGGTTATATGGTATGACGTTATAACGTAATAGGTTATACGGTATCACGTAATACCTCATTACGTTATATGGAATGACGTTATAACGTAGATAGGTTATATGGTATGACGTTATACCGTATTACGTTATATGGGATGACGTTATAACGTATTGCGTTATATGGGATGACGTTATAACGTATTACGTTATGTGGGATGACGTTATAACGAAATAGGTTATATGGTATGACGTTATAACGTATTACGTTATATGGTATGACCTTATAACGTATTACGTAATATGGGATGACGTTATAACGTATTACGTTATGTGGGACGACGTTATAACGTATTGCGTTATATGGGATGACGTTATAACGTATTGCGTTATATGGGATGACGTTATAACGTATTACGTTATGTGGGATGACGTTATAACGAAATAGGTTATATGGTATGACGTTATAACGTATTACGTTATATGGTATGACGTTATAACGTATTACGTAATATGGGATGACGTTATAACGTATTACGTTATGTGGGACGACGTTATAACGTATTGCGTTATATGGGATGACGTTATAACGTATTGCGTTATATGGTATGACGTTATAACGTATTACGTTATATGGGATGACGTTATAACGAAATAGGTCATGTGGTATGACGTTATAACGTATTACGTTATATGGTATGACGTTATAACGTATTACGTAATATGGGATGACGTTATAACGTATTACGTAATATGGGATGACGTTATAACGTATAACGTTATGCGGGACGACGTTATAACGTATTGCGTTATATGGGATGACGTTATAACGTATTACGTTATATGGGACGACGTTATAACGTAAATAGGTTATATGGTATGATGTTATACCGTATTACGTCATATGGGATGACGTTATAACGTATTACGTTATATGGGATGACGTTATAACGTAATAGGTTATATGGTATGACGTTATAACGTAATAGGTTATATGGTATGACGTTATAACGTATTACGTAATATGGGATGACGTTATAACGTATTACGTTATGTGGGATGACGTTATAACGTATTGCGTTATATGGGATGACGTTATAACGTATTGCGTAATATGGGATGACGTTATAACGTACTACGTTATGTGGGATGACGTTATAACGAAATAGGTTATATGGTATGACGTTATAACGTATTACGTTATATGGTATGACGTTATAACGTATTACGTAATATGGGATGACGTTATAACGTATTACGTTATGTGGGACGACGTTATAACGTATTGCGTTATATAGGATGACGTTATAACGTATTGCGTTATATGGTATGACGTTATAACGTATTACGTAATATGGGATGACGTTATAACGTATTACGTAATATGGGATGACGTTATAACGTATTACGTTATGTAGGACGACGTTATAACGTATTCCGTTATATGGGATGACGTTATAACGTATTACGTTATATGGGATGACGTTATAACGTAAATAGGTTATATGGTATGACGTTATAACGTATTACGTAATATGGGATGACGTTATAACGTATTACGTTATGTGGGACGACGTTATAACGTATTGCGTTATATGGGATGACGTTATAACGTATTACGTTATATGGGATGACGTTATAACGTAAACAGGTTATATGGTATGACGTTATACCGTATTACGTTATATGGTATGACGTTATAACGTATTACGTAATATGGGATGACGTTATAACGTATTACGTTATGTGGGACGACGTAATAACGTATTGCGTTATATGGGATGACGTTATAACGTATTACGTTATATGGGATGACGTTATAACGTATTACGTTAAATGGGATGACGTTATAACGTTATTGGTTATATGGTATAACGTTATAACGTATTACGCTGTATGGTATGACGTTATAACGTAATAGGTTATATGGTATGACGTTATAACGTAATACGTTATATGGTATGACGTTATAATTTAATACGTTATACGGTATGACGTTATAACGTAATACGTTATATGGTGTGACGTTATAACGTAAATAGTTTATGTGGTATGACGTTATAACGTATTACGTTATATGGTATGACGTTATAACATATTACGTTATATGGGATGACGTTATATCGAAATTGGTTATATGGTATGACGTTATAACGTAATAGGTTATATGACATGACGTTATACCGAATTACGTTATATGAGATGACGTTATAACGTATTACGTTATATGGGATGACGTTATAATGTATTACGTTGTATGGGATGACCTTATAGCGTAATACGTTATATGGTATGACGTTATAACGTAAATAGGTTATATGGTATGACGTTATAACGTATTACGTTATATGGTATTACGTTATAACGTAAATAGGTTATATGGTATGACGTTATACCGTATTACGTTATATGGGATGACGCTATAACATATTACGTAATATGGCATGACGTTATAACGTATTACGTTATGTGGGACGACGTTATAACGTATTGCGTTATATGGGATGACGTTATAGCGTATTACGTTATATGGGATGACGTTATAATGTATTACGTTATATGGGATGACGTTATAACGTAATTGGTTATATGGTATGACGTTATAACGTAAATAGGTTATATGGTATGACGTTATACCGTATTACGTAATATGGGATGACGTTATAACGTATTACGTTATGTGGGATGACGTTATAACGTATTACGTTATGTGGGACGACGTTATAACGTATTGCGTTATATGGGATGACGTTATAACGTATTACGTAATATGGGATGACGTTATAACGTATTACGTTATATGGGATGACGTTATAATGTATTACGTTATGTGGGACGACGTTATAACGTATTCCGTTATATGGGATGACGTTATAACGTATTACGTTATATGGTATGACGCTATAACGTATTACGTAATATGGGATGACGTTATAACGTATTACGTAATATGGGATGACGTTATAACGTATTACGTAATATGGGATGACGTTATAACGTATTACGTTATGTGGGACGACGTTATAACGTATTCCGTTATATGGGATGACGTTATAACGTATTAAGTTATATGGGATGACGTTATAACGTATTACGTTATGTGGGATGACGTTATAACGAAATAGGTTATATGGTATGACGTTATAACGTAAATAGGTTATATGGTATGACGTTATAACGTATTACGTTATATGGTATTACGTTATAACGTAAATAGGTTATATGGTATGACGTTATACCGTATTACGTTATATGGGATGACGTTATAATGTATTACGTTATATGGGATGACGTTATAACGTAATTGGTTATATGGTATGACGTTATAACGTAAATAGGTTATATGGTATGACGTTATACCGTATTACGTTATATGGGATGACGTTATAACGTATTACGTAATATGGGATGACGTTATAGCGTAATACGTTATATGGTATGACGTTATAACGTAAATAGGTTATATGGTATGACGTTATAACGTATTACGTTATGTGGGATGACGTTATAACGAAATAGGTTATATGGTATGACGTTATAACGTATTACGTTATATGGTATGACGCTATAACGTATTACGTAATATGGGATGACGTTATAACGTATTACGTAATATGGGATGACGTTATAACGTATTACGTTATATGGGATGACGTTATAATGTATTACGTTGTATGGGATGACCTTATAGCGTAATACGTTATATGGTATGACGTTATAACGTAAATAGGTTATATGGTATGACGTTATAACGTATTACGTTATATGGTATTACGTTATAACGTAAATAGGTTATATGGTATGACGTTATACCGTATTACGTTATATGGGATGACGCTATAACATATTACGTAATATGGCATGACGTTATAACGTATTACGTTATGTGGGACGACGTTATAACGTATTGCGTTATATGGGATGACGTTATAGCGTATTACGTTATATGGGATGACGTTATAATGTATTACGTTATATGGGATGACGTTATAACGTAATTGGTTATATGGTATGACGTTATAACGTAAATAGGTTATATGGTATGACGTTATACCGTATTACGTAATATGGGATGACGTTATAACGTATTACGTTATGTGGGATGACGTTATAACGTATTACGTTATGTGGGACGACGTTATAACGTATTGCGTTATATGGGATGACGTTATAACGTATTACGTAATATGGGATGACGTTATAACGTATTACGTTATATGGGATGACGTTATAATGTATTACGTTATGTGGGACGACGTTATAACGTATTCCGTTATATGGGATGACGTTATAACGTATTACGTTATATGGTATGACGCTATAACGTATTACGTAATATGGGATGACGTTATAACGTATTACGTAATATGGGATGACGTTATAACGTATTACGTAATATGGGATGACGTTATAACGTATTACGTTATGTGGGACGACGTTATAACGTATTCCGTTATATGGGATGACGTTATAACGTATTAAGTTATATGGGATGACGTTATAACGTATTACGTTATGTGGGATGACGTTATAACGAAATAGGTTATATGGTATGACGTTATAACGTAAATAGGTTATATGGTATGACGTTATAACGTATTACGTTATATGGTATTACGTTATAACGTAAATAGGTTATATGGTATGACGTTATACCGTATTACGTTATATGGGATGACGTTATAATGTATTACGTTATATGGGATGACGTTATAACGTAATTGGTTATATGGTATGACGTTATAACGTAAATAGGTTATATGGTATGACGTTATACCGTATTACGTTATATGGGATGACGTTATAACGTATTACGTAATATGGGATGACGTTATAGCGTAATACGTTATATGGTATGACGTTATAACGTAAATAGGTTATATGGTATGACGTTATACCGTATGACGTCATATGGGATGACATTATAACGTATTAAGTTATATGGGATGACGTTATAACGTATTACGTTATGTGGGATGACGTTATAACGAAATAGGTTATATGGTATGACGTTATAACGTATTACGTTATATGGTATGACGCTATAACGTATTACGTAATATGGGATGACGTTATAACGTATTACGTAATATGGGATGACGTTATAACGTATTACGTTATGTGGGACGACGTTATAACGTATTCCGTTATATGGGATGACGTTATAACGTATTACGTTATATGGGATGACGTTATAACGTAAATAGGTTATATGGTATGACGTTATAACGTATTACGTAATATGGGATGACGTTATAACGTATTACGTTATGTGGGACGACGTTATAACGTATTGCGTTATATGGGATGACGTTATAACGTATTGCGTAAAATGGGATGACGTTATAACGTACTACGTTATGTGGGATGACGTTATAACGAAATAGGTTATATGGTATGACGTTATAACGTATTACGTTATATGGTATGACGTTATAACGTATTACGTAATATGGGATGACGTTATAACGTATTACGTTATGTGGGACGCCGTTATAACGTATTGCGTTATATAGGATGACGTTATAACGTATTGCGTTATATGGTATGACGTTATAACGTATTACGTAATATGGGATGACGTTATAACGTATTACGTAATATGGGATGACGTTATAACGTATTACGTTATGTGGGACGACGTTATAACGTATTGCGTTATATGGGATGACGTTATAGCGTATTGCGTTATATGGTATGACGTTATAACGTATTACGTTATATGGGATGACGTTATAACGAAATAGGTTATGTGGCATGACGTTATAACGTATTACGTTATATGGTATGACGTTATAGCGTATTACGTAATATGGGATGACGTTATAACGTATTACGTAATATGGGATGACGTTATAACGTATTACGTTATGTGGGACGACGTTATAACGTATTGCGTTATATGGGATGACGTTATAACGTATTACGTTATATGGGATGACGTTATAACGTAAACAGGTTATATGGTATGACGTTATACCGTATTACGTCATATGGGAAGACGTTATAACGTATTAAGTTATATGGGATGACGTTATAACGTAATAGGTTGTATGGTATGACGTTATAACGTAATAGGTGATATGGTATGACGTTATACCGAATTACGTTATGTGGTATGACGTTATAACGTATTACGTTATATGGGATGACGTTATAAAGTATTACGTAATATGGGATGACGTTATAACGTATTACGTTATGTGGGACGACGTTATAACTTATTACGTAATATGGGATGACGTTATAACGTATTACGTTATGTGGGATGACGTTATAACGTATTGCGTTATATGGGATGACGTTATAACGAAATAGGTTATATGGTATGACGTTATAACGTATTACGTTATATGGTATGACGTTATAACGTATTACGTAATATGGGATGACGTTATAACATATTTCGTTATATGGGATGACGTTATAACGTATTACGTAATATGGGATGACGTTATAACGTACTACGTTATGTGGGATGACGTTATAACGAAATAGGTTATATGGTATGACGTTATAACGTATTACGTTATATGGTATGACGTTATAACGTATTACGTAATATGGGATGACGTTATAACGTATTACGTTATGTGGGACGACGTTATAACGTATTGCGTTATATGGGATGACGTTATAACGTATTGCGTTATATGGTATGACGTTATAACGTATTACGTTATATGGGATGACGTTATAACGAAATAGGTTATATGGTATGACGCTATAACGTATTACGTAATATGGGATGACGTTATAACGTATTACGTTATGTGGGACGACGATATAACGTATTGCGTTATATGGGATGACGTTATAACGTATTGCGTAATATGGGATGACGTTATAACGTACTACGTTATGTGGGATGACGTTATAACGAAATAGGTTATATGGTATGACGTTATAACGTATTACGTTATATGGTATGACGTTATAACGTATTACGTAATATGGGATGACGTTATAACGTATTACGTTATGTGGGACGACGTTATAACGTATTGCGTTATATAGGATGACGTTATAACGTATTGCGTTAAATGGTATGACGTTATAACGTATTACGTAATATGGGATGACGTTATAACGTATTACGTAATATGGGATGACGTTATAACGTATTACGTTATGTGGGACGACGTTATAACGTATTGCGTTATATGGGATGACGTTATAACGTATTGCGTTATATGGGATGACGTTATAACGTATTACGTTATGTGGGATGACGTTATAACGTAAATAGGTTATATGGTATGACGTTATAACGTATTACGTAATATGGGATGACGTTATAACGTATTACGTTATGTGGGACGACGTTATAACGTATTGCGTTATATGGGATGACGTTATAACGTATTGCGTAATATGGGATGACGTTATAACGTACTACGTTATGTGGGATGACGTTATAACGAAATAGGTTATATGGTATGACGTTATAACGTATTACGTTATATGGTATGACGTTATAACGTATTACGTAATATGGGATGACGTTATAACGTATTACGTTATGTGGGACGACGTTATAACGTATTGCGTTATATAGGATGACGTTATAACGTATTGCGTTATATGGTATGACGTTATAACGTATTACGTAATATGGGATGACGTTATAACGTATTACGTTATGTGGGACGACGTTATAACGTATTGCGTTATATGGGATGACGTTATAACGTATTGCGTAATATGGGATGACGTTATAACGTACTACGTTATGTGGGATGACGTTATAACGAAATAGGTTATATGGTATGACGTTATAACGTATTACGTTATATGGTATGACGTTATAACGTATTACGTTATGTGGGACGACGTTATAACGTATTGCGTTATATGGGATGACGTTATAGCGTATTGCGTTATATGGTATGACGTTATAACGTATTACGTTATATGGGATGACGTTATAACGAAATAGGTTATGTGGCATGACGTTATAACGTATTACGTTATATGGTATGACGTTATAGCGTATTACGTAATATGGGATGACGTTATAACGTATTACGTAATATGGGATGACGTTATAACGTATTACGTTATGTGGGACGACGTTATAACGTATTGCGTTATATGGGATGACGTTATAACGTATTACGTTATATGGGATGACGTTATAACGTAAACAGGTTATATGGTATGACGTTATACCGTATTACGTCATATGGGATGACGTTATAACGTATTAAGTTATATGGGATGACGTTATAACGTAATAGGTTGTATGGTATGACGTTATAACGTAATAGGTGATATGGTATGACGTTATACCGAATTACGTTATGTGGTATGACGTTATAACGTATTACGTTATATGGGATGACGTTATAACGTATTTCGTTAAATGGGATTACGTTATAACTTATTACGTAATATGGGATGACGTTATAACGTATTACGTTATGTGGGATGACGTTATAACGTATTGCGTTATATGGGATGACGTTATAACGAAATAGGTTATATGGTATGACGTTATAACGTATTACGTTATATGGTATGACGTTATAACGTATTACGTAATATGGGATGACGTTATAACATATTTCGTTATATGGGATGACGTTATAACGTATTACGTAATATGGGATGACGTTATAACGTACTACGTTATGTGGGATGACGTTATAACGAAATAGGTTATATGGTATGACGTTATAACGTATTACGTTATATGGTATGACGTTATAACGTATTACGTAATATGGGATGACGTTATAACGTATTACGTTATGTGGGACGACGTTATAACGTATTGCGTTATATCGGATGACGTTATAACGTATTGCGTTATATTGTATGACGTTATAACGTATTACGTTATATGGGATGACGTTATAACGAAATAGGTTATATGGTATGACGCTATAACGTATTACGTAATATGGGATGACGTTATAACGGATTACGTTATGTGGGACGACGTTATAACGTATTGCGTTACATGGGATGACGTTATAACGTATTGCGTTATATGGTATGACGTTATAACGTAATAGGTTATATGGTATGACGTTATAACGAAATAGGTTATATGGTATGACGTTATAACGTAATAGGTTATACGGTATCACGTAATACCTCATTACGTTATATGGAATGACGTTATAACGTAGATAGGTTATATGGTATGACGTTATACCGTATTACGTTATATGGGATGACGTTATAACGTATTGCGTTATATGGGATGACGTTATAACGTATTACGTTATGTGGGATGACGTTATAACGAAATAGGTTATATGGTATGACGTTATAACGTATTACGTTATATGGTATGACCTTATAACGTATTACGTAATATGGGATGACGTTATAACGTATTACGTTATGTGGGACGACGTTATAACGTATTGCGTTATATGGGATGACGTTATAACGTATTGCGTTATATGGGATGACGTTATAACGTATTACGTTATGTGGGATGACGTTACAACGAAATAGGTTATATGGTATGACGTTATAACGTATTACGTTATATGGTATGACGTTATAACGTATTACGTAATATGGGATGACGTTATAACGTATTACGTTATGTGGGACGACGTTATAACGTATTACGTTATATGGGACGACGTTATAACGTATTGCGTTATATGGTATGACTTTATAACGTATTACGTTATATGGGATGACGTTATAACGAAATAGGTTATATGGTATGACGCTATAACGTATTACGTAATATGGGATGACGTTATAACGTATTACGTTATGTGGGACGACGTTATAACGTATTGCGTTATATGGGATGACGTTATAACGTATTGCGTTATATGGTATGACGTTATAACGTAATAGGTTATATGGTATGACGTTATAACGAAATAGGTTATATGGTATGACGTTATAACGTAATAGGTTATACGGTACCACGTAATACCTCATTACGTTATATGGAATGACGTTATAACGTAGATAGGTTATATGGTATGACGTTATACCGTATTACGTTATATGGGATGACGTTATAACGTATTGCGTTATATGGGATGACGTTATAACGTATTACGTTATGTGGGATGACGTTATAACGAAATAGGTTATATGGTATGACGTTATAACGTATTACGTTATATGGTATGACCTTATAACGTATTACGTAATATGGGATGACGTTATAACGTATTACGTTATGTGGGACGACGTTATAACGTATTGCGTTATATGGGATGACGTTATAACGTATTGCGTTATATGGGATGACGTTATAACGTATTACGTTATGTGGGATGACGTTATAACGAAATAGGTTATATGGTATGACGTTATAACGTATTACGTTATATGGTATGACGTTATAACGTATTACGTAATATGGGATGACGTTATAACGTATTACGTTATGTGGGACGACGTTATAACGTATTGCGTTATATGGGATGACGTTATAACGTATTGCGTTATATGGTATGACGTTATAACGTATTACGTTATATGGGATGACGTTATAACGAAATAGGTCATGTGGTATGACGTTATAACGTATTACGTTATATGGTATGACGTTATAACGTATTACGTAATATGGGAAGACGTTATAACGTATTACGTAATATGGGATGACGTTATAACGTATTACGTTATGTGGGACGACGTTATAACGTATTGCGTTATATGGTATGACGTTATAACGTATTACGTAATATGGGAAGACGTTATAACGTATTACGTAATATGGGATGACGTTATAACGTATTACGTAATATGGGAAGACGTTATAACGTATTACGTAATATGGGATGACGTTATAACGTATTGCGTTATATGGGATGACGTTATAACGTATTCCGTTATATGGGATGACGTTATAACGTATTACGTTATATGGGATGACGTTATAACGTAAATAGGTTATATGGTATGACGTTATAACGTATTACGTATTATGGGATGACGTTATAACGTACTACGTTATGTGGGATGACGTTATAACGAAATAGGTTATATGGTATGACGTTATAACGTATTGCGTTTTATGGTATGACGTTATAACGTATTACGTAATATGGGATGACGTTATAACGTATTACGTTATGTGGGACGACGTTATAACGTATTGCGTTATATGGGATGACGTTATAACGTATTGCGTTATATGGTATGACGTTATAACGTATTACGTAACATGGGATGACGTTATAACGAAATAGGTTATGTGGCATGACGTTATAACGTATTACGTTATATGGTATGACGTTATAGCGTATTACGTAATATGGGATGACGTTATAACGTATTACGTAATATGGGAAGACGTTATAACGTATTACGTAATATGGGATGACGTTATAACGTATTGCGTTATATGGGATGACGTTATAACGTATTCCGTTATATGGGATGACGTTATAACGTATTACGTTATATGGGATGACGTTATAACGTAAACAGGTTATATGGTATGACGTTATACCGTATTACGTCATATGGGATGACGTTATAACGTATTAAGTTATATGGGATGACGTTATAACGTAATAGGTTGTATGGTATGACGTTATAACGTAATAGGTGATATGGTATGACGTTATACCGAATTACGTTATGTGGTATGACGTTATAACGTATTACGTTATATGGGATGACGTTATAACGTATTTCGTTAAATGGGATTACGTTATAACTTATTACGTAATATGGGATGACGTTATAACGTATTACGTTATGTGGGATGACGTTATAACGTATTGCGTTATATGGGATGGCGTTATAACGAAATAGGTTATATGGTATGACGTTATAACGTATTACGTTATATGGTATGACGTTATAACGTATTACGTAATATGGGATGACGTTATAACATATTTCGTTATATGGGATGACGTTATAACGTATTACGTAATATGGGATGACGTTATAACGTACTACGTTATGTGGGATGACGTTATAACGAAATAGGTTATATGGTATGACGTTATAACGTATTACGTTATATGGTATGACGTTATAACGTATTACGTAATATGGGATGACGTTATAACGTATTACGTTATGTGGGACGACGTTATAACGTATTGCGTTATATCGGATGACGTTATAACGTATTGCGTTATATTGTATGACGTTATAACGTATTACGTTATATGGGATGACGTTATAACGAAATAGGTTATATGGTATGACGCTATAACGTATTACGTAATATGGGATGACGTTATAACGGATTACGTTATGTGGGACGACGTTATAACGTATTGCGTTACATGGGATGACGTTATAACGTATTGCGTTATATGGTATGACGTTATAACGTAATAGGTTATATGGTATGACGTTATAACGAAATAGGTTATATGGTATGACGTTATAACGTAATAGGTTATACGGTATCACGTAATACCTCATTACGTTATATGGAATGACGTTATAACGTAGATAGGTTATATGGTATGACGTTATACCGTATTACGTTATATGGGATGACGTTATAACGTATTGCGTTATATGGGATGACGTTATAACGTATTACGTTATGTGGGATGACGTTATAACGAAATAGGTTATATGGTATGACGTTATAACGTATTACGTTATATGGTATGACCTTATAACGTATTACGTAATATGGGATGACGTTATAACGTATTACGTTATGTGGGACGACGTTATAACGTATTGCGTTATATGGGATGACGTTATAACGTATTGCGTTATATGGGATGACGTTATAACGTATTACGTTATGTGGGATGACGTTACAACGAAATAGGTTATATGGTATGACGTTATAACGTATTACGTTATATGGTATGACGTTATAACGTATTACGTAATATGGGATGACGTTATAACGTATTACGTTATGTGGGACGACGTTATAACGTATTACGTTATATGGGACGACGTTATAACGTATTGCGTTATATGGTATGACTTTATAACGTATTACGTTATATGGGATGACGTTATAACGAAATAGGTTATATGGTATGACGCTATAACGTATTACGTAATATGGGATGACGTTATAACGTATTACGTTATGTGGGACGACGTTATAACGTATTGCGTTATATGGGATGACGTTATAACGTATTGCGTTATATGGTATGACGTTATAACGTAATAGGTTATATGGTATGACGTTATAACGAAATAGGTTATATGGTATGACGTTATAACGTAATAGGTTATACGGTATCACGTAATACCTCATTACGTTATATGGAATGACGTTATAACGTAGATAGGTTATATGGTATGACGTTATACCGTATTACGTTATATGGGATGACGTTATAACGTATTGCGTTATATGGGATGACGTTATAACGTATTACGTTATGTGGGATGACGTTATAACGAAATAGGTTATATGGTATGACGTTATAACGTATTACGTTATATGGTATGACCTTATAACGTATTACGTAATATGGGATGACGTTATAACGTATTACGTTATGTGGGACGACGTTATAACGTATTGCGTTATATGGGATGACGTTATAACGTATTGCGTTATATGGGATGACGTTATAACGTATTACGTTATGTGGGATGACGTTATAACGAAATAGGTTATATGGTATGACGTTATAACGTATTACGTTATATGGTATGACGTTATAACGTATTACGTAATATGGGATGACGTTATAACGTATTACGTTATGTGGGACGACGTTATAACGTATTGCGTTATATGGGATGACGTTATAACGTATTGCGTTATATGGTATGACGTTATAACGTATTACGTTATATGGGATGACGTTATAACGAAATAGGTCATGTGGTATGACGTTATAACGTATTACGTTATATGGTATGACGTTATAACGTATTACGTAATATGGGAAGACGTTATAACGTATTACGTAATATGGGATGACGTTATAACGTATTACGTTATGTGGGACGACGTTATAACGTATTGCGTTATATGGTATGACGTTATAACGTATTACGTAATATGGGAAGACGTTATAACGTATTACGTAATATGGGATGACGTTATAACGTATTACGTAATATGGGAAGACGTTATAACGTATTACGTAATATGGGATGACGTTATAACGTATTGCGTTATATGGGATGACGTTATAACGTATTCCGTTATATGGGATGACGTTATAACGTATTACGTTATATGGGATGACGTTATAACGTAAATAGGTTATATGGTATGACGTTATAACGTATTACGTATTATGGGATGACGTTATAACGTACTACGTTATGTGGGATGACGTTATAACGAAATAGGTTATATGGTATGACGTTATAACGTATTGCGTTTTATGGTATGACGTTATAACGTATTACGTAATATGGGATGACGTTATAACGTATTACGTTATGTGGGACGACGTTATAACGTATTGCGTTATATGGGATGACGTTATAACGTATTGCGTTATATGGTATGACGTTATAACGTATTACGTAACATGGGATGACGTTATAACGTATTACGTTATATGGGATGACGTTATAACGTAAATAGGTTATATGGTATGACGTTATACCGTATTACGTCATATGGGATGACGTTATAACGTATTAAGTTCTATGGGATGACGTTATAACGTAATAGGTTGTATGGTATGACGTTATAACGTAATAGGTTATATGGTATGACGTTATACCGAATTACGTTATGTGGTATGACGTTATAACGTATTACGTAATATGGGATGACGTTATAACGTATTACGTTATGTGGGACGACGTTATAACGTATTGCGTTATATGGGATGACGTTATAACGTATTGCGTTATATGGGATGACGTTATAACGTATTACGTTATGTGGGATGACGTTATAACGAAATAGGTTATATGGTATGACGTTATAACGTATTACGTTATATGGTATGACGTTATAACGTATTTCGTTAAATGGGATGACGTTATAACGTATTGCGTTATATGGGACGACGTTATAACGTATTACGTTATATGGGATGACGTTATAACGTATTACGTTATATGGGATGACGTTATAACGTATTACGTTATGTGGGATGACGTTATAACGAAATAGGTTATATGGTATGACGTTATAACGTAATACGTTAAGTGGGATGACGTTATAACGAAATAGGTTATATGGTATGACGTTATAACGTATTACGTTATATGGTATGACGTTATAACGTATTACGTAATATGGGATGACGTTATAACGTATTACGTTATGTGGGACGACGTTATAACGTATTGCGTTATATGGGATGACGTTATAGCGTATTGCGTTATATGGGATGACGTTATAACGTATTACGTTATGTGGGATGACGTTATAACGAAATAGGTTATATGGTATGACGTTATAACGTATTACGTTATATGGTATGACGTTATAACGTATTACGTAATATGGGATGACGTTGTAACGTATTACGTAATATGGGATGACGTTATAACGTATTACGTTATGTGGGACGACGTTATAACGCATTGCGTTATATGGGATGACGTTATAACGTATTGCGTTATATGGGATGACGTTATAACGTATTACGTTATGTGGGATGACGTTATAACGTAATAGGTTATATGACATGACGTTATACCGAATTACGTTATATGAGATGACGTTATAACGTATTACGTTATATGGGATGACGTTATAATGTATTACGTTATATGGGATGACGTTATAACGTAATACGTTATATGGTATGACGTTATAACGTAAATAGGTTATATGGTATGACGTTATGACGTATTACGTTATATGGTATTACGTTATAACGTAAATAGGTTATATGGTATGACGTTATACCGTATTACGTTATATGGGATGACGCTATAACGTATTACGTAATATGGCATGACGTTATAACGTATTACGTTATGTTGGACGACGTTATAACGTATTGCGTTATATGGGATGACGTTATAACGTATTACGTTATATGGGATGACGTTATAACGTATTACATTATGTGGGACGACGTTATAACGTATTGCGTTATATGGGATGACGTTATAACGTATTACGTTATACGGGATGACGTTATAACGTAAATAGGTTATATGGTATGACTTTATAACGTATTACGTTATATGGTATGACGTTATACCGTATTACGTCATATGGGATGACGTTATAACGTATTGCGTTATATGGGATGACGTTATAACGTAATACGTTATATGGTATGACGTTATAACGTAAATAGGTTATATGGTATGACGTTATACCGTATTACGTTATATGGGATGACGTTATAACGTATTACGTAAGATGGTATGACGTTATAACGTAATACGTTATATGTTATGACGTTATAACGTAATACGTTATATGGTATGACGTTATAACGTAAATAGTTTATGTGGTATGACGTTATAACGTATTACGTAATATGGTATGACGTTATAACGTAATACGTTATATGGGATGACGTTATAACGTATTACGTTATATGGGATGACGTTATAACGTATTACGTTATATGGTATTACGTTATAACGTAAATAGGTTATATGGTATGACGTTATACCGTATTACGTTATATGGGATGACGCTATAACGTATTACGTAATATGGCATGACGTTATAACGTATTACGTTATGTGGGACGACGTTATAACGTATTGCGATATATGGGATGACGTTATAACGTATTACGTTATATGGGATGACGTTATAACGTATTACGTTATATGGGATGACGCTATAACGTAATTGGTTATATGGTATAACGTTATAACGTATTACGTTATATGGTATGACGTTATAACGTAAATAGGTTATATGGTATGACGTTATACCGTATTACGTCATATGGGATGACGTTATAACGTATTACGTTATATGGGATGACGTTATAACGTAATAGGTTATATGGTATGACGTTATAACGTAATAGGTTATACGGTATGACGTAATACCTAATTACGTTATATGGTATGACGTTATAACGTAAATAGGTTATATGGTATGACATTATACCGTATTACGTTATATGGGATGACGTTATAACGTATTACGTAATATGGGATGACGTTATAACGTATTACGTTATGTGGGACGACGTTATAACGTATTGCGTAATATGGGATGACGTTATAACGTACTACGTTATGTGGGATGACGTTATAACGAAATAGGTTATATGGTATGACGTTATAACGTATTACGTTATATGGTATGACGTTATAACGCATTACGTAATATGGGATGACGTTATAACGTATTACGTTATGTGGGACGACGTTATAACGTATTGCTTTATATGGGATGACGTTATAACGTATTGCGTTGTATGGTATGACGTTATAACGTATTACGTAATATGGGATGACGTTATAACGTATTACGTAATATGGGATGACGTTATAACGTATTACGTTATGTGGGACGACGTTATAACGTATTCCGTTATATGGTATGACGTTATAACGTATTACGTAATATGGGATGACGTTATAACGTATTTCGTTATATGGGATGACGTTATAACGTATTACGTAATATGAGATGACGTTATAACGTACTACGTTATGTGGGATGACGTTATAACGAAATAGGTTATATGGTATGACGTTATAACGTATTACGTTATATGGTATGACGTTATAACGTATTACGTAATATGGGATGAAGTTATAACGTATTACGTTATGTGGGACGACGTTATAACGTATTGCGTTATATGGGATGACGTTATAACGTATTGCGTTATATGGTATGACGTTATAACGTATTACGTTATATGGGATGACGTTATATCGAAATAGGTTATATGGTATGACGCTATAACGTATTACGTAATATGGGATGACGTTATAACGTATTACGTTATGTGGAACGACGTTATAACGTATTGCGTTATATGGGATGACGTTATAACGTATTGCGTTATATGGGATGACGTTATAACGTATTGCGTTATACGGTATGACGTTATAACGTAATAGGTTATATGGTATGACGTTATAACGAAATAGGTTATATGGTATGACGTTATAACGTAATAGGTTATTCGGTATCACGTAATACCTAATTACGTTATATGGCATGACGTTATAACGTAGATAGGTTATATGGTATGACGTTATACCGTATTACGTTATATGGGATGACGTTATAACGTATTGCGTTATATGGGATGACGTTATAACGTATTACGTTATGTGGGATGACGTTATAACGAAATAGGTTATATGGTATGACGTTATAACGTATTACGTTATATGGTATGACGTTATAACGTATTACGTAATATGGGATGACGTTATAACGTATTACGTTATGTGGGACGACGTTATAACGTATTGCGTTATATGGGATGACGTTATAACGTATTGCGTTATATGGGATGACGTTATAACGTATTACGTTATGTGGGATGACGTTATAACGAAATAGGTTATATGGTATGACGTTATAACGTATTACGTTATATGGTATGACGTTATAACGTATTACGTAATATGGGATGACGTTATAACGTATTACGTTATGTGGGACGACGTTATAACGTATTGCGTTATATGGGATTACGTTATAACGTATTGCGTTATATGGTATGACGTTATATCGTATTACGTTATATGGGATGACGTTATAACGAAATAGGTTATGCGGTATGACGTTATAACGTATTACGTTATATCGTATGACGTTATAACGTATTACGTAATATGGGATGACGTTATAACGTATTACGTAATATGGGATGACGTTATAACGTATTTCGTTATGTGGGACGACGTTATAACGTATTGCGTTATATGGGATGACGTTATAACGTATTACGTTATATGGGACGACGTTATAACGTAAATAGGTTATGTGGTATGACGTTATACCGTATTACGTCATATGGGATGACGTTATAACGTATTACGTTATATGGGATGACGTTATAACGTAATAGGTTATATGGTATGACGTTATAACGTAATAGGTTATACGGTATGACGTTATACCGAATTACGTTATGTGGTATGACGTTATAACGTATTACGTTATATGGGATGACGTTATAACGTATTTCGTTAAATGGGATGACGTTATAACGTATTACGTAATATGGGATGACGTTATAACGTATTACGTTATGTGGGACGACGTTATAACGTATTGCGTAATATGGGATGACGTTATAACGTACTACGTTATGTGGGATGACGTTATAACGAAATAGGTTATATGGTATGACGTTATAACGTATTACGTTATATGGTATGACGTTATAACGTATTACGTAATATGGGATGACGTTATAACGTATTACGTTATGTGGGACGACGTTATAACGTATTGCGTTATATGGGATGACGTTATAACGTATTGCGTTGTATGGTATGACGTTATAACGTATTACGTAATATGGGATGACGTTATAACGTATTACGTAATATGGGATGACGTTATAACGTATTACGTTATGTGGGACGACGTTATAACGTATTCCGTTATATGGTATGACGTTATAACGTATTACGTAATATGGGATGACGTTATAACGTATTTCGTTATATGGGATGACGTTATAACGTATTACGTAATATGAGATGACGTTATAACGTACTACGTTATGTGGGATGACGTTATAACGAAATAGGTTATATGGTATGACGTTATAACGTATTACGTTATATGGTATGACGTTATAACGTATTACGTAATATGGGATGACGTTATAACGTATTACGTTATGTGGGACGACGTTATAACGTATTGCGTTATATGGTATGACGCTATAACGTATTACGTAATATGGGATGACGTTATAACGTATTACGTTATGTGGAAAGACGTTATAACGTATTGCGTTATATGGGATGACGTTATAACATATTGCGTTATATGGGATGACGTTATAACGTATTGCGTTATATGGTATGACGTTATAACGTATTACGTAATATGGGATGACGTTATAACGTATTTCGTTATATGGGATGACGTTATAACGTATTACGTAATATGAGATGACGTTATAACGTACTACGTTATGTGGGATGACGTTATAACGAAATAGGTTATATGGTATGACGTTATAACGTATTACGTTATATGGTATGACGTTATAACGTATTACGTAATATGGGATGAAGTTATAACGTATTACGTTATGTGGGACGACGTTATAACGTATTGCGTTATATGGGATGACGTTATAACGTATTGCGTTATATGGGATGACGTTATAACGTATTGCGTTATATGGGATGACGTTATAACGTATTACGTTATGTGGGATGACGTTATAACGAAATAGGTTATATGGTATGACGTTATAACGTATTACGTTATATGGTATGACGTTATAACGTATTACGTAATATGGGATGACGTTATAACGTATTACGTTATGTGGGACGACGTTATAACGTATTGCGTTATATGGGATGACGTTATAACGTATTGCGTTATATGGTATGACGTTATAACGTATTACGTTATATGGGATGACGTTATAACGAAATAGGTTATGTGGTATGACGTTATAACGTATTACGTTATATCGTATGACGTTATAACGTATTACGTAATATGGGATGACGTTATAACGTATTACGTAATATGGGATGACGTTATAACGTATTACGTTATGTGGGACGACGTTATAACGTATTGCGTTATATGGGATGACGTTATAACGTATTACGTTATATGGGACGACGTTATAACGTAATAGGTTATATGGTATGACGTTATACCGAATTACGTTATGTGGTATGACGTTATAACGTATTACGTTATATGGGATGACGTTATAACGTATTTCGTTAAATATGATGACGTTATAACGTATTACGTAATATGGGATGACGTTATAACGTATTACGTTATGTGGGATGACGTTATAACGAAATAGGTTATATGGTATGACGTTATAACGTATTACGTTATATGGTATGACGTTATACCGTATTACGTAATATGGGATGACGTTATAACGTATTACGTTATGTGGGATGACGTTATAACGAAATAGGTTATATGGTATGACGTTATAACGTATTACGTTATATGGGATGACGTTATAACGTAAATAGGTTATATGGTATGACGTTATACCGTATTACGTCATATGGGATGACGTTATAACGTATTACGTTATATGGGATGACGTTATAACGTAACAGGTTATATGGTATGACGTTATAACGTAATAGGTTATATGGTATGACGTTATACCGAATTACGTTATGTGGTATGACGTTATAACGTATTACGTTATATGGGATGACGTTATAACGTATTTCGTTAAATGGGATGACGTTATAACGTATTACGTAATATGGGATGAGGTTATAACGTATTACGTTATGTGGGATGACGTTATAACGTATTACGTTATGTGGGACGACGTTATAACGTATTGCGTTATATGGGATGACGTTATAACGTATTACGTTATATGGGACGACGTTATAACGTAAATAGGTTATGTGGTATGACGTTATAGCGTATTACGTAATATGGGATGACGTTATAACGTATTACGTTATGTGGGACGACGTTATAACGTATTGCGTTATATGGGATGACGTTATAACGTATTGCGTTATATGGTATGACGTTATAACGTATTACGTAATATGGGATGACGTTATAACGTATTACGTTATGTGGGACGACGTTATAAAGTATTGCGTTATATGAGATGACGTTATAACGTATTGCGTTATATGGTATGACGTTATAACGTATTACGTTATATGGGATGACGTTATAACGAGATAGGTTATGTGGTATGACGTTATAACGTATTACGTTATATGGTATGACGTTATAACGTATTACGTAATATGGGATGACGTTATAACGTATTGCGTAATATGGGATGACGTTATAACGTATTACGTTATGTGGGACAACGTTATAACGTATTGCGTTATATGGGATGACGTTATAACGTATTACGTTATATGGGATGACGTTATAACGTAAATAGGTTATATGGTATGACGTTATACCGTATTACGTCATATGGGATGACGTTATAACGTATTACGTAATATGGGATGAGGTTATAACGTATTACGTTATGTGGGATGACGTTATAACGTATTACGTTATGTGGGACTACGATATAACGTATTGCGTTATATGGGATGACGTTATAACGTATTACGTTATATGGGACGACGTTATAACGTAAATAGGTTATGTGGTATGACGTTATACCGTATTACGTAATAGGGGATGACGTTATAACGTATTACGTTATGTGGGACGACGTTATAACGTATTGCGTTATATGGGATGACGTTATAACGTATTGCGTTATATGGTATGACGTTATAACGTATTACGTAATATGGTATGACGTTATAACGTATTACGTTATGTGGGACGACGTTATAAAGTATTGCGTTATATGGGATGACGTTATAACGTATTGCGTTATATGGTATGACGTTATAACGTATTACGTTATATGGGATGACGTTATAACGAGATAGGTTATGTGGTATGACGTTATAACGTATTACGTTATATGGTATGACGTTATAACGTATTACGTAATATGGGATGACGTTATAACGTATTGCGTAATATGGGACGACGTTATAACGTATTGCGTTATATGGGATGACGTTATAACGTATTTCGTTAAATATGATGACGTTATAACGTATTACGTAATATGGGATGACGTTATAACGTAAATAGGTTATATGGTATGACGTTATAACGTATTACGTTATATGGTATGACGTTATACCGTATTACGTCATATGGGATGACGTTATAACGTATTACGTTATATGGGATGACGTTACAACGTAAATAGGTTATATGGTATGACGTTATACCGTATTACGTCATATGGGATGACGTTATAACGTATTACGTTATATGGGATGACGTTATAACGTAATAGGTTATATGGTATGACGTTATAACGTAATAGGTTATATGGTATGACGTTATACCGAATTACGTTATGTGGTATGACGTTATAACGTATTACGTTATATGGGTTGACGTTATAACGTATTTCGTTAAATATGATGACGTTATAACGTATTACGTAATATGGGATGACGTTATAACGTATTACGTTATGTGGGATGACGTTATAACGAAATAGGTTATATGGTATGACGTTATAACGTATTACGTTATATGGTATGACGTTATAACGTATTACGTAATATGGGATGACGTTATAACGTATTACGTTATGTGGGACGACGTTATAACGTATTACGTTATATGGGATGACGTTATAACGTATTACGTTATGTGGGATGACGTTATAACGAAATAGGTTATATGGTATGACGTTATAACGTATTACGTTATATGGTATGACGTTATAACGTATTACGCAATATGGGATGACGTTATAACGTATTACGTTATGTGGGACGACGTTATAACGTATTACGTAATATGGGATGACGTTATAACGAAATAGGTTATATGGTATGACGTTATAACGTATTACGTTATATGGGATGACGTTATAACGTATTGCGTTATATGGGATGACGTTATAACGTATTACGTTATGTGGGATGACGTTATAACGAAATAGGTTATATGGTATGACGTTATAACGTATTACGTTATATGGTATGACGTTATAACGTATTACGTAATATGGGATGACGTTATAACGTATTACGTTATGTGGTACGACGTTATAACGTATTGCGTTATATGGGATGACGTTATAACGTATTGCGTTATATGGGATGACGTTATAACGTATTACGTTATGTGGGATGACGTTATAACGAAATAGGTTATATGGTATGACGTTATAACGTATTACGTTATATGGTATGACGTTATAACGTATTACGCAATATGGGATGACGTTATAACGTATTACGTAATATGGGATGACGTTATAACGTATTACGTAATATGGGATGACGTTATAACGTATTACGTTATGTGGGACGACGTTATAACGTATTGCGTTATATGGGATGACGTTATAACGTATTACGTTATATGGGATGACGTTATAACGTAAATAGGTTATATGGTATGACGTTATAACGTATTACGTTATATGGTATGACGTTATACCGTGTTACGTCATATGGGATGACGTTATAACGTATTAAGTTATATGGGATGACGTTATAACGTAATAGGTTGTATGGTATGACGTTATAACGTAAAAGGTTATATGGTATGACGTTATACCGAATTACGTTATGTGGTATGACGTTATAACGTATTACGTTATATGGGATGACGTTATAACGTATTTCGTTAAATGGGATGACGTTATAACGTATTACGTTATGTGGGACGACGTTATAACGTATTGCGTTATATGGGATGACGTTATAACGTATTACGTTATATGGGATGACGTTATAACGTAAATAGGTTATATGGTATGACGTTATAACGTATTACGTTATATGGTATGACGTTATACCGTATTACGTCATATGGGATGACGTTATAACGTATTAAGTTATATGGGATGGCGTTATAACGTAATAGGTTGTATGGTATGACGTTATAACGTAAATAGGTTATATGGTATGACGTTATAACGTACTACGTTATATGGTATTACGTTATAACGTAAATAGGTTATATGGTATGACGTTATACCGTATTACGTTATATGGGATGACGTTATAACGTATTACGTTATATGGGATGACGTTATAACGTATTACGTTATATGGGATGACGTTACAACGTAAATAGGTTATATGGTATGACGTTATACCGTATTACGTCATATGGGATGACGTTATAACGTATTACGTTATATGGGATGACGTTATAACGTAATAGGTTATATGGTATGACGTTATAACGTAATAGGTTATATGGTATGACGTTATACCGAATTACGTTATGTGGTATGACGTTATAACGTATTACGTTATATGGGATGACGTTATAACGTATTTCGTTAAATATGATGACGTTATAACGTATTACGTAATATGGGATGACGTTATAACGTATTACGTTATGTGGGATGACGTTATAACGAAATAGGTTATATGGTATGACGTTATAACGTATTACGTTATATGGTATGACGTTATACCGTATTACGTCATATGGGATGACGTTATAACGTATTAAGTTATATGGGATGACGTTATAACGTAATAGGTTGTATGGTATGACGTTATAACGTAAAAGGTTATATGGTATGACGTTATACCGAATTACGTTATGTGGTATGACGTTATAACGTATTACGTTATATGGGATGACGTTATAACGTATTAAGTTATATGGGATGACGTTATAACGTAATAGGTTGTATGGTATGACGTTATAACGTAAAAGGTTATATGGTATGACGTTATACCGAATTACGTTATGTGGTATGACGTTATAACGTATTACGTTATATGGGATGACGTTATAACGTATTTCGTTAAATGGGATGACGTTATAACGTATTTCGTTAAATGGGATGACGTTATAACGTATTACGTTATGTGGGACGACGTTATAACGTATTGCGTTATATGGTATGACGTTACAACGTACTACGTTATATGGGATGACGTTATAACGAAATAGGTTATGTGGTATGACGATATAACGTATTACGTTATATGGTATGACGTTATAGCGTATTACGTAATATGTGATGACGTTATAACGTATTACGTAATATGGGATGACGTTATAACGTATTACGTTATGTGGGACGACGTTATAACGTATTGCCTTATATGGGATGACGTTATAACGTATTACGTTATATGGGATGACGTTATAACGTAAATAGGTTATATGGTATGACGTTATACCGTATTACGTCATATGGGATGACGTTATAACGTATTAAGTTATATGGGATGACGTTATAACGTGATAGGTCGTATGGTATGACGTTATAACGTAATAGGTTATATGGTATGACGTTATACCGAATTACGTTATGTGGTATGACGTTATAACGTATTACGTTATATGGGATAACGTTATAACGTATTTCGTTAAATGGGATGAAGTTATAACATATTACGTGATATGGGATGACGTTTTAACGTATTACGTTATGTGGGATGACGTTATGACGAAATAGGTTATATGGTATGACGTTATAACGTATTACGTTATATGGTATGACGTTATAACGTATTACGTAATATGGGATGACGTTATAACGTATTACGTTATGTGGGACGACGTTATAACGTATAGCGTTATATGGGATGACGTTATAACGTATAGCGTTATATGGGATGACGTTATAACGTATTACGTTATATGGGATGACGTTATAACGTATTACGTTATATGGGATGACGTTATAACGTAATTGGTTATATGGTATAACGTTATAACGTATTACGCTGTATGGTATGACTTTATAACGTAATAGGTTATATGGTATGACGTTATAACGTAATACGTTATATGGTATGACGTTATAACGTAATACGTTATATGGTATGACGTTATAACGTAATACGTTATATGGTATGACGTTATAACGTAATACGTTATATGGTATGACGTTATAACGTAAATAGGTTATATGGTATGACGTTATAACGTATTACGTTATATGGTATGACGTTATAACGTATTACGTTATATGGGATGACGTTATATCGAAATTGGTTATATTTTATGACGTTATAACGTAATAGGATATATGACATGACGTTATACCGAATTACGTTATATGAGATGACGTTATAACGTATTACGTTATATGGGATGACGTTATAATGTATTACGTTATATGGGATGACGTTATAACGTAATACGTTATATGGTATGACGTTATAACGTAAATAGGTTATATGGTATGACGTTATAACGTACTACGTTATATGGTATTACGTTATAACGTAAATAGGTTATATGGTATGACGTTATACCGTATTACGTTATATGGGATGACGCTATAACGTATTACGTAATATGGCATGACGTTATAACGTATTACGTTATATGGGATGACGCTATAACGTATTACGTAATATGGCATGACGTTATAACGTATTACGTTATGTGGGACGACGTTATAACGTATTGCGTTATATGGGATGACGTTATAACGTATTACGTTATATGGGATGACGTTATAACGTATTACGTTATATGGGATGACGTTATACCGTATTACGTCATATGGGATGACGTTATAACGTATTAAGTTATATGGGATGACGTTATAACGTAATTGGTTATATGGTATAACGTTATAACGTATTACGCTGTATGGTATGACTTTATAACGTAATAGGTTATATGGTATGACGTTATAACGTAATACGTTTTATGGTATGACGTTATAACCTAATACGTTATATGGTATGACGTTATAACGTAATACGTTATATGGTATGACGTTATAACGTAAATAGTTTATGTGGTATGACGTTATAACGTATTACGTTATATGGTATGACGTTATAACGTATTACGTTATATGGGATGACGTTATATCGAAATTGGTTATATTTTATGACGTTATAACGTAATAGGTTATATGACATGACGTTATACCGAATTACGTTATATGAGATGACGTTATAACGTATTACGTTATATGGGATGACGTTATAATGTATTACGTTATATGGGATGACTTTATAACGAAATACGTTATATGGTATGAGGTTATAACGTAAATAGGTTATATGGTATGACGTTATAACGAATTACGTTATATGGTATTACGTTATAACGTAAATAGGTTATATGTTATGACGTTATACCGTATTACGTTATATGGGATGACGCTATAACGTATTACGTAATATGGCATGACGTTATAACGTATTACGTTATATGGGATGACGCTATAACGTATTACGTAATATGGCATGACGTTATAACGTATTACGTTATGTGGGACGACGTTATAACGTATTGCGTTATATGGGATGACGTTATAACGTATTACTTTATATGGGATGACGTTATAACGTATTACGTTATATGGGATGACGTTATAACGTATTGCGTTATATGGGATGACGTTATAACGTATTACGTTATATGGGATGACGTTATAACGTAAATAGGTTATATGGTATGACGTTATACCGTATTACGTCATATGGGATGACGTTACAACGTATTAAGTTATATGGGATGACGTTATAACGTAATAGGTTATATGGTATGACGTTATACCGAATTACGTTATGTGGTATGACGTTATAACGTATTACGTTATATGGGATGACGTTATAACGTATTTCGTTAAATGGGATGACTTTATAACGTATTACGTAATATGGGATGACGTTATAACGTATTACGTTATGTGGGATGACGTTATAACGAAATAGGTTATATGGTATGACGTTATAACGTATTACGTTATATGGTATGACGTTATAACGTATTACGTAATATGGGATGACGTTATAACGTATTACGTTATGTGGGACGACGTTATAACGTATAGCGTTATATGGGATGACGTTATAACGTATAGCGTTATATGGGATGACGTTATAACGTATTACGTTATATGGGATGACGTTATAACGTATTACGTTATATGGGATGACGTTATAACGTAATTGGTTATATGGTATAACGTTATAGCGTATTACGCTGTATGGTATGACTTTATAACGTAATAGGTTATATGGCATGACGTTATAACGTAATACGTTATATGGTATGACGTTATAACGTAATACGTTATATGGTATGACGTTATAACGTAATACGTTATATGGTATGACGTTATAACGTAAATAGTTTATGTGGTATGACGTTATAACGTATTACGTTATATGGTATGACGTTATAACGTATTACGTTATATGGGATGACGTTATATCGAAATTGGTTATATTTTATGACGTTATAACGTAATAGGTTATATGACATGACGTTATACCGAATTACGTTATATGAGATGACGTTATAACGTATTACGTTATATGGGATGACGTTATAATGTATTACGTTATATGGGATGACGTTATAACGTAATACGTTATATGGTATGACGTTATAACGTAAATAGGTTATATGGTATGACGTTATAACGTACTACGTTATATGGTATTACGTTATAACGTAAATAGGTTATATGGTATGACGATATACCGTATTACGTTATATGGGATGACGCTATAACGTATTACGTAATATGGCATGACGTTATAACGTATTACGTTATATGGGATGACGTTATACCGTATTACGTCATATGGGATGACGTTATAACGTATTAAGTTATATGGGATGACGTTATAACGTAATTGGTTATATGGTATAACGTTATAACGTATTACGCTGTATGGTATGACTTTATAACGTAATAGGTTATATGGTATGACGTTATAACGTAATACGTTTTATGGTATGACGTTATAACCTAATACGTTATATGGTATGACGTTATAACGTAATACGTTATATGGTATGACGTTATAACGTAAATAGTTTATGTGGTATGACGTTATAACGTATTACGTTATATGGTATGACGTTATAACGTATTACGTTATATGGGATGACGTTATATCGAAATTGGTTATATTTTATGACGTTATAACGTAATAGGTTATATGACATGACGTTATACCGAATTACGTTATATGAGATGACGTTATAACGTATTACGTTATATGGGATGACGTTATAATGTATTACGTTATATGGGATGACTTTATAACGAAATACGTTATATGGTATGAGGTTATAACGTAAATAGGTTATATGGTATGACGTTATAACGTATTACGTTATATGGTATTACGTTATAACGTAAATAGGTTATATGTTATGACGTTATACCGTATTACGTTATATGGGATGACGCTATAACGTATTACGTAATATGGCATGACGTTATAACGTATTACGTTATATGGGATGACGCTATAACGTATTACGTAATATGGCATGACGTTATAACGTATTACGTTATGTGGGACGACGTTATAACGTATTGCGTTATATGGGATGACGTTATAACGTATTACTTTATATGGGATGACGTTATAACGTATTACGTTATATGGGATGACGTTATAACGTATTGCGTTATATGGGATGACGTTATAACGTATTACGTTATATGGGATGACGTTATAACGTAAATAGGTTATATGGTATGACGTTATACCGTATTACGTCATATGGGATGACGTTACAACGTATTAAGTTATATGGGATGACGTTATAACGTAATAGGTTATATGGTATGACGTTATACCGAATTACGTTATGTGGTATGACGTTATAACGTATTACGTTATATGGGATGACGTTATAACGTATTTCGTTAAATGGGATGACTTTATAACGTATTACGTAATATGGGATGACGTTATAACGTATTACGTTATGTGGGATGACGTTATAACGAAATAGGTTATATGGTATGACGTTATAACGTATTACGTTATATGGTATGACGTTATAACGTATTACGTAATATGGGATGACGTTATAACGTATTACGTTATGTGGGACGACGTTATAACGTATAGCGTTATATGGGATGACGTTATAACGTATAGCGTTATATGGGATGACGTTATAACGTATTACGTTATATGGGATGACGTTATAACGTATTACGTTATATGGGATGACGTTATAACGTAATTGGTTATATGGTATAACGTTATAACGTATTACGCTGTATGGTATGACTTTATAACGTAATAGGTTATATGGCATGACGTTATAACGTAATACGTTATATGGTATGACGTTATAACGTAATACGTTATATGGTATGACGTTATAACGTAATACGTTATATGGTATGACGTTATAACGTAAATAGTTTATGTGGTATGACGTTATAACGTATTACGTTATATGGTATGACGTTATAACGTATTACGTTATATGGGATGACGTTATATCGAAATTGGTTATATTTTATGACGTTATAACGTAATAGGTTATATGACATGACGTTATACCGAATTACGTTATATGAGATGACGTTATAACGTATTACGTTATATGGGATGACGTTATAATGTATTACGTTATATGGGATGACGTTATAACGTAATACGTTATATGGTATGACGTTATAACGTAAATAGGTTATATGGTATGACGTTATAACGTACTACGTTATATGGTATTACGTTATAACGTAAATAGGTTATATGGTATGACGATATACCGTATTACGTTATATGGGATGACGCTATAACGTATTACGTAATATGGCATGACGTTATAACGTATTACGTTATATGGGATGACGCTATAACGTATTACGTAATATGGCATGACGTTATAACGTATTACGTTATGTGGGACGACGTTATAACGTATTGCGTTATATGGGATGACGTTATAACGTATTACGTTATATGGGATGACGTTATAACGTATTACGTTATATGGGATGACGTTATACCGTATTACGTCATATGGGATGACGTTATAACGTATTAAGTTATATGGGATGACGTTATAACGTAATTGGTTATATGGTATAACGTTATAACGTATTACGCTGTATGGTATGACTTTATAACGTAATAGGTTATATGGTATGACGTTATAACGTAATACGTTTTATGGTATGACGTTATAACGTAATACGTTATATGGTATGACGTTATAACGTAATACGTTATATGGTATGACGTTATAACGTAAATAGTTTATGTGGTATGACGTTATAACGTATTACGTTATATGGTATGACGTTATAACGTATTACGTTATATGGTATGACGTTATATCGAAATTGGTTATATTTTATGACGTTATAACGTAATAGGTTATATGACATGACGTTATACCGTATTACGTCATATGGGATGACGTTACAACGTATTAAGTTATATGGGATGACGTTATAACGTAATAGGTTATATGGTATGACGTTATACCGAATTACGTTATGTGGTATGACGTTATAACGTATTACGTTATATGGGATGACGTTATAACGTATTTCGTTAAATGGGATGACTTTATAACGTATTACGTAATATGGGATGACGTTATAACGTATTACGTTATGTGGGATGACGTTATAACGAAATAGGTTATATGGTATGACGTTATAACGTATTACGTTATATGGTATGACGTTATAACGTATTACGTAATATGGGATGACGTTATAACGTATTACGTTATGTGGGACGACGTTATAACGTATAGCGTTATATGGGATGACGTTATAACGTATAGCGTTATATGGGATGACGTTATAACGTATTACGTTATATGGGATGACGTTATAACGTATTACGTTATATGGGATGACGTTATAACGTAATTGGTTATATGGTATAACGTTATAACGTATTACGCTGTATGGTATGACTTTATAACGTAATAGGTTATATGGCATGACGTTATAACGTAATACGTTATATGGTATGACGTTATAACGTAATACGTTATATGGTATGACGTTATAACGTAATACGTTATATGGTATGACGTTATAACGTAAATAGTTTATGTGGTATGACGTTATAACGTATTACGTTATATGGTATGACGTTATAACGTATTACGTTATATGGGATGACGTTATATCGAAATTGGTTATATTTTATGACGTTATAACGTAATAGGTTATATGACATGACGTTATACCGAATTACGTTATATGAGATGACGTTATAACGTATTACGTTATATGGGATGACGTTATAATGTATTACGTTATATGGGATGACGTTATAACGTAATACGTTATATGGTATGACGTTATAACGTAAATAGGTTATATGGTATGACGTTATAACGTACTACGTTATATGGTATTACGTTATAACGTAAATAGGTTATATGGTATGACGATATACCGTATTACGTTATATGGGATGACGCTATAACGTATTACGTAATATGGCATGACGTTATAACGTATTACGTTATATGGGATGACGTTATACCGTATTACGTCATATGGGATGACGTTATAACGTATTAAGTTATATGGGATGACGTTATAACGTAATTGGTTATATGGTATAACGTTATAACGTATTACGCTGTATGGTATGACTTTATAACGTAATAGGTTATATGGTATGACGTTATAACGTAATACGTTTTATGGTATGACGTTATAACCTAATACGTTATATGGTATGACGTTATAACGTAATACGTTATATGGGATGACGCTATAACGTATTACGTAATATGGCATGACGTTATAACGTATTACGTTATATGGGATGACGCTATAACGTATTACGTAATATGGCATGACGTTATAACGTATTACGTTATGTGGGACGACGTTATAACGTATTGCGTTATATGGGATGACGTTATAACGTATTACGTTATATGGGATGACGTTATAACGTATTACGTTATATGGGATGACGTTATACCGTATTACGTCATATGGGATGACGTTATAACGTATTAAGTTATATGGGATGACGTTATAACGTAATTGGTTATATGGTATAACGTTATAACGTATTACGCTGTATGGTATGACTTTATAACGTAATAGGTTATATGGTATGACGTTATAACGTAATACGTTTTATGGTATGACGTTATAACGTAATACGTTATATGGTATGACGTTATAACGTAATACGTTATATGGTATGACGTTATAACGTAAATAGTTTATGTGGTATGACGTTATAACGTATTACGTTATATGGTATGACGTTATAACGTATTACGTTATATGGTATGACGTTATATCGAAATTGGTTATATTTTATGACGTTATAACGTAATAGGTTATATGACATGACGTTATACCGAATTACGTTATATGAGATGACGTTATAACGTATTACGTTATATGGGATGACGTTATAATGTATTACGTTATATGGGATGACGTTATAACGAAATACGTTATATGGTATGACGTTATAACGTAAATAGGTTATATGGTATGACGTTATAACGTATTACGTTATATGGCATTACGTTATAACGTAAATAGGTTATATGGTATGACGTTATACCGTATTACGTTATATGGGATGACGTTATAACGTATTACGTTATATGGGATGACGTTATAACGAAATACGTTATATGGTATGACGTTATAACGTAAATAGGTTATATAGTATGACGTTATAACGTATTACGTTATATGGTATTACGTTATAACGTAAATAGGTTATATGGTATGACGTTATACCGTATTACGTTATATGGGATGACGCTATAACGTATTACGTAATATGGCATGACGTTATAACGTATTACGTTATATGGGATGACGCTATAACGTATTACGTAATATGGCATGACGTTATAACGTATTACGTTATGTGGAACGACGTTATAACGTATTGCGTTATATGGGATGACGTTATAACGTATTACGTTATATGGGATGACGTTATAACGTATTACGTTATATGGGATGACGTTATAACGTATTGCGTTATATGGGATGACGTTATAACGTATTACGTTATATGGGATGACGTTATAACGTAAATAGGTTATATGGTATGACGTTATACCGTATTACGTCATATGGGATGACGTTATAACGTATTAAGTTATATGGGATGACGTTATAACGTAATAGGTTATATGGTATGACGTTAAACCGAATTACGTTATGTGGTATGACGTTATAACGTATTACGTTATATGGGATGACGTTATAACGTATTTCGTTAAATGGGATGACTTTATAACGTATTACGTAATATGGGATGACGTTATAACGTATTACGTTATGTGGGATGACATTATAACGAAATAGGTTATATGGTATGACGTTATAACGTATTACGTTATATGGTATGACGTTATAACGTATTACGTAATATGGGATGACGTTATAACGTATTACGTAATATGGGATGACGTTATAACGTATTACGTTATGTGGGACGACGTTATAACGTATTGCGTTATATGGGATGACGTTATAACGTATTACGTTATATGGGATGACGTTATAACGTAAATAGGTTATATGGTATGACGTTATACCGTATTACGTCATATGGGATGACGTTATAACGTATTAAGTTATATGGGATGACGTTATAACGTGATAGGTCGTATGGTATGACGTTATAACGTAATAGGTTATATGGTATGACGTTATACCGAATTACGTTATGTGGTATGACGTTATAACGTATTACGTTATATGGGATGACGTTATAACGTATTTCGTTAAATGGGATGAAGTTATAACATATTACGTGATATGGGATGATGTTTTAACGTATTACGTTATGTGGGATGACGTTATAACGAAATAGGTTATATGGTATGACGTTATAACGTATTACGTTATATGGTATGACGTTATAACGTATTACGTTATATGGGATGACGTTATAACGTATTTCGTTAAATGGGATGAAGTTATAACATATTACGTGATATGGGATGATGTTTTAACGTATTACGTTATGTGGGATGACGTTATAACGAAATAGGTTATATGGTATGACGTTATAACGTATTACGTTATATGGTATGACGTTATAACGTATTACGTAATATGGGATGACGTTATAACGTATTACGTTATGTGGGACGACGTTATAACGTATAGCGTTATATGGGATGACGTTATAACGTATAGCGTTATATGGGATGACGTTATAACGTATTACGTTATATGGGATGACGTTATAACGTATTACGTTATATGGGATGACGTTATAACGTAATTGGTTATATGGTATAACGTTATAACGTATTACGCTGTATGGTATGACTTTATAACGTAATAGGTTATATGGTATGACGTTATAACGTAATACGTTATATGGTATGACGTTATAACGTAATACGTTATATGGTATGACGTTATAACGTAATACGTTATATGGTATGACGTTATAACGTAAATAGTTTATGTTTTATGACGTTATAACGTATTACGTTATATGGTATGACGTTATAACGTATTACGTTATATGGGATGACGTTATATCGAAATTGGTTATATTTTATGACGTTATAACGTAATAGGTTATATGACATGACGTTATACCGAATTACGTTATATGAGATGACGTTATAACGTATTACGTTATATGGGATGACGTTATAATGTATTACGTTATATGGGATGACGCTATAACGTAAATAGGTTATATGGTATGACGTTATAACGTATAGCGTTATATGGGATGACGTTATAACGTATAGCGTTATATGGGATGACGTTATAACGTATTACGTTATATGGGATGACGTTATAACGTATTACGTTATATGGGATGACGTTATAACGTAATTGGTTATATGGTATAACGTTATAACGTATTACGCTGTATGGTATGACTTTATAACGTAATAGGTTATATGGCATGACGTTATAACGTAATACGTTATATGGTATGACGTTATAACGTAATACGTTATATGGTATGACGTTATAACGTAATACGTTATATGGTATGACGTTATAACGTAAATAGTTTATGTGGTATGACGTTATAACGTATTACGTTATATGGTATGACGTTATAACGTATTACGTTATATGGGATGACGTTATATCGAAATTGGTTATATTTTATGACGTTATAACGTAATAGGTTATATGACATGACGTTATACCGAATTACGTTATATGAGATGACGTTATAACGTATTACGTTATATGGGATGACGTTATAATGTATTACGTTATATGGGATGACGTTATAACGTAATACGTTATATGGTATGACGTTATAACGTAAATAGGTTATATGGTATGACGTTATAACGTACTACGTTATATGGTATTACGTTATAACGTAAATAGGTTATATGGTATGACGATATACCGTATTACGTTATATGGGATGACGCTATAACGTATTACGTAATATGGCATGACGTTATAACGTATTACGTTATATGGGATGACGTTATACCGTATTACGTCATATGGGATGACGTTATAACGTATTAAGTTATATGGGATGACGTTATAACGTAATTGGTTATATGGTATAACGTTATAACGTATTACGCTGTATGGTATGACTTTATAACGTAATAGGTTATATGGTATGACGTTATAACGTAATACGTTTTATGGTATGACGTTATAACCTAATACGTTATATGGTATGACGTTATAACGTAATACGTTATATGGGATGACGCTATAACGTATTACGTAATATGGCATGACGTTATAACGTATTACGTTATATGGGATGACGCTATAACGTATTACGTAATATGGCATGACGTTATAACGTATTACGTTATGTGGGACGACGTTATAACGTATTGCGTTATATGGGATGACGTTATAACGTATTACGTTATATGGGATGACGTTATAACGTATTACGTTATATGGGATGACGTTATACCGTATTACGTCATATGGGATGACGTTATAACGTATTAAGTTATATGGGATGACGTTATAACGTAATTGGTTATATGGTATAACGTTATAACGTATTACGCTGTATGGTATGACTTTATAACGTAATAGGTTATATGGTATGACGTTATAACGTAATACGTTTTATGGTATGACGTTATAACGTAATACGTTATATGGTATGACGTTATAACGTAATACGTTATATGGTATGACGTTATAACGTAAATAGTTTATGTGGTATGACGTTATAACGTATTACGTTATATGGTATGACGTTATAACGTATTACGTTATATGGTATGACGTTATATCGAAATTGGTTATATTTTATGACGTTATAACGTAATAGGTTATATGACATGACGTTATACCGAATTACGTTATATGAGATGACGTTATAACGTATTACGTTATATGGGATGACGTTATAATGTATTACGTTATATGGGATGACGTTATAACGAAATACGTTATATGGTATGACGTTATAACGTAAATAGGTTATATGGTATGACGTTATAACGTATTACGTTATATGGCATTACGTTATAACGTAAATAGGTTATATGGTATGACGTTATACCGTATTACGTTATATGGGATGACGTTATAACGTATTACGTTATATGGGATGACGTTATAACGAAATACGTTATATGGTATGACGTTATAACGTAAATAGGTTATATAGTATGACGTTATAACGTATTACGTTATATGGTATTACGTTATAACGTAAATAGGTTATATGGTATGACGTTATACCGTATTACGTTATATGGGATGACGCTATAACGTATTACGTAATATGGCATGACGTTATAACGTATTACGTTATATGGGATGACGCTATAACGTATTACGTAATATGGCATGACGTTATAACGTATTACGTTATGTGGAACGACGTTATAACGTATTGCGTTATATGGGATGACGTTATAACGTATTACGTTATATGGGATGACGTTATAACGTATTACGTTATATGGGATGACGTTATAACGTATTGCGTTATATGGGATGACGTTATAACGTATTACGTTATATGGGATGACGTTATAACGTAAATAGGTTATATGGTATGACGTTATACCGTATTACGTCATATGGGATGACGTTATAACGTATTAAGTTATATGGGATGACGTTATAACGTAATAGGTTATATGGTATGACGTTAAACCGAATTACGTTATGTGGTATGACGTTATAACGTATTACGTTATATGGGATGACGTTATAACGTATTTCGTTAAATGGGATGACTTTATAACGTATTACGTAATATGGGATGACGTTATAACGTATTACGTTATGTGGGATGACATTATAACGAAATAGGTTATATGGTATGACGTTATAACGTATTACGTTATATGGTATGACGTTATAACGTATTACGTAATATGGGATGACGTTATAACGTATTACGTAATATGGGATGACGTTATAACGTATTACGTTATGTGGGACGACGTTATAACGTATTGCGTTATATGGGATGACGTTATAACGTATTACGTTATATGGGATGACGTTATAACGTAAATAGGTTATATGGTATGACGTTATACCGTATTACGTCATATGGGATGACGTTATAACGTATTAAGTTATATGGGATGACGTTATAACGTGATAGGTCGTATGGTATGACGTTATAACGTAATAGGTTATATGGTATGACGTTATACCGAATTACGTTATGTGGTATGACGTTATAACGTATTACGTTATATGGGATGACGTTATAACGTATTTCGTTAAATGGGATGAAGTTATAACATATTACGTGATATGGGATGATGTTTTAACGTATTACGTTATGTGGGATGACGTTATAACGAAATAGGTTATATGGTATGACGTTATAACGTATTACGTTATATGGTATGACGTTATAACGTATTACGTAATATGGGATGACGTTATAACGTATTACGTTATGTGGGACGACGTTATAACGTATAGCGTTATATGGGATGACGTTATAACGTATAGCGTTATATGGGATGACGTTATAACGTATTACGTTATATGGGATGACGTTATAACGTATTACGTTATATGGGATGACGTTATAACGTAATTGGTTATATGGTATAACGTTATAACGTATTACGCTGTATGGTATGACTTTATAACGTAATAGGTTATATGGTATGACGTTATAACGTAATACGTTATATGGTATGACGTTATAACGTAATACGTTATATGGTATGACGTTATAACGTAATACGTTATATGGTATGACGTTATAACGTAAATAGTTTATGTTTTATGACGTTATAACGTATTACGTTATATGGTATGACGTTATAACGTATTACGTTATATGGGATGACGTTATATCGAAATTGGTTATATTTTATGACGTTATAACGTAATAGGTTATATGACATGACGTTATACCGAATTACGTTATATGAGATGACGTTATAACGTATTACGTTATATGGGATGACGTTATAATGTATTACGTTATATGGGATGACGTTATAACGTAATACGTTATATGGTATGACGGTATAACGTAAATAGGTTATATGGTATGACGTTATAACGTACTACGTTATATGGTATTACGTTATAACGTAAATAGGTTATATGGTATGACGTTATACCGTATTACGTTATATGGGATGACGCTATAACGTATTACGTAATATGGCATGACGTTATAACGTATTACGTTATATGGGATGACGCTATAACGTATTACGTAATATGGCATGACGTTATAACGTATTACGTTATGTGGGAAGACGTTATAACGTATTGCGTTATATGGGATGACGTTATAACGTATTACGTTATATGGGATGACGTTATAACGTATTACGTTATATGGGATGACGTTATACCGTATTACGTCATATGGGATGACGTTATAACGAAATACGTTATATGGTATGACGTTATAACGTAAATAGGTTATATGGTATGACGTTATAACGTATTACGTTATATGGTATTACGTTATAACGTAAATAGGTTATATGGTATGACGTTATACCGTATTACGTTATATGGGATGACGCTATAACGTATTACGTAATATGGCATGACGTTATAACGTATTACGTTATATGGGATGACGTTATAACGTATTACGTTATATGGGATGACGTTATAACGTATTGCGTTATATGGGATGACGTTATAACGTATTACGTTATATGGGATGACGTTATAACGTAAATAGGTTATATGGTATGACGTTATACCGTATTACGTCATATGGGATGACGTTATAACGTATTAAGTTATATGGGATGTCGTTATAACGTAATAGGTTATATGGTATGACGTTATACCGAATTACGTTATGTGGTATGACGTTATAACGTATTACGTTATATGGGACGACGTTATAACGTATTTCGTTAAATGGGATGACTATATAACGTATTACGTAATATGGGATGACGTTATAACGTATTACGTTATGTGGGATGACGTTATAACGAAATAGGTTATATGGTATGACGTTATAACGTATTACGTTATATGGTATGACGTTATATCGTATTACGTAATATGGGATGACGTTATAACGTATTACGTAATATGGCATGACGTTATAACGTATTACGTTATGTGGGACGACGTTATAACGTATTACGTTATATGGGATGACGTTATAACGTATTACGTTATATGGGATGACGTTATAACGTATTACGTTATATGGGATGACGTTATAACGTATTGCGTTATATGGGATGACGTTATAACGTATTACGTTATATGGGATGACGCTATAACGTAAATAGGTTATATGGTATGACGTTAGACCGTATTACGTCATATGGGATGACGTTATAACGTATTAAGTTATATGGCATGACGTTATAACGTAATAGGTTATATGGTATGACGTTATACCGAATTACGTTATGTGGTATGACGTTATAACGAAATAGGTTATATGGTATGACGTTATAACGTATTACGTTATATGGTATGACGTTATAACGTATTACGTAATATGGGATGACGTTATAACGTATGACGTTATGTGGGACGACGTTATAACGTATTGCGTTATATGGGGTGACGTTATAACGTATTGCGTTATATGGGATGACGTTATAACGTATTCCGTTATGTGGGATGACGTTATAACGAAATAGGTTATATGGTATGACGTTATAACGTATTACGTTATATGGTATGACGTTATAACGTATTAGGTAATATGGGATGACGTTATAACGTATTACGTTATGTGGGACGACGTTATAACGTATTGCGTTATATGGGATGACGTTATAACGTATTGCGTTATATGGTATGACGTTATAACGTATTACGTTATATGGGATGACGTTATAACGAAATAGGTTATGTGGCATGACGTTATAACGTATTACGTTATATGGTATGACGTTATAGCGTATTACGTAATATGGGATGACGTTATAACGTATTACGTAATATGGGATGACGTTATAACGTATTACGTTATGTGGGACGACGTTATAACGTATTGCGTTATATGGGATGACGTTATAACGTATTACGTTATATGGGATGACGTTATAACGTAAATAGGTTATATGGTATGACGTTATACCGTATTACGTCATATGGGATGACGTTATAACGTATTACGTTATATGGGATGACGTTATACCGTATTACGTCATATGGGATGACGTTATAACGTATTAAGTTATATGGGATGACGTTATAACGTAATTGGTTATATGGTATAACGTTATAACGTATTACGCTGTATGGTATGACTTTATAACGTAATAGGTTATATGGTATGACGTTATAACGTAATACGTTTTATGGTATGACGTTATAACGTAATACGTTATATGGTATGACGTTATAACGTAATACGTTATATGGTATGACGTTATAACGTAAATAGTTTATGTGGTATGACGTTATAACGTATTACGTTATATGGTATGACGTTATAACGTATTACGTTATATGGGATGACGTTATATCGAAATTGGTTATATTTTATGACGTTATAACGTAATAGGTTATATGACATGACGTTATACCGAATTACGTTATATGAGATGACGTTATAACGTATTACGTTATATGGGATGACGTTATAATGTATTACGTTATATGGGATGACGTTATAACGAAATACGTTATATGGTATGACGTTATAACGTAAATAGGTTATATGGTATGACGTTATAACGTATTACGTTATATGGTATTACGTTATAACGTAAATAGGTTATATGGTATGACGTTATACCGTATTACGTTATATGGGATGACGCTATAACGTATTACGTAATATGGCATGACGTTATAACGTATTACGTTATATGGGATGACGTTATAACGTATTACGTTATATGGGATGACGTTATAACGTATTGCGTTATATGGGATGACGTTATAACGTATTACGTTATATGGGATGACGTTATAACGTAAATAGGTTATATGGTATGACGTTATACCGTATTACGTCATATGGGATGACGTTATAACGTATTAAGTTATATGGGATGACGTTATAACGTAATAGGTTATATGGTATGACGTTATACCGAATTACGTTATGTGGTATGACGTTATAACGTATTACGTTATATGGGATGACGTTATAACGTATTTCGTTAAATGGGATGACTATATAACGTATTACGTAATATGGGATGACGTTATAACGTATTACGTTATGTGGGATGACGTTATAACGAAATAGGTTATATGGTATGACGTTATAACGTATTACGTTATATGGTATGACGTTATATCGTATTACGTAATATGGGATGACGTTATAACGTATTACGTAATATGGCATGACGTTATAACGTATTACGTTATGTGGGACGACGTTATAACGTATTACGTTATATGGGATGACGTTATAACGTATTACGTTATATGGGATGACGTTATAACGTATTACGTTATATGGGATGACGTTATAACGTATTGCGTTATATGGGATGACGTTATAACGTATTACGTTATATGGGATGACGCTATAACGTAAATAGGTTATATGGTATGACGTTAGACCGTATTACGTCATATGGGATGACGTTATAACGTATTAAGTTATATGGCATGACGTTATAACGTAATAGGTTATATGGTATGACGTTATACCGAATTACGTTATGTGGTATGACGTTATAACGAAATAGGTTATATGGTATGACGTTATAACGTATTACGTTATATGGTATGACGTTATAACGTATTACGTAATATGGGATGACGTTATAACGTATGACGTTATGTGGGACGACGTTATAACGTATTGCGTTATATGGGGTGACGTTATAACGTATTGCGTTATATGGGATGACGTTATAACGTATTCCGTTATGTGGGATGACGTTATAACGAAATAGGTTATATGGTATGACGTTATAACGTATTACGTTATATGGTATGACGTTATAACGTATTAGGTAATATGGGATGACGTTATAACGTATTACGTTATGTGGGACGACGTTATAACGTATTGCGTTATATGGGATGACGTTATAACGTATTGCGTTATATGGTATGACGTTATAACGTATTACGTTATATGGGATGACGTTATAACGAAATAGGTTATGTGGCATGACGTTATAACGTATTACGTTATATGGTATGACGTTATAGCGTATTACGTAATATGGGATGACGTTATAACGTATTACGTAATATGGGATGACGTTATAACGTATTACGTTATGTGGGACGACGTTATAACGTATTGCGTTATATGGGATGACGTTATAACGTATTACGTTATATGGGATGACGTTATAACGTAAATAGGTTATATGGTATGACGTTATACCGTATTACGTCATATGGGATGACGTTATAACGTATTAAGTTATATGGGATGACGTTATAACGTAATAGGTTGTATGGTATGACGTTATAACGTAATAGGTGATATGGTATGACGTTATACCGAATTACGTTATGTGGTATGACGTTATAACGTATTACGTTATATGGGATGACGTTATAACGTATTTCGTTAAATGGGATGACGTTATAACGTATTACGTAATATGGGATGACGTTATAACGTATTACGTTATGTGGGATGACGTTATAACGAAATAGGTTATATGGTATGACGTTATAACGTATTACGTTATATGGTATGACGTTATACCGAATTACGTAATATGGGATGACGTTATAACGTATTTCTTTATATGGGATGACGTTATAACGTATTACGTAATATGGGATGACGTTATAACGTACTACGTTATATGGGATGACGTTATAACGAAATAGGTTATATGGTATGACGTTATAACGTATTACGTTATATGGTATGACGTTATAACGTATTACGTAATATGGGATGACGTTATAACATATTTCTTTATATGGGATGACGTTATAACGTATTACGTAATATGGGATGACGTTATAACGTACTACGTTATGTGGGATGACGTTATAACGAAATAGGTTATATGGTATGACGTTATAACGTATTACGTTATATGGTATGACGTTATAACGTATTACGTAATATGGGATGACGTTATAACGTATTACGTTATGTGGGACGACGTTATAACGTATTGCGTTATATGGGATGACGTTATAACGTATTGCGTTATATGGTATGACGTTATAACGTATTACGTTATATGGGATGACGTTATAACGAAATAGGTTATATGGTATGACGCTATAACGTATTACGTAATATGGGATGACGTTATAACGTATTACGTTATGTGGGACGACGTTATAACGTATTGCGTTATATGGGATGACGTTATAACGTATTGCGTTATATGGTATGACGTTATAACGTAATAGGTTATATGGTATGACGTTATAACGAAATAGGTTATATGGTATGACGTTATAACGTAATAGGTTATACGGTATCACGTAATACCTCATTACGTTATATGGCATGACGTTATAACGTAGATAGGTTATATGGTATGACGTTATACCGTATTACGTTATATGGGATGACGTTATAACGTATTGCGTTATATGGGATGACGTTATAACGTATTACGTTATGTGGGATGACGTTATAACGAAATAGGTTATATGGTATGACGTTATAACGTATTACTATATGGTATGACCTTATAACGTATTACGTAATATGGGATGACGTTATAACGTATTACGTTATGTGGGACGACGTTATAACGTATTGCGTTATATGGGATGACGTTATAACGTATTGCGTTATATGGGATGACGTTATAACGTATTACGTTATGTGGGATGACGTTATAACGAAATAGGTTATATTTTATGACGTTATAACGTATTACGTTATATGGTATGACGTTATAACGTATTACGTAATATGGGATGACGTTATAACGCATTACGTTATGTGGGACGACGTTATAACGTATTGCGTTATATGGGATGACGTTATAACGTATTGCGTTATATGGTATGACGTTATAACGTATTACGTTATATGGGATGACGTTATAACGAAATAGGTCATGTGGTATGACGTTATAACGTATTACGTTATATGGTATGACGTTATAACGTATTACGTAATATGGGATGACGTTATTACGTATTACGTAATATGGGATGACGTTATAACGTATTACGTTATGTGGGACGACGTTATAACGTATTGCGTTATATGGTATGACGTTATAACGTATTACGTTATATGGGATGACGTTATAACGAAATAGGTCATGTGGTATGACGTTATAACGTATTACGTTATATGGTATAACGTTATAACGTATTACGCTGTATGGTATGACTTTATAACGTAATAGGTTATATGGTATGACGTTATAACGTAATACGTTATATGGTATGACGTTATAACGTAATACGTTATATGGTATGACGTTATAACGTAATACGTTATATGGTATGACGTTATAACGTAAATAGTTTATGTGGCATGACGTTATAACGTATTACGTTATATGGTATGACGTTATAACGTATTACGTTATATGGGATGACGTTATATCGAAATTGGTTATATGGTATGACGTTATGACGTAATAGGTTATATGACATGACGTTATACCGAATTACGTTATATGAGATGACGTTATAACGTATTACGTTATATGGGATGACGTTATAATGTATTACGTTATATTGGATGACGTTATAACGTAACACATTATATGGTATGACGTTATAGGGTAAATAGGTTATATGGTATGACGTTATAACGTATTACGTTATATGGTATTACGTTATAACGTAAATAGGTTATATGGTATGACGTTATAACGTAAATAGTTTATGTGGTATGACGTTATAACGTATTACGTTATATGGTATGACGTTATAACGTATTACGTTATATGGCATGACGTTATATCGAAATTGGTTATATGGTATGACGTTATGACGTAATAGGTTATATGACATGACGTTATACCGAATTACGTTATATGAGATGACGTTATACCGTATTACGTTATATGGTATGACGTTATAACGTAAATAGTTTATGTGGTAGGACGTTATAACGTATTACGTTATATGGTATGACGTTATAACGTATTACGTTATATGGGATGACGTTATATCGAAATTGGTTATATGGTATGACGTTATGACGTAATAGGTTATATGACATGACGTTATACCGAATTACGTTATATGAGATGACGTTATACCGTATTACGTTATATGGGATGACGCTATAACGTATTACGTAATATGGCATGACGTTATAACGTATTACGTTATATGGGATGACGCTATAACATATTGCGTAAGATGGCATGACGTTATAACGTATTACGTTATGTGGGACGACGTTATAACGTATTGCGTTATATGGGATGGCGTTATAACGTATTACGTTATATGGGATGACGTTATAACGTATTACGTTATATGGGATGACGTTATAACGTATTGCGTTATATGGGATGACGTTATAACGTATTACGTTATATGGGATGACGTTATAACGTAAATAGGTTATATGGTATGACGTTATACCGTATTACGTCATATGGGATGACGTTATAACGTATTAAGTTATACGGGATGACGTTATAACGTAATAGGTTATATGGTATGACGTTATACCGAATTACGTTATGTGGTATGACGTTATAACGTATTACGTTATATGGGATGACGTTATAACGTATTTCGTTAAATGGGATGACGTTATAACGTATTACGTAATATGGGATGACGTTATAACGTATTACGTTATGTGGGATGACGTTATAACGAAATAGGTTATATGGTATGACGTTATAACGTATTACGTTATATGGTATGACGTTATAACGTATTACGTAATATGGGATGACGTTATAACGTATGACGTTATGTGGGACGACGTTATAACGTATTGCGTTATATGCGATGACGTTATAACGTATTGCGTTATATGGGATGACGTTATAACGTATTACGTTATGTGGGATGACGTTATAACGAAATAGGTTATATGGTATGACGTTATAACGTATTACGTTATATGGTATGACGTTATAACGTATTACGTAATATGGGACGACGTTATAACGTATTGCGTTATATGGGATGACGTTATGACGTATTGCGTTATATGGTATGACGTTATAACGTATTACGTTATATGGGGTGACGTTATAACGAAATAGGTTATATGGCATGACGTTATAACGTATTACGTTATATGGTATGACGTTATAGCGTATTACGTAATATGGGATGACGTTATAACGTATTACGTAATACGGGATGACGTTATAACGTATTACGTTATGTGGGACGACGTTATAACGTATTGCGTTATATGGGATGACGTTATAACGTATTACGTTGTATGGGATGACGTTATAACGTAAATAGGTTATATGGTATGACGTTATACCGTATTACGTCATATGGGATGACGTTATATCGTATTAAGTTATATGGGATGACGTTATAACGTAATAGGTTGTATGGTATGACGTTATAACGTAATAGGTTATATGGTATGACGTTATACCGAATTACGTTATGTGGTATGACGTTATAACGTATTACGTTATATGGGATGACGTTATAACGTATTACGTTATATCGGCCGACGTTATAACGTATTGCGTTATATGGGATGACGTTATAACGTATTACGTTATATGGGATGACGTTATAACGTATTACGTTATATGGGATGACGTTATAACGTATTACGTTATATGGGATGACGTTATAACGTAATTGGTTATATGGTATAACGTTATAACGTATTACGCTGTATGGTATGACGTTATAACGTAATAGGTTATATGGTATGACGTTATAACGTAATACGTTATATGGTATGACGTTATAATTTAATACGTTATACGGTATGACGTTATAACGTAATACGTTATATGGTGTGACGTTATAACGTAAATAGTTTATGTGGTATGACGTTATAACGTATTACGTTATATGGTATGACGTTATAACATATTACGTTATATGGGATGACGTTATATCGAAATTGGTTATATGGTATGACGTTATAACGTAATAGGTTATATGACACGACGTTATACCGAATTACGTTATATGAGATGACGTTATAACGTATTGCGTTATATGGGATGACGTTATAACGTATTACGTTGTATGGGATGACGTTATAACGTAAATAGGTTATATGGTATGACGTTATACCGTATTACGTCATATGGGATGACGTTATAACGTATTAAGTTATATGGGATGACGTTATAACGTAATAGGTTGTATGGTATGACGTTATAACGTAATAGGTTATATGGTATGACGTTATACCGAATTACGTTATGTGGTATGACGTTATAACGTATTACGTTATATGGGATGACGTTATAACGTATTACGTTATATCGGCCGACGTTATAACGTATTGCGTTATATGGGATGACGTTATAACGTATTACGTTATATGGGATGACGTTATAACGTATTACGTTATATGGGATGACGTTATAACGTATTACGTTATATGGGATGACGTTATAACGTAATTGGTTATATGGTATAACGTTATAACGTATTACGCTGTATGGTATGACGTTATAACGTAATACGTTATATGGTGTGACGTTATAACGTAAATAGTTTATGTGGTATGACGTTATAACGTATTACGTTATATGGTATGACGTTATAACATATTACGTTATATGGGATGACGTTATATCGAAATTGGTTATATGGTATGACGTTATAACGTAATAGGTTATATGACACGACGTTATACCGAATTACGTTATATGAGATGACGTTATAACGTATTGCGTTATATGGGATGACGTTATAACGTATTACGTTGTATGGGATGACGTTATAACGTAAATAGGTTATATGGTATGACGTTATACCGTATTACGTCATATGGGATGACGTTATAACGTATTAAGTTATATGGGATGACGTTATAACGTAATAGGTTGTATGGTATGACGTTATAACGTAAATAGGTTATATGGTATGACGTTATAACGTATTACGTTATATGGTATTACGTTATAACGTAAATAGGTTATATGGTATGACGTTATACCGTATTACGTTATATGGGATGACGCTATAACATATTACGTAATATGGCATGACGTTATAACGTATTACGTTATGTTTGACGACGTTATAACGTATTGCGTTATATGGGATGACGTTATAGCGTATTACGTTATATGGGATGACGTTATAATGTATTACGTTATATGGGATGACGTTATAACGTAATTGGTTATATGGTATGACGTTATAACGTAAATAGGTTATATGGTATGACGTTATACCGTATTACGTTATATGGGATGACGTTATAACGTATTACGTAATATGGGATGACGTTATAACGTATTACGTTATGTGGGACGACGTTATAACGTATTGCGTTATATGGGATGACGTTATAACGTATTACGTAATATGGGATGACGTTATAACGTATTACGTTATATGGGATGACGTTATAATGTATTACGTTATATGGGATGACGTTATAGCGTAATACGTTATATGGTATGACGTTATAACGTAAATAGGTTATATGGTATGTCGTTATACCGTATGACGTCATATGGGATGACGTTATAACGTATTAAGTTATATGGAATGACGTTATAACGTATTACGTTATGTGGGATGACGTTATAACGAAATAGGTTATATGGTATGACGTTATAACGTATTACGTTATATGGTATGACGCTATAACGTATTACGTAATATGGGATGACGTTATAACGTATTACGTTATGTGGGACGACGTTATAACGTATTGCGTTATATGGGATGACGTTATAACGTATTGCGTTATATGGGATGACGTTATAACGTATTGCGTTATATGGGATGACGTTATAACGTATTACGTTATATGGGATGACGTTATAATGTATTACGTTATATGGGATGACGTTATAACGTAATACGTTATATGGTATGACGTTATAACGTAAATAGGTTATATGGTATGACGTTATAACGTATTACGTTATATGGTATTACGTTATAACGTAAATAGGTTATATGGTATGACGTTATACCGTATTACGTTATATGGGATGACGCTATAACGTATTACGTTATATGGGATGACGTTATAACGTATTACGTAATATGGGATGACGTTATAACGTATTACGTTATGTGGGCCGACGTTATAACGTATAGCGTTATATGGGATGACGTTATAACGTATAGCGTTATATGGGATGACGTTATAACGTATTACGTTATATGGGATGACGTTATAACGTATTACGTTAAATGGGATGACGTTATAACGTAATTGGTTATATGGTATAACGTTATAACGTATTACGCTGTATGGTATGACGCTATAACGTAATAGGTTATATGGTATGACGTTATAACGTAATACGTTATATGGTATGACGTTATAATGTAATACGTTATACGGTATGACGTTATAACGTAATACGTTATATGGTATGACGTTATAACGTAAATAGTTTATGTGGTATGACGTTATAACGTATTACGTTATATTTTATGACGTTATAACATATTACGTTATATGGGATGACGTTATATCGAAATTGGTTATATGGTATGACGTTATAACGTAATAGGTTATATGACATGACGTTATACCGAATTACGTTATATGAGATGACGTTATAACGTATTACGTTATATGGGATGACGTTATAATGTATTACGTTGTATGGGATGACCTTATAGCGTAATACGTTATATGGTATGACGTTATAACGTAAATAGGTTATATGGTATGACGTTATAACGTATTACGTTATATGGTATTACGTTATAACGTAAATAGTTTATATGGTATGACGTTATACCGTATTACGTTATATGGGATGACGCTATAACGTATTACGTAATATGGCATGACGTTATAACGTATTACGTTATGTGGGACGACGTTATAACGTATTGAATTGTATGGGATGACGTTATAGCGTATTACGTTATATGGGATGACGTTATAATGTATTACGTAATATGGGATGACGTTATAACGTATGACGTTATATGGGATGACGTTATAACGTATTACGTTATATGGTATGACGTTATAACGTAAATAGTTTATGTGGTATGACGTTATAACGTATTACGTTATATGGTATGACGTTATAACGTATTACGTTATATGGGATGACGTTATATCGAAATTGGTTATATTTTATGACGTTATAACGTAATAGGTTATATGACATGACGTTATACCGAATTACGTTATATGAGATGACGTTATAACGTATTACGTTATATGGGATGACGTTATAATGTATTACGTTATATGGGATGACGTTATAACGAAATACGTTATATGGTATGACGTTATAACGTAAATAGGTTATATGGTATGACGTTATAACGTATTACGTTATATGGTATTACGTTATAACGTAAATAGGTTATATGGTATGACGTTATACCGTATTACGTTATATGGGATGACGCTATAACGTATTACGTAATATGGCATGACGTTATAACGTATTACGTTATATGGGATGACGCTATAACGTATTACGTAATATGGCATGACGTTATAACGTATTACGTTATGTGGGACGACGTTATAACGTATTGCGTTATATGGGATGACGTTATAACGTATTACGTTATATGGGATGACGTTATAACGTATTACGTTATATGGGATGACGTTATAACGTATTGCGTTATATGGGATGACGTTATAACGTATTACGTTATATGGGATGACGTTATAACGTAAATAGGTTATATGGTATGACGTTATACCGTATTACGTCATATGGGATGACGTTATAACGTATTAAGTTATATGGGATGACGTTATAACGTAATAGGTTATATGGTATGACGTTATACCGAATTACGTTATGTGGTATGACGTTATAACGTATTACGTTATATGGGATGACGTTATAACGTATTTCGTTAAATGGGATGACTTTATAACGTATTACGTAATATGGGATGACGTTATAACGTATTACGTTATGTGGGATGACGTTATAACGAAATAGGTTATATGGTATGACGTTATAACGTATTACGTTATATGGGATGACGTTATAACGTATTACGTTATATGGGATGACGTTATAACGTATTACGTTATATGGGATGACGTTATAACGTATTGCGTTATATGGGATGACGTTATAACGTATTACGTTATATGGGATGACGCTATAACGTAAATAGGTTATTTGGTATGACGTTATACCGTATTACGTCATATGGGATGACGTTATAACGTATTAAGTTGTATGGCATGACGTTATAACGTAATAGGTTATATGGTATGACGTTATACCGAATTACGTTATGTGGTATGACGTTATAACGTATTACGTTATATGGGATGACGTTATAACGTATTTCGTTAAATGGGATGACGTTATAACGTATTACGTAATATGGGATGACGTTATAACGTATTACGTTATGTGGGATGACGTTATAACGAAATAGGTTATATGGTATGACGTTATAACGTATTACGTTATATGGTATGACGTTATAACGTATTACGTAATATGGAATGACGTTATAACGTATGACGTTATGTGGGACGACGTTATAACGTATTGCGTTATATGGGATGACGTTATAACGTATTACGTTATATGGTATGACGTTATAACGTATTAGGTAATATGGGATGACGTTATAACGTATTACGTTATGTGGGACGACGTTATAACGTATTGCGTTATATGGGATGACGTTATAACGTATTGCGTTATATGGTATGACGTTATAACGTATTACGTTATATGGGATGACGTTATAACGAAATAGGTTATGTGGCATGACGTTATAACGTATTACGTTATATGGTATGACGTTATAGCGTATTACGTAATATGGGATGACGTTATAACGTATTACGTAATATGGGATGACGTTATAACGTATTACGTTATGTGGGACGACGTTATAACGTATTGCGTTATATGGGATGACGTTATAACGTATTACGTTATATGGGATGACGTTATAACGTAAATAGGTTATATGGTATGACGTTATACCGTATTACGTCATATGGGATGACGTTATAACGTATTAAGTTATATGGGATGACGTTATAACGTAATAGGTTGTATGGTATGACGTTATAACGTAATAGGTGATATGGTATGACGTTATACCGAATTACGTTATGTGGTATGACGTTATAACGTATTACGTTATATGGTATGACGTTATAGCGTATTACGTAATATGGGATGACGTTATAACGTATTACGTAATATGGGATGACGTTATAACATATTTCTTTATATGGGATGACGTTATAACGTATTACGTAATATGGGATGACGTTATAACGTACTACGTTATGTGGGATGACGTTATAACGAAATAGGTTATATGGTATGACGTTATAACGTATTACGTTATATGGTATGACGTTATAACGTATTACGTAATATGGTATGACGTTATAACGTATTACGTTATGTGGGACGACGTTATAACGTATTGCGTTATATGGGATGACGTTATAACGTATTGCGTTATATGGTATGACGTTATAACGTAATAGGTTATATGGTATGACGTTATAACGAAATAGGTTATATGGTATGACGTTATAACGTAATAGGTTATACGGTATCACGTAATACCTCATTACGTTATATGGCATGACGTTATAACGTAGATAGGTTATATGGTATGACGTTATACCGTATTACGTTATATGGGATGACGCTATAACGTATTGCGTTATATGGGATGACGTTATAACGTATTACGTTATGTGGGATGACGTTATAACGAAATAGGTTATATGGTATGACGTTATAACGTATTACGTTATATGGTATGACCTTATAACGTATTACGTAATATGGGATGACGTTATAACGTATTACGTTATGTGGGACGACGTTATAACGTATTGCGTTATATGGGATGACGTTATAACGTATTGCGTTATATGGGATGACGTTATAACGTATTACGTTATGTGGGATGACGTTATAACGAAATAGGTTATATGGTATGACGTTATAACGTATTACGTTATATGGTATGACGTTATAACGTATTACGTAATATGGGATGACGTTATAACGTATTACGTAATATGGGATGACGTTATAACGTATTACGTTATGTGGGACGACGTTATAACGTATTGCGTTATATGGGATGACGTTATAACGAAATAGGTTATATGGTATGACGTTATAACGTATTACGTTATATGGTATGACGTTATAACGTATTACGTAATATGGGATGACGTTATAACGTATTACGTTATATGGGATGACGTTATAACGTAATAGGTTATATGGTATGACGTTATAACGTAATAGGTTATATGGTATGACGTTATAACGTATTACGTAAAATGGGATGACGTTATAACGTATTACGTTATGTGGGATGACGTTATAACGAAATAGGTTATATGGTATGACGTTATAACGTATTACGTTATATGGTATGACGTTATAACGTATTACGTAATATGGGATGACGTTATAACGTATTACGTTATGTGGGACGACGTTATAACGTATTGCGTTATATGGGATGACGTTATAACGTATTGCGTTATATGGTATGACGTTATAACGTATTACGTTATATGGGATGACGTTATATCGAAATAGGTTATATGGCATGACGTTATAACGTATTACGTTATATGGTATGACGTTATAACGTATTACGTAATATGGGATGACGTTATAACGTATTGCGTTTTATGGGATGACGTTATAACGTATTACGTTAAACGGGATGACGTTATAACGTATTACGTAATATGGGATGACGTTATAACGTATTACGTTATGTGGGATGACGTTATAACGAAATAGGTTATATGGTATGACGTTATAACGTATTACGTTATATGGTATGACGTTATAACGTATTACGTAATATGGGATGACGTTATAACGTGTTACGTTATGTGGGACGACGTTATAACGTATTGCGTTATATGGGATGACGTTATAACGTATTACGTTATATGGGATGACGTTATAACGTATTACGTTATATGGGATGACGTTATAACGTAATTGGTTATATGGTATAACGTTATAACGTATTACGCTGTATGGTATGACTTTATAACGTAATAAGTTATATGGTATGACGTTATAACGTAATACGTTATATGGTATGACGTTATAACGTAATACGTTATATGGTATGACGTTATAACGTAATACGTTATATGGTATGACGTTATAACGTAAATAGTTTATGTGGTATGACGTTATAACGTATTACGTTATATGGTATGACGTTATAACGTATTACGTTATATGGGATGACGTTATATCGAAATTGGTTATATGGTATAACGTTATGACGTAATAGGTTATATGACGTGACGTTATACCGAATTACGTTATATGAGATGGCGTTATAACGTATTACGTTATATGGGATGACGTTATAATGTATTACGTTATATTGGATGACGTTATAACGTAACACGTTATATGGTATGACGTTATAGGGTAAATAGGTTATATGGTATGACGTTATAACGTATTACGTTATATGGTATTACGTTATAACGTAAATAGGTTATATGGTATGACGTTATACCGTATTACGTTATATGGGATGACGCTATAACGTATTACGTAATATGGCATGACGTTATAACGTATTACGTTATATGGGATGACGCTATAACGTATTGCGTAATATGGCATGACGTTATAACGTATTACGTTATGTGGGACGACGTTATAACGTATTGCGTTATATGGGATGACGTTATAACGTATTACGTTATATGGGATGACGTTATAACGTATTACGTTATATGGGATGACGTTATAACGTATTGCGTTATATGGGATGACGTTATAACGTATTACGTTATATGGGATGACGTTATAACGTAAATAGGTTATATGGTATGACGTTATACCGTATTACGTCATATGGGATGACGTTATAACGTATTAAGTTATACGGGATGACGTTATAACGTAATAGGTTATATGGTATGACGTTATACCGAATTACGTTATGTGGTATGACGTTATAACGTATTACGTTATATGGGATGACGTTATAACGTATTTCGTTAAATGGGGTGACGTTATAACGTATTACGTAATATGGGATGACGTTATAACGTATTACGTTATGTGGGATGACGTTATAACGAAATAGGTTATATGGTATGACGTTATAACGTATTACGTTATATGGTATGACGTTATAACGTATTACGTAATATGGGATGACGTTATAACGTATGACGTTATGTGGGACGACGTTATAACGTATTGCGTTATATGGGATGACGTTATAACGTATTGCGTTATATGGGATGACGTTATAACGTATTACGTTATGTGGGATGACGTTATAACGAAATCGGTTATATGGTATGACGTTATAACGTATTACGTTATGTGGGATGACGTTATAACGAAATAGGTTATATGGTATGACGTTATAACGTATTACGTTATATGGTATGACGTTATAACGTATTACGTAATATGGGATGACGTTATAACGTATGACGTTATGTGGGACGACGTTATAACGTATTGCGTTATATGGGATGACGTTATAACGTATTGCGTTATATGGGATGACGTTATAACGTATTCCGTTATGTGGGATGACGTTATAACGAAATAGGTCATATGGTATGACGTTATAACGTATTACGTTATATGGTATGACGTTATAACGTATTACGTAATATGGGATGACGTTATAACGTATTACGTTATGTGGGACGACGTTATAACGTATTGCGTTATATGGGATGACGTTATAACGTATTGCGTTATATGGGATGACGTTATAACGTATTACGTTATATGGGATGACGTTATAACGTAAACAGGTTATATGGTATGACGTTATACCGTATTACGTCATATGGGATGACGTTATAACGTATTAAGTTATATGGGATGACGTTATAACGTAATAGGTTGTATGGTATGACGTTATAACGTAATAGGTGATATGGTATGACGTTATACCAAATTACGTTATGTGGTATGACGTTATAACGTATTACGTTATATGGGATGACGTTATAACGTATTTCGTTAAATGGGATGACGTTATAACTTATTACGTAATATGGGATGACGTTATAACGTATTACGTTATGTGGGATGACGTTATAACGTATTGCGTTATATGGGATGACGTTATAACGAAATAGGTTATATGGTATGACGTTATAACGTATTACGTTATATGGTATGACGTTATAACGTATTACGTAATATGGGATGACGTTATAACATATTTCGTTATATGGGATGACGTTATAACGTATTACGTAATATGGGATGACGTTATAACGTACTACGTTATGTGGGATGACGTTATAACGAAATAGGTTATATGGTATGACGTTATAACGTATTACGTTATATGGTATGACGTTATAACGTATTACGTAATATGGGATGACGTTATAACGTATTACGTTATGTGGGACGACGTTATAACGTATTGCGTTATATGGGATGACGTTATAACGTATTACGTTATATGGTATGACGTTATAACGTATTACGTTATATGGGATGACGTTATAACGAAATAGGTTATATGGTATGACGCTATAACGTATTACGTAATATGGGATGACGTTATAACGGATTACGTTATGTGGGACGACGTTATAACGTATTGCGTTATATGGGATGACGTTATAACGTATTGCGTTATATGGTATGACGTTATAACGTAATAGGTTATATGGTATGACGTTATAACGAAATAGGTTATATGGTATGACGTTATAACGTAATAGGTTATACGGTATCACGTAATACCTCATTACGTTATATGGAATGACGTTATAACGTAGATAGGTTATATGGTATGACGTTATACCGTATTACGTTATATGGGATGACGTTATAACGTATTGCGTTATATGGGATGACGTTATAACGTATTACGTTATGTGGGATGACGTTATAACGAAATAGGTTATATGGTATGACGTTATAACGTATTACGTTATATGGTATGACCTTATAACGTATTACGTAATATGGGATGACGTTATAACGTATTACGTTATGTGGGACGACGTTATAACGTATTGCGTTATATGGGATGACGTTATAACGTATTGCGTTATATGGGATGACGTTATAACGTATTACGTTATGTGGGATGACGTTATAACGAAATAGGTTATATGGTATGACGTTATAACGTATTACGTTATATGGTATGACGTTATAACGTATTACGTAATATGGGATGACGTTATAACGTATTATGTTATGTGGGACAACGTTATAACGTATTACGTTATATGGGACGACGTTATAACGTATTGCGTTATATGGTATGACTTTATAACGTATTACGTTATATGGGATGACGTTATAACGAAATAGGTTATATGGTATGACGCTATAACGTATTACGTAATATGGGATGACGTTATAACGTATTACGTTATGTGGGACGACGTTATAACGTATTGCGTTATATGGGATGACGTTATAACGTATTGCGTTATATGGTATGACGTTATAACGTAATAGGTTATATGGTATGACGTTATAACGAAATAGGTTACATGGTATGACGTTATAACGTAATAGGTTATACGGTATCACGTAATACCTCATTACGTTATATGGAATGACGTTATAACGTAGATAGGTTATATGGTATGACGTTATACCGTATTACGTTATATGGGATGACGTTATAACGTATTGCGTTATATGGGATGACGTTATAACGTATTACGTTATGTGGGATGACGTTATAACGAAATAGGTTATATGGTATGACGTTATAACGTATTACGTTATATGGTATGACCTTATAACGTATTACGTAATATGGGATGACGTTATAACGTATTACGTTATGTGGGACGACGTTATAACGTATTGCGTTATATGGGATGACGTTATAACGTATTGCGTTATATGGGATGACGTTATAACGTATTACGTTATGTGGGATGACGTTATAACGAAATAGGTTATATGGTATGACGTTATAACGTATTACGTTATATGGTATGACGTTATAACGTATTACGTAATATGGGATGACGCTATAACGTATTACGTTATGTGGGACGACGTTATAACGTATTGCGTTATATGGGATGACGTTATAACGTATTGCGTTATATGGTATGACGTTATAACGTATTACGTTATATGGGATGACGTTATAACGAAATAGGTCATGTGGTATTACGTTATAACGTATTACGTTATATGGTATGACGTTATAACGTATTACGTAATATGGGATGACGTTATAACGTATTACGTAATATGGGATGACGTTATAACGTATTACGTTATGCGGGACGACGTTATAACGTATTGCGTTATATGGGATGACGTTATAACGTATTACGTTATATGGGACGACGTTATAACGTAAATAGGTTATATGGTATGATGTTATACCGTATTACGTCATATGGGATGACGTTATAACGTATTACGTTATATGGGATGACGTTATAACGTAATAGGTTATATGGTATGACGTTATAACGTAATAGGTTATATGGTATGACGTTATAACGTATTACGTAATATGGGATGACGTTATAACGTATTACGTTATGTGGGATGACGTTATAACGTATTGCGTTATATGGGATGACGTTATAACGTATTGCGTAATATGGGATGACGTTATAACGTACTACGTTATGTGGGATGACGTTATAACGAAATAGGTTATATGGTATGACGTTATAACGTATTACGTTATATGGTATGACGTTATAACGTATTACGTAATATGGGATGACGTTATAACGTATTACGTTATGTGGGACGACGTTATAACGTATTGCGTTATATGGGATGACGTTATAACGTATTGCGTTATATGGGATGACGTTATAACGTATTACGTTATGTGGGATGACGTTATAACGAAATAGGTTATATGGTATGACGTTATAACGTATTACGTTATATGGTATGACGTTATAACGCATTACGTAATATGGGATGACGATATAACGTATTACGTTATGTGGGACGACGTTATAACGTATTACGTTATATGGGACGACGTTATAACGTATTGCGTTATATGGTATGACTTTATAACGTATTACGTTATATGGGATGACGTTATAACGAAATAGGTTATATGGTATGACGCTATAACGTATTACGTAATATGGGATGACGTTATAACGTATTACGTTATGTGGGACGACGTTATAACGTATTGCGTTATATGGGATGACGTTATAACGTATTGCGTTATATGGTATGACGTTATAACGTAATAGGTTATATGGTATGACGTTATAACGAAATAGGTTATATGGAATGACGTTATAACGTAATAGGTTATACGGTATCACGTAATACCTCATTACGTTATATGGAATGACGTTATAACGTAGATAGGTTATATGGTATGACGTTATACCGTATTACGTTATATGGGATGACGTTATAACGTATTGCGTTATATGGGATGACGTTATAACGTATTACGTTATGTGGGATGACGTTATAACGAAATAGGTTATATGGTATGACGTTATAACGTATTACGTTATATGGTATGACCTTATAACGTATTACGTAATATGGGATGACGTTATAACGTATTACGTTATGTGGGAAGACGTTATAACGTATTGCGTTATATGGGATGACGTTATAACGTATTGCCTTATATGGGATGACGTTATAACGTATTACGTTATGTGGGATGACGTTATAACGAAATAGGTTATATGGTATGACGTTATAACGTATTACGTTATATGGTATGACGTTATAACGTATTACGTAATATGGGATGACGTTATAACGTATTACGTTATGTGGGACGACGTTATAACGTATTGCGTTATATGGGATGACGTTATAACGTATTGCGTTATATGGTATGACGTTATAACGTATTCCGTTATATGGGATGACGTTATAACGAAATAGGTCATGTGGTATTACGTTATAACGTATTACGTTATATGGTATGACGTTATAACGTATTACGTAATATGGGATGACGTTATAACGTATTACGTAATATGGGATGACGTTATAACGTATTACGTTATGCGGGACGACGTTATAACGTATTGCGTTATATGGGCTGACGTTATAACGTATTACGTTATATGGGACGACGTTATAACGTAAATAGGTTATATGGTATGATGTTATACCGTATTACGTCATATGGGATGACGTTATAACGTATTACGTTATATGGGATGACGTTATAACGTAATAGGTTATATGGTATGACGTTATAACGTAATAGGTTATATGGTATGACGTTATAACGTATTACGTAATATGGGATGACGTTATAACGTATTACGTTATGTGGGATGACGTTATAACGTATTGCGTTATATGGGATGACGTTATAACGTATTGCGTAATATGGGATGACGTTATAACGTACTACGTTATGTGGGATGACGTTATAACGAAATAGGTTATATGGTATGACGTTATAACGTATTACGTTATATGGTATGACGTTATAACGTATTACGTAATATGGGATGACGTTATAACGTATTACGTTATGTGGGACGACGTTATAACGTATTGCGTTATATGGGATGACGTTATAACGTATTGCGTTATATGGGATGACGTTATAACGTATTACGTTATGTGGGATGACGTTATAACGAAATAGGTTATATGGTATGACGTTATAACGTATTACGTTATATGGTATGACGTTATAACGTATTACGTAATATGGGATGACGATATAACGTATTACGTTATGTGGGACGACGTTATAACGTATTACGTTATATGGGACGACGTTATAACGTATTGCGTTATATGGTATGACTTTATAACGTATTACGTTATATGGGATGACGTTATAACGAAATAGGTTATATGGTATGACGCTATAACGTATTACGTAATATGGGATGACGTTATAACGTATTACGTTATGTGGGACGACGTTATAACGTATTGCGTTATATGGGATGACGTTATAACGTATTGCGTTATATGGTATGACGTTATAACGTAATAGGTTATATGGTATGACGTTATAACGAAATAGGTTATATGGAATGACGTTATAACGTAATAGGTTATACGGTATCACGTAATACCTCATTACGTTATATGGAATGACGTTATAACGTAGATAGGTTATATGGTATGACGTTATACCGTATTACGTTATATGGGATGACGTTATAACGTATTGCGTTATATGGGATGACGTTATAACGTATTACGTTATGTGGGATGACGTTATAACGAAATAGGTTATATGGTATGACGTTATAACGTATTACGTTATATGGTATGACCTTATAACGTATTACGTAATATGGGATGACGTTATAACGTATTACGTTATGTGGGAAGACGTTATAACGTATTGCGTTATATGGGATGACGTTATAACGTATTGCGTTATATGGGATGACGTTATAACGTATTACGTTATGTGGGATGACGTTATAACGAAATAGGTTATATGGTATGACGTTATAACGTATTACGTTATATGGTATGACGTTATAACGTATTACGTAATATGGGATGACGTTATAACGTATTACGTTATGTGGGACGACGTTATAACGTATTGCGTTATATGGGATGACGTTATAACGTATTGCGTTATATGGTATGACGTTATAACGTATTCCGTTATATGGGATGACGTTATAACGAAATAGGTCATGTGGTATTACGTTATAACGTATTACGTTATATGGTATGACGTTATAACGTATTACGTAATATGGGATGACGTTATAACGTATTACGTAATATGGGATGACGTTATAACGTATTACGTTATGCGGGACGACGTTATAACGTATTGCGTTATATGGGATGACGTTATAACGTATTACGTTATATGGGACGACGTTATAACGTAAATAGGTTATATGGTATGATGTTATACCGTATTACGTCATATGGGATGACGTTATAACGTATTACGTTATATGGGATGACGTTATAACGTAATAGGTTATATGGTATGACGTTATAACGTAATAGGTTATATGGTATGACGTTATAACGTATTACGTAATATGGGATGACGTTATAACGTATTACGTTATGTGGGATGACGTTATAACGTATTGCGTTATATGGGATGACGTTATAACGTATTGCGTAATATGGGATGACGTTATAACGTACTACGTTATGTGGGATGACGTTATAACGAAATAGGTTATATGGTATGACGTTATAACGTATTACGTTATATGGTATGACGTTATAACGTATTACGTAATATGGGATGACGTTATAACGTATTACGTTATGTGGGACGACGTTATAACGTATTCCGTTATATGGGATGACGTTATAACGTATTACGTTATATGGGATGACGTTATAACGTAAATAGGTTATATGGTATGACGTTATAACGTATTACGTAATATGGGATGACGTTATAACGTATTACGTTATGTGGGACGACGTTATAACGTATTCCGTTATATGGGATGACGTTATAACGTATTACGTTATATGGGATGACGTTATAACGTAAATAGGTTATATGGTATGACGTTATAACGTATTACGTAATATGGGATGACGTTATAACGTATTACGTTATGTGGGACGACGTTATAACGTATTGCGTTATATGGGATGACGTTATAACGTATTACGTTATATGGGATGACGTTATAACGTATTACGTTATGTGGGACGACGTTATAACGTATTCCGTTATATGGGATGACGTTATAACGTATTACGTTATATGGGATGACGTTATAACGTAAATAGGTTATATGGTATGACGTTATAACGTATTACGTAATATGGGATGACGTTATAACGTATTACGTTATGTGGGACGACGTTATAACGTATTGCGTTATATGGGATGACGTTATAACGTATTACGTTATATGGAATGACGTTATAACGTAAATAGGTTATATGGTATGACGTTATAACGTATTACGTAATATGGGATGACGTTATAACGTATTACGTAATATGGGATGACGTTATAACGTATTACGTAATATGGGATGACGTTATAACGTATTACGTTATGTGGGACGACGTTATAACGTATTCCGTTATATGGGATGACGTTATAACGTATTACGTTATATGGGATGACGTTATAACGTAAATAGGTTATATGGTATGACGTTATAACGTATTACGTAATATGGGATGACGTTATAACGTATTACGTTATGTGGGACGACGTTATAACGTATTGCGTTATATGGGATGACGTTATAACGTATTACGTTATATGGGATGACGTTATAAAGTAAACAGGTTATATGGTATGACGTTATACCGTATTACGTTATATGGTATGACGTTATAACGTATTACGTAATATGGGATGACGTTATAACGTATTACGTTATGTGGGACGACGTAATAACGTATTGCGTTATATGGGATGACGTTATAACGTATTACGTTATATGGGATGACGTTATAACGTATTACGTTAAATGGGATGACGTTATAACGTTATTGGTTATATGGTATAACGTTATAACGTATTACGCTGTATGGTATGACGTTATAACGTAATAGGTTATATGGTATGACGTTATAACGTAATACGTTATATGGTATGACGTTATAATTTAATACGTTATACGGTATGACGTTATAACGTAATACGTTATATGGTGTGACGTTATAACGTAAATAGTTTATGTGGTATGACGTTATAACGTATTACGTTATATGGTATGACGTTATAACATATTACGTTATATGGGATGACGTTATATCGAAATTGGTTATATGGTATGACGTTATAACGTAATAGGTTATATGACATGACGTTATACCGAATTACGTTATATGAGATGACGTTATAACGTATTACGTTATATGGGATGACGTTATAATGTATTACGTTGTATGGGATGACCTTATAGCGTAATACGTTATATGGTATGACGTTATAACGTAAATAGGTTATATGGTATGACGTTATAACGTATTACGTTATATGGTATTACGTTATAACGTAAATAGGTTATATGGTATGACGTTATACCGTATTACGTTATATGGGATGACGCTATAACATATTACGTAATATGGCATGACGTTATAACGTATTACGTTATGTGGGACGACGTTATAACGTATTGCGTTATATGGGATGACGTTATAGCGTATTACGTTATATGGGATGACGTTATAATGTATTACGTTATATGGGATGACGTTATAACGTAATTGGTTATATGGTATGACGTTATAACGTAAATAGGTTATATGGTATGACGTTATACCGTATTACGTTATATGGGATGACGTTATAACGTATTACGTAATATGGGATGACGTTATAACGTATTACGTTATGTGGGACGACGTTATAACGTATTGCGTTATATGGGATGACGTTATAACGAAATAGGTTATATGGTATGACGTTATAACGTATTACGTTATATGGTATGACGTTATAACGTATTACGTAATATGGGATGACGTTATAACGTATTACGTTATATGGGATGACGTTATAACGTAATAGGTTATATGGTATGACGTTATAACGTAATAGGTTATATGGTATGACGTTATAACGTATTACGTAAAATGGGATGACGTTATAACGTATTACGTTATGTGGGATGACGTTATAACGAAATAGGTTATATGGTATGACGTTATAACGTATTGCGTTATATGGTATGACGTTATAACGTATTACGTAATATGGGATGACGTTATAACGTATTACGTTATGTGGGACGACGTTATAACGTATTGCGTTATATGGGATGACGTTATAACGTATTGCGTTATATGGTATGACGTTATAACGTATTACGTTATATGGGATGACGTTATAACGAAATAGGTTATATGGCATGACGTTATAACGTATTACGTTATATGGTATGACGTTATAACGTATTACGTAATATGGGATGACGTTATAACGTATTGCGTTATATGGGATGACGTTATAACGTATTACGTTAAACGGGATGACGTTATAACGTATTACGTAATATGGGATGACGTTATAACGTATTACGTTATGTGGGATGACGTTATAACGAAATAGGTTATATGGTATGACGTTATAACGTATTACGTTATATGGTATGACGTTATAACGTATTACGTAATATGGGATGACGTTATAACGTGTTACGTTATGTGGGACGACGTTATAACGTATTGCGTTATATGGGATGACGTTATAACGTATTACGTTATGTGGGATGACGTTATAACGTAATTGGTTATATGGTATAACGTTATAACGTATTACGCTGTATGGTATGACTTTATAACGTAATAAGTTATATGGTATGACGTTATAACGTAATACGTTATATGGTATGACGTTATAACGTAATACGTTATATGGTATGACGTTATAACGTAATACGTTATATGGTATGACGTTATAACGTAAATAGTTTATGTGGTATGACGTTATAACGTATTACGTTATATGGTATGACGTTATAACGTATTACGTTATATGGGATGACGTTATATCGAAATTGGTTATATGGTATAACGTTATGACGTAATAGGTTATATGACATGACGTTATACCGAATTATGTTATATGAGATGGCGTTATAACGTATTACGTTATATGGGATGACGTTATAATGTATTACGTTATATTGGATGACGTTATAACGTAACACGTTATATGGTATGACGTTATAGGGTAAATAGGTTATATGGTATGACGTTATAACGTATTACGTTATATGGTATTACGTTATAACGTAAATAGGTTATATGGTATGACGTTATACCGTATTACGTTATATGGGATGACGCTATAACGTATTACGTAATATGGCATGACGTTATAACGTATTACGTTATATGGGATGACGCTATAACGTATTGCGTAATATGGCATGACGTTATAACGTATTACGTTATGTGGGATGACGTTATAACGAAATAGGTTATATGGTATGACGTTATAACGTATTACGTTATATGGTATGACGTTATAACGTATTACGTAATATGGGATGACGTTATAACGTATGACGTTATGTGGGACGACGTTATAACGTATTGCGTTATATGGGATGACGTTATAACGTATTGCGTTATATGGGATGACGTTATAACGTATTACGTTATATGGGATGACGTTATAACGTATTGCGTTATATGGGATGACGTTATAACGTATTACGTTATATGGGATGACGTTATAACGTAAATAGGTTATATGGTATGACGTTATACCGTATTACGTCATATGGGATGACGTTATAACGTATTAAGTTATACGGGATGACGTTATAACGTAATAGGTTATATGGTATGACGTTATACCGAATTACGATATGTGGTATGACGTTATAACGTATTACGTTATATGGGATGACGTTATAACGTATTTCGTTAAATGGGGTGACGTTATAACGTATTACGTAATATGGGATGACGTTATAACGTATTACGTTATGTGGGATGACGTTATAACGAAATAGGTTATATGGTATGACGTTATAACGTATTACGTTATATGGTATGACGTTATAACGTATTACGTAATATGGGATGACGTTATAACGTATGACGTTATGTGGGACGACGTTATAACGTATTGCGTTATATGGGATGACGTTATAACGTATTGCGTTATATGGGATGACGTTATAACGTATTACGTTATGCGGGATGACGTTATAACGAAATAGGTTATATGGTATGACGTTATAACGTATTACGTTATATGGTATGACGTTATAACGTATTACGTAATATGGGACGACGTTATAACGTATTGCGTTATATGGGATGACGTTATGACGTATTGCGTTATATGGTATGACGTTATAACGTATTACGTTATATGGGGTGACGTTATAACGAAATAGGTTATATGGCATGACGTTATAACGTATTACGTTATATGGTATGACGTTATAGCGTATTACGTAATATGGGATGACGTTATAACGTATTACGTAATATGGGATGACGTTATAACGTATTACGTTATGTGGGACGACGTTATAACGTATTGCGTTATATGGGATGACGTTATAACGTATTACGTTGTATGGGATGACGTTATAACGTAAATAGGTTATATGGTATGACGTTATACCGTATTACGTCATATGGGATGACGTTATAACGTATTAAGTTATATGGGATGACGTTATAACGTAATAGGTTGTATGGTATGACGTTATAACGTAATAGGTTATATGGTATGACGTTATACCGAATTACGTTATGTGGTATGACGTTATAACGTATTACGTTATATGGGATGACGTTATAACGTATTACGTTATGTGGGACGACGTTATAACGTATTGCGTTATATGGGATGACGTTATAACGTATTACGTTATATGGGATGACGTTATAACGTATTACGTTATATGGGATGACGTTATAACGTAATTGGTTACATGGTATAACGTTATAACGTAATACGTTATATGGTATAACGTTATAACGAAAATAGTTTATATGGTATGACGTTATAACGTATTACGTTATATGGGGTGACGTTATAACGAAATAGGTTATATGGCATGACGTTATAACGTATTACGTTATATGGTATGACGTTATAGCGTATTACGTAATATGGGATGACGTTATAACGTATTACGTAATATGAGATGACGTTGTAACGTATTACGTTATATGGGATGACGTTATAATGTATTACGTTATATGGGATGACGTTATAGCGTAATACGTTATATGGTATGACGTTATAACGTAAATAGGTTATATGGTATGACGTTATACCGTATGACGTCATATGGGATGACGTTATAACGTATTAAGTTATATGGGATGACGTTATAACGTATTACGTTATGTGGGATGACGTTATAACGAAATAGGTTATATGGTATGACGTTATAACGTATTACGTTATATGGTATGACGTTATAACGTATTACGTAATATGGGATGACGTTATAACGTATTACGTTATGTGGGACGACGTAATAACGTATTGCGTTATATGGGATGACGTTATAACGTATTACGTTATATGGGATGACGTTATAACGTATTACGTTAAATGGAATGACGTTATAACGTTATTGGTTATATGGTATAACGTTATAACGTATTACGCTGTATGGTATGACGTTATAACGTAATAGGTTATATGGTATGACGTTATAACGTAATACGTTATATGGTATGACGTTATAATTTAGTACGTTATACGGTATGACGTTATAACGTAATACGTTATATGGTGTGACGTTATAACGTAAATAGTTTATGTGGTATGACGTTATAATTTAATACGTTATACGGTATGACGTTATAACGTAATACGTTATATGGTATGACGTTATAATTTAATACGTTATACGGTATGACGTTATAACGTAATACGTTATATGGTGTGACGTTATAACGTAAATAGTTTATGTGGTATGACGTTATAATTTAATACGTTATACGGTATGACGTTATAACGTATTACGTTAAATGGAATGACGTTATAACGTTATTGGTTATATGGTATAACGTTATAACGTATTACGCTGTATGGTATGACGTTATAACGTAATAGGTTATATGGTATGACGTTATAACGTAATACGTTATATGGTATGACGTTATAATTTAATACGTTATACGGTATGACGTTATAACGTATTACGTTATATGGTATGACGTTATAACGTATTACGTAATATGGGATGACGTTATAACGTATTACGTTATGTGGGACGACGTAATAACGTATTACGTTATATGGGATGACGTTATATCGAAATTGGTTATATGGTATGACGTTATAACGTAATAGGTTATATGACATGACGTTATACCGAATTACGTTATATGAGATGACGTTATAACGTATTACGTTATATGGGATGACGTTATAAGGTATTACGTTGTATGGGATGACCTTATAGCGTAATACGTTATATGGTATGACGTTATAACGTAAATAGGTTATATGGTATGACGTTATAACGTATTACGTTATATGGTATTACGTTATAACGTAAATAGGTTGTATGGTATGACGTTATACCGTATTACGTTATATGGGATGACGCTATAACATATTACGTAATATGGCATGACGTTATAACGTATTACGTTATGTGGGACGACGTTATAACGTATTGCGTTATATGGGATGACGTTATAGCGTATTACGTTATATGGGATGACGTTATAATGTATTACGTTATATGGGATGACGTTATAACGTAATTGGTTATATGGTATGACGTTATAACGTAAATAGGTTATATGGTATGACGTTATACCGTATTACGTTATATGGGATGACGTTATAACGTATTACGTAATATGGGATGACGTTATAACGTATTACGTTATGTGGGACGACGTTATAACGTATTGCGTTATATGGGATGACGTTATAACGTATTACGTAATATGGGATGACGTTATAACGTATTACGTTATATGGGATGACGTTATAATGTATTACGTTATATGGGATGACGTTATACCGTAATACGTTATATGGTATGACGTTATAACGTAAATAGGTTATATGGTATGACGTTATACCGTATGACGTCATATGGGATGACGTTATAACGTATTAAGTTATATGGGATGACGTTATAACGTATTACGTTATGTGGGACGACGTTATAACGTATTGCGTTATATGGGATGACGTTATAACGTATTACGTTATATGGGATGACGTTATAACGTATTACGTTAAATGGGATGACGTTATAACGTAATTGGTTGTATGGTATAACGTTATAACGTATTACGCTGTATGGTATGACGTTATAACGTAATAGGTTATGTGGTATGACGTTAAAACGTAATACGTTATATGGTATGACGTTATAACGTATTACGTAATATGGGATGACGTTATAACGTAATAGGTTATATGGTATGACGTTATACCGAATTACGTTATGTGGTATGACGTTATAACGTATTACGTTATATGGTATGACGTTATAACGTAAATAGGTTATATGGTATGACGTTATAACGTATTACGTTATATGGTATTACGTTATAACGTAAATAGGTTATATGGTATGACGTTATACCGTATTACGTTATATGGGATGACGCTATAACGTATTACGTAATATGGCATGACGTTATAACGTATTACGTTATATGGGATGACGCTACAACGTATTACGTAATATGGCATGACGTTATAACGTATTACGTTATGTGGGACGACGTTATAACGTATTACGTTATATGGGATGACGTTATAACGTATTACGTTATATGGGATGACGTTAGAACGTATTACGTTATATGGGATGACGTTATAACGTATTGCGTTATATGGGATGACGTTATAACGTATTACGTTATATGGGATGACGTTATAACGTATTGCGTTATATGGGATGACGTTATAACGTATTACGTTATATGGGATTACGTTATAACGTAAATAGGTTATATGGTATGACGTTATACCGTATTACGTCATATGGGATGACGTTATAACGTATTAAGTTACATGGGATGACGTTATAACGTAATAGGTTATATGGTATGACGTTATACCGAATTACGTTATGTGGTATGACGTTATAACGTATTACGTTATATGGGATGACGTTATAACGCATTTCGTTAAATGGGATGACGTTATAACGTATTACTTAATATGGGATGACGTTATAACGTATTACGTTATGTGGGATGACGTTATAACGAAATAGGTTATATGGTATGACGTTATAACGTATTACGTTATATGGTATGACGTTATAACGTATTACGTAATATGGGATGACGTTATAACGTATGACGTTATGTGGGACGACGTTATAACGTATTGCGTTATATGGGATGACGTTATAACGTATTGCGTTATATGGGATGACGTTATAACGTATTCCGTTATGTGGGATGACGTTATAACGAAATAGGTCATATGGTATGACGTTATAACGTATTACGTTATATGGTATGACGTTATAACGTATTACGTAATATGGGATGACGTTATAACGTATTACGTTATGTGGGACGACGTTATAACGTATTGCGTTATATGGGATGACGTTATAACGTAAACAGGTTATATGGTATGACGTTATACCGTATTACGTCATATGGGATGACGTTATAACGTATTAAGTTATATGGGATGACGTTATAACGTAATAGGTTGTATGGTATGACGTTATAACGTAATAGGTGATATGGTATGACGTTATACCAAATTACGTTATGTGGTATGACGTTATAACGTATTACGTTATATGGGATGACGTTATAACGTATTTCGTTAAATAGGGATGACGTTATAACTTATTACGTAATATGGGATGACGTTATAACGTATTACGTTATGTGGGATGACGTTATAACGTATTGCGTCATATGGGATGACGTTATAACGAAATAGGTTATATGGTACGACGTTATAACGTATTACGTTATATGGTATGACGTTATAACGTATTACGTAATATGGGATGACGTTATAACATATTTCGTTATATGGGATGACGTTATAACGTATTACGTAATATGGGATGACGTTATAACGTACTACGTTATGTGGGATGACGTTATAACGAAATAGGTTATATGGTATGACGTTATAACGTATTACGTTATATGGTATGACGTTATAACGTATTACGTAATATGGGATGACGTTATAACGTATTACGTTATGTGGGACGACGTTATAACGTATTGCGTTATATGGGATGACGTTATAACGTATTGCGTTATATGGTATGACGTTATAACGTATTACGTTATATGGGATGACGTTATAACGAAATAGGTTATATGGTATGACGCTATAACGTATTACGTAATATGGGATGACGTTATAACGGATTACGTTATGTGGGACGACGTTATAACGTATTGCGTTATATGGGATGACGTTATAACGTATTGCGTTATATGGTATGACGTTATAACGTAATAGGTTATATGGTATGACGTTATAACGAAATAGGTTATATGGTATGACGTTATAACGTAATAGGTTATACGGTATCACGTAATACCTCATTACGTTATATGGAATGACGTTATAACGTAGATAGGTTATATGGTATGACGTTATACCGTATTACGTTATATGGGATGACGTTATAACGTATTGCGTTATATGGGATGACGTTATAACGTATTACGTTATGTGGGATGACGTTATAACGAAATAGGTTATATGGTATGACGTTATAACGTAATAGGTTATACGGTATCACGTAATACCTCATTACGTTATATGGAATGACGTTATAACGTAAATAGTTTATGTGGTATGACGTTATAACGTATTACGTTATATGGTATGACGTTATAACGTATTACGTTATATGGGATGACGTTATATCGAAATTGGTTATATGGTATAACGTTATGACGTAATAGGTTATATGACATGACGTTATACCGAATTATGTTATATGAGATGGCGTTATAACGTATTACGTTATATGGGATGACGTTATAATGTATTACGTTATATTGGATGACGTTATAACGTAACACGTTATATGGTATGACGTTATAGGGTAAATAGGTTATATGGTATGACGTTATAACGTATTACGTTATATGGTATTACGTTATAACGTAAATAGGTTATATGGTATGACGTTATACCGTATTACGTTATATGGGATGACGCTATAACGTATTACGTAATATGGCATGACGTTATAACGTATTACGTTATATGGGATGACGCTATAACGTATTGCGTAATATGGCATGACGTTATAACGTATTACGTTATGTGGGACGACGTTATAACGTATTGCGTTATATGGGATGACGTTATAACGTATTACGTTATATGGGATGACGTTATAACGTATTACGTTATATGGGATGACGTTATAACGTATTGCGTTATATGGGATGACGTTATAACGTATTACGTTATATGGGATGACGTTATAACGTAAATAGGTTATATGGTATGACGTTATACCGTATTACGTCATATGGGATGACGTTATAACGTATTAAGTTATACGGGATGACGTTATAACGTAATAGGTTATATGGTATGACGTTATACCGAATTACGATATGTGGTATGACGTTATAACGTATTACGTTATATGGGATGACGTTATAACGTATTTCGTTAAATGGGGTGACGTTATAACGTATTACGTAATATGGGATGACGTTATAACGTATTACGTTATGTGGGATGACGTTATAACGAAATAGGTTATATGGTATGACGTTATAACGTATTACGTTATATGGTATGACGTTATAACGTATTACGTAATATGGGATGACGTTATAACGTATGACGTTATGTGGGACGACGTTATAACGTATTGCGTTATATGGGATGACGTTATAACGTATTGCGTTATATGGGATGACGTTATAACGTATTACGTTATGCGGGATGACGTTATAACGAAATAGGTTATATGGTATGACGTTATAACGTATTACGTTATATGGTATGACGTTATAACGTATTACGTAATATGGGACGACGTTATAACGTATTGCGTTATATGGGATGACGTTATGACGTATTGCGTTATATGGTATGACGTTATAACGTATTACGTTATATGGGGTGACGTTATAACGAAATAGGTTATATGGCATGAAGTTATAACGTATTACGTTATATGGTATGACGTTATAGCGTATTACGTAATATGGGATGACGTTATAACGTATTACGTAATATGGGATGACGTTATAACGTATTACGTTATGTGGGACGACGTTATAACGTATTGCGTTATATGGGATGACGTTATAACGTATTACGTTGTATGGGATGACGTTATAACGTAAATAGGTTATATGGTATGACGTTATACCGTATTACGTCATATGGGATGACGTTATAACGTATTAAGTTATATGGGATGACGTTATAACGTAATAGGTTGTATGGTATGACGTTATAACGTAATAGGTTATATGGTATGACGTTATACCGAATTACGTTATGTGGTATGACGTTATAACGTATTACGTTATATGGGATGACGTTATAACGTATTACGTTATGTGGGACGACGTTATAACGTATTGCGTTATATGGGATGACGTTATAACGTATTACGTTATATGGGATGACGTTATAACGTATTACGTTATATGGGATGACGTTATAACGTAATTGGTTACATGGTATAACGTTATAACGTAATACGTTATATGGTATAACGTTATAACGAAAATAGTTTATATGGTATGACGTTATAACGTATTACGTTATATGGGGTGACGTTATAACGAAATAGGTTATATGGCATGACGTTATAACGTATTACGTTATATGGTATGACGTTATAGCGTATTACGTAATATGGGATGACGTTATAACGTATTACGTAATATGAGATGACGTTGTAACGTATTACGTTATATGGGATGACGTTATAATGTATTACGTTATATGGGATGACGTTATAGCGTAATACGTTATATGGTATGACGTTATAACGTAAATAGGTTATATGGTATGACGTTATACCGTATGACGTCATATGGGATGACGTTATAACGTATTAAGTTATATGGGATGACGTTATAACGTATTACGTTATGTGGGATGACGTTATAACGAAATAGGTTATATGGTATGACGTTATAACGTATTACGTTATATGGTATGACGTTATAACGTATTACGTAATATGGGATGACGTTATAACGTATTACGTTATGTGGGACGACGTAATAACGTATTGCGTTATATGGGATGACGTTATAACGTATTACGTTATATGGGATGACGTTATAACGTATTACGTTAAATGGAATGACGTTATAACGTTATTGGTTATATGGTATAACGTTATAACGTATTACGCTGTATGGTATGACGTTATAACGTAATAGGTTATATGGTATGACGTTATAACGTAATACGTTATATGGTATGACGTTATAATTTAGTACGTTATACGGTATGACGTTATAACGTAATACGTTATATGGTGTGACGTTATAACGTAAATAGTTTATGTGGTATGACGTTATAATTTAATACGTTATACGGTATGACGTTATAACGTAATACGTTATATGGTATGACGTTATAATTTAATACGTTATACGGTATGACGTTATAACGTAATACGTTATATGGTGTGACGTTATAACGTAAATAGTTTATGTGGTATGACGTTATAATTTAATACGTTATACGGTATGACGTTATAACGTATTACGTTAAATGGAATGACGTTATAACGTTATTGGTTATATGGTATAACGTTATAACGTATTACGCTGTATGGTATGACGTTATAACGTAATAGGTTATATGGTATGACGTTATAACGTAATACGTTATATGGTATGACGTTATAATTTAATACGTTATACGGTATGACGTTATAACGTATTACGTTATATGGTATGACGTTATAACGTATTACGTAATATGGGATGACGTTATAACGTATTACGTTATGTGGGACGACGTAATAACGTATTACGTTATATGGGATGACGTTATATCGAAATTGGTTATATGGTATGACGTTATAACGTAATAGGTTATATGACATGACGTTATACCGAATTACGTTATATGAGATGACGTTATAACGTATTACGTTATATGGGATGACGTTATAAGGTATTACGTTGTATGGGATGACCTTATAGCGTAATACGTTATATGGTATGACGTTATAACGTAAATAGGTTATATGGTATGACGTTATAACGTATTACGTTATATGGTATTACGTTATAACGTAAATAGGTTGTATGGTATGACGTTATACCGTATTACGTTATATGGGATGACGCTATAACATATTACGTAATATGGCATGACGTTATAACGTATTACGTTATGTGGGACGACGTTATAACGTATTGCGTTATATGGGATGACGTTATAGCGTATTACGTTATATGGGATGACGTTATAATGTATTACGTTATATGGGATGACGTTATAACGTAATTGGTTATATGGTATGACGTTATAACGTAAATAGGTTATATGGTATGACGTTATACCGTATTACGTTATATGGGATGACGTTATAACGTATTACGTAATATGGGATGACGTTATAACGTATTACGTTATGTGGGACGACGTTATATCGTATTGCGTTATATGGGATGACGTTATAACGTATTACGTAATATGGGATGACGTTATAACGTATTACGTTATATGGGATGACGTTATAATGTATTACGTTATATGGGATGACGTTATACCGTAATACGTTATATGGTATGACGTTATAACGTAAATAGGTTATATGGTATGACGTTATACCGTATGACGTCATATGGGATGACGTTATAACGTATTAAGTTATATGGGATGACGTTATAACGTATTACGTTATGTGGGACGACGTTATAACGTATTGCGTTATATGGGATGACGTTATAACGTATTACGTTATATGGGATGACGTTATAACGTATTACGTTAAATGGGATGACGTTATAACGTAATTGGTTGTATGGTATAACGTTATAACGTATTACGCTGTATGGTATGACGTTATAACGTAATAGGTTATGTGGTATGACGTTAAAACGTAATACGTTATATGGTATGACGTTATAACGTATTACGTAATATGGGATGACGTTATAACGTAATAGGTTATATGGTATGACGTTATACCGAATTACGTTATGTGGCATGACGTTATAACGTATTACGTTATATGGTATGACGTTATAACGTAAATAGGTTATATGGTATGACGTTATAACGTATTACGTTATATGGTATTACGTTATAACGTAAATAGGTTATATGGTATGACGTTATACCGTATTACGTTATATGGGATGACGCTATAACGTATTACGTAATATGGCATGACGTTATAACGTATTACGTTATATGGGATGACGCTACAACGTATTACGTAATATGGCATGACGTTATAACGTATTACGTTATGTGGGACGACGTTATAACGTATTACGTTATATGGGATGACGTTATAACGTATTGCGTTATATGGGATGACGTTAGAACGTATTCCGTTATGTGGGATGACGTTATAACGAAATAGGTCATATGGTATGACGTTATAACGTATTACGTTATATGGTATGACGTTATAACGTATTACGTAATATGGGATGACGTTATAACGTATTACGTTATGTGGGACGACGTTATAACGTATTGCGTTATATGGGATGACGTTATAACGTAAACAGGTTATATGGTATGACGTTATACCGTATTACGTCATATGGGATGACGTTATAACGTATTACGTTATATGGGATGACGTTAGAACGTATTACGTTATATGGGATGACGTTATAACGTATTGCGTTATATGGGATGACGTTATAACGTATTACGTTATATGGGATGACGTTATAACGTATTGCGTTATATGGGATGACGTTATAACGTATTACGTTATATGGGATTACGTTATAACGTAAATAGGTTATATGGTATGACGTTATACCGTATTACGTCATATGGGATGACGTTATAACGTATTAAGTTACATGGGATGACGTTATAACGTAATAGGTTATATGGTATGACGTTATACCGAATTACGTTATGTGGTATGACGTTATAACGTATTACGTTATATGGGATGACGTTATAACGCATTTCGTTAAATGGGATGACGTTATAACGTATTACTTAATATGGGATGACGTTATAACGTATTACGTCATATGGGATGACGTTATAACGTATTAAGTTACATGGGATGACGTTATAACGTAATAGGTTATATGGTATGACGTTATACCGAATTACGTTATGTGGTATGACGTTATAACGTATTACGTTATATGGGATGACGTTATAACGCATTTCGTTAAATGGGATGACGTTATAACGTATTACTTAATATGGGATGACGTTATAACGTATTACGTTATGTGGGATGACGTTATAACGAAATAGGTTATATGGTATGACGTTATAACGTATTAAGTTATATGGGACGACGTTATAACGTATTACGTTATATGGTATGACGTTATAACGTATTACGTTATATGGGATGACGTTATAACGCATTTCGTTAAATGGGATGACGTTATAACGTATTACTTAATATGGGATGACGTTATAACGTATTACGTTATGTGGGATGACGTTATAACGAAATAGGTTATGTGGTATGACGTTATAACGTATTACGTTATATGGGATGACGTTATAACGTATTTCGTTAAATAGGGATGACGTTATAACTTATTACGTAATATGGGATGACGTTATAACGTATTACGTTATGTGGGATGACGTTATAACGTATTGCGTCATATGGGATGACGTTATAACGAAATAGGTTATATGGTACGACGTTATAACGTATTACGTTATATGGTATGACGTTATAACGTATTACGTAATATGGGATGACGTTATAACATATTTCGTTATATGGGATGACGTTATAACGTATTACGTAATATGGGATGACGTTATAACGTACTACGTTATGTGGGATGACGTTATAACGAAATAGGTTATATGGTATGACGTTATAACGTATTACGTTATATGGTATGACGTTATAACGTATTACGTAATATGGGATGACGTTATAACGTATTACGTTATGTGGGACGACGTTATAACGTATTGCGTTATATGGGATGACGTTATAACGTATTGCGTTATATGGTATGACGTTATAACGTATTACGTTATATGGGATGACGTTATAACGAAATAGGTTATATGGTATGACGCTATAACGTATTACGTAATATGGGATGACGTTATAACGGATTACGTTATGTGGGACGACGTTATAACGTATTGCGTTATATGGGATGACGTTATAACGTATTGCGTTATATGGTATGACGTTATAACGTAATAGGTTATATGGTATGACGTTATAACGAAATAGGTTATATGGTATGACGTTATAACGTAATAGGTTATACGGTATCACGTAATACCTCATTACGTTATATGGAATGACGTTATAACGTAGATAGGTTATATGGTATGACGTTATACCGTATTACGTTATATGGGATGACGTTATAACGTATTGCGTTATATGGGATGACGTTATAACGTATTACGTTATGTGGGATGACGTTATAACGAAATAGGTTATATGGTATGACGTTATAACGTAATAGGTTATACGGTATCACGTAATACCTCATTACGTTATATGGAATGACGTTATAACGTAAATAGTTTATGTGGTATGACGTTATAACGTATTACGTTATATGGTATGACGTTATAACGTATTACGTTATATGGGATGACGTTATATCGAAATTGGTTATATGGTATAACGTTATGACGTAATAGGTTATATGACATGACGTTATACCGAATTATGTTATATGAGATGGCGTTATAACGTATTACGTTATATGGGATGACGTTATAATGTATTACGTTATATTGGATGACGTTATAACGTAACACGTTATATGGTATGACGTTATAGGGTAAATAGGTTATATGGTATGACGTTATAACGTATTACGTTATATGGTATTACGTTATAACGTAAATAGGTTATATGGTATGACGTTATACCGTATTACGTTATATGGGATGACGCTATAACGTATTACGTAATATGGCATGACGTTATAACGTATTACGTTATATGGGATGACGCTATAACGTATTGCGTAATATGGCATGACGTTATAACGTATTACGTTATGTGGGACGACGTTATAACGTATTGCGTTATATGGGATGACGTTATAACGTATTACGTTATATGGGATGACGTTATAACGTATTACGTTATATGGGATGACGTTATAACGTATTGCGTTATATGGGATGACGTTATAACGTATTACGTTATATGGGATGACGTTATAACGTAAATAGGTTATATGGTATGACGTTATACCGTATTACGTCATATGGGATGACGTTATAACGTATTAAGTTATACGGGATGACGTTATAACGTAATAGGTTATATGGTATGACGTTATACCGAATTACGATATGTGGTATGACGTTATAACGTATTACGTTATATGGGATGACGTTATAACGTATTTCGTTAAATGGGGTGACGTTATAACGTATTACGTAATATGGGATGACGTTATAACGTATTACGTTATGTGGGATGACGTTATAACGAAATAGGTTATATGGTATGACGTTATAACGTATTACGTTATATGGTATGACGTTATAACGTATTACGTAATATGGGATGACGTTATAACGTATGACGTTATGTGGGACGACGTTATAACGTATTGCGTTATATGGGATGACGTTATAACGTATTGCGTTATATGGGATGACGTTATAACGTATTACGTTATGCGGGATGACGTTATAACGAAATAGGTTATATGGTATGACGTTATAACGTATTACGTTATATGGTATGACGTTATAACGTATTACGTAATATGGGACGACGTTATAACGTATTGCGTTATATGGGATGACGTTATGACGTATTGCGTTATATGGTATGACGTTATAACGTATTACGTTATATGGGGTGACGTTATAACGAAATAGGTTATATGGCATGAAGTTATAACGTATTACGTTATATGGTATGACGTTATAGCGTATTACGTAATATGGGATGACGTTATAACGTATTACGTAATATGGGATGACGTTATAACGTATTACGTTATGTGGGACGACGTTATAACGTATTGCGTTATATGGGATGACGTTATAACGTATTACGTTGTATGGGATGACGTTATAACGTAAATAGGTTATATGGTATGACGTTATACCGTATTACGTCATATGGGATGACGTTATAACGTATTAAGTTATATGGGATGACGTTATAACGTAATAGGTTGTATGGTATGACGTTATAACGTAATAGGTTATATGGTATGACGTTATACCGAATTACGTTATGTGGTATGACGTTATAACGTATTACGTTATATGGGATGACGTTATAACGTATTACGTTATGTGGGACGACGTTATAACGTATTGCGTTATATGGGATGACGTTATAACGTATTACGTTATATGGGATGACGTTATAACGTATTACGTTATATGGGATGACGTTATAACGTAATTGGTTACATGGTATAACGTTATAACGTAATACGTTATATGGTATAACGTTATAACGAAAATAGTTTATATGGTATGACGTTATAACGTATTACGTTATATGGGGTGACGTTATAACGAAATAGGTTATATGGCATGACGTTATAACGTATTACGTTATATGGTATGACGTTATAGCGTATTACGTAATATGGGATGACGTTATAACGTATTACGTAATATGAGATGACGTTGTAACGTATTACGTTATATGGGATGACGTTATAATGTATTACGTTATATGGGATGACGTTATAGCGTAATACGTTATATGGTATGACGTTATAACGTAAATAGGTTATATGGTATGACGTTATACCGTATGACGTCATATGGGATGACGTTATAACGTATTAAGTTATATGGGATGACGTTATAACGTATTACGTTATGTGGGATGACGTTATAACGAAATAGGTTATATGGTATGACGTTATAACGTATTACGTTATATGGTATGACGTTATAACGTATTACGTAATATGGGATGACGTTATAACGTATTACGTTATGTGGGACGACGTAATAACGTATTGCGTTATATGGGATGACGTTATAACGTATTACGTTATATGGGATGACGTTATAACGTATTACGTTAAATGGAATGACGTTATAACGTTATTGGTTATATGGTATAACGTTATAACGTATTACGCTGTATGGTATGACGTTATAACGTAATAGGTTATATGGTATGACGTTATAACGTAATACGTTATATGGTATGACGTTATAATTTAGTACGTTATACGGTATGACGTTATAACGTAATACGTTATATGGTGTGACGTTATAACGTAAATAGTTTATGTGGTATGACGTTATAATTTAATACGTTATACGGTATGACGTTATAACGTAATACGTTATATGGTATGACGTTATAATTTAATACGTTATACGGTATGACGTTATAACGTAATACGTTATATGGTGTGACGTTATAACGTAAATAGTTTATGTGGTATGACGTTATAATTTAATACGTTATACGGTATGACGTTATAACGTATTACGTTAAATGGAATGACGTTATAACGTTATTGGTTATATGGTATAACGTTATAACGTATTACGCTGTATGGTATGACGTTATAACGTAATAGGTTATATGGTATGACGTTATAACGTAATACGTTATATGGTATGACGTTATAATTTAATACGTTATACGGTATGACGTTATAACGTATTACGTTATATGGTATGACGTTATAACGTATTACGTAATATGGGATGACGTTATAACGTATTACGTTATGTGGGACGACGTAATAACGTATTACGTTATATGGGATGACGTTATATCGAAATTGGTTATATGGTATGACGTTATAACGTAATAGGTTATATGACATGACGTTATACCGAATTACGTTATATGAGATGACGTTATAACGTATTACGTTATATGGGATGACGTTATAAGGTAATAGGTTGTATGGTATGACGTTATAACGTAATAGGTGATATGGTATGACGTTATACCGAATTACGTTATGTGGTATGACGTTATAACGTATTACGTTATACGGTATGACGTTATAACGTATTACGTTAAATGGAATGACGTTATAACGTTATTGGTTATATGGTATAACGTTATAACGTATTACGCTGTATGGTATGACGTTATAACGTAATAGGTTATATGGTATGACGTTATAACGTAATACGTTATATGGTATGACGTTATAATTTAATACGTTATACGGTATGACGTTATAACGTATTACGTTATATGGTATGACGTTATAACGTATTACGTAATATGGGATGACGTTATAACGTATTACGTTATATGGGATGACGTTATAACGTAAATAGGTTATATGGTATGACGTTATACCGTATTACGTCATATGGGATGACGTTATAACGTATTAAGTTATATGGGATGACGTTATAACGTAATAGGTTGTATGGTATGACGTTATAACGTAATAGGTGATATGGTATGACGTTATACCGAATTACGTTATGTGGTATGACGTTATAACGTATTACGTTATATGGGATGACGTTATAACGTATTTCGTTAAATGGGATGACGTTATAACGTATTACTTAATATGGGATGACGTTATAACGTATTACGTTATGTGGGATGACGTTATAACGAAATAGGTTATATGGTATGACGTTATAACGTATTAAGTTATATGGGACGACGTTATAACGTATTACGTTATATGGTATGACGTTATAACGTATTACGTTATATGGGATGACGTTATAACGCATTTCGTTAAATGGGATGACGTTATAACGTATTACTTAATATGGGATGACGTTATAACGTATTACGTTATGTGGGATGACGTTATAACGAAATAGGTTATGTGGTATGACGTTATAACGTATTACGTTATATGGGATGACGTTATAACGTATTTCGTTAAATAGGGATGACGTTATAACTTATTACGTAATATGGGATGACGTTATAACGTATTACGTTATGTGGGATGACGTTATAACGTATTGCGTCATATGGGATGACGTTATAACGAAATAGGTTATATGGTACGACGTTATAACGTATTACGTTATATGGTATGACGTTATAACGTATTACGTAATATGGGATGACGTTATAACATATTTCGTTATATGGGATGACGTTATAACGTATTACGTAATATGGGATGACGTTATAACGTACTACGTTATGTGGGATGACGTTATAACGAAATAGGTTATATGGTATGACGTTATAACGTATTACGTTATATGGTATGACGTTATAACGTATTACGTAATATGGGATGACGTTATAACGTATTACGTTATGTGGGACGACGTTATAACGTATTACGTTATATGGGATGACGTTATAACGTATTGCGTTATATGGGATGACGTTAGAACGTATTCCGTTATGTGGGATGACGTTATAACGAAATAGGTCATATGGTATGACGTTATAACGTATTACGTTATATGGTATGACGTTATAACGTATTACGTAATATGGGATGACGTTATAACGTATTACGTTATGTGGGACGACGTTATAACGTATTGCGTTATATGGGATGACGTTATAACGTAAACAGGTTATATGGTATGACGTTATACCGTATTACGTCATATGGGATGACGTTATAACGTATTACGTTATATGGGATGACGTTAGAACGTATTACGTTATATGGGATGACGTTATAACGTATTGCGTTATATGGGATGACGTTATAACGTATTACGTTATATGGGATGACGTTATAACGTATTGCGTTATATGGGATGACGTTATAACGTATTACGTTATATGGGATTACGTTATAACGTAAATAGGTTATATGGTATGACGTTATACCGTATTACGTCATATGGGATGACGTTATAACGTATTAAGTTACATGGGATGACGTTATAACGTAATAGGTTATATGGTATGACGTTATACCGAATTACGTTATGTGGTATGACGTTATAACGTATTACGTTATATGGGATGACGTTATAACGCATTTCGTTAAATGGGATGACGTTATAACGTATTACTTAATATGGGATGACGTTATAACGTATTACGTCATATGGGATGACGTTATAACGTATTAAGTTACATGGGATGACGTTATAACGTAATAGGTTATATGGTATGACGTTATACCGAATTACGTTATGTGGTATGACGTTATAACGTATTACGTTATATGGGATGACGTTATAACGCATTTCGTTAAATGGGATGACGTTATAACGTATTACTTAATATGGGATGACGTTATAACGTATTACGTTATGTGGGATGACGTTATAACGAAATAGGTTATATGGTATGACGTTATAACGTATTAAGTTATATGGGACGACGTTATAACGTATTACGTTATATGGTATGACGTTATAACGTATTACGTTATATGGGATGACGTTATAACGCATTTCGTTAAATGGGATGACGTTATAACGTATTACTTAATATGGGATGACGTTATAACGTATTACGTTATGTGGGATGACGTTATAACGAAATAGGTTATGTGGTATGACGTTATAACGTATTACGTTATATGGGATGACGTTATAACGTATTTCGTTAAATAGGGATGACGTTATAACTTATTACGTAATATGGGATGACGTTATAACGTATTACGTTATGTGGGATGACGTTATAACGTATTGCGTCATATGGGATGACGTTATAACGAAATAGGTTATATGGTACGACGTTATAACGTATTACGTTATATGGTATGACGTTATAACGTATTACGTAATATGGGATGACGTTATAACATATTTCGTTATATGGGATGACGTTATAACGTATTACGTAATATGGGATGACGTTATAACGTACTACGTTATGTGGGATGACGTTATAACGAAATAGGTTATATGGTATGACGTTATAACGTATTACGTTATATGGTATGACGTTATAACGTATTACGTAATATGGGATGACGTTATAACGTATTACGTTATGTGGGACGACGTTATAACGTATTGCGTTATATGGGATGACGTTATAACGTATTGCGTTATATGGTATGACGTTATAACGTATTACGTTATATGGGATGACGTTATAACGAAATAGGTTATATGGTATGACGCTATAACGTATTACGTAATATGGGATGACGTTATAACGGATTACGTTATGTGGGACGACGTTATAACGTATTGCGTTATATGGGATGACGTTATAACGTATTGCGTTATATGGTATGACGTTATAACGTAATAGGTTATATGGTATGACGTTATAACGAAATAGGTTATATGGTATGACGTTATAACGTAATAGGTTATACGGTATCACGTAATACCTCATTACGTTATATGGAATGACGTTATAACGTAGATAGGTTATATGGTATGACGTTATACCGTATTACGTTATATGGGATGACGTTATAACGTATTGCGTTATATGGGATGACGTTATAACGTATTACGTTATGTGGGATGACGTTATAACGAAATAGGTTATATGGTATGACGTTATAACGTAATAGGTTATACGGTATCACGTAATACCTCATTACGTTATATGGAATGACGTTATAACGTAAATAGTTTATGTGGTATGACGTTATAACGTATTACGTTATATGGTATGACGTTATAACGTATTACGTTATATGGGATGACGTTATATCGAAATTGGTTATATGGTATAACGTTATGACGTAATAGGTTATATGACATGACGTTATACCGAATTATGTTATATGAGATGGCGTTATAACGTATTACGTTATATGGGATGACGTTATAATGTATTACGTTATATTGGATGACGTTATAACGTAACACGTTATATGGTATGACGTTATAGGGTAAATAGGTTATATGGTATGACGTTATAACGTATTACGTTATATGGTATTACGTTATAACGTAAATAGGTTATATGGTATGACGTTATACCGTATTACGTTATATGGGATGACGCTATAACGTATTACGTAATATGGCATGACGTTATAACGTATTACGTTATATGGGATGACGCTATAACGTATTGCGTAATATGGCATGACGTTATAACGTATTACGTTATGTGGGACGACGTTATAACGTATTGCGTTATATGGGATGACGTTATAACGTATTACGTTATATGGGATGACGTTATAACGTATTACGTTATATGGGATGACGTTATAACGTATTGCGTTATATGGGATGACGTTATAACGTATTACGTTATATGGGATGACGTTATAACGTAAATAGGTTATATGGTATGACGTTATACCGTATTACGTCATATGGGATGACGTTATAACGTATTAAGTTATACGGGATGACGTTATAACGTAATAGGTTATATGGTATGACGTTATACCGAATTACGATATGTGGTATGACGTTATAACGTATTACGTTATATGGGATGACGTTATAACGTATTTCGTTAAATGGGGTGACGTTATAACGTATTACGTAATATGGGATGACGTTATAACGTATTACGTTATGTGGGATGACGTTATAACGAAATAGGTTATATGGTATGACGTTATAACGTATTACGTTATATGGTATGACGTTATAACGTATTACGTAATATGGGATGACGTTATAACGTATGACGTTATGTGGGACGACGTTATAACGTATTGCGTTATATGGGATGACGTTATAACGTATTGCGTTATATGGGATGACGTTATAACGTATTACGTTATGCGGGATGACGTTATAACGAAATAGGTTATATGGTATGACGTTATAACGTATTACGTTATATGGTATGACGTTATAACGTATTACGTAATATGGGACGACGTTATAACGTATTGCGTTATATGGGATGACGTTATGACGTATTGCGTTATATGGTATGACGTTATAACGTATTACGTTATATGGGGTGACGTTATAACGAAATAGGTTATATGGCATGAAGTTATAACGTATTACGTTATATGGTATGACGTTATAGCGTATTACGTAATATGGGATGACGTTATAACGTATTACGTAATATGGGATGACGTTATAACGTATTACGTTATGTGGGACGACGTTATAACGTATTGCGTTATATGGGATGACGTTATAACGTATTACGTTGTATGGGATGACGTTATAACGTAAATAGGTTATATGGTATGACGTTATACCGTATTACGTCATATGGGATGACGTTATAACGTATTAAGTTATATGGGATGACGTTATAACGTAATAGGTTGTATGGTATGACGTTATAACGTAATAGGTTATATGGTATGACGTTATACCGAATTACGTTATGTGGTATGACGTTATAACGTATTACGTTATATGGGATGACGTTATAACGTATTACGTTATGTGGGACGACGTTATAACGTATTGCGTTATATGGGATGACGTTATAACGTATTACGTTATATGGGATGACGTTATAACGTATTACGTTATATGGGATGACGTTATAACGTAATTGGTTACATGGTATAACGTTATAACGTAATACGTTATATGGTATAACGTTATAACGAAAATAGTTTATATGGTATGACGTTATAACGTATTACGTTATATGGGGTGACGTTATAACGAAATAGGTTATATGGCATGACGTTATAACGTATTACGTTATATGGTATGACGTTATAGCGTATTACGTAATATGGGATGACGTTATAACGTATTACGTAATATGAGATGACGTTGTAACGTATTACGTTATATGGGATGACGTTATAATGTATTACGTTATATGGGATGACGTTATAGCGTAATACGTTATATGGTATGACGTTATAACGTAAATAGGTTATATGGTATGACGTTATACCGTATGACGTCATATGGGATGACGTTATAACGTATTAAGTTATATGGGATGACGTTATAACGTATTACGTTATGTGGGATGACGTTATAACGAAATAGGTTATATGGTATGACGTTATAACGTATTACGTTATATGGTATGACGTTATAACGTATTACGTAATATGGGATGACGTTATAACGTATTACGTTATGTGGGACGACGTAATAACGTATTGCGTTATATGGGATGACGTTATAACGTATTACGTTATATGGGATGACGTTATAACGTATTACGTTAAATGGAATGACGTTATAACGTTATTGGTTATATGGTATAACGTTATAACGTATTACGCTGTATGGTATGACGTTATAACGTAATAGGTTATATGGTATGACGTTATAACGTAATACGTTATATGGTATGACGTTATAATTTAGTACGTTATACGGTATGACGTTATAACGTAATACGTTATATGGTGTGACGTTATAACGTAAATAGTTTATGTGGTATGACGTTATAATTTAATACGTTATACGGTATGACGTTATAACGTAATACGTTATATGGTATGACGTTATAATTTAATACGTTATACGGTATGACGTTATAACGTAATACGTTATATGGTGTGACGTTATAACGTAAATAGTTTATGTGGTATGACGTTATAATTTAATACGTTATACGGTATGACGTTATAACGTATTACGTTAAATGGAATGACGTTATAACGTTATTGGTTATATGGTATAACGTTATAACGTATTACGCTGTATGGTATGACGTTATAACGTAATAGGTTATATGGTATGACGTTATAACGTAATACGTTATATGGTATGACGTTATAATTTAATACGTTATACGGTATGACGTTATAACGTATTACGTTATATGGTATGACGTTATAACGTATTACGTAATATGGGATGACGTTATAACGTATTACGTTATGTGGGACGACGTAATAACGTATTACGTTATATGGGATGACGTTATATCGAAATTGGTTATATGGTATGACGTTATAACGTAATAGGTTATATGACATGACGTTATACCGAATTACGTTATATGAGATGACGTTATAACGTATTACGTTATATGGGATGACGTTATAAGGTAATAGGTTGTATGGTATGACGTTATAACGTAATAGGTGATATGGTATGACGTTATACCGAATTACGTTATGTGGTATGACGTTATAACGTATTACGTTATACGGTATGACGTTATAACGTATTACGTTAAATGGAATGACGTTATAACGTTATTGGTTATATGGTATAACGTTATAACGTATTACGCTGTATGGTATGACGTTATAACGTAATAGGTTATATGGTATGACGTTATAACGTAATACGTTATATGGTATGACGTTATAATTTAATACGTTATACGGTATGACGTTATAACGTATTACGTTATATGGTATGACGTTATAACGTATTACGTAATATGGGATGACGTTATAACGTATTACGTTATATGGGATGACGTTATAACGTAAATAGGTTATATGGTATGACGTTATACCGTATTACGTCATATGGGATGACGTTATAACGTATTAAGTTATATGGGATGACGTTATAACGTAATAGGTTGTATGGTATGACGTTATAACGTAATAGGTGATATGGTATGACGTTATACCGAATTACGTTATGTGGTATGACGTTATAACGTATTACGTTATATGGGATGACGTTATAACGTATTTCGTTAAATGGGATGACGTTATAACGTATTACTTAATATGGGATGACGTTATAACGTATTACGTTATGTGGGATGACGTTATAACGAAATAGGTTATATGGTATGACGTTATAACGTATTAAGTTATATGGGACGACGTTATAACGTATTACGTTATATGGTATGACGTTATAACGTATTACGTTATATGGGATGACGTTATAACGCATTTCGTTAAATGGGATGACGTTATAACGTATTACTTAATATGGGATGACGTTATAACGTATTACGTTATGTGGGATGACGTTATAACGAAATAGGTTATGTGGTATGACGTTATAACGTATTACGTTATATGGGATGACGTTATAACGTATTTCGTTAAATAGGGATGACGTTATAACTTATTACGTAATATGGGATGACGTTATAACGTATTACGTTATGTGGGATGACGTTATAACGTATTGCGTCATATGGGATGACGTTATAACGAAATAGGTTATATGGTACGACGTTATAACGTATTACGTTATATGGTATGACGTTATAACGTATTACGTAATATGGGATGACGTTATAACATATTTCGTTATATGGGATGACGTTATAACGTATTACGTAATATGGGATGACGTTATAACGTACTACGTTATGTGGGATGACGTTATAACGAAATAGGTTATATGGTATGACGTTATAACGTATTACGTTATATGGTATGACGTTATAACGTATTACGTAATATGGGATGACGTTATAACGTATTACGTTATGTGGGACGACGTTATAACGTATTGCGTTATATGGGATGACGTTATAACGTATTGCGTTATATGGTATGACGTTATAACGTATTACGTTATATGGGATGACGTTATAACGAAATAGGTTATATGGTATGACGCTATAACGTATTACGTAATATGGGATGACGTTATAACGGATTACGTTATGTGGGACGACGTTATAACGTATTGCGTTATATGGGATGACGTTATAACGTATTGCGTTATATGGTATGACGTTATAACGTAATAGGTTATATGGTATGACGTTATAACGAAATAGGTTATATGGTATGACGTTATAACGTAATAGGTTATACGGTATCACGTAATACCTCATTACGTTATATGGAATGACGTTATAACGTAGATAGGTTATATGGTATGACGTTATACCGTATTACGTTATATGGGATGACGTTATAACGTATTGCGTTATATGGGATGACGTTATAACGTATTACGTTATGTGGGATGACGTTATAACGAAATAGGTTATATGGTATGACGTTATAACGTAATAGGTTATACGGTATCACGTAATACCTCATTACGTTATATGGAATGACGTTATAACGTAAATAGTTTATGTGGTATGACGTTATAACGTATTACGTTATATGGTATGACGTTATAACGTATTACGTTATATGGGATGACGTTATATCGAAATTGGTTATATGGTATAACGTTATGACGTAATAGGTTATATGACATGACGTTATACCGAATTATGTTATATGAGATGGCGTTATAACGTATTACGTTATATGGGATGACGTTATAATGTATTACGTTATATTGGATGACGTTATAACGTAACACGTTATATGGTATGACGTTATAGGGTAAATAGGTTATATGGTATGACGTTATAACGTATTACGTTATATGGTATTACGTTATAACGTAAATAGGTTATATGGTATGACGTTATACCGTATTACGTTATATGGGATGACGCTATAACGTATTACGTAATATGGCATGACGTTATAACGTATTACGTTATATGGGATGACGCTATAACGTATTGCGTAATATGGCATGACGTTATAACGTATTACGTTATGTGGGACGACGTTATAACGTATTGCGTTATATGGGATGACGTTATAACGTATTACGTTATATGGGATGACGTTATAACGTATTACGTTATATGGGATGACGTTATAACGTATTGCGTTATATGGGATGACGTTATAACGTATTACGTTATATGGGATGACGTTATAACGTAAATAGGTTATATGGTATGACGTTATACCGTATTACGTCATATGGGATGACGTTATAACGTATTAAGTTATACGGGATGACGTTATAACGTAATAGGTTATATGGTATGACGTTATACCGAATTACGATATGTGGTATGACGTTATAACGTATTACGTTATATGGGATGACGTTATAACGTATTTCGTTAAATGGGGTGACGTTATAACGTATTACGTAATATGGGATGACGTTATAACGTATTACGTTATGTGGGATGACGTTATAACGAAATAGGTTATATGGTATGACGTTATAACGTATTACGTTATATGGTATGACGTTATAACGTATTACGTAATATGGGATGACGTTATAACGTATGACGTTATGTGGGACGACGTTATAACGTATTGCGTTATATGGGATGACGTTATAACGTATTGCGTTATATGGGATGACGTTATAACGTATTACGTTATGCGGGATGACGTTATAACGAAATAGGTTATATGGTATGACGTTATAACGTATTACGTTATATGGTATGACGTTATAACGTATTACGTAATATGGGACGACGTTATAACGTATTGCGTTATATGGGATGACGTTATGACGTATTGCGTTATATGGTATGACGTTATAACGTATTACGTTATATGGGGTGACGTTATAACGAAATAGGTTATATGGCATGAAGTTATAACGTATTACGTTATATGGTATGACGTTATAGCGTATTACGTAATATGGGATGACGTTATAACGTATTACGTAATATGGGATGACGTTATAACGTATTACGTTATGTGGGACGACGTTATAACGTATTGCGTTATATGGGATGACGTTATAACGTATTACGTTGTATGGGATGACGTTATAACGTAAATAGGTTATATGGTATGACGTTATACCGTATTACGTCATATGGGATGACGTTATAACGTATTAAGTTATATGGGATGACGTTATAACGTAATAGGTTGTATGGTATGACGTTATAACGTAATAGGTTATATGGTATGACGTTATACCGAATTACGTTATGTGGTATGACGTTATAACGTATTACGTTATATGGGATGACGTTATAACGTATTACGTTATGTGGGACGACGTTATAACGTATTGCGTTATATGGGATGACGTTATAACGTATTACGTTATATGGGATGACGTTATAACGTATTACGTTATATGGGATGACGTTATAACGTAATTGGTTACATGGTATAACGTTATAACGTAATACGTTATATGGTATAACGTTATAACGAAAATAGTTTATATGGTATGACGTTATAACGTATTACGTTATATGGGGTGACGTTATAACGAAATAGGTTATATGGCATGACGTTATAACGTATTACGTTATATGGTATGACGTTATAGCGTATTACGTAATATGGGATGACGTTATAACGTATTACGTAATATGAGATGACGTTGTAACGTATTACGTTATATGGGATGACGTTATAATGTATTACGTTATATGGGATGACGTTATAGCGTAATACGTTATATGGTATGACGTTATAACGTAAATAGGTTATATGGTATGACGTTATACCGTATGACGTCATATGGGATGACGTTATAACGTATTAAGTTATATGGGATGACGTTATAACGTATTACGTTATGTGGGATGACGTTATAACGAAATAGGTTATATGGTATGACGTTATAACGTATTACGTTATATGGTATGACGTTATAACGTATTACGTAATATGGGATGACGTTATAACGTATTACGTTATGTGGGACGACGTAATAACGTATTGCGTTATATGGGATGACGTTATAACGTATTACGTTATATGGGATGACGTTATAACGTATTACGTTAAATGGAATGACGTTATAACGTTATTGGTTATATGGTATAACGTTATAACGTATTACGCTGTATGGTATGACGTTATAACGTAATAGGTTATATGGTATGACGTTATAACGTAATACGTTATATGGTATGACGTTATAATTTAGTACGTTATACGGTATGACGTTATAACGTAATACGTTATATGGTGTGACGTTATAACGTAAATAGTTTATGTGGTATGACGTTATAATTTAATACGTTATACGGTATGACGTTATAACGTAATACGTTATATGGTATGACGTTATAATTTAATACGTTATACGGTATGACGTTATAACGTAATACGTTATATGGTGTGACGTTATAACGTAAATAGTTTATGTGGTATGACGTTATAATTTAATACGTTATACGGTATGACGTTATAACGTATTACGTTAAATGGAATGACGTTATAACGTTATTGGTTATATGGTATAACGTTATAACGTATTACGCTGTATGGTATGACGTTATAACGTAATAGGTTATATGGTATGACGTTATAACGTAATACGTTATATGGTATGACGTTATAATTTAATACGTTATACGGTATGACGTTATAACGTATTACGTTATATGGTATGACGTTATAACGTATTACGTAATATGGGATGACGTTATAACGTATTACGTTATGTGGGACGACGTAATAACGTATTACGTTATATGGGATGACGTTATATCGAAATTGGTTATATGGTATGACGTTATAACGTAATAGGTTATATGACATGACGTTATACCGAATTACGTTATATGAGATGACGTTATAACGTATTACGTTATATGGGATGACGTTATAAGGTATTACGTTGTATGGGATGACCTTATAGCGTAATACGTTATATGGTATGACGTTATAACGTAAATAGGTTATATGGTATGACGTTATAACGTATTACGTTATATGGTATTACGTTATAACGTAAATAGGTTGTATGGTATGACGTTATACCGTATTACGTTATATGGGATGACGCTATAACATATTACGTAATATGGCATGACGTTATAACGTATTACGTTATGTGGGACGACGTTATAACGTATTGCGTTATATGGGATGACGTTATAGCGTATTACGTTATATGGGATGACGTTATAATGTATTACGTTATATGGGATGACGTTATAACGTAATTGGTTATATGGTATGACGTTATAACGTAAATAGGTTATATGGTATGACGTTATACCGTATTACGTTATATGGGATGACGTTATAACGTATTACGTAATATGGGATGACGTTATAACGTATTACGTTATGTGGGACGACGTTATATCGTATTGCGTTATATGGGATGACGTTATAACGTATTACGTAATATGGGATGACGTTATAACGTATTACGTTATATGGGATGACGTTATAATGTATTACGTTATATGGGATGACGTTATACCGTAATACGTTATATGGTATGACGTTATAACGTAAATAGGTTATATGGTATGACGTTATACCGTATGACGTCATATGGGATGACGTTATAACGTATTAAGTTATATGGGATGACGTTATAACGTATTACGTTATGTGGGACGACGTTATAACGTATTGCGTTATATGGGATGACGTTATAACGTATTACGTTATATGGGATGACGTTATAACGTATTACGTTAAATGGGATGACGTTATAACGTAATTGGTTGTATGGTATAACGTTATAACGTATTACGCTGTATGGTATGACGTTATAACGTAATAGGTTATGTGGTATGACGTTAAAACGTAATACGTTATATGGTATGACGTTATAACGTATTACGTAATATGGGATGACGTTATAACGTAATAGGTTATATGGTATGACGTTATACCGAATTACGTTATGTGGCATGACGTTATAACGTATTACGTTATATGGTATGACGTTATAACGTAAATAGGTTATATGGTATGACGTTATAACGTATTACGTTATATGGTATTACGTTATAACGTAAATAGGTTATATGGTATGACGTTATACCGTATTACGTTATATGGGATGACGCTATAACGTATTACGTAATATGGCATGACGTTATAACGTATTACGTTATATGGGATGACGCTACAACGTATTACGTAATATGGCATGACGTTATAACGTATTACGTTATGTGGGACGACGTTATAACGTATTACGTTATATGGGATGACGTTATAACGTATTACGTTATATGGGATGACGTTAGAACGTATTACGTTATATGGGATGACGTTATAACGTATTGCGTTATATGGGATGACGTTATAACGTATTACGTTATATGGGATGACGTTATAACGTATTGCGTTATATGGGATGACGTTATAACGTATTACGTTATATGGGATTACGTTATAACGTAAATAGGTTATATGGTATGACGTTATACCGTATTACGTCATATGGGATGACGTTATAACGTATTAAGTTACATGGGATGACGTTATAACGTAATAGGTTATATGGTATGACGTTATACCGAATTACGTTATGTGGTATGACGTTATAACGTATTACGTTATATGGGATGACGTTATAACGCATTTCGTTAAATGGGATGACGTTATAACGTATTACTTAATATGGGATGACGTTATAACGTATTACGTTATGTGGGATGACGTTATAACGAAATAGGTTATATGGTATGACGTTATAACGTATTACGTTATATGGTATGACGTTATAACGTATTACGTAATATGGGATGACGTTATAACGTATGACTTTATGTGGGACGACGTTATAACGTATTGCGTTATATGGGATGACGTTATAACGTATTGCGTTATATGGGATGACGTTATAACGTATTCCGTTATGTGGGATGACGTTATAACGAAATAGGTCATATGGTATGACGTTATAACGTATTACGTTATATGGTATGACGTTATAACGTATTACGTAATATGGGATGACGTTATAACGTATTACGTTATGTGGGACGACGTTATAACGTATTGCGTTATATGGGATGACGTTATAACGTAAACAGGTTATATGGTATGACGTTATACCGTATTACGTCATATGGGATGACGTTATAACGTATTAAGTTATATGGGATGACGTTATAACGTAATAGGTTGTATGGTATGACGTTATAACGTAATAGGTGATATGGTATGACGTTATACCAAATTACGTTATGTGGTATGACGTTATAACGTATTACGTTATATGGGATGACGTTATAACGTATTTCGTTAAATAGGGATGACGTTATAACTTATTACGTAATATGGGATGACGTTATAACGTATTACGTTATGTGGGATGACGTTATAACGTATTGCGTCATATGGGATGACGTTATAACGAAATAGGTTATATGGTACGACGTTATAACGTATTACGTTATATGGTATGACGTTATAACGTATTACGTAATATGGGATGACGTTATAACATATTTCGTTATATGGGATGACGTTATAACGTATTACGTAATATGGGATGACGTTATAACGTACTACGTTATGTGGGATGACGTTATAAAGAAATAGGTTATATGGTATGACGTTATAACGTATTACGTTATATGGTATGACGTTATAACGTATTACGTAATATGGGATGACGTTATAACGTATTACGTTATGTGGGACGACGTTATAACGTATTGCGTTATATGGGATGACGTTATAACGTATTGCGTTATATGGTATGACGTTATAACGTATTACGTTATATGGGATGACGTTATAACGAAATAGGTTATATGGTATGACGCTATAACGTATTACGTAATATGGGATGACGTTATAACGGATTACGTTATGTGGGACGACGTTATAACGTATTGCGTTATATGGGATGACGTTATAACGTATTGCGTTATATGGTATGACGTTATAACGTAATAGGTTATATGGTATGACGTTATAACGAAATAGGTTATATGGTATGACGTTATAACGTAATAGGTTATACGGTATCACGTAATACCTCATTACGTTATATGGAATGACGTTATAACGTAGATAGGTTATATGGTATGACGTTATACCGTATTACGTTATATGGGATGACGTTATAACGTATTGCGTTATATGGGATGACGTTATAACGTATTACGTTATGTGGGATGACGTTATAACGAAATAGGTTATATGGTATGACGTTATAACGTAATAGGTTATACGGTATCACGTAATACCTCATTACGTTATATGGAATGACGTTATAACGTAGATAGGTTATATGGTATGACGTTATACCGTATTACGTTATATGGGATGACGTTATAACGTATTGCGTTATATGGGATGACGTTATAACGTATTACGTTATGTGGGATGACGTTATAACGAAATAGGTTATATGGTATGACGTTATAACGTATTACGTTATATGGTATGACCTTATAACGTATTACGTAATATGGGATGACGTTATAACGTATGACGTTATGTGGGACGACGTTATAACGTATTGCGTTATATGGGATGACGTTATAACGTATTGCGTTATATGGGATGACGTTATAACGTATTACGTTATGCGGGATGACGTTATAACGAAATAGGTTATATGGTATGACGTTATAACGTATTACGTTATATGGTATGACGTTATAACGTATTACGTAATATGGGACGACGTTATAACGTATTGCGTTATATGGGATGACGTTATGACGTATTGCGTTATATGGTATGACGTTATAACGTATTACGTTATATGGGGTGACGTTATAACGAAATAGGTTATATGGCATGAAGTTATAACGTATTACGTTATATGGTATGACGTTATAGCGTATTACGTAATATGGGATGACGTTATAACGTATTACGTAATATGGGATGACGTTATAACGTATTACGTTATGTGGGACGACGTTATAACGTATTGCGTTATATGGGATGACGTTATAACGTATTACGTTGTATGGGATGACGTTATAACGTAAATAGGTTATATGGTATGACGTTATACCGTATTACGTCATATGGGATGACGTTATAACGTATTAAGTTATATGGGATGACGTTATAACGTAATAGGTTGTATGGTATGACGTTATAACGTAATAGGTTATATGGTATGACGTTATACCGAATTACGTTATGTGGTATGACGTTATAACGTATTACGTTATATGGGATGACGTTATAACGTATTACGTTATGTGGGACGACGTTATAACGTATTGCGTTATATGGGATGACGTTATAACGTATTACGTTATATGGGATGACGTTATAACGTATTACGTTATATGGGATGACGTTATAACGTAATTGGTTACATGGTATAACGTTATAACGTAATACGTTATATGGTATAACGTTATAACGAAAATAGTTTATATGGTATGACGTTATAACGTATTACGTTATATGGGGTGACGTTATAACGAAATAGGTTATATGGCATGACGTTATAACGTATTACGTTATATGGTATGACGTTATAGCGTATTACGTAATATGGGATGACGTTATAACGTATTACGTAATATGAGATGACGTTGTAACGTATTACGTTATATGGGATGACGTTATAATGTATTACGTTATATGGGATGACGTTATAGCGTAATACGTTATATGGTATGACGTTATAACGTAAATAGGTTATATGGTATGACGTTATACCGTATGACGTCATATGGGATGACGTTATAACGTATTAAGTTATATGGGATGACGTTATAACGTATTACGTTATGTGGGATGACGTTATAACGAAATAGGTTATATGGTATGACGTTATAACGTATTACGTTATATGGTATGACGTTATAACGTATTACGTAATATGGGATGACGTTATAACGTATTACGTTATGTGGGACGACGTAATAACGTATTGCGTTATATGGGATGACGTTATAACGTATTACGTTATATGGGATGACGTTATAACGTATTACGTTAAATGGAATGACGTTATAACGTTATTGGTTATATGGTATAACGTTATAACGTATTACGCTGTATGGTATGACGTTATAACGTAATAGGTTATATGGTATGACGTTATAACGTAATACGTTATATGGTATGACGTTATAATTTAGTACGTTATACGGTATGACGTTATAACGTAATACGTTATATGGTGTGACGTTATAACGTAAATAGTTTATGTGGTATGACGTTATAATTTAATACGTTATACGGTATGACGTTATAACGTAATACGTTATATGGTATGACGTTATAATTTAATACGTTATACGGTATGACGTTATAACGTAATACGTTATATGGTGTGACGTTATAACGTAAATAGTTTATGTGGTATGACGTTATAATTTAATACGTTATACGGTATGACGTTATAACGTATTACGTTAAATGGAATGACGTTATAACGTTATTGGTTATATGGTATAACGTTATAACGTATTACGCTGTATGGTATGACGTTATAACGTAATAGGTTATATGGTATGACGTTATAACGTAATACGTTATATGGTATGACGTTATAATTTAATACGTTATACGGTATGACGTTATAACGTATTACGTTATATGGTATGACGTTATAACGTATTACGTAATATGGGATGACGTTATAACGTATTACGTTATGTGGGACGACGTAATAACGTATTACCTTATATGGGATGACGTTATATCGAAATTGGTTATATGGTATGACGTTATAACGTAATAGGTTATATGACATGACGTTATACCGAATTACGTTATATGAGATGACGTTATAACGTATTACGTTATATGGGATGACGTTATAAGGTATTACGTTGTATGGGATGACCTTATAGCGTAATACGTTATATGGTATGACGTTATAACGTAAATAGGTTATATGGTATGACGTTATAACGTATTACGTTATATGGTATTACGTTATAACGTAAATAGGTTGTATGGTATGACGTTATACCGTATTACGTTATATGGGATGACGCTATAACATATTACGTAATATGGCATGACGTTATAACGTATTACGTTATGTGGGACGACGTTATAACGTATTGCGTTATATGGGATGACGTTATAGCGTATTACGTTATATGGGATGACGTTATAATGTATTACGTTATATGGGATGACGTTATAACGTAATTGGTTATATGGTATGACGTTATAACGTAAATAGGTTATATGGTATGACGTTATACCGTATTACGTTATATGGGATGACGTTATAACGTATTACGTAATATGGGATGACGTTATAACGTATTACGTTATGTGGGACGACGTTATATCGTATTGCGTTATATGGGATGACGTTATAACGTATTACGTAATATGGGATGACGTTATAACGTATTACGTTATATGGGATGACGTTATAATGTATTACGTTATATGGGATGACGTTATACCGTAATACGTTATATGGTATGACGTTATAACGTAAATAGGTTATATGGTATGACGTTATACCGTATGACGTCATATGGGATGACGTTATAACGTATTAAGTTATATGGGATGACGTTATAACGTATTACGTTATGTGGGACGACGTTATAACGTATTGCGTTATATGGGATGACGTTATAACGTATTACGTTATATGGGATGACGTTATAACGTATTACGTTAAATGGGATGACGTTATAACGTAATTGGTTGTATGGTATAACGTTATAACGTATTACGCTGTATGGTATGACGTTATAACGTAATAGGTTATGTGGTATGACGTTAAAACGTAATACGTTATATGGTATGACGTTATAACGTATTACGTAATATGGGATGACGTTATAACGTAATAGGTTATATGGTATGACGTTATACCGAATTACGTTATGTGGCATGACGTTATAACGTATTACGTTATATGGTATGACGTTATAACGTAAATAGGTTATATGGTATGACGTTATAACGTATTACGTTATATGGTATTACGTTATAACGTAAATAGGTTATATGGTATGACGTTATACCGTATTACGTTATATGGGATGACGCTATAACGTATTACGTAATATGGCATGACGTTATAACGTATTACGTTATATGGGATGACGCTACAACGTATTACGTAATATGGCATGACGTTATAACGTATTACGTTATGTGGGACGACGTTATAACGTATTACGTTATATGGGATGACGTTATAACGTATTACGTTATATGGGATGACGTTAGAACGTATTACGTTATATGGGATGACGTTATAACGTATTGCGTTATATGGGATGACGTTATAACGTATTACGTTATATGGGATGACGTTATAACGTATTGCGTTATATGGGATGACGTTATAACGTATTACGTTATATGGGATTACGTTATAACGTAAATAGGTTATATGGTATGACGTTATACCGTATTACGTCATATGGGATGACGTTATAACGTATTAAGTTACATGGGATGACGTTATAACGTAATAGGTTATATGGTATGACGTTATACCGAATTACGTTATGTGGTATGACGTTATAACGTATTACGTTATATGGGATGACGTTATAACGCATTTCGTTAAATGGGATGACGTTATAACGTATTACTTAATATGGGATGACGTTATAACGTATTACGTTATGTGGGATGACGTTATAACGAAATAGGTTATATGGTATGACGTTATAACGTATTACGTTATATGGTATGACGTTATAACGTATTACGTAATATGGGATGACGTTATAACGTATGACGTTATGTGGGACGACGTTATAACGTATTGCGTTATATGGGATGACGTTATAACGTATTGCGTTATATGGGATGACGTTATAACGTATTCCGTTATGTGGGATGACGTTATAACGAAATAGGTCATATGGTATGACGTTATAACGTATTACGTTATATGGTATGACGTTATAACGTATTACGTAATATGGGATGACGTTATAACGTATTACGTTATGTGGGACGACGTTATAACGTATTGCGTTATATGGGATGACGTTATAACGTAAACAGGTTATATGGTATGACGTTATACCGTATTACGTCATATGGGATGACGTTATAACGTATTAAGTTATATGGGATGACGTTATAACGTAATAGGTTGTATGGTATGACGTTATAACGTAATAGGTGATATGGTATGACGTTATACCAAATTACGTTATGTGGTATGACGTTATAACGTATTACGTTATATGGGATGACGTTATAACGTATTTCGTTAAATAGGGATGACGTTATAACTTATTACGTAATATGGGATGACGTTATAACGTATTACGTTATGTGGGATGACGTTATAACGTATTGCGTCATATGGGATGACGTTATAACGAAATAGGTTATATGGTACGACGTTATAACGTATTACGTTATATGGTATGACGTTATAACGTATTACGTAATATGGGATGACGTTATAACATATTTCGTTATATGGGATGACGTTATAACGTATTACGTAATATGGGATGACGTTATAACGTACTACGTTATGTGGGATGACGTTATAAAGAAATAGGTTATATGGTATGACGTTATAACGTATTACGTTATATGGTATGACGTTATAACGTATTACGTAATATGGGATGACGTTATAACGTATTACGTTATGTGGGACGACGTTATAACGTATTGCGTTATATGGGATGACGTTATAACGTATTGCGTTATATGGTATGACGTTATAACGTATTACGTTATATGGGATGACGTTATAACGAAATAGGTTATATGGTATGACGCTATAACGTATTACGTAATATGGGATGACGTTATAACGGATTACGTTATGTGGGACGACGTTATAACGTATTGCGTTATATGGGATGACGTTATAACGTATTGCGTTATATGGTATGACGTTATAACGTAATAGGTTATATGGTATGACGTTATAACGAAATAGGTTATATGGTATGACGTTATAACGTAATAGGTTATACGGTATCACGTAATACCTCATTACGTTATATGGAATGACGTTATAACGTAGATAGGTTATATGGTATGACGTTATACCGTATTACGTTATATGGGATGACGTTATAACGTATTGCGTTATATGGGATGACGTTATAACGTATTACGTTATGTGGGATGACGTTATAACGAAATAGGTTATATGGTATGACGTTATAACGTAATAGGTTATACGGTATCACGTAATACCTCATTACGTTATATGGAATGACGTTATAACGTAGATAGGTTATATGGTATGACGTTATACCGTATTACGTTATATGGGATGACGTTATAACGTATTGCGTTATATGGGATGACGTTATAACGTATTACGTTATGTGGGATGACGTTATAACGAAATAGGTTATATGGTATGACGTTATAACGTATTACGTTATATGGTATGACCTTATAACGTATTACGTAATATGGGATGACGTTATAACGTATTACGTTATGTGGGACGACGTTATAACGTATTGCGTTATATGGGATGACGTTATAACGTATTGCGTTATATGGGATGACGTTATAACGTATTACGTTATGTGGGATGACGTTATAACGAAATAGGTTATATGGAATGACGTTATAACGTATTACGTTATATGGTATGACGTTATAACGTATTACGTAATATGGGATGACGTTATAACGTATTACGTTATGTGGGACGACGTTATAACGTATTGCGTTATATGGGATGACGTTATAACGTATTGCGTTATATGGTATGACGTTATAACGTATTACGTTATATGGGATGACGTTATAACGAAATAGGTCATGTGGTATGACGTTATAACGTATTACGTTATATGGTATGACGTTATAACGTATTACGTAATATGGGATGACGTTATAACGTATTACGTAATATGGGATGACGTTATAACGTATAACGTTATGCGGGACGACGTTATAACGTATTGCGTTATATGGGATGACGTTATAACGTATTACGTTATATGGGACGACGTTATAACGTAAATAGGTTATATGGTATGATGTTATACCGTATTACGTCATATGGGATGACGTTATAACGTATTACGTTATATGGGATGACGTTATAACGTAATAGGTTATATGGTATGACGTTATAACGTAATAGGTTATATGGTATGACGTTATAACGTATTACGTAATATGGGATGACGTTATAACGTATTACGTTATGTGGGATGACGTTATAACGTATTGCGTTATATGGGATGACGTTATAACGTATTGCGTAATATGGGATGACGTTATAACGTACTACGTTATGTGGGATGACGTTATAACGAAATAGGTTATATGGTATGACGTTATAACGTATTACGTTATATGGTATGACGTTATAACGTATTACGTAATATGGGATGACGTTATAACGTATTACGTTATGTGGGACGACGTTATAACGTATTGCGTTATATAGGATGACGTTATAACGTATTGCGTTATATGGTATGACGTTATAACGTATTACGTAATATGGGATGACGTTATAACGTATTACGTAATATGGGATGACGTTATAACGTATTACGTTATGTAGGACGACGTTATAACGTATTCCGTTATATGGGATGACGTTATAACGTATTACGTTATATGGGATGACGTTATAACGTAAATAGGTTATATGGTATGACGTTATAACGTATTACGTAATATGGGATGACGTTATAACGTATTACGTTATGTGGGACGACGTTATAACGTATTGCGTTATATGGGATGACGTTATAACGTATTACGTTATATGGGATGACGTTATAACGTAAACAGGTTATATGGTATGACGTTATACCGTATTACGTTATATGGTATGACGTTATAACGTATTACGTAATATGGGATGACGTTATAACGTATTACGTTATGTGGGACGACGTAATAACGTATTGCGTTATATGGGATGACGTTATAACGTATTACGTTATATGGGATGACGTTATAACGTATTACGTTAAATGGGATGACGTTATAACGTTATTGGTTATATGGTATAACGTTATAACGTATTACGCTGTATGGTATGACGTTATAACGTAATAGGTTATATGGTATGACGTTATAACGTAATACGTTATATGGTATGACGTTATAATTTAATACGTTATACGGTATGACGTTATAACGTAATACGTTATATGGTGTGACGTTATAACGTAAATAGTTTATGTGGTATGACGTTATAACGTATTACGTTATATGGTATGACGTTATAACATATTACGTTATATGGGATGACGTTATATCGAAATTGGTTATATGGTATGACGTTATAACGTAATAGGTTATATGACATGACGTTATACCGAATTACGTTATATGAGATGACGTTATAACGTATTACGTTATATGGGATGACGTTATAATGTATTACGTTGTATGGGATGACCTTATAGCGTAATACGTTATATGGTATGACGTTATAACGTAAATAGGTTATATGGTATGACGTTATAACGTATTACGTTATATGGTATTACGTTATAACGTAAATAGGTTATATGGTATGACGTTATACCGTATTACGTTATATGGGATGACGCTATAACATATTACGTAATATGGCATGACGTTATAACGTATTACGTTATGTGGGACGACGTTATAACGTATTGCGTTATATGGGATGACGTTATAGCGTATTACGTTATATGGGATGACGTTATAATGTATTACGTTATATGGGATGACGTTATAACGTAATTGGTTATATGGTATGACGTTATAACGTAAATAGGTTATATGGTATGACATTATACCGTATTACGTTATATGGGATGACGTTATAACGTATTACGTAATATGGGATGACGTTATAACGTATTACGTTATGTGGGACGACGTTATAACGTATTGCGTTATATGGGATGACGTTATAACGTATTACGTAATATGGGATGACGTTATAACGTATTACGTTATATGGGATGACGTTATAATGTATTACGTTATGTGGGACGACGTTATAACGTATTCCGTTATATGGGATGACGTTATAACGTATTACGTTATATGGTATGACGCTATAACGTATTACGTAATATGGGATGACGTTATAACGTATTACGTAATATGGGATGACGTTATAACGTATTACGTAATATGGGATGACGTTATAACGTATTACGTTATGTGGGACGACGTTATAACGTATTCCGTTATATGGGATGACGTTATAACGTATTAAGTTATATGGGATGACGTTATAACGTATTACGTTATGTGGGATGACGTTATAACGAAATAGGTTATATGGTATGACGTTATAACGTAAATAGGTTATATGGTATGACGTTATAACGTATTACGTTATATGGTATTACGTTATAACGTAAATAGGTTATATGGTATGACGTTATACCGTATTACGTTATATGGGATGACGTTATAATGTATTACGTTATATGGGATGACGTTATAACGTAATTGGTTATATGGTATGACGTTATAACGTAAATAGGTTATATGGTATGACGTTATACCGTATTACGTTATATGGGATGACGTTATAACGTATTACGTAATATGGGATGACGTTATAGCGTAATACGTTATATGGTATGACGTTATAACGTAAATAGGTTATATGGTATGACGTTATACCGTATGACGTCATATGGGATGACGTTATAACGTATTAAGTTATATGGGATGACGTTATAACGTATTACGTTATGTGGGATGACGTTATAACGAAATAGGTTATATGGTATGACGTTATAACGTATTACGTTATATGGTATGACGCTATAACGTATTACGTAATATGGGATGACGTTATAACGTATTACGTAATATGGGATGACGTTATAACGTATTACGTTATGTGGGACGACGTTATAACGTATTCCGTTATATGGGATGACGTTATAACGTATTACGTTATATGGGATGACGTTATAACGTAAATAGGTTATATGGTATGACGTTATAACGTATTACGTAATATGGGATGACGTTATAACGTATTACGTTATGTGGGACGACGTTATAACGTATTGCGTTATATGGGATGACGTTATATCGTATTGCGTAAAATGGGATGACGTTATAACGTACTACGTTATGTGGGATGACGTTATAACGAAATAGGTTATATGGTATGACGTTATAACGTATTACGTTATATGGTATGACGTTATAACGTATTACGTAATATGGGATGACGTTATAACGTATTACGTTATGTGGGACGACGTTATAACGTATTGCGTTATATAGGATGACGTTATAACGTATTGCGTTATATGGTATGACGTTATAACGTATTACGTAATATGGGATGACGTTATAACGTATTACGTAATATGGGATGACGTTATAACGTATTACGTTATGTGGGACGACGTTATAACGTATTGCGTTATATGGGATGACGTTATAGCGTATTGCGTTATATGGTATGACGTTATAACGTATTACGTTATATGGGATGACGTTATAACGAAATAGGTTATGTGGCATGACGTTATAACGTATTACGTTATATGGTATGACGTTATAGCGTATTACGTAATATGGGATGACGTTATATCGTATTACGTAATATGGGATGACGTTATAACGTATTACGTTATGTGGGACGACGTTATAACGTATTGCGTTATATGGGATGACGTTATAACGTATTACGTTATATGGGATGACGTTATAACGTAAACAGGTTATATGGTATGACGTTATACCGTATTACGTCATATGGGAAGACGTTATAACGTATTAAGTTATATGGGATGACGTTATAACGTAATAGGTTGTATGGTATGACGTTATAACGTAATAGGTGATATGGTATGACGTTATACCGAATTACGTTATGTGGTATGACGCTATAACGTATTACGTTATATGGGATGACGTTATAACGTATTACGTAATATGTGATGACGTTATAACGTATTACGTTATGTGGGACGACGTTATAACTTATTACGTAATATGGGATGACGTTATAACGTATTACGTTATGTGGGATGACGTTATAACGTATTGCGTTATATGGGATGACGTTATAACGAAATAGGTTATATGGTATGACGATATAACGTATTACGTTATATGGTATGACGTTATAACGTATTACGTAATATGGGATGACGTTATAACATATTTCGTTATATGGGATGACGTTATAACGTATTACGTAATATGGGATGACGTTATAACGTACTACGTTATGTGGGATGACGTTATAACGAAATAGGTTATATGGTATGACGTTATAACGTATTACGTTATATGGTATGACGTTATAACGTATTACGTAATATGGGATGACGTTATAACGTATTACGTTATGTGGGACGACGTTATAACGTATTGCGTTATATGGGATGACGTTATAACGTATTGCGTTATATGGTATGACGTTATAACGTATTACGTTATATGGGATGACGTTATAACGAAATAGGTTATATGGTATGACGCTATAACGTATTACGTAATATGGGATGACGTTATAACGGATTACGTTATGTGGGACGACGTTATAACGTATTGCGTTATATGGGATGACGTTATAACGTATTGCGTTATATGGTATGACGTTATAACGTATTGCGTTATATGGGATGACGTTATAACGTATTACGTTATGTGGGATGACGTTATAACGTAAATAGGTTATATGGTATGACGTTATAACGTATTACGTAATATGGGATGACGTTATAACGTATTACGTTATGTGGGACGACGTTATAACGTATTGCGTTATATGGGATGACGTTATAACGTATTGCGTAATATGGGATGACGTTATAACGTACTACGTTATGTGGGATGACGTTATAACGAAATAGGTTATATGGTATGACGTTATAACGTATTACGTTATATGGTATGACGTTATAACGTATTACGTAATATGGGATGACGTTATAACGTATTACGTTATGTGGGACGACGTTATAACGTATTGCGTTATATAGGATGACGTTATAACGTATTGCGTTATATGGTATGACGTTATAACGTATTACGTAATATGGGATGACGTTATAACGTATTACGTAATATGGGATGACGTTATAACGTATTACGTTATGTGGGACGACGTTATAACGTATTGCGTTATATGGGATGACGTTATAACGTATTGCGTTATATGGGATGACGTTATAACGTATTACGTTATGTGGGATGACGTTATAACGTAAATAGGTTATATGGTATGACGTTATAACGTATTACGTAATATGGGATGACGTTATAACGTATTACGTTATGTGGGACGACGTTATAACGTATTGCGTTATATGGGATGACGTTATAACGTATTGCGTAATATGGGATGACGTTATAACGTACTACGTTATGTGGGATGACGTTATAACGAAATAGGTTATATGGTATGACGTTATAACGTATTACGTTATATGGTATGACGTTATAACGTATTACGTAATATGGGATGACGTTATAACGTATTACGTTATGTGGGACGACGTTATAACGTATTGCGTTATATAGGATGACGTTATAACGTATTGCGTTATATGGTATGACGTTATAACGTATTACGTAATATGGGATGACGTTATAACGTATTACGTAATATGGGATGACGTTATAACGTATTACGTTATGTGGGACGACGTTATAACGTATTGCGTTATATGGGATGACGTTATAGCGTATTGCGTTATATGGTATGACGTTATAACGTATTACGTTATATGGGATGACGTTATAACGAAATAGGTTATGTGGCATGACGTTATAACGTATTACGTTATATGGTATGACGTTATAGCGTATTACGTAATATGGGATGACGTTATAACGTATTACGTAATATGGGATGACGTTATAACGTATTACGTTATGTGGGACGACGTTATAACGTATTGCGTTATATGGGATGACGTTATAACGTATTACGTTATATGGGATGACGTTATAACGTAAACAGGTTATATGGTATGACGTTATACCGTATTACGTCATATGGGATGACGTTATAACGGATTAAGTTATATGGGATGACGTTATAACGTAATAGGTTGTATGGTATGACGTTATAACGTAATAGGTGATATGGTATGACGTTATACCGAATTACGTTATGTGGTATGACGTTATAACGTATTACGTTATATGGGATGACGTTATAACGTATTTCGTTAAATGGGATGACGTTATAACTTATTACGTAATATGGGATGACGTTATAACGTATTACGTTATGTGGGATGACGTTATAACGTATTGCGTTATATGGGATGACGTTATAACGAAATAGGTTATATGGTATGACGTTATAACGTATTACGTTATATGGTATGACGTTATAACGTATTACGTAATATGGGATGACGTTATAACATATTTCGTTATATGGGATGACGTTATAACGTATTACGTAATATGGGATGACGTTATAACGTACTACGTTATGTGGGATGACGTTATAACGAAATAGGTTATATGGTATGACGTTATAACGTATTACGTTATATGGTATGACGTTATAACGTATTACGTAATATGGGATGACGTTATAACGTATTACGTTATGTGGGACGACGTTATAACGTATTGCGTTATATGGGATGACGTTATAACGTATTGCGTTATATTGTATGACGTTATAACGTATTACGTTATATGGGATGACGTTATAACGAAATAGGTTATATGGTATGACGCTATAACGTATTACGTAATATGGGATGACGTTATAACGGATTACGTTATGTGGGACGACGTTATAACGTATTGCGTTATATGGGATGACGTTATAACGTATTGCGTTATATGGTATGACGTTATAACGTAATAGGTTATATGGTATGACGTTATAACGAAATAGGTTATATGGTATGACGTTATACCGAATTACGTTATGTGGTATGACGCTATAACGTATTACGTTATATGGGATGACGTTATAACGTATTACGTAATATGTGATGACGTTATAACGTATTACGTTATGTGGGACGACGTTATAACTTATTACGTAATATGGGATGACGTTATAACGTATTACGTTATGTGGGATGACGTTATAACGTATTGCGTTATATGGGATGACGTTATAACGAAATAGGTTATATGGTATGACGTTATAACGTATTACGTTATATGGTATGACGTTATAACGTATTACGTAATATGGGATGACGTTATAACATATTTCGTTATATGGGATGACGTTATAACGTATTACGTAATATGGGATGACGTTATAACGTACTACGTTATGTGGGATGACGTTATAACGAAATAGGTTATATGGTATGACGTTATAACGTATTACGTTATATGGTATGACGTTATAACGTATTACGTAATATGGGATGACGTTATAACGTATTACGTTATGTGGGACGACGTTATAACGTATTGCGTTATATGGGATGACGTTATAACGTATTGCGTTATATGGTATGACGTTATAACGTATTACGTTATATGGGATGACGTTATAACGAAATAGGTTATATGGTATGACGCTATAACGTATTACGTAATATGGGATGACGTTATAACGGATTACGTTATGTGGGACGACGTTATAACGTATTGCGTTATATGGGATGACGTTATAACGTATTGCGTTATATGGTATGACGTTATAACGTATTGCGTTATATGGGATGACGTTATAACGTATTACGTTATGTGGGATGACGTTATAACGTAAATAGGTTATATGGTATGACGTTATAACGTATTACGTAATATGGGATGACGTTATAACGTATTACGTTATGTGGGACGACGTTATAACGTATTGCGTTATATGGGATGACGTTATAACGTATTGCGTAATATGGGATGACGTTATAACGTACTACGTTATGTGGGATGACGTTATAACGAAATAGGTTATATGGTATGACGTTATAACGTATTACGTTATATGGTATGACGTTATAACGTATTACGTAATATGGGATGACGTTATAACGTATTACGTTATGTGGGACGACGTTATAACGTATTGCGTTATATAGGATGACGTTATAACGTATTGCGTTATATGGTATGACGTTATAACGTATTACGTAATATGGGATGACGTTATAACGTATTACGTAATATGGGATGACGTTATAACGTATTACGTTATGTGGGACGACGTTATAACGTATTGCGTTATATGGGATGACGTTATAACGTATTGCGTTATATGGGATGACGTTATAACGTATTACGTTATGTGGGATGACGTTATAACGTAAATAGGTTATATGGTATGACGTTATAACGTATTACGTAATATGGGATGACGTTATAACGTATTACGTTATGTGGGACGACGTTATAACGTATTGCGTTATATGGGATGACGTTATAACGTATTGCGTAATATGGGATGACGTTATAACGTACTACGTTATGTGGGATGACGTTATAACGAAATAGGTTATATGGTATGACGTTATAACGTATTACGTTATATGGTATGACGTTATAACGTATTACGTAATATGGGATGACGTTATAACGTATTACGTTATGTGGGACGACGTTATAACGTATTGCGTTATATAGGATGACGTTATAACGTATTGCGTTATATGGTATGACGTTATAACGTATTACGTAATATGGGATGACGTTATAACGTATTACGTAATATGGGATGACGTTATAACGTATTACGTTACGTGGGACGACGTTATAACGTATTGCGTTATATGGGATGACGTTATAGCGTATTGCGTTATATGGTATGACGTTATAACGTATTACGTTATATGGGATGACGTTATAACGAAATAGGTTATGTGGCATGACGTTATAACGTATTACGTTATATGGTATGACGTTATAGCGTATTACGTAATATGGGATGACGTTATAACGTATTACGTAATATGGGATGACGTTATAACGTATTACGTTATGTGGGACGACGTTATAACGTATTGCGTTATATGGGATGACGTTATAACGTATTACGTTATATGGGATGACGTTATAACGTAAACAGGTTATATGGTATGACGTTATACCGTATTACGTCATATGGGATGACGTTATAACGTATTAAGTTATATGGGATGACGTTATAACGTAATAGGTTGTATGGTATGACGTTATAACGTAATAGGTGATATGGTATGACGTTATACCGAATTACGTTATGTGGTATGACGTTATAACGTATTACGTTATATGGGATGACGTTATAACGTATTTCGTTAAATGGGATGACGTTATAACTTATTACGTAATATGGGATGACGTTATAACGTATTACGTTATGTGGGATGACGTTATAACGTATTGCGTTATATGGGATGACGTTATAACGAAATAGGTTATATGGTATGACGTTATAACGTATTACGTTATATGGTATGACGTTATAACGTATTACGTAATATGGGATGACGTTATAACATATTTCGTTATATGGGATGACGTTATAACGTATTACGTAATATGGGATGACGTTATAACGTACTACGTTATGTGGGATGACGTTATAACGAAATAGGTTATATGGTATGACGTTATAACGTATTACGTTATATGGTATGACGTTATAACGTATTACGTAATATGGGATGACGTTATAACGTATTACGTTATGTGGGACGACGTTATAACGTATTGCGTTATATGGGATGACGTTATAACGTATTGCGTTATATTGTATGACGTTATAACGTATTACGTTATATGGGATGACGTTATAACGAAATAGGTTATATGGTATGACGCTATAACGTATTACGTAATATGGGATGACGTTATAACGGATTACGTTATGTGGGACGACGTTATAACGTATTGCGTTATATGGGATGACGTTATAACGTATTGCGTTATATGGTATGACGTTATAACGTAATAGGTTATATGGTATGACGTTATAACGAAATAGGTTATATGGTATGACGTTATAACGTAATAGGTTATACGGTATCACGTAATACCTCATTACGTTATATGGAATGACGTTATAACGTAGATAGGTTATATGGTATGACGTTATACCGTATTACGTTATATGGGATGACGTTATAACGTATTGCGTTATATGGGATGACGTTATAACGTATTGCGTTATATGGGATGACGTTATAACGTATTACGTTATGTGGGATGACGTTATAACGTATTACGTTATGTGGGACGACGTTATAACGTATTACGTTATATGGGACGACGTTATAACGTATTGCGTTATATGGTATGACTTTATAACGTATTACGTTATATGGGATGACGTTATAACGAAATAGGTTATATGGTATGACGCTATAACGTATTACGTAATATGGGATGACGTTATAACGTATTACGTTATGTGGGACGACGTTATAACGTATTGCGTTATATGGGATGACGTTATAACGTATTGCGTTATATGGTATGACGTTATAACGTAATAGGTTATATGGTATGACGTTATAACGAAATAGGTTATATGGTATGACGTTATAACGTAATAGGTTATACGGTATCACGTAATACCTCATTACGTTATATGGAATGACGTTATAACGTAGATAGGTTATATGGTATGACGTTATACCGTATTACGTTATATGGGATGACGTTATAACGTATTGCGTTATATGGGATGACGTTATAACGTATTACGTTATGTGGGATGACGTTATAACGAAATAGGTTATATGGTATGACGTTATAACGTATTACGTAATATGGGATGACGTTATAACGTATTACGTTATGTGGGACGACGTTATAACGTATTGCGTTATATGGGATGACGTTATAACGTATTGCGTAATATGGGATGACGTTATAACGTACTACGTTATGTGGGATGACGTTATAACGAAATAGGTTATATGGTATGACGTTATAACGTATTACGTTATATGGTATGACGTTATAACGTATTACGTAATATGGGATGACGTTATAACGTATTACGTTATGTGGGACGACGTTATAACGTATTGCGTTATATAGGATGACGTTATAACGTATTGCGTTATATGGTATGACGTTATAACGTATTACGTAATATGGGATGACGTTATAACGTATTACGTAATATGGGATGACGTTATAACGTATTACGTTATGTGGGACGACGTTATAACGTATTGCGTTATATGGGATGACGTTATAACGTATTGCGTTATATGGGATGACGTTATAACGTATTACGTTATGTGGGATGACGTTATAACGTAAATAGGTTATATGGTATGACGTTATAACGTATTACGTAATATGGGATGACGTTATAACGTATTACGTTATGTGGGACGACGTTATAACGTATTGCGTTATATGGGATGACGTTATAACGTATTGCGTAATATGGGATGACGTTATAACGTACTACGTTATGTGGGATGACGTTATAACGAAATAGGTTATATGGTATGACGTTATAACGTATTACGTTATATGGTATGACGTTATAACGTATTACGTAATATGGGATGACGTTATAACGTATTACGTTATGTGGGACGACGTTATAACGTATTGCGTTATATAGGATGACGTTATAACGTATTGCGTTATATGGTATGACGTTATAACGTATTACGTAATATGGGATGACGTTATAACGTATTACGTAATATGGGATGACGTTATAACGTATTACGTTATGTGGGACGACGTTATAACGTATTGCGTTATATGGGATGACGTTATAGCGTATTGCGTTATATGGTATGACGTTATAACGTATTACGTTATATGGGATGACGTTATAACGAAATAGGTTATGTGGCATGACGTTATAACGTATTACGTTATATGGTATGACGTTATAGCGTATTACGTAATATGGGATGACGTTATAACGTATTACGTAATATGGGATGACGTTATAACGTATTACGTTATGTGGGACGACGTTATAACGTATTGCGTTATATGGGATGACGTTATAACGTATTACGTTATATGGGATGACGTTATAACGTAAACAGGTTATATGGTATGACGTTATACCGTATTACGTCATATGGGATGACGTTATAACGTATTAAGTTATATGGGATGACGTTATAACGTAATAGGTTGTATGGTATGACGTTATAACGTAATAGGTGATATGGTATGACGTTATACCGAATTACGTTATGTGGTATGACGTTATAACGTATTACGTTATATGGGATGACGTTATAACGTATTTCGTTAAATGGGATGACGTTATAACTTATTACGTAATATGGGATGACGTTATAACGTATTACGTTATGTGGGATGACGTTATAACGTATTGCGTTATATGGGATGACGTTATAACGAAATAGGTTATATGGTATGACGTTATAACGTATTACGTTATATGGTATGACGTTATAACGTATTACGTAATATGGGATGACGTTATAACATATTTCGTTATATGGGATGACGTTATAACGTATTACGTAATATGGGATGACGTTATAACGTACTACGTTATGTGGGATGACGTTATAACGAAATAGGTTATATGGTATGACGTTATAACGTATTACGTTATATGGTATGACGTTATAACGTATTACGTAATATGGGATGACGTTATAACGTATTACGTTATGTGGGACGACGTTATAACGTATTGCGTTATATGGGATGACGTTATAACGTATTGCGTTATATTGTATGACGTTATAACGTATTACGTTATATGGGATGACGTTATAACGAAATAGGTTATATGGTATGACGCTATAACGTATTACGTAATATGGGATGACGTTATAACGGATTACGTTATGTGGGACGACGTTATAACGTATTGCGTTATATGGGATGACGTTATAACGTATTGCGTTATATGGTATGACGTTATAACGTAATAGGTTATATGGTATGACGTTATAACGAAATAGGTTATATGGTATGACGTTATACCGAATTACGTTATGTGGTATGACGCTATAACGTATTACGTTATATGGGATGACGTTATAACGTATTACGTAATATGTGATGACGTTATAACGTATTACGTTATGTGGGACGACGTTATAACTTATTACGTAATATGGGATGACGTTATAACGTATTACGTTATGTGGGATGACGTTATAACGTATTGCGTTATATGGGATGACGTTATAACGAAATAGGTTATATGGTATGACGTTATAACGTATTACGTTATATGGTATGACGTTATAACGTATTACGTAATATGGGATGACGTTATAACATATTTCGTTATATGGGATGACGTTATAACGTATTACGTAATATGGGATGACGTTATAACGTACTACGTTATGTGGGATGACGTTATAACGAAATAGGTTATATGGTATGACGTTATAACGTATTACGTTATATGGTATGACGTTATAACGTATTACGTAATATGGGATGACGTTATAACGTATTACGTTATGTGGGACGACGTTATAACGTATTGCGTTATATGGGATGACGTTATAACGTATTGCGTTATATGGTATGACGTTATAACGTATTACGTTATATGGGATGACGTTATAACGAAATAGGTTATATGGTATGACGCTATAACGTATTACGTAATATGGGATGACGTTATAACGGATTACGTTATGTGGGACGACGTTATAACGTATTGCGTTATATGGGATGACGTTATAACGTATTGCGTTATATGGTATGACGTTATAACGTATTGCGTTATATGGGATGACGTTATAACGTATTACGTTATGTGGGATGACGTTATAACGTAAATAGGTTATATGGTATGACGTTATAACGTATTACGTAATATGGGATGACGTTATAACGTATTACGTTATGTGGGACGACGTTATAACGTATTGCGTTATATGGGATGACGTTATAACGTATTGCGTAATATGGGATGACGTTATAACGTACTACGTTATGTGGGATGACGTTATAACGAAATAGGTTATATGGTATGACGTTATAACGTATTACGTTATATGGTATGACGTTATAACGTATTACGTAATATGGGATGACGTTATAACGTATTACGTTATGTGGGACGACGTTATAACGTATTGCGTTATATAGGATGACGTTATAACGTATTGCGTTATATGGTATGACGTTATAACGTATTACGTAATATGGGATGACGTTATAACGTATTACGTAATATGGGATGACGTTATAACGTATTACGTTATGTGGGACGACGTTATAACGTATTGCGTTATATGGGATGACGTTATAACGTATTGCGTTATATGGGATGACGTTATAACGTATTACGTTATGTGGGATGACGTTATAACGTAAATAGGTTATATGGTATGACGTTATAACGTATTACGTAATATGGGATGACGTTATAACGTATTACGTTATGTGGGACGACGTTATAACGTATTGCGTTATATGGGATGACGTTATAACGTATTGCGTAATATGGGATGACGTTATAACGTACTACGTTATGTGGGATGACGTTATAACGAAATAGGTTATATGGTATGACGTTATAACGTATTACGTTATATGGTATGACGTTATAACGTATTACGTAATATGGGATGACGTTATAACGTATTGCGTTATGTGGGACGACGTTATAACGTATTGCGTTATATAGGATGACGTTATAACGTATTGCGTTATATGGTATGACGTTATAACGTATTACGTAATATGGGATGACGTTATAACGTATTACGTAATATGGGATGACGTTATAACGTATTACGTTACGTGGGACGACGTTATAACGTATTGCGTTATATGGGATGACGTTATAGCGTATTGCGTTATATGGTATGACGTTATAACGTATTACGTTATATGGGATGACGTTATAACGAAATAGGTTATGTGGCATGACGTTATAACGTATTACGTTATATGGTATGACGTTATAGCGTATTACGTAATATGGGATGACGTTATAACGTATTACGTAATATGGGATGACGTTATAACGTATTACGTTATGTGGGACGACGTTATAACGTATTGCGTTATATGGGATGACGTTATAACGTATTACGTTATATGGGATGACGTTATAACGTAAACAGGTTATATGGTATGACGTTATACCGTATTACGTCATATGGGATGACGTTATAACGTATTAAGTTATATGGGATGACGTTATAACGTAATAGGTTGTATGGTATGACGTTATAACGTAATAGGTGATATGGTATGACGTTATACCGAATTACGTTATGTGGTATGACGTTATAACGTATTACGTTATATGGGATGACGTTATAACGTATTTCGTTAAATGGGATGACGTTATAACTTATTACGTAATATGGGATGACGTTATAACGTATTACGTTATGTGGGATGACGTTATAACGTATTGCGTTATATGGGATGACGTTATAACGAAATAGGTTATATGGTATGACGTTATAACGTATTACGTTATATGGTATGACGTTATAACGTATTACGTAATATGGGATGACGTTATAACATATTTCGTTATATGGGATGACGTTATAACGTATTACGTAATATGGGATGACGTTATAACGTACTACGTTATGTGGGATGACGTTATAACGAAATAGGTTATATGGTATGACGTTATAACGTATTACGTTATATGGTATGACGTTATAACGTATTACGTAATATGGGATGACGTTATAACGTATTACGTTATGTGGGACGACGTTATAACGTATTGCGTTATATGGGATGACGTTATAACGTATTGCGTTATATTGTATGACGTTATAACGTATTACGTTATATGGGATGACGTTATAACGAAATAGGTTATATGGTATGACGCTATAACGTATTACGTAATATGGGATGACGTTATAACGGATTACGTTATGTGGGACGACGTTATAACGTATTGCGTTATATGGGATGACGTTATAACGTATTGCGTTATATGGTATGACGTTATAACGTAATAGGTTATATGGTATGACGTTATAACGAAATAGGTTATATGGTATGACGTTATAACGTAATAGGTTATACGGTATCACGTAATACCTCATTACGTTATATGGAATGACGTTATAACGTAGATAGGTTATATGGTATGACGTTATACCGTATTACGTTATATGGGATGACGTTATAACGTATTGCGTTATATGGGATGACGTTATAACGTATTGCGTTATATGGGATGACGTTATAACGTATTACGTTATGTGGGATGACGTTACAACGAAATAGGTTATATGGTATGACGTTATAACGTATTACGTTATATGGTATGACGTTATAACGTATTACGTAATATGGGATGACGTTATAACGTATTACGTTATGTGGGACGACGTTATAACGTATTACGTTATATGGGACGACGTTATAACGTATTGCGTTATATGGTATGACTTTATAACGTATTACGTTATATGGGATGACGTTATAACGAAATAGGTTATATGGTATGACGCTATAACGTATTACGTAATATGGGATGACGTTATAACGTATTACGTTATGTGGGACGACGTTATAACGTATTGCGTTATATGGGATGACGTTATAACGTATTGCGTTATATGGTATGACGTTATAACGTAATAGGTTATATGGTATGACGTTATAACGAAATAGGTTATATGGTATGACGTTATAACGTAATAGGTTATACGGTATCACGTAATACCTCATTACGTTATATGGAATGACGTTATAACGTAGATAGGTTATATGGTATGACGTTATACCGTATTACGTTATATGGGATGACGTTATAACGTATTGCGTTATATGGGATGACGTTATAACGTATTACGTTATGTGGGATGACGTTATAACGAAATAGGTTATATGGTATGACGTTATAACGTATTACGTTATATGGTATGACCTTATAACGTATTACGTAATATGGGATGACGTTATAACGTATTACGTTATGTGGGACGACGTTATAACGTATTGCGTTATATGGGATGACGTTATAACGTATTGCGTTATATGGGATGACGTTATAACGTATTACGTTATGTGGGATGACGTTATAACGAAATAGGTTATATGGTATGACGTTATAACGTATTACGTTATATGGTATGACGTTATAACGTATTACGTAATATGGGATGACGTTATAACGTATTACGTTATGTGGGACGACGTTATAACGTATTGCGTTATATGGGATGACGTTATAACGTATTGCGTTATATGGTATGACGTTATAACGTATTACGTTATATGGGATGACGTTATAACGAAATAGGTCATGTGGTATGACGTTATAACGTATTACGTTATATGGTATGACGTTATAACGTATTACGTAATATGGGAAGACGTTATAACGTATTACGTAATATGGGATGACGTTATAACGTATTACGTTATGTGGGACGACGTTATAACGTATTGCGTTATATGGGATGACGTTATAACGTATTACGTTATATGGGACGACGTTATAACGTAAATAGGTTATATGGTATGATGTTATACCGTATTACGTCATATGGGATGACGTTATAACGTACTACGTTATGTGGGATGACGTTATAACGAAATAGGTTATATGGTATGACGTTATAACGTATTACGTTATATGGTATGACGTTATGACGTATTACGTAATATGGGATGACGTTATAACGTATTACGTTATGTGGGACGACGTTATAACGTATTGCGTTATATAGGATGACGTTATAACGTATTGCGTTATATGGTATGACGTTATAACGTATTACGTAGTATGGGATGACGTTATAACGTATTCCGTTATATGGGATGACGTTATAACGTATTACGTTATATGGGATGACGTTATAACGTAAATAGGTTATATGGTATGACGTTATAACGTATTACGTAATATGGGATGACGTTATAACGTACTACGTTATGTGGGATGACGTTATAACGAAATAGGTTATATGGTATGACGTTATAACGTATTGCGTTTTATGGTATGACGTTATAACGTATTACGTAATATGGGATGACGTTATAACGTATTACGTTATGTGGGACGACGTTATAACGTATTGCGTTATATGGGATGACGTTATAACGTATTGCGTTATATGGTATGACGTTATAACGTATTACGTAACATGGGATGACGTTATAACGTATTACGTTATATGGGATGACGTTATAACGTAAATAGGTTATATGGTATGACGTTATACCGTATTACGTCATATGGGATGACGTTATAACGTATTAAGTTCTATGGGATGACGTTATAACGTAATAGGTTGTATGGTATGACGTTATAACGTAATAGGTTATATGGTATGACGTTATACCGAATTACGTTATGTGGTATGACGTTATAACGTATTACGTAATATGGGATGACGTTATAACGTATTACGTTATGTGGGACGACGTTATAACGTATTGCGTTATATGGGATGACGTTATAACGTATTGCGTTATATGGGATGACGTTATAACGTATTACGTTATGTGGGATGACGTTATAACGAAATAGGTTATATGGTATGACGTTATAACGTATTACGTTATATGGTATGACGTTATAACGTATTTCGTTAAATGGGATGACGTTATAACGTATTGCGTTATATGGGACGACGTTATAACGTATTACGTTATATGGGATGACGTTATAACGTATTACGTTATATGGGATGACGTTATAACGTATTACGTTATGTGGGATGACGTTATAACGAAATAGGTTATATCGTATGACGTTATAACGTAATACGTTAAGTGGGATGACGTTATAACGAAATAGGTTATATGGTATGACGTTATAACGTATTACGTTATATGGTATGACGTTATAACGTATTACGTAATATGGGATGACGTTATAACGTATTACGTTATGTGGGACGACGTTATAACGTATTGCGTTATATGGGATGACGTTATAGCGTATTGCGTTATATGGGATGACGTTATAACGTATTACGTTATGTGGGATGACGTTATAACGAAATAGGTTATATGGTATGACGTTATAACGTATTACGTTATATGGTATGACGTTATAACGTATTACGTAATATGGGATGACGTTGTAACGTATTACGTAATATGGGATGACGTTATAACGTATTACGTTATGTGGGACGAAGTTATAACGCATTGCGTTATATGGGATGACGTTATAACGTATTGCGTTATATGGGATGACGTTATAACGTATTACGTTATGTGGGATGACGTTATAACGTAATAGGTTATATGACATGACGTTATACCGAATTACGTTATATGAGATGACGTTATAACGTATTACGTTATATGGGATGACGTTATAATGTATTACGTTATATGGGATGACGTTATAACGTAATACGTTATATGGTATGACGTTATAACGTAAATAGGTTATATGGTATGACGTTATGACGTATTACGTTATATGGTATTACGTTATAACGTAAATAGGTTATATGGTATGACGTTATACCGTATTACGTTATATGGGATGACGCTATAACGTATTACGTAATATGGCATGACGTTATAACGTATTACGTTATGTTGGACGACGTTATAACGTATTGCGTTATATGGGATGACGTTATAACGTATTACGTTATATGGGATGACGTTATAACGTATTACATTATGTGGGACGACGTTATAACGTACTGCGTTATATGGGATGACGCTATAACGTATTACGTAAGATGGTATGACGTTATAACGTAATACGTTATATGGTATGACGTTATAACGTAATACGTTATATGGTATGACGTTATAACGTAAATAGTTTATGTGGTATGACGTTATAACGTATTACGTAATATGGTATGACGTTATAACGTAATACGTTATATGGGATGACGTTATAACGTATTACGTTATATGGGATGACGTTATAACGTACTACGTTATATGGTATTACGTTATAACGTAAATAGGTTATATGGTATGACGTTATACCGTATTACGTTATATGGGATGACGCTATAACGTATTACGTAATATGGCATGACGTTATAACGTATTACGTTATGTGGGACGACGTTATAACGTATTGCGATATATGGGATGACGTTATAACGTATTACGTTATATGGGATGACGTTATAACGTATTACGTTATATGGGATGACGCTATAACGTAATTGGTTATATGGTATAACGTTATAACGTATTACGTTATATGGTATGACGTTATAACGTAAATAGGTTATATGGTATGACGTTATACCGTATTACGTCATATGGGATGACGTTATAACGTATTACGTTATATGGGATGACGTTATAACGTAATAGGTTATATGGTATGACGTTATAACGTAATAGGTTATACGGTATGACGTAATACCTAATTACGTTATATGGTATGACGTTATAACGTAAATAGGTTATATGGTATGACATTATACCGTATTACGTTATATGGGATGACGTTATAACGTATTACGTAATATGGGATGACGTTATAACGTATTACGTTATGTGGGACGACGTTATAACGTATTGCGTAATATGGGATGACGTTATAACGTACTACGTTATGTGGGATGACGTTATAACGAAATAGGTTATATGGTATGACGTTATAACGTATTACGTTATATGGTATGACGTTATAACGTATTACGTAATATGGGATGACGTTATAACGTATTACGTTATGTGGGACGACGTTATAACGTATTGCTTTATATGGGATGACGTTATAACGTATTGCGTTGTATGGTATGACGTTATAACGTATTACGTAATATGGGATGACGTTATAACGTATTACGTAATATGGGATGACGTTATAACGTATTACGTTATGTGGGACGACGTTATAACGTATTCCGTTATATGGTATGACGTTATAACGTGTTACGTAATATGGGATGACGTTATAACGTATTTCGTTATATGGGATGACGTTATAACGTATTACGTAATATGAGATGACGTTATAACGTACTACGTTATGTGGGATGACGTTATAACGAAATAGGTTATATGGTATGACGTTATAACGTATTACGTTATATGGTATGACGTTATAACGTATTACGTAATATGGGATGAAGTTATAACGTATTACGTTATGTGGGACGACGTTATAACGTATTGCGTTATATGGGATGACGTTATAACGTATTGCGTTATATGGTATGACGTTATAACGTATTACGTTATATGGGATGACGTTATATCGAAATAGGTTATATGGTATGACGCTATAACGTATTACGTAATATGGGATGACGTTATAACGTATTACGTTATGTGGAACGACGTTATAACGTATTGCGTTATATGGGATGACGTTATAACGTATTGCGTTATATGGGATGACGTTATAACGTATTGCGTTATACGGTATGACGTTATAACGTAATAGGTTATATGGTATGACGTTATAACGAAATAGGTTATATGGTATGACGTTATAACGTAATAGGTTATACGGTATCACGTAATACCTAATTACGTTATATGGCATGACGTTATAACGTAGATAGGTTATATGGTATGACGTTATACCGTATTACGTTATATGGGATGACGTTATAACGTATTGCGTTATATGGGATGACGTTATAACGTATTACGTTATGTGGGATGACGTTATAACGAAATAGGTTATATGGTATGACGTTATAACGTATTACGTTATATGGTATGACGTTATAACGTATTACGTAATATGGGATGACGTTATAACGTATTACGTTATGTGGGACGACGTTATAACGTATTGCGTTATATGGGATGACGTTATAACGTATTGCGTTATATGGGATGACGTTATAACGTATTACGTTATGTGGGATGACGTTATAACGAAATAGGTTATATGGTATGACGTTATAACGTATTACGTTATATGGTATGACGTTATAACGTATTACGTAATATGGGATGACGTTATAACGTATTACGTTATGTGGGACGACGTTATAACGTATTGCGTTATATGGGATTACGTTATAACGTATTGCGTTATATGGTATGACGTTATATCGTATTACGTTATATGGGATGACGTTATAACGAAATAGGTTATGCGGTATGACGTTATAACGTATTACGTTATATCGTATGACGATATAACGTATTACGTAATATGGGATGACGTTATAACGTATTACGTAATATGGGATGACGTTATAACGTATTTCGTTATGTGGGACGACGTTATAACGTATTGCGTTATATGGGATGACGTTATAACGTATTACGTTATATGGGACGACGTTATAACGTAAATAGGTTATGTGGTATGACGTTATACCGTATTACGTCATATGGGATGACGTTATAACGTATTACGTCATATGGGATGACGTTATAACGTAATAGGTTATATGGTATGACGTTATAACGTAATAGGTTATACGGTATGACGTTATACCGAATTACGTTATGTGGTATGACGTTATAACGTATTACGTTATATGGGATGACGTTATAACGTATTTCGTTAAATGGGATGACGTTATAACGTATTACGTAATATGGGATGACGTTATAACGTATTACGTTATGTGGGACGACGTTATAACGTATTGCGTAATATGGGATGACGTTATAACGTACTACGTTATGTGGGATGACGTTATAACGAAATAGGTTATATGGTATGACGTTATAACGTATTACGTTATATGGTATGACGTTATAACGTATTACGTAATATGGGATGACGTTATAACGTATTACGTAATATGGGATGACGTTATAACGTATTACGTTATGTGGGACGACGTTATAACGTATTCCGTTATATGGTATGACGTTATAACGTATTACGTAATATGGGATGACGTTATAACGTATTTCGTTATATGGGATGACGTTATAACGTATTACGTAATATGAGATGACGTTATAACGTACTACGTTATGTGGGATGACGTTATAACGAAATAGGTTATATGGTATGACGTTATAGCGTATTACGTTATATGGTATGACGTTATAACGTATTACGTAATATGGGATGACGTTATAACGTATTACGTTATGTGGGACGACGTTATAACGTATTGCGTTATATGGTATGACGCTATAACGTATTACGTAATATGGGATGACGTTATAACGTATTACGTTATGTGGAAAGACGTTATAACGTATTGCGTTATATGGGATGACGTTATAACGTATTGCGTTATATGGGATGACGTTATAACGTATTGCGTTATATGGTATGACGTTATAACGTATTACGTAATATGGGATGACGTTATAACGTATTTCGTTATATGGGATGACGTTATAACGTATTACGTAATATGAGATGACGTTATAACGTACTACGTTATGTGGGATGACGTTATAACGAAATAGGTTATATGGTATGACGTTATAACGTATTACGTTATATGGTATGACGTTATAACGTATTACGTAATATGGGATGAAGTTATAACGTATTACGTTATGTGGGACGACGTTATAACGTATTGCGTTATATGGGATGACGTTATAACGTATTGCGTTATATGGGATGACGTTATAACGTATTGCGTTATATGGGATGACGTTATAACGTATTACGTTATGTGGGATGACGGTATAACGAAATAGGTTATATGGTATGACGTTATAACGTATTACGTTATATGGTATGACGTTATAACGTATTACGTAATATGGGATGACGTTATAACGTATTACGTTATGTGGGACGACGTTATAACGTATTGCGTTATATGGGATGACGTTATAACGTATTGCGTTATATGGTATGACGTTATAACGTATTACGTTATATGGGATGACGTTATAACGAAATAGGTTATGTGGTATGACGTTATAACGTATTACGTTATATCGTATGACGTTATAACGTATTACGTAATATGGGATGACGTTATAACGTAATAGGTTATATGGTATGACGTTATAACGTAATAGGTTATATGGTATGACGTTATACCGAATTACGTTATGTGGGATGACGTTATAACGTATTACGTTATGTGGGACGACGTTATAACGTATTGCGTTATATGGGATGACGTTATAACGTATTACGTTATATGGGACGACGTTATAACGTAAATAGGTTATGTGGTATGACGTTATACCGTATTACGTCATATGGGATGACGTTATAACGTATTACGTTATATGGGATGACGTTATAACGTAATAGGTTATATGGTATGACGTTATAACGTAATAGGTTATATGGTATGACGTTATACCGAATTACGTTATGTGGTATGACGTTATAACGTATTACGTTATATGGGATGACGTTATAACGTATTTCGTTAAATGGGATGACGTTATAACGTATTACGTAATATGGGATGACGTTATAACGTATTACGTTATGTGGGATGACGTTATAACGAAATAGGTTATATGGTATGACGTTATAACGTATTACGTTATATGGGATGACGTTATAACGTAAATAGGTTATATGGTATGACGTTATACCGTATTACGTCATATGGGATGACGTTATAACGTATTACGTTATATGGGATGACGTTATAACGTAATAGGTTATATGGTATGACGTTATAACGTAATAGGTTATATGGTATGACGTTATACCGAATTACGTTATGTGGTATGACGTTATAACGTATTACGTTATATGGGATGACGTTATAACGTATTTCGTTAAATGGGATGACGTTATAACGTATTACGTAATATGGGATGAGGTTATAACGTATTACGTTATGTGGGATGACGTTATAACGTATTACGTTATGTGGGACGACGTTATAACGTATTGCGTTATATGGGATGACGTTATAACGTATTACGTTATATGGGACGACGTTATAACGTAAATAGGTTATGTGGTATGACGTTATACCGTATTACGTAATATGGGATGACGTTATAACGTATTACGTTATGTGGGACGACGTTATAACGTATTGCGTTATATGGGATGACGTTATAACGTATTGCGTTATATGGTATGACGTTATAACGTATTACGTAATATGGGATGACGTTATAACGTATTACGTTATGTGGGACGACGTTATAAAGTATTGCGTTATATGGGATGACGTTATAACGTATTGCGTTATATGGTATGACGTTATAACGTATTACGTTATATGGGATGACGTTATAACGAGATAGGTTATGTGGTATGACGTTATAACGTATTACGTAATATGGGATGACGTTATAACGTATTGCGTAATATGGGATGACGTTATAACGTATTACGTTATGTGGGACAACGTTATAACGTATTGCGTTATATGGGATGACGTTATAACGTATTACGTTATATGGGATGACGTTATAACGTAAATAGGTTATATGGTATGACGTTATACCGTATTACGTCATATGGGATGACGTTATAACGTATTACGTAATATGGGATGAGGTTATAACGTATTACGTTATGTGGGATGACGTTATAACGTATTACGTTATGTGGGACGACGTTATAACGTATTGCGTTATATGGGATGACGTTATAACGTATTACGTTATATGGGACGACGTTATAACGTAAATAGGTTATGTGGTATGACGTTATACCGTATTACGTAATAGGGGATGACGTTATAACGTATTACGTTATGTGGGACGACGTTATAACGTATTGCGTTATATGGGATGACGTTATAACGTATTGCGTTATATGGTATGACGTTATAACGTATTACGTAATATGGGATGACGTTATAACGTATTACGTTATGTGGGACGACGTTATAAAGTATTGCGTTATATGGGATGACGTTATAACGTATTGCGTTATATGGTATGACGTTATAACGTATTACGTTATATGGGATGACGTTATAACGAGATAGGTTATGTGGTATGACGTTATAACGTATTACGTTATATGGTATGACGTTATAACGTATTACGTAATATGGGATGACGTTATAACGTATTGCGTAATATGGGACGACGTTATAACGTATTGCGTTAGATGGGATGACGTTATAACGTATTTCGTTAAATATGATGACGTTATAACGTATTACGTAATATGGGATGACGTTATAAAGTAAATAGGTTATATGGTATGACGTTATAACGTATTACGTTATATGGTATGACGTTATACCGTATTACGTCATATGGGATGACGTTATAACGTATTACGTTATATGGGATGACGTTACAACGTAAATAGGTTATATGGTATGACGTTATACCGTATTACGTCATATGGGATGACGTTATAACGTATTACGTTATATGGGATGACGTTATAACGTAATAGGTTATATGGTATGACGTTATAACGTAATAGGTTATATGGTATGACGTTATACCGAATTACGTTATGTGGTATGACGTTATAACGTATTACGTTATATGGGATGACGTTATAACGTATTTCGTTAAATATGATGACGTTATAACGTATTACGTAATATGGGATGACGTTATAACGTATTACGTTATGTGGGATGACGTTATAACGAAATAGGTTATATGGTATGACGTTATAACGTATTACGTTATATGGTATGACGTTATAACGTATTACGTAATATGGGATGACGTTATAACGTATTACGTTATGTGGGACGACGTTATAACGTATTACGTTATATGGTATGACGTTATAACGTATTACGTAATATGGGATGACGTTATAACGTATTACGTTATGTGGTACGACGTTATAACGTATTGCGTTATATGGGATGACGTTATAACGTATTGCGTTATATGGGATGACGTTATAACGTATTACGTTATGTGGGATGACGTTATAACGAAATAGGTTATATGGTATGACGTTATAACGTATTACGTTATATGGTATGACGTTATAACGTATTACGCAATATGGGATGACGTTATAACGTATTACGTTATGTGGGACGACGTTATAACGTATTGCGTTATATGGGATGACGTTATAACGTATTGCGTTATATGGGATGACGTTATAACGTATTACGTTATGTGGGATGACGTTATAACGAAATAGGTTATGTGGTATGACGTTATAACGTATTACGTAATATGGGATGACGTTATAACGTATTACGTAATATGGGATGACGTTATAACGTATTACGTTATGTGGGACGACGTTATAACGTATTGCGTTATATGGGATGACGTTATAACGTATTACGTTATATGGGATGACGTTATAACGTAAATAGGTTATATGGTATGACGTTATAACGTATTACGTTATATGGTATGACGTTATACCGTGTTACGTCATATGGGATGACGTTATAACGTATTAAGTTATATGGGATGACGTTATAACGTAATAGGTTGTATGGTATGACGTTATAACGTAAAAGGTTATATGGTATGACGTTATACCGAATTACGTTATGTGGTATGACGTTATAACGTATTACGTTATATGGGATGACGTTATAACGTATTTCGTTAAATGGGATGACGTTATAACGTATTACGTTATGTGGGACGACGTTATAACGTATTGCGTTATATGGGATGACGTTATAACGTACTACGTTATATGGGATGACGTTATAACGTAAATAGGTTATTTGGTATGACGTTATAACGTATTACGTTATATGGTATGACGTTATACCGTATTACGTCATATGGGATGACGTTATAACGTATTAAGTTATATGGGATGGCGTTATAACGTAATAGGTTGTATGGTATGACGTTATAACGTAAAAGGTTATATGGTATGACGTTATACCGAATTACGTTATGTGGTATGACGTTATAACGTATTACGTTATATGGGATGACGTTATAACGTATTTCGTTAAATGGGATGACGTTATAACGTATTACGTTATATGGGATGACGTTATAACGTATTACGTTATATGGGATGACGTTACAACGTAAATAGGTTATATGGTATGACGTTATACCGTATTACGTCATATGGGATGACGTTATAACGTATTACGTTATATGGGATGACGTTATAACGTAATAGGTTATATGGTATGACGTTATAACGTAATAGGTTATATGGTATGACGTTATACCGAATTACGTTATGTGGTATGACGTTATAACGTATTACGTTATATGGGATGACGTTATAACGTATTTCGTTAAATATGATGACGTTATAACGTATTACGTAATATGGGATGACGTTATAACGTATTACGTTATGTGGGATGACGTTATAACGAAATAGGTTATATGGTATGACGTTATAACGTATTACGTTATATGGTATGACGTTATACCGTATTACGTCATATGGGATGACGTTATAACGTATTAAGTTATATGGGATGACGTTATAACGTAATAGGTTGTATGGTATGACGTTATAACGTAAAAGGTTATATGGTATGACGTTATACCGAATTACGTTATGTTGTATGACGTTATAACGTATTACGTTATATGGGATGACGTTATAACGTATTAAGTTATATGGGATGACGTTATAACGTAATAGGTTGTATGGTATGACGTTATAACGTAAAAGGTTATATGGTATGACGTTATACCGAATTACGTTATGTGGTATGACGTTATAACGTATTACGTTATATGGGATGACGTTATAACGTATTTCGTTAAATGGGATGACGTTATAACGTATTACGTAATATGGGATAACGTTATAACGTATTACGTTATGTGGGATGACGTTATAACGAAACAGGTTATATGGTATGACGTTATAACGTATTACGTTATATGGTATGACGTTATAACGTATTACGTAATATGGGATGACGTTATAACGTATTACGTTATGTGGGACGACGTCATAACGTATTGCGTTATATGGGATGACGTTATAACGTATTACGTTATATGGGATGACGTTATAACGTATTACGTTATATGGGATGACGTTATAATGTACTACGTTGTATGGGATGACCTTATAGCGTAATACGTTATATGGTATGACGTTATAACGTAAATAGGTTATATGGTATGACGTTATAACGTATTACGTTATATGGTATTACGTTATAACGTAAATAGGTTATATGGTATGACGTTATACCGTATTACGTTATATGGGATGACGCTATAACGTATTACGTAATATGGCATGACGTTATAACGTATTACGTTACGTGGGACGACGTTATAACGTATTGCGTTATATGGGATGACGTTATAGCGTATTACGTTATATGGGATGACGTTATAATGTATTACGTAATATGGGATGACGTTATAACGTATGACGTTATGTGGGACGACGTTATAACGTATTGCGTTATATGGGATGACGTTATAACGTATTGCGTTATATGGGATGACGTTATAACGTATTACGTTATATGGGATGACGTTATAATGTATTACGTTATATGGGATGACGTTATAACGTAATACGTTATATGGTATGACGTTATAACGTAAATAGGTTATATGGTATGACGTTATAACGTATTACGTTATATGGTATTACGTTATAACGTAAATAGGTTATATGGTATGACGTTATACCGTATTACGTTATATGGGATGACGCTATAACGTATTACGTAATATGGCATGACGTTATAACGTATTACGTTATATGGGATGACGCTACAACGTATTACGTAATATGGCATGACGTTATAACGTATTACGTTATGTGGGACGACGTTATAACGTATTACGTTATATGGGATGACGTTATAACGTATTACGTTATATGGGATGACGTTATAACGTATTACGTTATATGGGATGACGTTATAACGTATTGCGTTATATGGGATGACGTTATAACGTATTACGTTATATGGGATGACGTTATAACGTAAATAGGTTATATGGTATGACGTTATACCGTATTACGTCATATGGGATGACGTTATAACGTATTAAGTTATATGGGATGACGTTATAACGTAATAGGTTATATGGTATGACGTTATACCGAATTACGTTATGTGGTATGACGTTATAACGTATTACGTTATATGGGATGACGTTATAACGTATTTCGTTAAATGGGATGACGTTATAACGTATTACGTAATATGGGATAACGTTATAACGTATTACGTTATGTGGGATGACGTTATAACGAAACAGGTTATATGGTATGACGTTATAACGTATTACGTTATATGGTATGACGTTATAACGTATTACGTAATATGGGATGACGTTATAACGTATTACGTTATGTGGGACGACGTCATAACGTATTGCGTTATATGGGATGACGTTATAACGTATTACGTTATATGGGATGACGTTATAACGTATTACTTTATATGGGATGACGTTATAATGTACTACGTTGTATGGGATGACCTTATAGCGTAATACGTTATATGGTATGACGTTATAACGTAAATAGGTTATATGGTATGACGTTATAACGTATTACGTTATATGGTATTACGTTATAACGTAAATAGGTTATATGGTATGACGTTATACCGTATTACGTTATATGGGATGACGCTATAACGTATTACGTAATATGGCATGACGTTATAACGTATTACGTTACGTGGGACGACGTTATAACGTATTGCGTTATATGGGATGACGTTATAGCGTATTACGTTATATGGGATGACGTTATAATGTATTACGTAATATGGGATGACGTTATAACGTATGACGTTATGTGGGACGACGTTATAACGTATTGCGTTATATGGGATGACGTTATAACGTATTGCGTTATATGGGATGACGTTATAACGTATTACGTTATATGGGATGACGTTATAATGTATTACGTTATATGGGATGACGTTATAACGTAATACGTTATATGGTATGACGTTATAACGTAAATAGGTTATATGGTATGACGTTATAACGTATTACGTTATATGGTATTACGTTATAACGTAAATAGGTTATATGGTATGACGTTATACCGTATTACGTTATATGGGATGACGCTATAACGTATTACGTAATATGGCATGACGTTATAACGTATTACGTTATATGGGATGACGCTACAACGTATTACGTAATATGGCATGACGTTATAACGTATTGCGTTATGTGGGACGACGTTATAACGTATTACGTTATATGGGATGACGTTATAACGTATTACGTTATATGGGATGACGTTATAACGTATTACGTTATATGGGATGACGTTATAACGTATTGCGTTATATGGGATGACGTTATAACGTATTACGTTATATGGGATGACGTTATAACGTAAATAGGTTATATGGTATGACGTTATACCGTATTACGTCATATGGGATGACGTTATAACGTATTAAGTTATATGGGATGACGTTATAACGTAATAGGTTATATGGTATGACGTTATACCGAATTACGTTATGTGGTATGACGTTATAACGCATTACGTTATATGGGATGACGTTATAACGTATTTCGTTAAATGGGATGACGTTATAACGTATTACGTAATATGGGATGACGTTATAACGTATTACGTTATGTGGGATGACGTTATAACGAAATAGGTTATATGGTATGACGTTATAACGTATTACGTTATATGGGATGACGCTATAACGTATTACGTAATATGGCATGACGTTATAACGTATTACGTTACGTGGGACGACGTTATAACGTATTGCGTTATATGGGATGACGTTATAGCGTATTACGTTATATGGGATGACGTTATAATGTATTACGTAATATGGGATGACGTTATAACGTATGACGTTATGTGGGACGACGTTATAACGTATTGCGTTATATGGGATGACGTTATAACGTATTGCGTTATATGGGATGACGTTATAACGTATTACGTTATATGGGATGACGTTATAATGTATTACGTTATATGGGATGACGTTATAACGTAATACGTTATATGGTATGACGTTATAACGTAAATAGGTTATATGGTATGACGTTATAACGTATTACGTTATATGGTATTACGTTATAACGTAAATAGGTTATATGGTATGACGTTATACCGTATTACGTTATATGGGATGACGCTATAACGTATTACGTAATATGGCATGACGTTATAACGTATTACGTTATATGGGATGACGCTACAACGTATTACGTAATATGGCATGACGTTATAACGTATTACGTTATGTGGGACGACGTTATAACGTATTACGTTATATGGGATGACGTTATAACGTATTACGTTATATGGGATGACGTTATAACGTATTACGTTATATGGGATGACGTTATAACGTATTGCGTTATATGGGATGACGTTATAACGTATTACGTTATATGGGATGACGTTATAACGTAAATAGGTTATATGGTATGACGTTATACCGTATTACGTCATATGGGATGACGTTATAACGTATTAAGTTATATGGGATGACGTTATAACGTAATAGGTTATATGGTATGACGTTATACCGAATTACGTTATGTGGTATGACGTTATAACGTATTACGTTATATGGGATGACGTTATAACGTATTTCGTTAAATGGGATGACGTTATAACGTATTACGTAATATGGGATGACGTTATAACGTATTACGTTATGTGGGATGACGTTATAACGAAATAGGTTATATGGTATGACGTTATAACGTATTACGTTATATGGTATGACGTTATAACGTATTACGTAATATGGGATGACGTTATAACGTATGACGTTATGTGGGACGACGTTATAACGTATTGCGTTATATGGGATGACGTTATAACGTATTGCGTTATATGGGATGACGTTATAACGTATTCCGTTATGTGGGATGACGATATAACGAAATAGGTTATATGGTATGACGTTATAACGTATTACGTTATATGGTATGACGTTATAACGTATTACGTAATATGGGATGACGTTATAACGTATTACGTTATGTGGGACGACGTTATAACGTATTGCGTTATATGGGATGACGTTATAACGTATTGCGTTATATGGTATGACGTTATAACGTATTACGTAATATGGGATGACGTTATAACGAAATAGGTTATGTGGCATGACGTTATAACGTATTACGTTATATGGTATGACGTTATAGCGTATTACGTAATATGGGATGACGTTATGACGTATTACGTTATGTGGGACGACGTTATAACGTATTACGTTATATGGGATGACGTTATAACGTATTGCGTTATATGGTATGACGTTATAACGTATTACGTTATATGGGATGACGTTATAACGAAATAGGTTATGTGGCATGACGTTATAACGTATTGCGTTATATGGGATGACGTTATAACGTATTACGTTATATGGGATGACGTTATAACGAAATAGGTTATGTGGCATGACGTTATAACGTATTACGTTATATGGTATGACGTTATAGCGTATTACGTAATATGGGATGACGTTATGACGTATTACGTTATGTGGGACGACGTTATAACGTATTACGTTATATGGGATGACGTTATAACGTATTACGTAATATGGGATGACGTTATAACGAAATAGGTTATGTGGCATGACGTTATAACGTATTACGTTATATGGTATGACGTTATAGCGTATTACGTAATATGGGATGACGTTATGACGTATTACGTTATGTGGGACGACGTTATAACGTATTACGTTATATGGGATGACGTTATAACGTATTGCGTTATATGGTATGACGTTATAACGTATTACGTTATATGGGATGACGTTATAACGAAATAGGTTATGTGGCATGACGTTATAACGTATTGCGTTATATGGGATGACGTTATAACGTATTTCGTTATATGGGATGACGTTATAACGTATTACGTAATATGAGATGACGTTATAACGTACTACGTTATGTGGGATGACGTTATAACGAAATAGGTTATATGGTATGACGTTATAACGTATTACGTTATATGGTATGACGTTATAACGTATTACGTAATATGGGATGAAGTTATAACGTATTACGTTATGTGGGACGACGTTATAACGTATTGCGTTATATGGGATGACGTTATAACGTATTGCGTTATATGGGATGACGTTATAACGTATTGCGTTATATGGGATGACGTTATAACGTATTACGTTATGTGGGATGACGGTATAACGAAATAGGTTATATGGTATGACGTTATAACGTATTACGTTATATGGTATGACGTTATAACGTATTACGTAATATGGGATGACGTTATAACGTATTACGTTATGTGGGACGACGTTATAACGTATTGCGTTATATGGGATGACGTTATAACGTATTGCGTTATATGGTATGACGTTATAACGTATTACGTTATATGGGATGACGTTATAACGAAATAGGTTATGTGGTATGACGTTATAACGTATTACGTTATATCGTATGACGTTATAACGTATTACGTAATATGGGATGACGTTATAACGTAATAGGTTATATGGTATGACGTTATAACGTAATAGGTTATATGGTATGACGTTATACCGAATTACGTTATGTGGGATGACGTTATAACGTATTACGTTATGTGGGACGACGTTATAACGTATTGCGTTATATGGGATGACGTTATAACGTATTACGTTATATGGGACGACGTTATAACGTAAATAGGTTATGTGGTATGACGTTATACCGTATTACGTCATATGGGATGACGTTATAACGTATTACGTTATATGGGATGACGTTATAACGTAATAGGTTATATGGTATGACGTTATAACGTAATAGGTTATATGGTATGACGTTATACCGAATTACGTTATGTGGTATGACGTTATAACGTATTACGTTATATGGGATGACGTTATAACGTATTTCGTTAAATGGGATGACGTTATAACGTATTACGTAATATGGGATGACGTTATAACGTATTACGTTATGTGGGATGACGTTATAACGAAATAGGTTATATGGTATGACGTTATAACGTATTACGTTATATGGGATGACGTTATAACGTAAATAGGTTATATGGTATGACGTTATACCGTATTACGTCATATGGGATGACGTTATAACGTATTACGTTATATGGGATGACGTTATAACGTAATAGGTTATATGGTATGACGTTATAACGTAATAGGTTATATGGTATGACGTTATACCGAATTACGTTATGTGGTATGACGTTATAACGTATTACGTTATATGGGATGACGTTATAACGTATTTCGTTAAATGGGATGACGTTATAACGTATTACGTAATATGGGATGAGGTTATAACGTATTACGTTATGTGGGATGACGTTATAACGTATTACGTTATGTGGGACGACGTTATAACGTATTGCGTTATATGGGATGACGTTATAACGTATTACGTTATATGGGACGACGTTATAACGTAAATAGGTTATGTGGTATGACGTTATACCGTATTACGTAATATGGGATGACGTTATAACGTATTACGTTATGTGGGACGACGTTATAACGTATTGCGTTATATGGGATGACGTTATAACGTATTGCGTTATATGGTATGACGTTATAACGTATTACGTAATATGGGATGACGTTATAACGTATTACGTTATGTGGGACGACGTTATAAAGTATTGCGTTATATGGGATGACGTTATAACGTATTGCGTTATATGGTATGACGTTATAACGTATTACGTTATATGGGATGACGTTATAACGAGATAGGTTATGTGGTATGACGTTATAACGTATTACGTAATATGGGATGACGTTATAACGTATTGCGTAATATGGGATGACGTTATAACGTATTACGTTATGTGGGACAACGTTATAACGTATTGCGTTATATGGGATGACGTTATAACGTATTACGTTATATGGGATGACGTTATAACGTAAATAGGTTATATGGTATGACGTTATACCGTATTACGTCATATGGGATGACGTTATAACGTATTACGTAATATGGGATGAGGTTATAACGTATTACGTTATGTGGGATGACGTTATAACGTATTACGTTATGTGGGACGACGTTATAACGTATTGCGTTATATGGGATGACGTTATAACGTATTACGTTATATGGGACGACGTTATAACGTAAATAGGTTATGTGGTATGACGTTATACCGTATTACGTAATAGGGGATGACGTTATAACGTATTACGTTATGTGGGACGACGTTATAACGTATTGCGTTATATGGGATGACGTTATAACGTATTGCGTTATATGGTATGACGTTATAACGTATTACGTAATATGGGATGACGTTATAACGTATTACGTTATGTGGGACGACGTTATAAAGTATTGCGTTATATGGGATGACGTTATAACGTATTGCGTTATATGGTATGACGTTATAACGTATTACGTTATATGCGATGACGTTATAACGAGATAGGTTATGTGGTATGACGTTATAACGTATTACGTTATATGGTATGACGTTATAACGTATTACGTAATATGGGATGACGTTATAACGTATTGCGTAATATGGGACGACGTTATAACGTATTGCGTTAGATGGGATGACGTTATAACGTATTTCGTTAAATATGATGACGTTATAACGTATTACGTAATATGGGATGACGTTATAAAGTAAATAGGTTATATGGTATGACGTTATAACGTATTACGTTATATGGTATGACGTTATACCGTATTACGTCATATGGGATGACGTTATAACGTATTACGTTATATGGGATGACGTTACAACGTAAATAGGTTATATGGTATGACGTTATACCGTATTACGTCATATGGGATGACGTTATAACGTATTACGTTATATGGGATGACGTTATAACGTAATAGGTTATATGGTATGACGTTATAACGTAATAGGTTATATGGTATGACGTTATACCGAATTACGTTATGTGGTATGACGTTATAACGTATTACGTTATATGGGATGACGTTATAACGTATTTCGTTAAATATGATGACGTTATAACGTATTACGTAATATGGGATGACGTTATAACGTATTACGTTATGTGGGATGACGTTATAACGAAATAGGTTATATGGTATGACGTTATAACGTATTACGTTATATGGTATGACGTTATAACGTATTACGTAATATGGGATGACGTTATAACGTATTACGTTATGTGGGACGACGTTATAACGTATTACGTTATATGGTATGACGTTATAACGTATTACGTAATATGGGATGACGTTATAACGTATTACGTTATGTGGTACGACGTTATAACGTATTGCGTTATATGGGATGACGTTATAACGTATTGCGTTATATGGGATGACGTTATAACGTATTACGTTATGTGGGATGACGTTATAACGAAATAGGTTATATGGTATGACGTTATAACGTATTACGTTATATGGTATGACGTTATAACGTATTACGCAATATGGGATGACGTTATAACGTATTACGTTATGTGGGACGACGTTATAACGTATTGCGTTATATGGGATGACGTTATAACGTATTGCGTTATATGGGATGACGTTATAACGTATTACGTTATGTGGGATGACGTTATAACGAAATAGGTTATGTGGTATGACGTTATAACGTATTACGTAATATGGGATGACGTTATAACGTATTACGTAATATGGGATGACGTTATAACGTATTACGTTATGTGGGACGACGTTATAACGTATTGCGTTATATGGGATGACGTTATAACGTATTACGTTATATGGGATGACGTTATAACGTAAATAGGTTATATGGTATGACGTTATAACGTATTACGTTATATGGTATGACGTTATACCGTGTTACGTCATATGGGATGACGTTATAACGTATTAAGTTATATGGGATGACGTTATAACGTAATAGGTTGTATGGTATGACGTTATAACGTAAAAGGTTATATGGTATGACGTTATACCGAATTACGTTATGTGGTATGACGTTATAACGTATTACGTTATATGGGATGACGTTATAACGTATTTCGTTAAATGGGATGACGTTATAACGTATTACGTTATGTGGGACGACGTTATAACGTATTGCGTTATATGGGATGACGTTATAACGTATTACGTTATATGGGATGACGTTATAACGTAAATAGGTTATTTGGTATGACGTTATAACGTATTACGTTATATGGTATGACGTTATACCGTATTACGTCATATGGGATGACGTTATAACGTATTAAGTTATATGGGATGGCGTTATAACGTAATAGGTTGTATGGTATGACGTTATAACGTAAAAGGTTATATGGTATGACGTTATACCGAATTACGTTATGTGGTATGACGTTATAACGTATTACGTTATATGGGATGACGTTATAACGTATTTCGTTAAATGGGATGACGTTATAACGTATTACGTTATATGGGATGACGTTATAACGTATTACGTTATATGGGATGACGTTACAACGTAAATAGGTTATATGGTATGACGTTATACCGTATTACGTCATATGGGATGACGTTATAACGTATTACGTTATATGGGATGACGTTATAACGTAATAGGTTATATGGTATGACGTTATAACGTAATAGGTTATATGGTATGACGTTATACCGAATTACGTTATGTGGTATGACGTTATAACGTATTACGTTATATGGGATGACGTTATAACGTATTTCGTTAAATATGATGACGTTATAACGTATTACGTAATATGGGATGACGTTATAACGTATTACGTTATGTGGGATGACGTTATAACGAAATAGGTTATATGGTATGACGTTATAACGTATTACGTTATATGGTATGACGTTATACCGTATTACGTCATATGGGATGACGTTATAACGTATTAAGTTATATGGGATGACGTTATAACGTAATAGGTTGTATGGTATGACGTTATAACGTAAAAGGTTATATGGTATGACGTTATACCGAATTACGTTATGTTGTATGACGTTATAACGTATTACGTTATATGGGATGACGTTATAACGTATTAAGTTATATGGGATGACGTTATAACGTAATAGGTTGTATGGTATGACGTTATAACGTAAAAGGTTATATGGTATGACGTTATACCGAATTACGTTATGTGGTATGACGTTATAACGTATTACGTTATATGGGATGACGTTATAACGTATTTCGTTAAATGGGATGACGTTATAACGTATTACGTAATATGGGATAACGTTATAACGTATTACGTTATGTGGGATGACGTTATAACGAAACAGGTTATATGGTATGACGTTATAACGTATTACGTTATATGGTATGACGTTATAACGTATTACGTAATATGGGATGACGTTATAACGTATTACGTTATGTGGGACGACGTCATAACGTATTGCGTTATATGGGATGACGTTATAACGTATTACGTTATATGGGATGACGTTATAACGTATTACGTTATATGGGATGACGTTATAATGTACTACGTTGTATGGGATGACCTTATAGCGTAATACGTTATATGGTATGACGTTATAACGTAAATAGGTTATATGGTATGACGTTATAACGTATTACGTTATATGGTATTACGTTATAACGTAAATAGGTTATATGGTATGACGTTATACCGTATTACGTTATATGGGATGACGCTATAACGTATTACGTAATATGGCATGACGTTATAACGTATTACGTTACGTGGGACGACGTTATAACGTATTGCGTTATATGGGATGACGTTATAGCGTATTACGTTATATGGGATGACGTTATAATGTATTACGTAATATGGGATGACGTTATAACGTATGACGTTATGTGGGACGACGTTATAACGTATTGCGTTATATGGGATGACGTTATAACGTATTGCGTTATATGGGATGACGTTATAACGTATTACGTTATATGGGATGACGTTATAATGTATTACGTTATATGGGATGACGTTATAACGTAATACGTTATATGGTATGACGTTATAACGTAAATAGGTTATATGGTATGACGTTATAACGTATTACGTTATATGGTATTACGTTATAACGTAAATAGGTTATATGGTATGACGTTATACCGTATTACGTTATATGGGATGACGCTATAACGTATTACGTAATATGGCATGACGTTATAACGTATTACGTTATATGGGATGACGCTACAACGTATTACGTAATATGGCATGACGTTATAACGTATTACGTTATGTGGGACGACGTTATAACGTATTACGTTATATGGGATGACGTTATAACGTATTACGTTATATGGGATGACGTTATAACGTATTACGTTATATGGGATGACGTTATAACGTATTGCGTTATATGGGATGACGTTATAACGTATTACGTTATATGGGATGACGTTATAACGTAAATAGGTTATATGGTATGACGTTATACCGTATTACGTCATATGGGATGACGTTATAACGTATTAAGTTATATGGGATGACGTTATAACGTAATAGGTTATATGGTATGACGTTATACCGAATTACGTTATGTGGTATGACGTTATAACGTATTACGTTATATGGGATGACGTTATAACGTATTTCGTTAAATGGGATGACGTTATAACGTATTACGTAATATGGGATAACGTTATAACGTATTACGTTATGTGGGATGACGTTATAACGAAACAGGTTATATGGTATGACGTTATAACGTATTACGTTATATGGTATGACGTTATAACGTATTACGTAATATGGGATGACGTTATAACGTATTACGTTATGTGGGACGACGTCATAACGTATTGCGTTATATGGGATGACGTTATAACGTATTACGTTATATGGGATGACGTTATAACGTATTACTTTATATGGGATGACGTTATAATGTACTACGTTGTATGGGATGACCTTATAGCGTAATACGTTATATGGTATGACGTTATAACGTAAATAGGTTATATGGTATGACGTTATAACGTATTACGTTATATGGTATTACGTTATAACGTAAATAGGTTATATGGTATGACGTTATACCGTATTACGTTATATGGGATGACGCTATAACGTATTACGTAATATGGCATGACGTTATAACGTATTACGTTACGTGGGACGACGTTATAACGTATTGCGTTATATGGGATGACGTTATAGCGTATTACGTTATATGGGATGACGTTATAATGTATTACGTAATATGGGATGACGTTATAACGTATGACGTTATGTGGGACGACGTTATAACGTATTGCGTTATATGGGATGACGTTATAACGTATTGCGTTATATGGGATGACGTTATAACGTATTACGTTATATGGGATGACGTTATAATGTATTACGTTATATGGGATGACGTTATAACGTAATACGTTATATGGTATGACGTTATAACGTAAATAGGTTATATGGTATGACGTTATAACGTATTACGTTATATGGTATTACGTTATAACGTAAATAGGTTATATGGTATGACGTTATACCGTATTACGTTATATGGGATGACGCTATAACGTATTACGTAATATGGCATGACGTTATAACGTATTACGTTATATGGGATGACGCTACAACGTATTACGTAATATGGCATGACGTTATAACGTATTACGTTATGTGGGACGACGTTATAACGTATTACGTTATATGGGATGACGTTATAACGTATTACGTTATATGGGATGACGTTATAACGTATTACGTTATATGGGATGACGTTATAACGTATTGCGTTATATGGGATGACGTTATAACGTATTACGTTATATGGGATGACGTTATAACGTAAATAGGTTATATGGTATGACGTTATACCGTATTACGTCATATGGGATGACGTTATAACGTATTAAGTTATATGGGATGACGTTATAACGTAATAGGTTATATGGTATGACGTTATACCGAATTACGTTATGTGGTATGACGTTATAACGCATTACGTTATATGGGATGACGTTATAACGTATTTCGTTAAATGGGATGACGTTATAACGTATTACGTAATATGGGATGACGTTATAACGTATTACGTTATGTGGGATGACGTTATAACGAAATAGGTTATATGGTATGACGTTATAACGTATTACGTTATATGGGATGACGCTATAACGTATTACGTAATATGGCATGACGTTATAACGTATTACGTTACGTGGGACGACGTTATAACGTATTGCGTTATATGGGATGACGTTATAGCGTATTACGTTATATGGGATGACGTTATAATGTATTACGTAATATGGGATGACGTTATAACGTATGACGTTATGTGGGACGACGTTATAACGTATTGCGTTATATGGGATGACGTTATAACGTATTGCGTTATATGGGATGACGTTATAACGTATTACGTTATATGGGATGACGTTATAATGTATTACGTTATATGGGATGACGTTATAACGTAATACGTTATATGGTATGACGTTATAACGTAAATAGGTTATATGGTATGACGTTATAACGTATTACGTTATATGGTATTACGTTATAACGTAAATAGGTTATATGGTATGACGTTATACCGTATTACGTTATATGGGATGACGCTATAACGTATTACGTAATATGGCATGACGTTATAACGTATTACGTTATATGGGATGACGCTACAACGTATTACGTAATATGGCATGACGTTATAACGTATTACGTTATGTGGGACGACGTTATAACGTATTACGTTATATGGGATGACGTTATAACGTATTACGTTATATGGGATGACGTTATAACGTATTACGTTATATGGGATGACGTTATAACGTATTGCGTTATATGGGATGACGTTATAACGTATTACGTTATATGGGATGACGTTATAACGTAAATAGGTTATATGGTATGACGTTATACCGTATTACGTCATATGGGATGACGTTATAACGTATTAAGTTATATGGGATGACGTTATAACGTAATAGGTTATATGGTATGACGTTATACCGAATTACGTTATGTGGTATGACGTTATAACGTATTACGTTATATGGGATGACGTTATAACGTATTTCGTTAAATGGGATGACGTTATAACGTATTACGTAATATGGGATGACGTTATAACGTATTACGTTATGTGGGATGACGTTATAACGAAATAGGTTATATGGTATGACGTTATAACGTATTACGTTATATGGTATGACGTTATAACGTATTACGTAATATGGGATGACGTTATAACGTATGACGTTATGTGGGACGACGTTATAACGTATTGCGTTATATGGGATGACGTTATAACGTATTGCGTTATATGGGATGACGTTATAACGTATTCCGTTATGTGGGATGACGATATAACGAAATAGGTTATATGGTATGACGTTATAACGTATTACGTTATATGGTATGACGTTATAACGTATTACGTAATATGGGATGACGTTATAACGTATTACGTTATGTGGGACGACGTTATAACGTATTGCGTTATATGGGATGACGTTATAACGTATTGCGTTATATGGTATGACGTTATAACGTATTACGTAATATGGGATGACGTTATAACGAAATAGGTTATGTGGCATGACGTTATAACGTATTACGTTATATGGTATGACGTTATAGCGTATTACGTAATATGGGATGACGTTATGACGTATTACGTTATGTGGGACGACGTTATAACGTATTACGTTATATGGGATGACGTTATAACGTATTGCGTTATATGGTATGACGTTATAACGTATTACGTTATATGGGATGACGTTATAACGAAATAGGTTATGTGGCATGACGTTATAACGTATTGCGTTATATGGGATGACGTTATAACGTATTACGTTATATGGGATGACGTTATAACGTAAATAGGTTATATGGTATGACGTTATACCGTATTACGTCATATGGGATGACGTTATAACGTATTAAGTTATATGGGATGACGTTATAACGTAATAGGTTGTATGGTATGACGTTATAACGTAATAGGTGATATGGTATGACGTTATACCGAATTACGTTATGTGGTATGACGTTATAACGTATTACGTTATATGGGATGACGTTATAACGAAATAGGTTATATGGTATGACGCTATAACGTATTACGTAATATGGGATGACGTTATAACGTATTACGTTATGTGGGATGACGTTATAACGTATTACGTTATGTGGGATGACGTTATAACGAAATAGGTTATATGGTATGACGTTATAACGTATTACGTTATATGGTATGACGTTATAACGTATTACGTAATATGGGAGGACGTTATAACGTATTACGTTATGTGGGACGACGTTATAACGTATTGCGTTATATGGGATGACGTTATAACGTATTGCGTTATATGGGATGACGTTATAACGTATTGCGTTATATGGTATGACGTTATAACGTATTACGTTATATGGGATGACGTTATAACGAAATAGGTTATGTGGTATGACGTTATAACGTATTACGTTATATCGTATGACGTTATAACATATTACGTAATATGGGATGACGTTATAACGTATTACGTAATATGGGATGACGTTATAACGTATTACGTTATGTGGGACGACGTTATAACGTATTGCGTTATATGGGATGACGTTATAACGTATTACGTTATATGGGACGACGTTATAACGTATTACGTTATATGGGACGACGTTATAACTTAAATAGGTTATGTGGTATGACGTTATACCGTATTACGTCATATGGGATGACGTTATAACGTATTACGTTACATGGGATGACGTTATAACGTAATAGGTTATATGGTATGACGTTATAACGTAATAGGTTATACGGTATGACGTTATACCGAATTACGTTATGTGGTATGACGTTATAACGTATTACGTTATATGGGATGACGTTATAACGTATTTCGTTAAATGGGATGACGTTATAACGTATTACGTAATATGGGATGACGTTATAACGTATTACGTTATGTGGGACGACATTATAACGTATTGCGTAATATGGGATGACGTTATAACGTACTACGTTATGTGGGATGACGTTATAACGAAATAGGTTATATGGTATGACGTTATAACGTATTACGTTATATGGTATGACGTTATAACGTATTACGTAATATGGGATGACGTTATAACGTATTACGTTATGTGGGACGACGTTATAACGTATTGCGTTATATGGGATGACGTTATAACGTATTGCGTTGTATGGTATGACGTTATAACGTATTACGTAATATGGGATGACGTTATAACGTATTACGTTATGTGGGACGACGTTATAACGTATTACGTAATATGGGATGACGTTATAACGTATTACGTTATGTGGGACGACGTTATAACGTATTGCGTTATATGGGATGACGTTATAACGTATTGCGTTATATGGTATGACGTTATAACGTATTACGTTATATGGGATGACGTTATAACGAAATAGGTTATGTGGTATGACGTTATAACGTATTACGTTATATCGTATGACGTTATAACATATTACGTAATATGGGATGACGTTATAACGTATTACGTAATATGGGATGACGTTATAACGTATTACGTTATGTGGGACGACGTTATAACGTATTGCGTTATATGGGATGACGTTATAACGTATTACGTTATATGGGACGACGTTATAACGTAAATAGGTTATGTGGTATGACGTTATACCGTATTACGTCATATGGGATGACGTTATAACGTATTACGTTACATGGGATGACGTTATAACGTAATAGGTTATATGGTATGACGTTATAACGTAATAGGTTATACGGTATGACGTTATACCGAATTACGTTATGTGGTATGACGTTATAACGTATTACGTTATATGGGATGACGTTATAACGTATTTCGTTAAATGGGATGACGTTATAACGTATTACGTAATATGGGATGACGTTATAACGTATTACGTTATGTGGGACGACATTATAACGTATTGCGTAATATGGGATGACGTTATAACGTACTACGTTATGTGGGATGACGTTATAACGAAATAGGTTATATGGTATGACGTTATAACGTATTACGTTATATGGTATGACGTTATAACGTATTACGTAATATGGGATGACGTTATAACGTATTACGTTATGTGGGACGACGTTATAACGTATTGCGTTATATGGGATGACGTTATAACGTATTGCGTTGTATGGTATGACGTTATAACGTATTACGTAATATGGGATGACGTTATAACGTATTACGTAATATGGGATGACGTTATAACGTATTACGTTATGTGGGACGACGTTATAACGTATTCCGTTATATGGTATGACGTTATAACGTATTACGTAATATGGGATGACGTTATAACGTATTTCGTTATATGGGATGACGTTATAACGTATTACGTAATATGAGATGACGTTATAACGTACTACGTTATGTGGGATGACGTTATAACGAAATAGGTTATATGGTATGACGTTATAACGTATTACGTTATATGGTATGACGTTATAACGTATTACGTAATATGGGATGAAGTTATAACGTATTACGTTATGTGGGACGACGTTATAACGTATTGCGTTATATGGGATGACGTTATAACGTATTGCGTTATATGGTATGACGTTATAACGTATTACGTTATATGGGATGACGTTATAACGAAATAGGTTATATGGTATGACGCTATAACGTGTTACGTAATATGGGATGACGTTATAACGTATTACGTTATGTGGAACGACGTTATAACGTATTGCGTTATATGGGATGACGTTATAACGTATTGCGTTATATTCGATGACGTTATAACGTATTGCGTTATATGGTATGACGTTATAACGTAATAGGTTATATGGTATGACGTTATAACGAAATAGGTTATATGGTATGACGTTATAACGTAATAGGTTATACGGTATCACATAATACCTAATTACGTTATATGGCATGACGTTATAACGTAGATAGGTTATATGGTATGACGTTATACCGTATTACGTTATATGGGATGACGTTATAACGTATTGCGTTATATGGGATGACGTTATAACGTATTACGTTATGTGGGATGACGTTATTACGAAATAGGTTATATGGTATGACGTTATAACGTATTACGTTATATGGTATGACGTTATAACGTATTACGTAATATGGGATGACGGTATAACGTATTACGTTATGTGGGACGACGTTATAACGTATTGCGTTATATGGGATGACGTTATAACGTATTGCGTTATATGGGATGACGTTGTAACGTATTACGTTATGTGGGATGACGTTATAACGAAATAGGTTATATGGTATGACGTTATAACGTATTACGTTATATGGTATGACGTTATAACGTATTACGTAATATGGGATGACGTTATAACGTATTACGTTATGTGGGACGACGTTATAACGTATTACGTAATATGGGATGACGTTATAACGTATTACGTTATGTGGGACGACGTTATAAAGTATTGCGTTATATGGGATGACGTTATAACGTATTGCGTTATATGGTATGACGTTATAACGTATTACGTTATATGGGATGACGTTATAACGAAATAGGTTATGTGGCATGACGTTATAACGTATTACGTTATATGGTATGACGTTATAGCGTATTACGTAATATGGGATGACGTTATGACGTATTACGTTATGTGGGACGACGTTATAACGTATTACGTTATATGGGATGACGTTATAACGTATTGCGTTATATGGTATGACGTTATAAGGTATTACGTTATATGGGATGACGTTATAACGAAATAGGTTATGTGGCATGACGTTATAACGTATTACGTTATATGGTATGACGTTATAGCGTATTACGTAATATGGGATGACGTTATGACGTATTACGTTATGTGGGACGACGTTATAACGTATTACGTTATATGGGATGACGTCATAACGTAAATAGGTTATATGGTATGACGTTATACCGTATTACGTCATATGGGATGACGTTATAACGTATTAAGTTATATGGGATGACGTTATAACGTAATAGGTTGTATGGTATGACGTTATAACGTAATAGGTGATATGGTATGACGTTATACCGAATTACGTTATGTGGTATGACGTTATAACGTATTACGTTATATGGGATGACGTTATAACGAAATAGGTTATATGGTATGACGCTATAACGTATTACGTAATATGGGATGACGTTATAACGTATTACGTTATGTGGAACGACGTTATAACGTATTGCGTTATATGGGATGACGTTATAACGTATTGCGTTATATGGGATGACGTTATAACGTATTGCGTTATACGGTATGACGTTATAACGTAATAGGTTATATGGTATGACGTTATAACGAAATAGGTTATATGGTATGACGTTATAACGTAATAGGTTATACGGTATCACGTAATACCTAATTACGTTATATGGCATGACGTTATAACGTAGATAGGTTATATGGTATGACGTTATACCGTATTACGTTATATGTGATGACGTTATAACGTATTGCGTTATATGGGATGACGTTATAACGTATTACGTTATGTGGGATGACGTTATAACGAAATAGGTTATATGGTATGACGTTATAACGTATTACGTTATATGGGATGACGTTATAACGTATTGCGTTATATGGTATGACGTCATAACGTATTACGTTATATGGGATGACGTTATAACGAAATAGGTTATGTGGTATGACGTTATAACGTATTACGTCATATGGGATGACGTTATAACGTATTACGTTACATGGGATGACGTTATAACGTAATAGGTTATATGGTATGACGTTATAACGTAATAGGTTATACGGTATGACGTTATACCGAATTACGTTATGTGGTATGACGTTATAACGTATTACGTTATATGGGATGACGTTATAACGTATTTCGTTAAATGGGATGACGTTATAACGTATTACGTAATATGGGATGACGTTATAACGTATTACGTTATGTGGGACGACGTTATAACGTATTGCGTTATATGGGATGACGTTATAACGTATTGCGTTATATGGGATGACGTTATAACGTATTACGTTATGTGGGATGACGTTATAACGAAATAGGTTATATGGTATGACGTTATAACGTATTACGTTATATGGTATGACGTTATAACGTATTACGTAATATGGGATGACGTTATAACGTATTACGTTATGTGGGACGACGTTATAACGTATTGCGTTATATGGGATGACGTTATAACGTATTGCGTTATATGGTATGACGTCATAACTTATTACGTTATATGGGATGACGTTATAACGAAATAGGTTATGTGGTATGACGTTATAACGTATTACGTTATATCGTATGACGTTATAACATATTACGTAATATGGGAGGACGTTATAACGTATTACGTTATGTGGGACGACGTTATAACGTATTGCGTTATATGGGATGACGTTATAACGTATTACGTTATATGGGACGACGTTATAACGTATTACGTTATATGGGACGACGTTATAACGTAAATAGGTTATGTGGTATGACGCTATACCGTATTACGTCATATGGGATGACGTTATAACGTATTACGTTACATGGGATGACGTTATAACGTAATAGGTTATATGGTATGACGTTATAACGTAATAGGTTATACGGTATGACGTTATACCGAATTACGTTATGTGGTATGACGTTATAACGTATTACGTTATATGGGATGACGTTATAACGTATTTCGTTAAATGGGATGACGTTATAACGTATTACGTAATATGGGATGACGTTATAACGTATTACGTTATGTGGGACGACATTATAACGTATTGCGTAATATGGGATGACGTTATAACGTACTACGTTATGTGGGATGACGTTATAACGAAATAGGTTATATGGTATGACGTTATAACGTATTACGTTATATGGTATGACGTTATAACGTATTACGTAATATGGGATGACGTTATAACGTATTACGTTATGTGGGACGACGTTATAACGTATTGCGTTATATGGGATGACGTTATAACGTATTGCGTTGTATGGTATGACGTTATAACGTATTACGTAATATGGGATGACGTTATAACGTATTACGTTATGTGGGACGACGTTATAACGTATTGCGTTATATGGGATGACGTTATAACGTATTGCGTTATATGGGATGACGTTATAACGTATTACGTTATGTGGGATGACGTTATAACGAAATAGGTTATATGGTATGACGTTATAACGTATTACGTTATATGGTATGACGTTATAACGTATTACGTAATATGGGATGACGTTATAACGTATTACGTTATGTGGGACGACGTTATAACGTATTGCGTTATATGGGATGACGTTATAACGTATTGCGTTATATGGTATGACGTTATAACGTATTACGTTATATGGGATGACGTTATAACGAAATAGGTTATGTGGTATGACGTTATAACGTATTACGTTATATCGTATGACGTTATAACATATTACGTAATATGGGATGACGTTATAACGTATTACGTATTATGGGATGACGTTATAACGTATTACGTTATGTGGGACGACGTTATAACGTATTGCGTTATATGGGATGACGTTATAACGTATTACGTTATATGGGACGACGTTATAACGTAAATAGGTTATGTGGTATGACGTTATACCGTATTACGTCATATGGGATGACGTTATAACGTATTACGTTACATGGGATGACGTTATAACGTAATAGGTTATATGGTATGACGTTATAACGTAATAGGTTATACGGTATGACGTTATACCGAATTGCGTTATGTGGTATGACGTTATAACGTATTACGTTATATGGGATGACGTTATAACGTATTACGTAATATGGGATGACGTTATAACGTATTTCGTTATATGGGATGACGTTATAACGTATTACGTAATATGAGATGACGTTATAACGTACTACGTTATGTGGGATGACGTTATAACGAAATAGGTTATATGGTATGACGTTATAACGTATTACGTTATATGGGATGACGTTATAACGTATTGCGTTATATGGTATGACGTCATAACGTATTACGTTATATGGGATGACGTTATAACGAAATAGGTTATGTGGTATGACGTTATAACGTATTACGTCATATGGGATGACGTTATAACGTATTACGTTACATGGGATGACGTTATAACGTAATAGGTTATATGGTATGACGTTATAACGTAATAGGTTATACGGTATGACGTTATACCGAATTACGTTATGTGGTATGACGTTATAACGTATTACGTTATATGGGATGACGTTATAACGTATTTCGTTAAATGGGATGACGTTATAACGTATTACGTAATATGGGATGACGTTATAACGTATTACGTTATGTGGGACGACGTTATAACGTATTGCGTTATATGGGATGACGTTATAACGTATTGCGTTATATGGGATGACGTTATAACGTATTACGTTATGTGGGATGACGTTATAACGAAATAGGTTATATGGTATGACGTTATAACGTATTACGTTATATGGTATGACGTTATAACGTATTACGTAATATGGGATGACGTTATAACGTATTACGTTATGTGGGACGACGTTATAACGTATTGCGTTATATGGGATGACGTTATAACGTATTGCGTTATATGGTATGACGTCATAACGTATTACGTTATATGGGATGACGTTATAACGAAATAGGTTATGTGGTATGACGTTATAACGTATTACGTTATATCGTATGACGTTATAACATATTACGTAATATGGGAGGACGTTATAACGTATTACGTTATGTGGGACGACGTTATAACGTATTGCGTTATATGGGATGACGTTATAACGTATTACGTTATATGGGACGACGTTATAACGTATTACGTTATATGGGACGACGTTATAACGTAAATAGGTTATGTGGTATGACGCTATACCGTATTACGTCATATGGGATGACGTTATAACGTATTACGTTACATGGGATGACGTTATAACGTAATAGGTTATATGGTATGACGTTATAACGTAATAGGTTATACGGTATGACGTTATACCGAATTACGTTATGTGGTATGACGTTATAACGTATTACGTTATATGGGATGACGTTATAACGTATTTCGTTAAATGGGATGACGTTATAACGTATTACGTAATATGGGATGACGTTATAACGTATTACGTTATGTGGGACGACATTATAACGTATTGCGTAATATGGGATGACGTTATAACGTACTACGTTATGTGGGATGACGTTATAACGAAATAGGTTATATGGTATGACGTTATAACGTATTACGTTATATGGTATGACGTTATAACGTATTACGTAATATGGGATGACGTTATAACGTATTACGTTATGTGGGACGACGTTATAACGTATTGCGTTATATGGGATGACGTTATAACGTATTGCGTTGTATGGTATGACGTTATAACGTATTACGTAATATGGGATGACGTTATAACGTATTACGTTATGTGGGACGACGTTATAACGTATTGCGTTATATGGGATGACGTTATAACGTATTGCGTTATATGGGATGACGTTATAACGTATTACGTTATGTGGGATGACGTTATAACGAAATAGGTTATATGGTATGACGTTATAACGTATTACGTTATATGGTATGACGTTATAACGTATTACGTAATATGGGATGACGTTATAACGTATTACGTTATGTGGGACGACGTTATAACGTATTGCGTTATATGGGATGACGTTATAACGTATTGCGTTATATGGTATGACGTTATAACGTATTACGTTATATGGGATGACGTTATAACGAAATAGGTTATGTGGTATGACGTTATAACGTATTACGTTATATCGTATGACGTTATAACATATTACGTAATATGGGATGACGTTATAACGTATTACGTATTATGGGATGACGTTATAACGTATTACGTTATGTGGGACGACGTTATAACGTATTGCGTTATATGGGATGACGTTATAACGTATTACGTTATATGGGACGACGTTATAACGTAAATAGGTTATGTGGTATGACGTTATACCGTATTACGTCATATGGGATGACGTTATAACGTATTACGTTACATGGGATGACGTTATAACGTAATAGGTTATATGGTATGACGTTATAACGTAATAGGTTATACGGTATGACGTTATACCGAATTGCGTTATGTGGTATGACGTTATAACGTATTACGTTATATGGGATGACGTTATAACGTATTACGTAATATGGGATGACGTTATAACGTATTTCGTTATATGGGATGACGTTATAACGTATTACGTAATATGAGATGACGTTATAACGTACTACGTTATGTGGGATGACGTTATAACGAAATAGGTTATATGGTATGACATTATAACGTATTACGTTATATGGTATGACGTTCTAACGTATTACGTAATATGGGATGAAGTTATAACGTATTACGTTATGTGGGACGACGTTATAACGTATTGCGTTATATGGGATGACGTTATAACGTATTGCGTTATATGGTATGACGTTATAACGTATTACGTTATATGGGATGACGTTATAACGAAATAGGTTATATGGTATGACGCTATAACGTGTTACGTAATATGGGATGACGTTATAACGTATTACGTTATGTGGAACGACGTTATAACGTATTGCGTTATATGGGATGACGTTATAACGTATTGCGTTATATTCGATGACGTTATAACGTATTGCGTTATATGGTATGACGTTATAACGTAATAGGTTATATGGTATGACGTTATAACGAAATAGGTTATATGGTATGACGTTATAACGTAATAGGTTATACGGTATCACGTAATACCTAATTACGTTATATGGCATGATGTTATAACGTAGATAGGTTATATGGTATGACGTTATACCGTATTACGTTATATGGGATGACGTTATAACGTATTGCGTTATAAGGGATGACGTTATAACGTATTACGTTATGTGGGATGACGTTATAACGAAATAGGTTATATGGTATGACGTTATAACGTATTACGTTATATGGTATGACGTTATAACGTATTACGTAATATGGGATGACGTTATAACGTATTACGTTATGTGGGACGACGTTATAACGTATTGCGTTATATGGGATGACGTTATAACGTATTGCGTTATATGGGATGACGTTATAACGTATTACGTTATGTGGGATGACGTTATAACGAAATAGGTTATATGGTATGACGTTATAACGTATTACGTTATATGGTATGACGTTATAACGTATTACGTAATATGGGATGACGTTATAACGTATTACGTTATGTGGGACGACGTTATAACGTATTACGTAATATGGGATGACGTTATAACGTATTACGTTATGTGGGACGACGTTATAAAGTATTGCGTTATATGGGATGACGTTATAACGTATTGCGTTATATGGTATGACGTTATAACGTATTACGTTATATGGGATGACGTTATAACGAGATAGGTTATGTGGTATGACGTTATAACGTATTACGTTATATGGTATGACGTTATAACGTATTACGTAATATGGGATGACGTTATAACGTATTGCGTAATATGGGACGACGTTATAACGTATTGCGTTATATGGGATGACGTTATAACGTATTGCGTTATATGGTATGACGTTATAACGTATTACGTAATATGGGATGACGTTATAACGTATTACGTTACATGGGATGACGTTATAACGTATTACGTTATATGGGATGACGTTACAACGTAAATAGGTTATATGGTATGACGTTATACCGTATTACGTCATATGGGATGACGTTATAACGTATTACGTTATATGGGATGACGTTATAACGTAATAGGTTATATGGTATGACGTTATAACGTAATAGGTTATATGGTATGACGTTATACCGAATTACGTTATGTGGTATGACGTTATAACGTATTACGTTATATGGGATGACGTTATAACGTATTTCGTTAAATATGATGACGTTATAACGTATTACGTAATATGGGATGACGTTATAACGTATTACGTTATGTGGGATGACGTTATAACGAAATAGGTTATATGGTATGACGTTATAACGTATTACGTTATATGGTATGACGTTATAACGTATTACGTAATATGGGATGACGTTATAACGTATTACGTTATGTGGGACGACGTTATAACGTATTACGTTATATGGTATGACGTTATAACGTATTACGTAATATGGGATGACGTTATAACGTATTACGTTATGTGGTACGACGTTATAACGTATTGCGTTATATGGGATGACGTTATAACGTATTGCGTTATATGGGATGACGTTATAACGTATTACGTTATGTGGGATGACGTTATAACGAAATAGGTTATATGGTATGACGTTATAACGTATTACGTTATATGGTATGACGTTATAACGTATTACGCAATATGGGATGACGTTATAACGTATTACGTTATGTGGGACGACGTTATAACGTATTGCGTTATATGGGATGACGTTATAACGTATTGCGTTATATGGGATGACGTTACAACGTATTACGTTATGTGGGATGACGTTATAACGAAATAGGTTATGTGGTATGACGTTATAACGTATTACGTAATATGGGATGACGTTATAACGTATTACGTAATATGGGATGACGTTATAACGTATTACGTTATGTGGGACGACGTTATAACGTATTGCGTTATATGGGATGACGTTATAACGTATTACGTTATATGGGATGACGTTATAACGTAAATAGGTTATATGGTATGACGTTATAACGTATTACGTTATATGGTATGACGTTATACCGTGTTACGTCATATGGGATGACGTTATAACGTATTAAGTTATATGGGATGACGTTATAACGTAATAGGTTGTATGGTATGACGTTATAACGTAAAAGGTTATATGGTATGACGTTATACCGAATTACGTTATGTGGTATGACGTTATAACGTATTACGTTATATGGGATGACGTTATAACGTATTTCGTTAAATGGGATGACGTTATAACGTATTACGTTATGTGGGACGACGTTATAACGTATTGCGTTATATGGGATGACGTTATAACGTATTACGTTATATGGGATGACGTTATAACGTAAATAGGTTATATGGTATGACGTTATAACGTATTACGTTATATGGTATGACGTTATACCGTATTACGTCATATGGGATGACGTTATAACGTATTAAGTTATATGGGATGGCGTTATAACGTAAAAGGTTGTATGGTATGACGTTATAACGTAAAAGGTTATATGGTATGACGTTATACCGAATTACGTTATGTGGTATGACGTTATAACGTATTACGTTATATGGGATGACGTTATAACGTATTTCGTTAAATGGGATGACGTTATAACGTATTACGTTATATGGGATGACGTTATAACGTATTACGTTATATGGGATGACGTTACAACGTAAATAGGTTATATGGTATGACGTTATACCGTATTACGTCATATGGGATGACGTTATAACGTATTACGTTATATGGGATGACGTTATAACGTAATAGGTTATATGGTATGACGTTATAACGTAATAGGTTATATGGTATGACGTTATACCGAATTACGTTATGTGGTATGACGTTATAACGTATTACGTTATATGGGATGACGTTATAACGTATTTCGTTAAATGGGAAGACGTTATAACGTATTACGTTATGTGGGACGACGTTATAACGTATTGCGTTATATGGGATGACGTTATAACGTATTACGTTATATGGGATGTTGTTATAACGTAAATAGGTTATATGGTATGACGTTATAACGTATTACGTTATATGGTATGACGTTATACCGTATTACGTCATATGGGATGACGTTATAACGTATTACGTTATGTGGGACGACGTTATAACGTATTGCGTTATATGGGATGACGTTATAACGTATTACGTTATATGGGATGACGTTATAACGTAAATAGGTTATATGGTATGACGTTATAACGTATTACGTTATATGGTATGACGTTATACCGTATTACGTCATATGGGATGACGTTATAACGTATTAAGTTATATGGGATGACGTTATAACCTAATAGGTTGTATGGTATGACGTTATAACGTAAAAGGTTATATGGTATGACGTTATACCGAATTACGTTATGTGGTATGACGTTATAACGTATTACGTTATATGGGATGACGTTATAACGTATTAAGTTATATGGGATGACGTTATAACGTAATAGGTTGTATGGTATGACGTTATAACGTAAAAGGTTATATGGTATGACGTTATACCGAATTACGTTATGTGGTATGACGTTATAACGTATTACGTTATATGGGATGACGTTATAACGTATTTCGTTAAATGGGATGACGTTATAACGTATTACGTAATATGGGATAACGTTATAACGTATTACGTTATGTGGGATGACGTTATAACGAAATAGGTTATATGGTATGACGTTATAACGTATTACGTTATATGGGATGACCTTATAGCGTAATACGTTATATGGTATAACGTTATAACGTAAGTAGGTTATATGGTATGACGTTATAACGTATTACGTTATATGGTATTACGTTATAACGTAAATAGGTTATATGGTATGACGTTATACCGTATTACGTTATATGGGATGACGCTATAACGTATTACGTAATATGGCATGACGTTATAACGTATTACGTTACGTGGGACGACGTTATAACGTATTGCGTTATATGGGATGACGTTATAGCGTATTACGTTATATGGGATGACGTTATAATGTATTACGTAATATGGGATGACGTTATAACGTATGACGTTATGTGGGACGACGTTATAACGTATTGCGTTATATGGGATGACGTTATAACGTATTGCGTTATATGGGATGACGTTATAACGTATTACGTTATATGGGATGACGTTATAATGTATTACGTTATATGGGATGACGTTATAACGTAATACGTTATATGGTATGACGTTATAACGTAAATAGGTTATATGGTATGACGTTATAACGTATTACGTTATATGGTATTACGTTATAACGTAAATAGGTTATATGGTATGACGTTATACCGTATTACGTTATATGGGATGACGCTATAACGTATTACGTAATATGGCATGACGTTATAACGTATTACGTTATATGGGATGACGCTACAACGTATTACGTAATATGGCATGACGTTATAACGTATTACGTTATGTGGGACGACGTTATAACGTATTACGTTATATGGGATGACGTTATAACGTATTACGTTATATGGGATGACGTGATAACGTATTACGTTATATGGGATGACGTTATAACGTATTGCGTTATATGGGATGACGTTATAACGTATTACGTTATATGGGATGACGTTATAACGTAAATAGGTTATATGGTATGACGTTATACCGTATTACGTCATATGGGATGACGTTATAACGTATTAAGTTATATGGGATGACGTTATAACGTAATAGGTTATATGGTATGACGTTATACCGAATTACGTTATGTGGTATGACGTTATAACGTATTACGTTATATGGGATGACGTTATAACGTATTTCGTTAAATGGGATGACGTTATAACGTATTACGTAATATGGGATGACGTTATAACGTATTACGTTATGTGGGATGACGTTATAACGAAATAGGTTATATGGTATGACGTTATAACGTATTACGTTATATGGTATGACGTTATAACGTATTACGTAATATGGGATGACGTTATAACGTATGACGTTATGTGGGAGGACGTTATAACGTATTGCGTTATATGGGATGACGTTATAACGTATTGCGTTATATGGGATGACGTTATAACGTATTCCGTTATGTGGGATGACGATATAACGAAATAGGTTATATGGTATGACGTTATAACGTATTACGTTATATGGTATGACGTTATAACGTATTACGTAATATGGGATGACGTTATAACGTATTACGTTATGTGGGACGACGTTATAACGTATTGCGTTATATGGGATGACGTTATAACGTATTGCGTTATATGGTATGACGTTATAACGTATTACGTTATATGGGATGATGTTATAACGAAATAGGTTATGTGGCATGACGTTATAACGTATTACGTTATATGGTATGACGTTATAGCGTATTATGTAATATGGGATGACGTTATGACGTATTACGTTATGTGGGACGACGTTATAACGTATTACGTTATATGGGATGACGTTATAACGTATTGCGTTATATGGTATGACGTTATAACGTATTACGTTCTATGGGATGACGTTATAACGAAATAGGTTATGTGGCATGACGTTATAACGTATTGCGTTATATGGGATGACGTTATAACGTATTACGTTATATGGGATGACGTTATAACGTAAATAGGTTATATGGTATGACGTTATACCGTATTACGTCATATGGGATGACGTTATAACGTATTAAGTTATATGGGATGACGTTATAACGTAATAGGTTGTATGGTATGACGTTATATCGTAATAGGTGATGTGGTATGACGTTATACCGAATTACGTTATGTGGTATGACGTTATAACGTATTACGTTATATGGGATGACGTTATAACGAAATAGGTTATATGGTATGACGCTATAACGTATTACGTAATATGGGATGACGTTATAACGTATTACGTTATGTGGAACGACGTTATAACGTATTGCGTTATATGGGATGACGTTATAACGTATTGCGTTATATGGGATGACGTTATAACGTATTGCGTTATACGGTATGACGTTATAACGTAATAGGTTATATGGTATGACGTTATAACGAAATAGGTTATATGGTATGACGTTATAACGTAATAGGTTATACGGTATCACGTAATACCTAATTACGTTATATGGCATGACGTTATAACGTAGATAGGTTATATGGTATGACGTTATACCGTATTACGTTATATGGGATGACGTTATAACGTATTACGTAATATGGGATGACGTTATAACGTATTACGTTATGTGGGACGACGTTATAACGTATTACGTTATGTGGGACGACGTTATAACGTATTACGTTATGTGGGACGACGTTATAACGTATTCCGTTATATGGTATGACGTTATAACGTATTACGTAATATGGGATGACGTTATAACGTATTTCGTTATATGGGATGACGTTATAACGTATTACGTAATATGAGATGACGTTATAACGTACTACGTTATGTGGGATGACGTTATAACGAAATAGGTTATATGGTATGACGTTATAACGTATTACGTTATATGGTATGACGTTATAACGTATTACGTAATATGGGATGAAGTTATAACGTATTACGTTATGTGGGACGACGTTATAACGTATTGCGTTATATGGGATGACGTTATAACGTATTGCGTTATATGGTATGACGTTATAACGTATTACGTTATATGGGATGACGTTATAACGAAATAGGTTATATGGTATGACGCTATAACGTGTTACGTAATATGGGATGACGTTATAACGTATTACGTTATGTGGAACGACGTTATAACGTATTGCGTTATATGGGATGACGTTATAACGTATTGCGTTATATTCGATGACGTTATAACGTATTGCGTTATATGGTATGACGTTATAACGTAATAGGTTATATGGTATGACGTTATAACGAAATAGGTTATATGGTATGACGTTATAACGTAATAGGTTATACGGTATCACATAATACCTAATTACGTTATATGGCATGACGTTATAACGTAGATAGGTTATATGGTATGACGTTATACCGTATTACGTTATATGGGATGACGTTATAACGTATTGCGTTATATGGGATGACGTTATAACGTATTACGTTATGTGGGATGACGTTATTACGAAATAGGTTATATGGTATGACGTTATAACGTATTACGTTATATGGTATGACGTTATAACGTATTACGTAATATGGGATGACGTTATAACGTATTACGTTATGTGGGACGACGTTATAACGTATTGCGTTATATGGGATGACGTTATAACGTATTGCGTTATATGGGATGACGTTATAACGTATTACGTTATGTGGGATGACGTTATAACGAAATAGGTTATATGGTATGACGTTATAACGTATTACGTTATATGGTATGACGTTATAACGTATTACGTAATATGGGATGACGTTATAACGTATTACGTTATGTGGGACGACGTTATAACGTATTACGTAATATGGGATGACGTTATAACGTATTACGTTATGTGGGACGACGTTATAAAGTATTGCGTTATATGGGATGACGTTATAACGTATTGCGTTATATGGTATGACGTTATAACGTATTACGTTATATGGGATGACGTTATAACGAAATAGGTTATATGGTATGACGTTATAACGTATTACGTTATATGGTATGACGTTATAACGTATTACGTAATATGGGATGACGTTATAACGTATTACGTTATGTGGGACGACGTTATAAAGTATTGCGTTATATGGGATGACGTTATAACGTATTGCGTTATATGGGATGACGTTATAACGTATTACGTTATGTGGGATGACGTTATAACGAAATAGGTTATATGGGATGACGTTATAACGTATTGCGTTATATGGGATGACGTTATAACGTATTACGTTATGTGGGATGACGTTATAACGAAATAGGTTATATGGTATGACGTTATAACGTATTACGTTATGTGGAACGACGTTATAACGTATTGCGTTATATGGGATGACGTTATAACGTATTGCGTTATATTCGATGACGTTATAACGTATTGCGTTATATGGTATGACGTTATAACGTAATAGGTTATATGGTATGACGTTATAACGAAATAGGTTATATGGTATGACGTTATAACGTAATAGGTTATACGGTATCACGTAATACCTAATTACGTTATATGGCATGATGTTATAACGTAGATAGGTTATATGGTATGACGTTATACCGTATTACGTTATATGGGATGACGTTATAACGTATTGCGTTATATGGGATGACGTTATAACGTATTACGTTATGTGGGATGACGTTATAACGAAATAGGTTATATGGTATGACGTTATAACGTATTACGTAATATGGGATGACGTTATAACGTATTACGTTATGTGGGACGACGTTATAACGTATTACGTAATATGGGATGACGTTATAACGTATTACGTTATGTGGGACGACGTTATAACGTATTGCGTTATATGGGATGACGTTATAACGTATTGCGTTATATGGGATGACGTTATAACGTATTACGTTATGTGGGATGACGTTATAACGAAATAGGTTATATGGTATGACGTTATAACGTATTACGTTATATGGTATGACGTTATAACGTATTACGTAATATGGGATGACGTTATAACGTATTACGTTATGTGGGACGACGTTATAACGTATTACGTAATATGGGATGACGTTATAACGTATTACGTTATGTGGGACGACGTTATAAAGTAATGCGTTATATGGGATGACGTTATAACGTATTGCGTTATATGGTATGACGTTATAACGTATTACGTTATATGGGATGACGTTATAACGAGATAGGTTATGTGGTATGACGTTATAACGTATTACGTTATATGGTATGACGTTATAACGTATTACGTAATATGGGATGACGTTATAACGTATTGCGTAATATGGGACGACGTTATAACGTATTGCGTTATATGGGATGACGTTATAACGTATTGCGTTATATGGTATGACGTTATAACGTATTACGTAATATGGGATGACGTTATAACGTATTACGTTATATGGGATGACGTTATAACGTATTACGTTATATGGGATGACGTTACAACGTAAATAGGTTATATGGTATGACGTTATACCGTATTACGTCATATGGGATGACGTTATAACGTATTACGTTATATGGGATGACGTTATAACGTAATAGGTTATATGGTATGACGTTATAACGTAATAGGTTATATGGTATGACGTTATACCGAATTACGTTATGTGGTATGACGTTATAACGTATTACGTTATATGGGATGACGTTATAACGTATTTCGTTAAATATGATGACGTTATAACGTATTACGTAATATGGGATGACGTTATAACGTATTACGTTATGTGGGATGACGTTATAACGAAATAGGTTATATGGTATGACGTTATAACGTATTACGTTATATGGTATGACGTTATAACGTATTACGTAATATGGGATGACGTTATAACGTATTACGTTATGTGGGACGACGTTATAACGTATTACGTTATATGGTATGACGTTATAACGTATTACGTAATATGGGATGACGTTATAACGTATTACGTTATGTGGTACGACGTTATAACGTATTGCGTTATATGGGATGACGTTATAACGTATTGCGTTATATGGGATGACGTTATAACGTATTACGTTATGTGGGATGACGTTATAACGAAATAGGTTATATGGTATGACGTTATAACGTATTACGTTATATGGTATGACGTTATAACGTATTACGCAATATGGGATGACGTTATAACGTATTACGTTATGTGGGACGACGTTATAACGTATTGCGTTATATGGGATGACGTTATAACGTATTGCGTTATATGGGATGACGTTATAACGTATTACGTTATGTGGGATGACGTTATAACGAAATAGGTTATGTGGTATGACGTTATAACGTATTACGTAATATGGGATGACGTTATAACGTATTACGTAATATGGGATGACGTTATAACGTATTACGTTATGTGGGACGACGTTATAACGTATTGCGTTATATGGGATGACGTTATAACGTATTACGTTATATGGGATGACGTTATAACGTAAATAGGTTATATGGTATGACGTTATAACGTATTACGTTATATGGTATGACGTTATACCGTATTACGTCATATGGGATGACGTTATAACGTATTAAGTTATATGGGATGACGTTATAACCTAATAGGTTGTATGGTATGACGTTATAACGTAAAAGGTTATATGGTATGACGTTATACCGAATTACGTTATGTGGTATGACGTTATAACGTATTACGTTATATGGGATGACGTTATAACGTATTAAGTTATATGGGATGACGTTATAACGTAATAGGTTGTATGGTATGACGTTATAACGTAAAAGGTTATATGGTATGACGTTATACCGAATTACGTTATGTGGTATGACGTTATAACGTATTACGTTATATGGGATGACGTTATAACGTATTTCGTTAAATGGGATGACGTTATAACGTATTACGTAATATGGGATAACGTTATAACGTATTACGTTATGTGGGATGACGTTATAACGAAATAGGTTATATGGTATGACGTTATAACGTATTACGTTATATGGTATGACGTTATAACGTATTACGTAATATGGGATGACGTTATAACGTACTACGTTATGTGGGGCGACGTCATAACGTATTGCGTTATATGGGATGACGTTATAACGTATTACGTTATATGGGATGACGTTATAACTTATTACGTTATATGGGATGACGTTATAATGTACTACGTTGTATGGGATGACCTTATAGCGTAATACGTTATATGGTATGACGTTATAACGTAAATAGGTTATATGGTATGACGTTATAACGTATTACGTTATATGGTATTACGTTATAACGTAAATAGGTTATATGGTATGACGTTATACCGTATTACGTTATATGGGATGACGCTATAACGTATTACGTAATATGGCATGACGTTATAACGTATTACGTTACGTGGGACGACGTTATAACGTATTGCGTTATATGGGATGACGTTATAGCGTATTACGTTATATGGGATGACGTTATAATGTATTACGTAATATGGGATGACGTTATAACGTATGACGTTATGTAGGACGACGTTATAACGTATTGCGTTATATGGGATGACGTTATAACGTATTGCGTTATATGGGATGACGTTATAACGTATTACGTTATATGGGATGACGTTATAATGTATTACGTTATATGGGATGACGTTATAACGTAATACGTTATATGGTATGACGTTATAACGTAAATAGGTTATATGGTATGACGTTATAACGTATTACGTTATATGGTATTACGTTATAACGTAAATAGGTTATATGGTATGACGTTATACCGTATTACGTTATATGGGATGACGCTATAACGTATTACGTAATATGGCATGACGTTATAACGTATTACGTTATATGGGATGACGCTACAACGTATTACGTAATATGGCATGACGTTATAACGTATTACGTTATGTGGGACGACGTTATAACGTATTACGTTATATGGGATGACGTTATAACGTATTACGTTATATGGGATGACGTGATAACGTATTACGTTATATGGGATGACGTTATAACGTATTGCGTTATATGGGATGACGTTATAACGTATTACGTTATATGGGATGACGTTATAACGTAAATAGGTTATATGGTATGACGTTATACCGTATTACATCATATGGGATGACGTTATAACGTATTAAGTTATATGGGATGACGTTATAACGTAATAGGTTATATGGTATGACGTTATACCGAATTACGTTATGTGGTATGACGTTATAACGTATTACGTTATATGGGATGACGTTATAACGTATTTCGTTAAATGGGATGACGTTATAACGTATTACGTAATATGGGATGACGTTATAACGTATTACGTTATGTGGGATGACGTTATAACGAAATAGGTTATATGGTATGACGTTATAACGTATTACGTTATATGGTATGACGTTATAACGTATTACGTAATATGGGATGACGTTATAACGTATGACGTTATGTGGGAGGACGTTATAACGTATTGCGTTATATGGGATGACGTTATAACGTATTGCGTTATATGGGATGACGTTATAACGTATTCCGTTATGTGGGATGACGATATAACGAAATAGGTTATATGGTATGACGTTATAACGTATTACGTTATATGGTATGACGTTATAACGTATTACGTAATATGGGATGACGTTATAACGTATTACGTTATGTGGGACGACGTTATAACGTATTGCGTTATATGGGATGACGTTATAACGTATTGCGTTATATGGTATGACGTTATAACGTATTACGTTATATGGGATGACGTTATAACGAAATAGGTTATGTGGCATGACGTTATAACGTATTACGTTATATGGTATGACGTTATAGCGTATTACGTAATATGGGATGACGTTATGACGTATTACGTTATGTGGGACGACGTTATAACGTATTACGTTATATGGGATGACGTTATAACGTATTGCGTTATATGGTATGACGTTATAACGTATTACGTTCTATGGGATGACGTTATAACGAAATAGGTTATGTGGCATGACGTTATAACGTATTGCGTTATATGGGATGACGTTATAACGTATTACGTTATATGGGATGACGTTATAACGTAAATAGGTTATATGGTATGACGTTATACCGTATTACGTCATATGGGATGACGTTATAACGTATTAAGTTATATGGGATGACGTTATAACGTAATAGGTTGTATGGTATGACGTTATAACGTAATAGGTGATGTGGTATGACGTTATACCGAATTACGTTATGTGGTATGACGTTATAACGTATTACGTTATATGGGATGACGTTATAACGAAATAGGTTATATGGTATGACGCTATAACGTATTACGTAATATGGGATGACGTTATAACGTATTACGTTATGTGGAACGACGTTATAACGTATTGCGTTATATGGGATGACGTTATAACGTATTGCGTTATATGGGATGACGTTATAACGTATTGCGTTATACGGTATGACGTTATAACGTAATAGGTTATATGGTATGACGTTATAACGAAATAGGTTATATGGTATGACGTTATAACGTAATAGGTTATACGGTATCACGTAATACCTAATTACGTTATATGGCATGACGTTATAACGTAGATAGGTTATATGGTATGACGTTATACCGTATTACGTTATATGGGATGACGTTATAACGTATTACGTAATATGGGATGACGTTATAACGTATTACGTTATGTGGGACGACGTTATAACGTATTACGTTATGTGGGACGACGTTATAACGTATTCCGTTATATGGTATGACGTTATAACGTATTACGTAATATGGGATGACGTTATAACGTATTTCGTTATATGGGATGACGTTATAACGTATTACGTAATATGAGATGACGTTATAACGTACTACGTTATGTGGTATGACGTTATAACGTATTACGTTATATGGGATGACGTTATAACGTATTGCGTTATATGGTATGACGTTATAACGTATTACGTTCTATGGGATGACGTTATAACGAAATAGGTTATGTGGCATGACGTTATAACGTATTGCGTTATATGGGATGACGTTATAACGTATTACGTTATATGGGATGACGTTATAACGTAAATAGGTTATATGGTATGACGTTATACCGTATTACGTCATATGGGATGACGTTATAACGTATTAAGTTATATGGGATGACGTTATAACGTAATAGGTTGTATGGTATGACGTTATAACGTAATAGGTGATGTGGTATGACGTTATACCGAATTACGTTATGTGGTATGACGTTATAACGTATTACGTTATATGGGATGACGTTATAACGAAATAGGTTATATGGTATGACGCTATAACGTATTACGTAATATGGGATGACGTTATAACGTATTACGTTATGTGGAACGACGTTATAACGTATTGCGTTATATGGGATGACGTTATAACGTATTGCGTTATATGGGATGACGTTATAACGTATTGCGTTATACGGTATGACGTTATAACGTAATAGGTTATATGGTATGACGTTATAACGAAATAGGTTATATGGTATGACGTTATAACGTAATAGGTTATACGGTATCACGTAATACCTAATTACGTTATATGGCATGACGCTATAACGTAGATAGGTTATATGGTATGACGTTATACCGTATTACGTTATATGGGATGACGTTATAACGTATTACGTAATATGGGATGACGTTATAACGTATTACGTTATGTGGGACGACGTTATAACGTATTACGTTATGTGGGACGACGTTATAACGTATTCCGTTATATGGTATGACGTTATAACGTATTACGTAATATGGGATGACGTTATAACGTATTTCGTTATATGGGATGACGTTATAACGTATTACGTAATATGAGATGACGTTATAACGTACTACGTTATGTGGGATGACGTTATAACGAAATAGGTTATATGGTATGACGTTATAACGTATTACGTTATATGGTATGACGTTATAACGTATTACGTAATATGGGATGAAGTTATAACGTATTACGTTATGTGGGACGACGTTATAACGTATTGCGTTATATGGGATGACGTTATAACGTATTGCGTTATATGGTATGACGTTATAACGTATTACGTTATATGGGATGACGTTATAACGAAATAGGTTATATGGTATGACGCTATAACGTGTTACGTAATATGGGATGACGTTATAACGTATTACGTTATGTGGAACGACGTTATAACGTATTGCGTTATATGGGATGACGTTATAACGTATTGCGTTATATTCGATGACGTTATAACGTATTGCGTTATATGGTATGACGTTATAACGTAATAGGTTATATGGTATGACGTTATAACGAAATAGGTTATATGGTATGACGTTATAACGTAATAGGTTATACGGTATCACATAATACCTAATTACGTTATATGGCATGACGTTATAACGTAGATAGGTTATATGGTATGACGTTATACCGTATTACGTTATATGGGATGACGTTATAACGTATTGCGTTATATGGGATGACGTTATAACGTATTACGTTATGTGGGATGACGTTATTACGAAATAGGTTATATGGTATGACGTTATAACGTATTACGTTATATGGTATGACGTTATAACGTATTACGTAATATGGGATGACGTTATAACGTATTACGTTATGTGGGACGACGTTATAACGTATTGCGTTATATGGGATGACGTTATAACGTATTGCGTTATATGGGATGACGTTATAACGTATTACGTTATGTGGGATGACGTTATAACGAAATAGGTTATATGGTATGACGTTATAACGTATTACGTTATATGGTATGACGTTATAACGTATTACGTAATATGGGATGACGTTATAACGTATTACGTTATGTGGGACGACGTTATAACGTATTACGTAATATGGGATGACGTTATAACGTATTACGTTATGTGGGACGACGTTATAAAGTATTGCGTTATATGGGATGACGTTATAACGAAATAGGTTATGTGGCATGACGTTATAACGTATTACGTTATATGGTATGACGTTATAGCGTATTACGTAATATGGGATGACGTTATGACGTATTACGTTATGTGGGACGACGTTATAACGTATTACGTTATATGGGATGACGTTATAACGTATTGCGTTATATGGTATGACGTTATAACGTATTACGTTATATGGTATGACGTTATAACGTATTACGTAATATGGGATGACGTTATAACGTATTACGTTATGTGGGACGACGTTATAACGTATTGCGTTATATGGGATGACGTTATAACGTATTGCGTTATATGGTATGACGTTATAAGGTATTACGTTATATGGGATGACGTTATAACGAAATAGGTTATGTGGCATGACGTTATAACGTATTACGTTATATGGTATGACGTTATAGCGTATTACGTAATATGGGATGACGTTATGACGTATTACGTTATGTGGGACGACGTTATAACGTATTACGTTATATGGGATGACGTCATAACGTATTGCGTTATATGGTATGACGTTATAACGTATTACGTTATTTGGGATGACGTTATAACGAAATAGGTTATGTGGCATGACGTTATAACGTATTGCGTTATATGGGATGACATTATAACGTATTACGTTATATGGGATGACGTTATAACGTAAATAGGTTATATGGTATGACGTTATACCGTATTACGTCATATGGGATGACGTTATAACGTATTAAGTTATATGGGATGACGTTATAACGTAATAGGTTGTATGGTATGACGTTATAACGTAATAGGTGATATGGTATGACGTTATACCGAATTACGTTATGTGGTATGACGTTATAACGTATTACGTTATATGGGATGACGTTATAACGAAATAGGTTATATGGTATGACGCTATAACGTATTACGTAATATGGGATGACGTTATAACGTATTACGTTATGTGGAACGACGTTATAACGTATTGCGTTATATGGGATGACGTTATAACGTATTGCGTTATATGGGATGACGTTATAACGTATTGCGTTATACGGTATGACGTTATAACGTAATAGGTTATATGGTATGACGTTATAACGAAATAGGTTATATGGTATGACGTTATAACGTAATAGGTTATACGGTATCACGTAATACCTAATTACGTTATATGGCATGACGTTATAACGTAGATAGGTTATATGGTATGACGTTATACCGTATTACGTTATATGTGATGACGTTATAACGTATTGCGTTATATGGGATGACGTTATAACGTATTACGTTATGTGGGATGACGTTATAACGAAATAGGTTATATGGTATGACGTTATAACGTATTACGTTATATGGGATGACGTTATAACGTATTGCGTTATATGGTATGACGTCATAACGTATTACGTTATATGGGATGACGTTATAACGAAATAGGTTATGTGGTATGACGTTATAACGTATTACGTCATATGGGATGACGTTATAACGTATTACGTTACATGGGATGACGTTATAACGTAATAGGTTATATGGTATGACGTTATAACGTAATAGGTTATACGGTATGACGTTATACCGAATTACGTAATGTGGTATGACGTTATAACGTATTACGTTATATGGGATGACGTTATAACGTATTTCGTTAAATGGGATGACGTTATAACGTATTACGTAATATGGGATGACGTTATAACGTATTACGTTATGTGGGACGACGTTATAACGTATTGCGTTATATGGGATGACGTTATAACGTATTGCGTTATATGGGATGACGTTATAACGTATTACGTTATGTGGGATGACGTTATAACGAAATAGGTTATATGGTATGACGTTATAACTTATTACGTTATATGGTATGACGTTATAACGTATTACGTAATATGGGATGACGTTATAACGTATTACGTTATGTGGGACGACGTTATAACGTATTGCGTTATATGGGATGACGTTATAACGTATTGCGTTATATGGTATGACGTCATAACGTATTACGTTATATGGGATGACGTTATAACGAAATAGGTTATGTGGTATGACGTTATAACGTATTACGTTATATCGTATGACGTTATAACATATTACGTAATATGGGAGGACGTTATAACGTATTACGTTATGTGGGACGACGTTATAACGTATTGCGTTATATGGGATGACGTTATAACGTATTACGTTATATGGGACGACGTTATAACGTATTACGTTATATGGGACGACGTTATAACGTAAATAGGTTATGTGGTATGACGCTATACCGTATTACGTCATATGGGATGACGTTATAACGTATTACGTTACATGGGATGACGTTATAACGTAATAGGTTATATGGTATGACGTTATAACGTAATAGGTTATACGGTATGACGTTATACCGAATTACGTTATGTGGTATGACGTTATAACGTATTACGTTATATGGGATGACGTTATAACGTATTTCGTTAAATGGGATGACGTTATAACGTATTACGTAATATGGGATGACGTTATAACGTATTACGTTATGTGGGACGACATTATAACGTATTGCGTAATATGGGATGACGTTATAACGTACTACGTTATGTGGGATGACGTTATAACGAAATAGGTTATATGGTATGACGTTATAACGTATTACGTTATATGGTATGACGTTATAACGTATTACGTAATATGGGATGACGTTATAACGTATTACGTTATGTGGGACGACGTTATAACGTATTGCGTTATATGGGATGACGTTATAACGTATTGCGTTGTATGGTATGACGTTATAACGTATTACGTAATATGGGATGACGTTATAACGTATTACGTTATGTGGGACGACGTTATAACGTATTGCGTTATATGGGATGACGTTATAACATATTGCGTTATATGGGATGACGTTATAACGTATTACGTTATGTGGGATGACGTTATAACGAAATAGGTTATATGGTATGACGTTATAACGTATTACGTTATATGGTATGACGTTATAACGTATTACGTAATATGGGATGACGTTATAACGTATTACGTTATGTGGGACGACGTTATAACGTATTGCGTTATATGGGATGACGTTATAACGTATTGCGTTATATGGTATGACGTTATAACGTATTACGTTATATGGGATGACGTTATAACGAAATAGGTTATGTGGTATGACGTTATAACGTATTACGTTATATCGTATGACGTTATAACATATTACGTAATATGGGATGACGTTATAACGTATTACGTAATATGGGATGACGTTATAACGTATTTCGTTATATGGGATGACGTTTAAACTTATTACGTAATATGAGATGACGTTATAACGTACTACGTTATGTGGGATGACGTTATAACGAAATAGGTTATATGGTATGACGTTATAACGTATTACGTTATATGGTATGACGTTATAACGTATTACGTAATATGGGATGAAGTTATAACGTATTACGTTATGTGGGACGACGTTATAACGTATTGCGTTATATGGGATGACGTTATAACGTATTGCGTTATATGGTATGACGTTATAACGTATTACGTTATATGGGATGACGTTATAACGAAATAGGTTATATGGTATGACGCTATAACGTGTTACGTAATATGGGATGACGTTATAACGTAATAGGTTATATGGTATGACGTTATAACGTAATAGGTTATACGGTATGACGTTATACCGAATTACGTTATGTGGTATGACGTTATAACGTATTACGTTATATGGGATGACGTTATAACGTATTACGTAATATGGGATGACGTTATAACGTATTTCGTTATATGGGATGACGTTTAAACGTATTACGTAATATGAGATGACGTTATAACGTACTACGTTATGTGGGATGACGTTATAACGAAATAGGTTATATGGTATGACGTTATAACGTATTACGTTATATGGTATGACGTTATAACGTATTACGTAATATGGGATGAAGTTATAACGTATTACGTTATGTGGGACGACGTTATAACGTATTGCGTTATATGGGATGACGTTATAACGTATTGCGTTATATGGTATGACGTTATAACGTATTACGTTATATGGGATGACGTTATAACGAAATAGGTTATATGGTATGACGCTATAACGTGTTACGTAATATGGGATGACGTTATAACGTATTACGTTATGTGGAACGACGTTATAACGTATTGCGTTATATGGGATGACGTTATAACGTATTGCGTTATATTCGATGACGTTATAACGTATTGCGTTATATGGTATGACGTTATAACGTAATAGGTTATATGGTATGACGTTATAACGAAATAGGTTATATGGTATGACGTTATAACGTAATAGGTTATACGGTATCACGTAATACCTAATTACGTTATATGGCATGATGTTATAACGTAGATAGGTTATATGGTATGACGTTATACCGTATTACGTTATATGGGATGACGTTATAACGTATTGCGTTATATGGGATGACGTTATAACGTATTACGTTATGTGGGATGACGTTATAACGAAATAGGTTATATGGTATGACGTTATAACGTATTACGTTATATGGTATGACGTTATAACGTATTACGTAATATGGGATGACGTTATAACGTATTACGTTATGTGGGACGACGTTATAACGTATTGCGTTATATGGGATGACGTTATAACGTATTGCGTTATATGGGATGACGTTATAACGTATTACGTTATGTGGGATGACGTTATAACGAAATAGGTTATATGGTATGACGTTATAACGTATTACGTTATATGGTATGACGTTATAACGTATTACGTAATATGGGATGACGTTATAACGTATTACGTTATGTGGGACGACGTTATAACGTATTACGTAATATGGGATGACGTTATAACGTATTACGTTATGTGGGACGACGTTATAAAGTATTGCGTTATATGGGATGACGTTATAACGTATTGCGTTATATGGTATGACGTTATAACGTATTACGTTATATGGGATGACGTTATAACGAGATAGGTTATGTGGTATGACGTTATAACGTATTACGTTATATGGTATGACGTTATAACGTATTACGTAATATGGGATGACGTTATAACGTATTGCGTAATATGGGATGACGTTATAACGTATTACGTTATATGGGATGACGTTATAACGTATTACGTTATATGGGATGACGTTACAACGTAAATAGGTTATATGGTATGACGTTATACCGTATTACGTCATATGGGATGACGTTATAACGTATTACGTTATATGGGATGACGTTATAACGTAATAGGTTATATGGTATGACGTTATAACGTAATAGGTTATATGGTATGACGTTATACCGAATTACGTTATGTGGTATGACGTTATAACGTATTACGTTATATGGGATGACGTTATAACGTATTTCGTTAAATATGATGACGTTATAACGTATTACGTAATATGGGATGACGTTATAACGTATTACGTTATGTGGGATGACGTTATAACGAAATAGGTTATATGGTATGACGTTATAACGTATTACGTTATATGGTATGACGTTATAACGTATTACGTAATATGGGATGACGTTATAACGTATTACGTTATGTGGGACGACGTTATAACGTATTACGTTATATGGTATGACGTTATAACGTATTACGTAATATGGGATGACGTTATAACGTATTACGTTATGTGGTACGACGTTATAACGTATTGCGTTATATGGGATGACGTTATAACGTATTGCGTTATATGGGATGACGTTATAACGTATTACGTTATGTGGGATGACGTTATAACGAAATAGGTTATATGGTATGACGTTATAACGTATTACGTTATATGGTATGACGTTATAACGTATTACGCAATATGGGATGACGTTATAACGTATTACGTTATGTGGGACGACGTTATAACGTATTGCGTTATATGGGATGACGTTATAACGTATTGCGTTATATGGGATGACGTTATAACGTATTACGTTATGTGGGATGACGTTATAACGAAATAGGTTATGTGGTATGACGTTATAACGTATTACGTAATATGGGATGACGTTATAACGTATTACGTAATATGGGATGACGTTATAACGTATTACGTTATGTGGGACGACGTTATAACGTATTGCGTTATATGGGATGACGTTATAACGTATTACGTTATATGGGATGACGTTATAACGTAAATAGGTTATATGGTATGACGTTATAACGTATTACGTTATATGGTATGACGTTATATCGTGTTACGTCATATGGGATGACGTTATAACGTATTAAGTTATATGGGATGACGTTATAACGTAATAGGTTGTATGGTATGACGTTATAACGTAAAAGGTTATATGGTATGACGTTATACCGAATTACGTTATGTGGTATGACGTTATAACGTATTACGTTATATGGGATGACGTTATAACGTATTTCGTTAAATGGGATGACGTTATAACGTATTACGTTATGTGGGACGATGTTATAACGTATTGCGTTATATGGGATGACGTTATAACGTATTACGTTATATGGGATGACGTTATAACGTAAATAGGTTATATGGTATGACGTTATAACGTATTACGTTATATGGTATGACGTTATACCGTATTACGTCATATGGGATGACGTTATAACGTATTAAGTTATATGGGATGGCGTTATAACGTAAAAGGTTGTATGGTATGACGTTATAACGTAAAAGGTTATATGGTATGACGTTATACCGAATTACGTTATGTGGTATGACGTTATAACGTATTACGTTATATGGGATGACGTTATAACGTATTTCGTTAAATGGGATGACGTTATAACGTATTACGTTATATGGGATGACGTTATAACGTATTACGTTATATGGGATGACGTTACAACGTAAATAGGTTATATGGTATGACGTTATACCGTATTACGTCATATGGGATGACGTTATAACGTATTACGTTATATGGGATGACGTTATAACGTAATAGGTTATATGGTATGACGTTATAACGTAATAGGTTATATGGTATGACGTTATACCGAATTACGTTATGTGGTATGACGTTATAACGTATTACGTTATATGGGATGACGTTATAACGTATTTCGTTAAATGGGAAGACGTTATAACGTATTACGTTATGTGGGACGACGTTATAACGTATTGCGTTATATGGGATGACGTTATAACGTATTACGTTATATGGGATGACGTTATAACGTAAATAGGTTATATGGTATGACGTTATAACGTATTACGTTATATGGTATGACGTTATACCGTATTACGTCATATGGGATGACGTTATAACGTATTACGTTATGTGGGACGACGTTATAACGTATTGCGTTATATGGGATGACGTTATAACGTATTACGTTATATGGGATGACGTTATAACGTAAATAGGTTATATGGTATGACGTTATAACGTATTACGTTATATGGTATGACGTTATACCGTATTACGTCATATGGGATGACGTTATAACGTATTAAGTTATATGGGATGACGTTATAACCTAATAGGTTGTATGGTATGACGTTATAACGTAAAAGGTTATATGGTATGACGTTATACCGAATTACGTTATGTGGTATGACGTTATAACGTATTACGTTATATGGGATGACGTTATAACGTATTAAGTTATATGGGATGACGTTATAACGTAATAGGTTGTATGGTATGACGTTATAACGTAAAAGGTTATATGGTATGACGTTATACCGAATTACGTTATGTGGTATGACGTTATAACGTATTACGTTATATGGGATGACGTTATAACGTATTTCGTTAAATGGGATGACGTTATAACGTATTACGTAATATGGGATAACGTTATAACGTATTACGTTATGTGGGATGACGTTATAACGAAATAGGTTATATGGTATGACGTTATAACGTATTACGTTATATGGTATGACGTTATAACGTATTACGTAATATGGGATGACGTTATAACGTACTACGTTATGTGGGGCGACGTCATAACGTATTGCGTTATATGGGATGACGTTATAACGTATTACGTTATATGGGATGACGTTATAACGTATTACGTTATATGGGATGACGTTATAATGTACTACGTTGTATGGGATGACCTTATAGCGTAATACGTTATATGGTATGACGTTATAACGTAAATAGGTTATATGGTATGACGTTATAACGTATTACGTTATATGGTATTACGTTATAACGTAAATAGGTTATATGGTATGACGTTATACCGTATTACGTTATATGGGATGACGCTATAACGTATTACGTAATATGGCATGACGTTATAACGTATTACGTTACGTGGGACGACGTTATAACGTATTGCGTTATATGGGATGACGTTATAGCGTATTACGTTATATGGGATGACGTTATAATGTATTACGTAATATGGGATGACGTTATAACGTATGACGTTATGTGGGACGACGTTATAACGTATTGCGTTATATGGGATGACGTTATAACGTATTGCGTTATATGGGATGACGTTATAACGTATTACGTTATATGGGATGACGTTATAATGTATTACGTTATATGGGATGACGTTATAACGTAATACGTTATATGGTATGACGTTATAACGTAAATAGGTTATATGGTATGACGTTATAACGTATTACGTTATATGGTATTACGTTATAACGTAAATAGGTTATATGGTATGACGTTATACCGTATTACGTTATATGGGATGACGCTATAACGTATTACGTAATATGGCATGACGTTATAACGTATTACGTTATATGGGATGACGCTACAACGTATTACGTAATATGGCATGACGTTATAACGTATTACGTTATGTGGGACGACGTTATAACGTATTACGTTATATGGGATGACGTTATAACGTATTACGTTATATGGGATGACGTGATAACGTATTACGTTATATGGGATGACGTTATAACGTATTGCGTTATATGGGATGACGTTATAACGTATTACGTTATATGGGATGACGTTATAACGTAAATAGGTTATATGGTATGACGTTATACCGTATTACGTCATATGGGATGACGTTATAACGTATTAAGTTATATGGGATGACGTTATAACGTAATAGGTTATATGGTATGACGTTATACCGAATTACGTTATGTGGTATGACGTTATAACGTATTACGTTATATGGGATGACGTTATAACGTATTTCGTTAAATGGGATGACGTTATAACGTATTACGTAATATGGGATGACGTTATAACGTATTACGTTATGTGGGATGACGTTATAACGAAATAGGTTATATGGTATGACGTTATAACGTATTACGTTATATTTATGACGTTATAACTTATTACGTAATATGGGATGACGTTATAACGTATGACGTTATGTGGGAGGACGTTATAACGTATTGCGTTATATGGGATGACGTTATAACGTATTGCGTTATATGGGATGACGTTATAACGTATTCCGTTATGTGGGATGACGATATAACGAAATAGGTTATATGGTATGACGTTATAACGTATTACGTTATATGGTATGACGTTATAACGTATTACGTAATATGGGATGACGTTATAACGTATTACGTTATGTGGGACGACGTTATAACGTATTGCGTTATATGGGATGACGTTATAACGTATTGCGTTATATGGTATGACGTTATAACGTATTACGTTATATGGGATGACGTTATAACGAAATAGGTTATGTGGCATGACGTTATAACGTATTACGTTATATGGTATGACGTTATAGCGTATTACGTAATATGGGATGACGTTATGACGTATTACGTTATGTGGGACGACGTTATAACGTATTACGTTATATGGGATGACGTTATAACGTATTGCGTTATATGGTATGACGTTATAACGTATTACGTTCTATGGGATGACGTTATAACGAAATAGGTTATGTGGCATGACGTTATAACGTATTGCGTTATATGGGATGACGTTATAACGTATTACGTTATATGGGATGACGTTATAACGTAAATAGGTTATATGGTATGACGTTATACCGTATTACGTCATATGGGATGACGTTATAACGTATTAAGTTATATGGGATGACGTTATAACGTAATAGGTTGTATGGTATGACGCTATAACGTATTACGTAATATGGGATGACGTTATAACGTATTACGTTATGTGGAACGACGTTATAACGTATTGCGTTATATGGGATGACGTTATAACGTATTGCGTTATATGGGATGACGTTATAACGTATTACGTTATGTGGGATGACGTTATAACGAAATAGGTTATATGGTATGACGTTATAACGTATTACGTTATGTGGGACGACGTTATAACGTATTGCGTTATATGGGATGACGTTATAACGTATTGCGTTATATGGGATGACGTTATAACGTATTACGTTATGTGGGATGACGTTATAACGAAATAGGTTATATGGTATGACGTTATAACGTATTACGTTATATGGTATGACGTTATAACGTATTACGTTCTATGGGATGACGTTATAACGAAATAGGTTATGTGGCATGACGTTATAACGTATTGCGTTATATGGGATGACGTTATAACGTATTACGTTATATGGGATGACGTTATAACGTAATAGGTGATGTGGTATGACGTTATACCGAATTACGTTATGTGGTATGACGTTATAACGTATTACGTTATATGGGATGACGTTATAACGAAATAGGTTATATGGTATGACGCTATAACGTATTACGTAATATGGGATGACGTTATAACGTATTACGTTATGTGGAACGACGTTATAACGTATTGCGTTATATGGGATGACGTTATAACGTATTGCGTTATATGGGATGACGTTATAACGTATTGCGTTATACGGTATGACGTTATAACGTAATAGGTTATATGGTATGACGTTATAACGAAATAGGTTATATGGTATGACGTTATAACGTAATAGGTTATACGGTATCACGTAATACCTAATTACGTTATATGGCATGACGTTATAACGTAGATAGGTTATATGGTATGACGTTATACCGTATTACGTTATATGGGATGACGTTATAACGTATTGCGTTATATGGGATGACGTTATAACGTATTACGTTATGTGGGATGACGTTATAACGAAATAGGTTATATGGTATGACGTTATAACGTATTACATTATGTGGGACGACGTTATAACGTATTGCGTTATATGGGATGACGTTATAACGTATTGCGTTATATGGGATGACGTTATAACGTATTACGTTATGTGGGATGACGTTATAACGAAATAGGTTATATGGTATGACGTTATAACGTATTACGTTATATGGTATGACGTTATAACGTATTACGTAATATGGGATGACGTTATAACGTATTACGTTATGTGGGACGACGTTATAACGTATTGCGTTATATGGGATGACGTTATAACGTATTGCGTTGTATGGTATGACGTTATAACGTATTACGTAATATGGGATGACGTTATAACGTATTACGTTATGTGGGACGACGTTATAACGTATTGCGTTATATGGGATGACGTTATAACGTATTGCGTTATATGGGATGACGTTATAACGTATTACGTTATGTGGGATGACGTTATAACGAAATAGGTTATATGGTATGACGTTATAACGTATTACGTTATATGGTATGACGTTATAACGTATTACGTAATATGGGATGACGTTATAACGTATTACGCAATATGGGATGACGTTATAACGTATTACGTTATGTGGGACGACGTTATAACGTATTGCGTTATATGGGATGACGTTATAACGTATTGCGTTATATGGGATGACGTTATAACGTATTACGTTATGTGGGATGACGTTATAACGAAATAGGTTATGTGGTATGACGTTATAACGTATTACGTAATATGGGATGACGTTATAACGTATTACGTAATATGGGATGACGTTATAACGTATTACGTTATGTGGGACGACGTTATAACGTATTGCGTTATATGGGATGACGTTATAACGTATTACGTTATATGGGATGACGTTATAACGTAAATAGGTTATATGGTATGACGTTATAACGTATTACGTTATATGGTATGACGTTATACCGTGTTACGTCATATGGGATGACGTTATAACGTATTAAGTTATATGGGATGACGTTATAACGTAATAGGTTGTTTGGTATGACGTTATAACGTAAAAGGTTATATGGTATGACGTTATACCGAATTACGTTATGTGGTATGACGTTATAACGTATTACGTTATATGGGATGACGTTATAACGTATTTCGTTAAATGGGATGACGTTATAACGTATTACGTTATGTGGGACGACGTTATAACGTATTGCGTTATATGGGATGACGTTATAACGAAATAGGTTATATGGTATGACGTTATAACGTATTACGTTATATGGTATGACGTTATAACGTATTACGTAATATGGGATGACGTTATAACGTATTACGTTATGTGGGACGACGTTATAACGTATTACGTTATATGGTATGACGTTATAACGTATTACGTAATATGGGATGACGTTATAACGTATTACGTTATGTGGGATGACGTTATAACGAAATAGGTTATATGGTATGACGTTATAACGTATTACGTTATATGGTATGACGTTATAACGTATTACGCAATATGGGATGACGTTATAACGTATTACGTTATGTGGGACGACGTTATAACGTATTGCGTTATATGGGATGACGTTATAACGTATTGCGTTATATGGGATGACGTTATAACGTATTACGTTATGTGGGATGACGTTATAACGAAATAGGTTATGTGGTATGACGTTATAACGTATTACGTAATATGGGATGACGTTATAACGTATTACGTAATATGGGATGACGTTATAACGTATTACGTTATGTGGGACGACGTTATAACGTATTGCGTTATATGGGATGACGTTATAACGTATTACGTTATATGGGATGACGTTATAACGTAAATAGGTTATATGGTATGACGTTATAACGTATTACGTTATATGGTATGACGTTATACCGTGTTACGTCATATGGGATGACGTTATAACGTATTAAGTTATATGGGATGACGTTATAACGTAATAGGTTGTATGGTATGACGTTATAACGTAAAAGGTTATATGGTATGACGTTATACCGAATTACGTTATGTGGTATGACGTTATAACGTATTACGTTATATGGGATGACGTTATAACGTATTTCGTTAAATGGGATGACGTTATAACGTATTACGTTATGTGGGACGACGTTATAACGTATTGCGTTATATGGGATGACGTTATAACGTATTACGTTATATGGGATGACGTTATAACGTAAATAGGTTATATGGTATGACGTTATAACGTATTACGTTATATGGTATGACGTTATACCGTATTACGTCATATGGGATGACGTTATAACGTATTAAGTTATATGGGATGGCGTTATAACGTAATAGGTTGTATGGTATGACGTTATAACGTAAAAGGTTATATGGTATGACGTTATACCGAATTACGTTATGTGGTATGACGTTATAACGTATTACGTTATATGGGATGACGTTATAACGTATTTCGTTAAATGGGATGACGTTATAACGTATTACGTTATATGGGATGACGTTATAACGTATTACGTTATATGGGATGACGTTATAACGAAATAGGTTATATGGTATGACGTTATAACGTATTACGTTATATGGTATGACGTTATAACGTATTACGTAATATGGGATGACGTTATAACGTATTACGTAATATGGGATGACGTTATAACGTATTACGTTATATGGTATGACGTTATACCGTATTACGTCATATGGGATGACGTTATAACGTATTAAGTTATATGGGATGACGTTATAACGTATTTCGTTAAATATGATGACGTTATAACGTATTACGTAATATGGGATGACGTTATAACGTATTACGTTATGTGGGATGACGTTATAACGAAATAGGTTATATGGTATGACGTTATAACGTATTACGTTATATGGTATGACGTTATAACGTATTACGTAATATGGGATGACGTTATAACGTATTACGTTATGTGGGACGACGTTATAACGTATTACGTTATATGGTATGACGTTATAACGTATTACGTAATATGGGATGACGTTATAACGTATTACGTTATGTGGGACGACGTTATAACGTATTACGTTATATGGTATGACGTTATAACGTATTACGTAATATGGGATGACGTTATAACGTATTACGTTATGTGGGATGACGTTATAACGAAATAGGTTATGTGGTATGACGTTATAACGTATTACGTTATATCGTATGACGTTATAACATATTACGTAATATGGGATGACGTTATAACGTATTACGTAATATGGGGTGACGTTATAACGTATTACGTTATGTGGGACGACGTTATAACGTATTGCGTTATATGGGATGACGTTATAACGTATTACGTTATATGGGACGACGTTATAACGTATTACGTTATATGGGACGACGTTATAACGTAAATAGGTTATGTGGTATGACGTTATACCGTATTACGTCATATGGGATGACGTTATAACGTATTACGTTACATGGGATGACGTTATAACGTAATAGGTTATATGGTATGACGTTATAACGTAATAGGTTATACGGTATGACGTTATACCGAATTACGTTATGTGGTATGACGTTATAACGTATTAAGTTATATGGGATGACGTTATAACGTATTTCGTTAAATGGGATGACGTTATAACGTATTACGTAATATGGGATGACGTTATAACGTATTACGTTATGTGGGACGACGTTATAACGTATTGCGTTATATGGGATGACGTTATAACGTATTGCGTTATATGGGATGACGTTATAACGTATTACGTTATGTGGGATGACGTTATAACGAAATAGGTTATATGGTATGACGTTATAACGTATTACGTTATATGGTATGACGTTATAACGTATTACGTAATATGGGATGACGTTATAACGAAATAGGTTATATGGGATGACGTTATGACGTATTACGTTATGTGGGACGACGTTATAACGTATTACGTTATATGGGATGACGTTATAACGTATTGCGTTATATGGTATGACGTTATAACGTATTACGTTATATGGGATGACGTTATAACGAAATAGGTTATGTGGCATGACGTTATAACGTATTGCGTAATATGGGATGACGTTATAACGTACTACGTTATGTGGGATGACGTTATAACGAAATAGGTTATATGGTATGACGTTATAACGTATTACGTTATATGGTATGACGTTATAACGTATTACGTAATATGGGATGACGTTATAACGTATTACGTTATGTGGGACGACGTTATAACGTATTGCGTTATATGGGATGACGTTATAACGTATTGCGTTGTATGGTATGACGTTATAACGTATTACGTAATATGGGATGACGTTATAACGTATTACGTTATGTGGGACGACGTTATAACGTATTGCGTTATATGGGATGACGTTATAACGTATTGCGTTATATGGGATGACGTTATAACGTATTACGTTATGTGGGATGACGTTATAACGAAATAGGTTATATGGTATGACGTTATAACGTATTACGTTATATGGTATGACGTTATAACGTATTACGTAATATGGGATGACGTTATAACGTATTACGTTATGTGGGACGACGTTATAACGTATTGCGTTATATGGGATGACGTTATAACGTATTGCGTTATATGGTATGACGTTATAACGTATTACGTTATATGGGATGACGTTATAACGAAATAGGTTATGTGGTATGACGTTATAACGTATTACGTTATATCGTATGACGTTATAACATATTACGTAATATGGGATGACGTTATAACGTATTACGTAATATGGGATGACGTTATAACGTATTACGTTATGTGGGACGACGTTATAACGTATTGCGTTATATGGGATGACGTTATAACGTATTACGTTATATGGGACGACGTTATAACGTAAATAGGTTATGTGGTATGACGTTATACCGTATTACGTCATATGGGACGACGTTATAACGTATTGCGTTATATGGGATGACGTTATAACGTATTACGTTATATGGGACGACGTTATAACGTAAATAGGTTATGTGGTATGACGTTATACCGTATTACGTCATATGGGATGACGTTATAACGTATTACGTTACATGGGATGACGTTATAACGTAATAGGTTATATGGTATGACGTTATAACGTAATAGGTTATACGGTATGACGTTATACCGAATTACGTTATGTGGTATGACGTTATAACGTATTACGTTATATGGGATGACGTTATAACGTATTACGTTATGTGGGACGACATTATAACGTATTGCGTAATATGGGATGACGTTATAACGTACTACGTTATGTGGGATGACGTTATAACGAAATAAGTTATATGGTATGACGTTATAACGTATTACGTTATATGGTATGACGTTATAACGTATTACGTAATATGGGATGACGTTATAACGTATTACGTTATGTGGGACGACGTTATAACGTATTGCGTTATATGGGATGACGTTATAACGTATTGCGTTGTATGGTATGACGTTATAACGTATTACGTAATATGGGATGACGTTATAACGTATTACGTAATATGGGATGACGTTATAACGTATTACGTAATATGGGATGACGTTATAACGTATTACGTTATGTGGGATGACGTTATAACGTATTTCGTTATATGGGATGACGTTATAACGAATTACGTAATATGAGATGACGTTATAACGTACTACGTTATGTGGGATGACGTTATAACGAAATAGGTTATATGGTATGACGTTATAACGAAATAGGTTATATGGTATGACGTTATAACGTATTACGTTATATGGTATGACGTTATAACGTATTACGTAATATGGGATGAAGTTATAACGTATTACGTTATGTGGGACGACGTTATAACGTATTGCGTTATATGGGATGACGTTATAACGTATTGCGTTATATGGTATGACGTTATAACGTATTACGTTATATGGGATGACGTTATAACGAAATAGGTTATATGGTATGACGCTATAACGTGTTACGTAATATGGGATGACGTTATAACGTATTACGTTATGTGGAACGACGTTATAACGTATTGCGTTATATGGGATGACATTATAACGTATTGCGTTATATGGTATGACGTTATAACGTAATAGGTTATATGGTATGACGTTATAACGAAATAGGTTATATGGTATGACGCTATAACGTAATAGGTTATACGGTATCACGTAATACCTAATTACGTTATATGGCATGACGTTATAACGTAGATAGGTTATATGGTATGACGTTATACCGTATTACGTTATATGGGATGACGTTATAACGTATTGCGTTATATGGGATGACGTTATAACGTATTACGTTATGTGGGATGACGTTATAACGAAATAGGTTATATGGTATGACGTTATAACGTATTACGTTATATGGTATGACGTTATAACGTATTACGTAATATGGGATGACGTTATAACGTATTACGTTATGTGGGACGACGTTATAACGTATTGCGTTATATGGGATGACGTTATAACGTATTGCGTTATATGGGATGACGTTATAACGTATTACGTTATGTGGGATGACGTTATAACGAAATAGGTTATATGGTATGACGTTATAACGTATTACGTTATATGGTATGACGTTATAACGTATTACGTAATATGGGATGACGTTATAACGTATTACGTTATGTGGGACGACGTTATAACGTATTGCGTTATATGGGATGACGTTATAACGTATTGCGTTATATGGTATGACGTTATAACGTATTACGTTATATGGGATGACGTTATAACGAAATAGGTTATGTGGTATGACGTTATAACGTATTACGTTATATCGTATGACGTTATAACGTATTACGTAATATGGGATGACGTTATAACGTATTACGTAATATGGGATGACGTTATAACGTATTACGTTATGTGGGACGACGTTATAACGTATTGCGTTATATGGGATGACGTTATAACGTATTACGTTATATGGGACGACGTTATAACGTAAATAGGTTATGTGGTATGACGTTATACCGTATTACGTCATATGGGATGACGTTATAACGTATTACGTTATATGGGATGACGTTATAACGTAATAGGTTATATGGTATGACGTTATAACGTAATAGGTTATATGGTATGACGTTATACCGAATTACGTTATGTGGTATGACGTTATAACGTATTACGTTATATGGGATGACGTTATAACGTATTTCGTTAAATGGGATGACGTTATAACGTATTACGTAATATGGGATGACGTTATAACGTATTACGTTATGTGGGATGACGTTATAACGAAATAGGTTATATGGTATGACGTTATAACGTATTACGTTATATGGGATGACGTTATAACGTAAATAGGTTATATGGTATGACGTTATACCGTATTACGTCATATGGGATGACGTTATAACGTATTACGTTATATGGGATGACGTTATAACGTAATAGGTTATATGGTATGACGTTATAACGTAATAGGTTATATGGTATGACGTTATACCGAATTACGTTATGTGGTATGACGTTATAACGTATTACGTTACATGGGATGACGTTATAACGTAATAGGTTATATGGTATGACGTTATAACGTAATAGGTTATACGGTATGACGTTATACCGAATTACGTTATGTGGTATGACGTTATAACGTATTACGTTATATGGGATGACGTTATAACGTATTTCGTTAAATGGGATGACGTTATAACGTATTACGTAATATGGGATGACGTTATAACGTATTACGTTATGTGGGACGACATTATAACGTATTGCGTAATATGGGATGACGTTATAACGTACTACGTTATGTGGGATGACGTTATAACTAAATAGGTTATATGGTATGACGTTATAACGTATTACGTTATATGGTATGACGTTATAACGTATTACGTAATATGGGATGACGTTATAACGTATTACGTTATGTGGGACGACGTTATAACGTATTGCGTTATATGGGATGACGTTATAACGTATTGCGTTGTATGGTATGACGTTATAACGTATTACGTAATATGGGATGACGTTATAACGTATTACGTAATATGGGATGACGTTATAACGTATTACGTTATGTGGGACGACGATATAACGTATTCCGTTATATGGTATGACGTTATAACGTATTACGTAATATGGGATGACGTTATAACGTATTACGTTATGTGGAACGACGTTATAACGTATTGCGTTATATGGGATGACGTTATAACGTATTGCGTTATATGGGATGACTTTATAACGTATTGCGTTATACGGTATGACGTTATAACGTAATAGGTTATATGGTATGACGTTATAACGAAATAGGTTATATGGTATGACGTTATAACGTAATAGGTTATACGGTATCACGTAATACCTAATTACGTTATATGGCATGACGTTATAACGTAGATAGGTTATATGGTATGACGTTATACCGTATTACGTTATATGGGATGACGTTATAACGTATTGCGTTATATGGGATGACGTTATAACGTATTACGTTATGTGGGATGACGTTATAACGAAATAGGTTATATGGTATGACGTTATAACGTATTACGTTATATGGTATGACGTTATAACGTATTACGTAATATGGGATGACGTTATAACGTATTACGTTATGTGGGACGACGTTATAACGTATTGCGTTATATGGGATGACGTTATAACGTATTGCGTTATATGGGATGACGTTATAACGTATTACGTTATGTGGGATGACGTTATAACGAAATAGGTTATATGGTATGACGTTATAACGTATTACGTTATATGGTATGACGTTATAACGTATTACGTAATATGGGATGACGTTATAACGTATTACGTTATGTGGGACGACGTTATAACGTATTGCGTTATATGGGATGACGTTATAACGTATTGCGTTATACGGTATGACGTTATAACGTATTACGTTATATGGGATGACGTTATAACGAAATAGGTTATGTGGTATGACGTTATAACGTATTACGTTATATCGTATGACGTTATAACATATTACGTAATATGGGATGACGTTATAACGTATTACGTAATATGGGATGACGTTATAACGTATTACGTTATGTGGGACGACGTTACAACGTATTGCGTTATATGGGATGACGTTATAACGTATTACGTTATATGGGACGACGTTATAACGTATATAGGTTATGTGGTATGACGTTATACCGTATTACGTCATATGGGATGACGTTATAACGTATTACGTTACATGGGATGACGTTATAACGTAATAGGTTATATGGTATGACGTTATAACGTAATAGGTTATACGGTATGACGTTATACCGAATTACGTTATGTGGTATGACGTTATAACGTATTACGTTATATGGGATGACGTTATAACGTATTTCGTTAAATGGGATGACGTTATAACGTATTACGTAATATGGGATGACGTTATAACGTATTACGTTATGTGGGACGACATTATAACGTATTGCGTAATATGGGATGACGTTATAACGTAATACGTTATGTGGGATGACGTTATAACGAAATAGGTTATATGGTATGACGTTATAACGTATTACGTTATATGGTATGACGTTATAACGTATTACGTAATATGGGATGACGTTATAACGTATTACGTAATATGGGATGACGTTATAACGTATTACGTTATGTGGGACGACGTTATAACGTATTCCGTTATATGGGATGACGTTATAACGTATTACGTTATGTGGGACGACGTTATAACGTATTCCGTTATATGGTATGACGTTATAACGTATTACGTAATATGGGATGACGTTATAACGTATTTCGTTATATGGGATGACGTTATAACGTATTACGTAATATGAGATGACGTTATAACGTACTACGTTATGTGGGATGACGTTATAACGTATTTCGTTAAATGGGATGACGTTATAACGTATTACGTAATATGGGATGACGATATAACGTATTACGTTATGTGGGACGACATTATAACGTATTGCGTAATATGGGATGACGTTATAACGTACTACGTTATATGGGATGACGTTATAACGTATTTCGTTAAATGGGATGACGTTATAACGTATTACGATATGTGGGACGACGTTATAACGTATTCCGTTATATGGTATGACGTTATATCGTATTACGTAATATGGGATGACGTTATAACGTATTTCGTTATATGGGATGACGTTATAACGTATTACGTAATATGAGATGACGTTATAACGTACTACGTTATGTGGGATGACGTTATAACGAAATAGGTTATATGGTATGACGTTATAACGTATTACGTTATATGGTATGACGTTATAACGTATTACGTAATATGGGATGAAGTTATAACGTATTACGTTATGTGGGACGACGTTATAACGTATTGCGTTATATGGGATGACGTTATAACGTATTACGTTATATGGGACGACGTTATAACGTAAATAGGTTATGTGGTATGACGTTATACCGTATTACGTCATATGGGACGACGTTATAACGTATTGCGTTATATGGGATGACGTTATAACGTATTACGTTATATGGGACGACGTTATAACGTAAATAGGTTATGTGGTATGACGTTATACCGTATTACGTCATATGGGATGACGTTATAACGTATTACGTTACATGGGATGACGTTATAACGTAATAGGTTATATGGTATGACGTTATAACGTAATAGGTTATACGGTATGACGTTATACCGAATTACGTTATGTGGTATGACGTTATAACGTATTACGTTATATGGGATGACGTTATAACGTATTTCGTTAAATGGGATGACGTTATAACGTATTACGTAATATGGGATGACGTTATAACGTATTACGTTATGTGGGACGACATTATAACGTATTGCGTAATATGGGATGACGTTATAACGTACGACGTTATGTGGGATGACGTTATAACGAAATAGGTTATATGGTATGACGTTATAACGTATTACGTTATATGGTATGACGTTATAACGTATTACGTAATATGGGATGACGTTATAACGTATTACGTTATGTGGGACGACGTTATAACGTATTGCGTTATATGGGATGACGTTATAACGTATTGCGTTGTATGGTATGACGTTATAACGTATTACGTAATATGGGATGACGTTATAACGTATTACGTAATATGGGATGACGTTATAACGTATTACGTAATATGGGATGACGTTATAACGTATTACGTTATGTGGGATGACGTTATAACGTATTTCGTTATATGGGATGACGTTATAACGTATTACGTAATATGAGATGACGTTATAACGTACTACGTTATGTGGGATGACGTTATAACGAAATAGGTTATATGGTATGACGTTATAACGAAATAGGTTATATGGTATGACGTTATAACGTATTACGTTATATGGTATGACGTTATAACGTATTACGTAATATGGGATGAAGTTATAACGTATTACGTTATGTGGGACGACGTTATAACGTATTGCGTTATATGGGATGACGTTATAACGTATTGCGTTATATGGTATGACGTTATAACGTATTACGTTATATGGGATGACGTTATAACGAAATAGGTTATATGGTATGACGCTATAACGTGTTACGTAATATGGGATGACGTTATAACGTATTACGTTATGTGGAACGACGTTATAACGTATTGCGTTATATGGGATGACATTATAACGTATTGCGTTATATGGTATGACGTTATAACGTAATAGGTTATATGGTATGACGTTATAACGAAATAGGTTATATGGTATGACGCTATAACGTAATAGGTTATACGGTATCACGTAATACCTAATTACGTTATATGGCATGACGTTATAACGTAGATAGGTTATATGGTATGACGTTATACCGTATTACGTTATATGGGATGACGTTATAACGTATTGCGTTATATGGGATGACGTTATAACGTATTACGTTATGTGGGATGACGTTATAACGAAATAGGTTATATGGTATGACGTTATAACGTATTACGTTATATGGTATGACGTTATAACGTATTACGTAATATGGGATGACGTTATAACGTATTACGTTATGTGGGACGACGTTATAACGTATTGCGTTATATGGGATGACGTTATAACGTATTGCGTTATATGGGATGACGTTATAACGTATTACGTTATGTGGGATGACGTTATAACGAAATAGGTTATATGGTATGACGTTATAACGTATTACGTTATATGGTATGACGTTATAACGTATTACGTAATATGGGATGACGTTATAACGTATTACGTTATGTGGGACGACGTTATAACGTATTGCGTTATATGGGATGACGTTATAACGTATTGCGTTATATGGTATGACGTTATAACGTATTACGTTATATGGGATGACGTTATAACGAAATAGGTTATGTGGTATGACGTTATAACGTATTACGTTATATCGTATGACGTTATAACGTATTACGTAATATGGGATGACGTTATAACGTATTACGTAATATGGGATGACGTTATAACGTATTACGTTATGTGGGACGACGTTATAACGTATTGCGTTATATGGGATGACGTTATAACGTATTACGTTATATGGGACGACGTTATAACGTAAATAGGTTATGTGGTATGACGTTATACCGTATTACGTCATATGGGATGACGTTATAACGTATTACGTTATATGGGATGACGTTATAACGTAATAGGTTATATGGTATGACGTTATAACGTAATAGGTTATATGGTATGACGTTATACCGAATTACGTTATGTGGTATGACGTTATAACGTATTACGTTATATGGGATGACGTTATAACGTATTTCGTTAAATGGGATGACGTTATAACGTATTACGTAATATGGGATGACGTTATAACGTATTACGTTATGTGGGATGACGTTATAACGAAATAGGTTATATGGTATGACGTTATAACGTATTACGTTATATGGGATGACGTTATAACGTAAATAGGTTATATGGTATGACGTTATACCGTATTACGTCATATGGGATGACGTTATAACGTATTACGTTATATGGGATGACGTTATAACGTAATAGGTTATATGGTATGACGTTATAACGTAATAGGTTATATGGTATGACGTTATACCGAATTACGTTATGTGGTATGACGTTATAACGTATTACGTTACATGGGATGACGTTATAACGTAATAGGTTATATGGTATGACGTTATAACGTAATAGGTTATACGGTATGACGTTATACCGAATTACGTTATGTGGTATGACGTTATAACGTATTACGTTATATGGGATGACGTTATAACGTATTTCGTTAAATGGGATGACGTTATAACGTATTACGTAATATGGGATGACGTTATAACGTATTACGTTATGTGGGACGACATTATAACGTATTGCGTAATATGGGATGACGTTATAACGTACTACGTTATGTGGGATGACGTTATAACTAAATAGGTTATATGGTATGACGTTATAACGTATTACGTTATATGGTATGACGTTATAACGTATTACGTAATATGGGATGACGTTATAACGTATTACGTTATGTGGGACGACGTTATAACGTATTGCGTTATATGGGATGACGTTATAACGTATTGCGTTGTATGGTATGACGTTATAACGTATTACGTAATATGGGATGACGTTATAACGTATTACGTAATATGGGATGACGTTATAACGTATTACGTTATGTGGGACGACGATATAACGTATTCCGTTATATGGTATGACGTTATAACGTATTACGTAATATGGGATGACGTTATAACGTATTACGTTATGTGGAACGACGTTATAACGTATTGCGTTATATGGGATGACGTTATAACGTATTGCGTTATATGGGATGACGTTATAACGTATTGCGTTATACGGTATGACGTTATAACGTAATAGGTTATATGGTATGACGTTATAACGAAATAGGTTATATGGTATGACGTTATAACGTAATAGGTTATACGGTATCACGTAATACCTAATTACGTTATATGGCATGACGTTATAACGTAGATAGGTTATATGGTATGACGTTATACCGTATTACGTTATATGGGATGACGTTATAACGTATTGCGTTATATGGGATGACGTTATAACGTATTACGTTATGTGGGATGACGTTATAACGAAATAGGTTATATGGTATGACGTTATAACGTATTACGTTATATGGTATGACGTTATAACGTATTACGTAATATGGGATGACGTTATAACGTATTACGTTATGTGGGACGACGTTATAACGTATTGCGTTATATGGGATGACGTTATAACGTATTGCGTTATATGGGATGACGTTATAACGTATTACGTTATGTGGGATGACGTTATAACGAAATAGGTTATATGGTATGACGTTATAACGTATTACGTTATATGGTATGACGTTATAACGTATTACGTAATATGGGATGACGTTATAACGTATTACGTTATGTGGGACGACGTTATAACGTATTGCGTTATATGGGATGACGTTATAACGTATTGCGTTATACGGTATGACGTTATAACGTATTACGTTATATGGGATGACGTTATAACGAAATAGGTTATGTGGTATGACGTTATAACGTATTACGTTATATCGTATGACGCTATAACATATTACGTAATATGGGATGACGTTATAACGTATTACGTAATATGGGATGACGTTATAACGTATTACGTTATGTGGGACGACGTTACAACGTATTGCGTTATATGGGATGACGTTATAACGTATTACGTTATATGGGACGACGTTATAACGTATATAGGTTATGTGGTATGACGTTATACCGTATTACGTCATATGGGATGACGTTATAACGTATTACGTTACATGGGATGACGTTATAACGTAATAGGTTATATGGTATGACGTTATAACGTAATAGGTTATACGGTATGACGTTATACCGAATTACGTTATGTGGTATGACGTTATAACGTATTACGTTATATGGGATGACGTTATAACGTATTTCGTTAAATGGGATGACGTTATAACGTATTACGTAATATGGGATGACGTTATAACGTATTACGTTATGTGGGACGACATTATAACGTATTGCGTAATATGGGATGACGTTATAACGTAATACGTTATGTGGGATGACGTTATAACGAAATAGGTTATATGGTATGACGTTATAACGTATTACGTTATATGGTATGACGTTATAACGTATTACGTAATATGGGATGACGTTATAACGTATTACGTAATATGGGATGACGTTATAACGTATTACGTTATGTGGGACGACGTTATAACGTATTCCGTTATATGGGATGACGTTATAACGTATTACGTTATGTGGGACGACGTTATAACGTATTCCGTTATATGGTATGACGTTATAACGTATTACGTAATATGGGATGACGTTATAACGTATTTCGTTATATGGGATGACGTTATAACGTATTACGTAATATGAGATGACGTTATAACGTACTACGTTATGTGGGATGACGTTATAACGAAATAGGTTATATGGTATGACGTTATAACGTATTACGTTATATGGTATGACGTTATAACGTATTACGTAATATGGGATGAAGTTATAACGTATTACGTTATGTGGGACGACGTTATAACGTATTGCGTTATATGGGATGACGTTATAACGTATTGCGTTATATGGTATGACGTTATAACGTATTACGTTATATGGGATGACGTTATAACGAAATAGGTTATATGGTATGACGCTATAACGTATTACGTAATATGGGATGACGTTATAACGTATTACGTAATATGGGATGACGTTATAACGTATTACGTTATGTGGGACGACGTTATAACGTATTGCGTTATATGGGATGACGTTATAACGTACTACGTTATGTGGGATGACGTTATAACGTAATAGGTTATACGGTATGACGTTATAACGTATTACGTTATATGGTATGACGTTATAACGTATTACGTAATATGGGATGACGTTATAACGTATTTCGTTAAATGGGATGACGTTATAACGTATTACGTAATATGGGATGACGATATAACGTATTACGTTATGTGGGACGACATTATAACGTATTGCGTAATATGGGATGACGTTATAACGTACTACGTTATATGGGATGACGTTATAACGTATTTCGTTAAATGGGATGACGTTATAACGTATTACGTTATGTGGGACGACGTTATAACGTATTCCGTTATATGGTATGACGTTATATCGTATTACGTAATATGGGATGACGTTATAACGTATTTCGTTATATGGGATGACGTTATAACGTATTACGTAATATGAGATGACGTTATAACGTACTACGTTATGTGGGATGACGTTATAACGAAATAGGTTATATGGTATGACGTTATAACGTATTACGTTATATGGTATGACGTTATAACGTATTACGTAATATGGGATGAAGTTATAACGTATTACGTTATGTGGGACGACGTTATAACGTATTGCGTTATATGGGATGACGTTATAACGTATTGCGTTATATGGTATGACGTTATAACGTATTACGTTATATGGGATGACGTTATAACGAAATAGGTTATATGGTATGACGCTATAACGTATTACGTAATATGGGATGACGTTATAACGTATTACGTAATATGGGATGACGTTATAACGTATTACGTTATGTGGGACGACGTTATAACGTACTACGTTATGTGGGATGACGTTATAACGTAATAGTTTTTACGGTATGACGTTATAACGTATTACGTTATATGGTATGACGTTATAACGTATTACGTAATATGGGATGACGTTATAACGTATTACGTTATGTGGGACGACGTTATAACGTACTACGTTATGTGGGATGACGTTATAACGTACTACGTTATATGGGATGACGTTATAACGTATTTCGTTAAATGGGATGACGTTATAACGTATTACGTAATATGGGATGACGTTATAACGTATTACGTTATGTGGGACGACATTATAACGTATTGCGTAATATGGGATGACGTTATAACGTACTACGTTATATGGGATGACGTTATAACGTATTTCGTTAAATGGGATGACGTTATAACGTACTACGTTATGTGGGATGACGTTATAACGAAATAGGTTATATGGTATGACGTTATAACGTATTACGTTATATGGTATGACGTTATAACGTATTACGTAATATGGGATGACGTTATAACGTGTTACGTTATGTGGGACGACGTTATAACGTATTGCGTTATATGGGATGACGTTATAACGTATTGCGTTGTATGGTATGACGTTATAACGTATTACGTAATATGGGATGACGTTATAACGTATTACGTAATATGGGATGACGTTATAACGTATTACGTTATGTGGGACGACGTTATAACGTATTCCGTTATATGGTATGACGTTATAACGTATTACGTAATATGGGATGACGTTATAACGTATTTCGTTATATGGGATGACGTTATAACGTATTACGTAATATGAGATGACGTTATAACGTACTACGTTATGTGGGATGACGTTATAACGAAATAGGTTATATGGTATGACGTTATAACGTATTACGTTATATGGTATGACGTTATAACGTATTACGTAAAATGGGATGAAGTTATAACGTATTACGTTATGTGGGACGACGTTATAACGTATTGCGTTATATGGGATGACGTTATAACGTATTGCGTTATATGGTATGACGTTATAACGTATTACGTTATATGGGACGACGTTATAACGTAAATAGGTTATGTGGTATGACGTTATACCGTATTACGTCATATGGGATGACGTTATAACGTATTACGTTATATGGGATGACGTTATAACGTAATAGGTTATATGGTATGACGTTATAACGTAATAGGTTATATGGTATGACGTTATACCGAATTACGTTATGTGGTATGACGTTATAACGTATTACGTTATATGGGATGACGTTATAACGTATTTCGTTAAATGGGATGACGTTATAACGTATTACGTAATATGGGATAACGTTATAACGTATTACGTTATGTGGGATGACGTTATAACGAAATAGGTTATATGGTATGACGTTATAACGTATTACGTTATATGGGATGACGTTATAACGTAAATAGGTTATATGGTATGACGTTATACCGTATTACGTCATATGGGATGACGTTATAACGTATTACGTAATATGGGATGACGTTATAACGTATTACGTAATATGGGATGACGTTATAACGAAATAGGTTATATGGTATGACGTTATAACGTATTACGTTATATGGTATGACGTTATAACGTATTACGTAATATGGGATGACGTTATAACGTATTACGTTATGTGGGACGACGTTATAACGTATTGCGTTATATGGGATGACGTTATAACGTATTGCGTTATACGGTATGACGTTATAACGTATTACGTTATATGGGATGACGTTATAACGAAATAGGTTATGTGGTATGACGTTATAACGTATTACGTTATATCGTATGACGTTATAACATATTACGTAATATGGGATGACGTTATAACGTATTACGTAATATGGGATGACGTTATAACGTATTACGTTATGTGGGACGACGTTATAACGTATTGCGTTATATGGGATGACGTTATAACGTATTACGTTATATGGGACGACGTTATAACGTAAATAGGTTATGTGGTATGACGTTATACCGTATTACGTCATATGGGATGACGTTATAACGTATTACGTTACATGGGATGACGTTATAACGTAATAGGTTATATGGTATGACGTTATAACGTAATAGGTTATACGGTATGACGTTATACCGAATTACGTTATGTGGTATGACGTTATAACGTATTACGTTATATGGGATGACGTTATAACGTATTTCGTTAAATGGGATGACGTTATAACGTATTACGTAATATGGGATGACGTTATAACGTATTACGTTATGTGGGACGACATTATAACGTATTGCGTAATATGGGATGACGTTATAACGTACTACGTTATGTGGGATGACGTTATAACGAAATAGGTTATATGGTATGACGTTATAACGTATTACGTTATATGGTATGACGTTATAACGTATTACGTAATATGGGATGACGTTATAACGTACTACGTAATATGGGATGACGTTATAACGTATTACGTTATGTGGGACGACGTTATAACGTATTCCGTTATATGGGATGACGTTATAACGTATTACGTTATGTGGGACGACGTTATAACGTATTCCGTTATCTGGTATGACGTTATAACGTATTACGTAATATGGGATGACGTTATAACGTACTACGTTATGTGGGATGACGTTATAACAAAATAGGTTATATGGTATGACGTTATAACGTATTACGTTATATGGTATGACGTTATAACGTATTACGTAATATGGGATGAAGTTATAACGTATTACGTTATGTGGGACGACGTTATAACGTATTGCGTTATATGGGATGACGTTATAACGTATTGCGTTATATGGTATGACGTTATAACGTATTACGTTATATGGGATGACGTTATAACGAAATAGGTTATATGGTATGACGCTATAACGTATTACGTAATATGGGATGACGTTATAACGTATTACGTAATATGGGATGACGTTATAACGTATTACGTTATGTGGGACGACGTTATAACGTATTGCGTTATATGGGATGACGTTATAACGTACTACGTTATGTGGGATGACGTTATAACGTAATAGGTTATACGGTATGACGTTATAACGTATTACGTTATATGGTATGACGTTATAACGTATTACGTAATATGGGATGACGTTATAACGTATTTCGTTAAATGGGATGACGTTATAACGTATTACGTAATATGGGATGACGATATAACGTATTACGTTATGTGGGACGACATTATAACGTATTGCGTAATATGGGATGACGTTATAACGTACTACGTTATATGGGATGACGTTATAACGTATTTCGTTAAATGGGATGACGTTATAACGTATTACGTTATGTGGGACGACGTTATAACGTATTCCGTTATATGGTATGACGTTATATCGTATTACGTAATATGGGATGACGTTATAACGTATTTCGTTATATGGGATGACGTTATAACGTATTACGTAATATGAGATGACGTTATAACGTACTACGTTATGTGGGATGACGTTATAACGAAATAGGTTATATGGTATGACGTTATAACGTATTACGTTATATGGTATGACGTTATAACGTATTACGTAATATGGGATGAAGTTATAACGTATTACGTTATGTGGGACGACGTTATAACGTATTGCGTTATATGGGATGACGTTATAACGTATTGCGTTATATGGTATGACGTTATAACGTATTACGTTATATGGGATGACGTTATAACGAAATAGGTTATATGGTATGACGCTATAACGTATTACGTAATATGGGATGACGTTATAACGTATTACGTAATATGGGATGACGTTATAACGTATTACGTTATGTGGGACGACGTTATAACGTACTACGTTATGTGGGATGACGTTATAACGTAATAGGTTATACGGTATGACGTTATAACGTATTACGTTATATGGTATGACGTTATAACGTATTACGTAATATGGGATGACGTTATAACGTATTACGTTATGTGGGACGACGTTATAACGTACTACGTTATGTGGGATGACGTTATAACGTACTACGTTATATGGGATGACGTTATAACGTATTTCGTTAAATGGGATGACGTTATAACGTATTACGTAATATGGGATGACGTTATAACGTATTACGTTATGTGGGACGACATTATAACGTATTGCGTAATATGGGATGACGTTATAACGTACTACGTTATATGGGATGACGTTATAACGTATTTCGTTAAATGGGATGACGTTATAACGTACTACGTTATGTGGGATGACGTTATAACGTAATAGGTTATACGGTATGACGTTATAACGTATTACGTTATGTGGGACGACGTTATAACGTATTACGTTATGTGGGACGACGTTATAACGTACTACGTTATGTGGGATGACGTTATAACGAAATAGGTTATATGGTATGACGTTATAACGTATTACGTTATATGGTATGACGTTATAACGTATTACGTAATATGGGATGACGTTATAACGTATTACGTTATGTGGGACGACGTTATAACGTACTACGTTATGTGGGATGACGTTATAACGTAATAGGTTATACGGTATGACGTTATAACGTATTACGTTATGTGGGACGACGTTATAACGTATTCCGTTATATGGTATGACGTTATACCGTATTACGTCATATGGGATGACGTTATAACGTATTACGTTATATGGGATGACGTTATAACGTAATAGGTTATATGGTATGACGTTATAACGTAATAGGTTATATGGTATGACGTTATACCGAATTACGTTATGTGGTATGACGTTATAACGTATTACGTTATATGGGATGACGTTATAACGTATTTCGTTAAATGGGATGACGTTATAACGTATTACGTAATATGGGATAACGTTATAACGTATTACGTTATGTGGGATGACGTTATAACGAAATAGGTTATATGGTATGACGTTATAACGTATTACGTTATATGGGATGACGTTATAACGTAAATAGGTTATATGGTATGACGTTATACCGTATTACGTCATATGGGATGACGTTATAACGTATTACGTTATATGGGATGACGTTATAACGTAATAGGTTATATGGTATGATGTTATAACGTAATAGGTTATACGGTATGACGTTATACCGAATTACGTTATGTGGTATGACGTTATAACGTATTACGTTATATGGGATGACGTTATAACGTATTTCGTTAAATGGGATGACGTTATAACGTATTACGTAATATGGGATGACGTTATAACGTATTACGTTATGTGGGACGACATTATAACGTATTGCGTAATATGGGATGACGTTATAACGTACTACGTTATGTGGGATGACGTTATACCGTAATAGGTTATACGGTATGACGTTATAACCTATTACGTTATATGGTATGACGTTGTAACGTATTACGTAATATGGGATGACGTTATAACGTATTTCGTTAAATGGGATGACGTTATAACGTATTACGTAATATGGGATGACGTTATAACGTATTACGTTATGTGGGACGACATTATAACGTATTGCGTAATATGGGATGACGTTATAACGTACTACGTTATGTGGGATGACGTTATAACAAAATAGGTTATATGGTATGACGTTATAACGTATTACGTTATATGGTATGACGTTATAACGTATTACGTAATATGGGATGACGTTATAACGTATTACGTTATGTGGGACGACGTTATAACGTATTCCGTTATATGGTATGACGTTGTAACGTATTACGTAATATGGGATGACGTTATAACGTATTTCGTTATATGGGATGACGTTATAACGTATTACGTAATATGAGATGACGTTATAACGTACTACGTTATGTGGGATGACGTTATAACGAAATAGGTTATATGGTATGACGTTATAACGTATTACGTTATATGGTATGACGTTATAACGTATTACGTAAAAGGGGATGAAGTTATAACGTATTACGTTATGTGGGACGACGTTATAACGTATTGCGTTATATGGGATGACGTTATAACGTATTGCGTTATATGGTATGACGTTATAACGTATTACGTTATATGGGACGACGTTATAACGTAAATAGGTTATGTGGTATGACGTTATACCGTATTACGTCATATGGGATGACGTTATAACGTATTACGTTATATGGGATGACGTTATAACGTAATAGGTTATATGGTATGACGTTATAACGTAATAAGTTATATGGTATGACGTTATACCGAATTACGTTATGTGGTATGACGTTATAACGTATTACGTTATATGGGATGACGTTATAACGTAAATAGGTTATATGGTATGACGTTATACCGTATTACGTCATATGGGATGACGTTATAACGTATTACGTTATATGGGATGACGTTATAACGTACTACGTTATGTGGGATGACGTTATAACGTAATAGGTTTTATGGTATGACGTTATACCGTATTACGTCATATGGGATGACGTTATAACCTATTACGTTATATGGTATGACGTTATAACGTATTACGTAATATGGGATGACGTTATAACGTATTTCGTTAAATGGGATGACGTTATAACGTATTACGTAATATGGGATGACGTTATAACGTATTACGTTATGTGGGACGACATTATAACGTATTGCGTAATATGGGATGACGTTATAACGTACTACGTTATGTGGGATGACGTTATAACGAAATAGGTTATATGGTATGACGTTATAACGTATTACGTTATATGGTATGACGTTATAACGTATTACGTAATATGGGATGACGTTATAACGTATTACGTTATGTGGGACGACGTTATAACGTATTCCGTTATATGGTATGACGTTGTAACGTATTACGTAATATGGGATGACGTTATAACGTATTTCGTTATATGGGATGACGTTATAACGTATTACGTAATATGAGATGACGTTATAACGTACTACGTTATGTGGGATGACGTTATAACGAAATAGGTTATATGGTATGACGTTATAACGTATTACGTTATATGGTATGACGTTATAACGTATTACGTAAAAGGGGATGAAGTTATAACGTATTACGTTATGTGGGACGACGTTATAACGTATTGCGTTATATGGGATGACGTTATAACGTATTGCGTTATATGGTATGACGTTATAACGTATTACGTTATATGGGACGACGTTATAACGTAAATAGGTTATGTGGTATGACGTTATACCGTATTACGTCATATGGGATGACGTTATAACGTATTACGTTATATGGGATGACGTTATAACGTAATAGGTTATATGGTATGACGTTATAACGTAATAAGTTATATGGTATGACGTTATACCGAATTACGTTATGTGGTATGACGTTATAACGTATTACGTTATGTGGGATGACGTTATAACGTACTTCGTTAAATGGGATGACGTTATAACGTATTACGTAATATGGGATAACGTTATAACGTATTACGTTATATGGGACGACGTTATAACGTAAATAGGTTATGTGGTATGACGTTATACCGTATTACGTCATATGGGATGACGTTATAACGTATTACGTTATATGGGATGACGTTATAACGTAATAGGTTATATGGTATGACGTTATAACGTAATAAGTTATATGGTATGACGTTATACCGAATTACGTTATGTGGGACGACGTTATAACGTATTCCGTTATCTGGTATGACGTTATAACGTATTACGTAATATGGGATGACGTTATAACGTACTACGTTATGTGGGATGACGTTATAACGAAATAGGTTATATGGTATGACGTTATAACGTATTACGTTATATGGTATGACGTTATAACGTATTACGTAATATGGGATGAAGTTATAACGTATTACGTTATGTGGGACGACGTTATAACGTATTGCGTTATATGGGATGACGTTATAACGTATTGCGTTATATGGTATGACGTTATAACGTATTACGTTATATGGGATGACGTTATAACGAAATAGGTTATATGGTATGACGCTATAACGTATTACGTAATATGGGATGACGTTATAACGTATTACGTAATATGGGATGACGTTATAACGTATTACGTTATGTGGGACGACGTTATAACGTATTGCGTTATATGGGATGACGTTATAACGTACTACGTTATGTGGGATGACGTTATAACGTAATAGGTTATACGGTATGACGTTATAACGTATTACGTTATATGGTATGACGTTATAACGTATTACGTAATATGGGATGACGTTATAACGTATTTCGTTAAATGGGATGACGTTATAACGTATTACGTAATATGGGATGACGATATAACGTATTACGTTATGTGGGACGACATTATAACGTATTGCGTAATATGGGATGACGTTATAACGTACTACGTTATATGGGATGACGTTATAACGTATTTCGTTAAATGGGATGACGTTATAACGTATTACGTTATGTGGGACGACGTTATAACGTATTCCGTTATATGGTATGACGTTATATCGTATTACGTAATATGGGATGACGTTATAACGTATTTCGTTATATGGGATGACGTTATAACGTATTACGTAATATGAGATGACGTTATAACGTACTACGTTATGTGGGATGACGTTATAACGAAATAGGTTATATGGTATGACGTTATAACGTATTACGTTATATGGTATGACGTTATAACGTATTACGTAATATGGGATGAAGTTATAACGTATTACGTTATGTGGGACGACGTTATAACGTATTGCGTTATATGGGATGACGTTATAACGTATTGCGTTATATGGTATGACGTTATAACGTATTACGTTATATGGGATGACGTTATAACGAAATAGGTTATATGGTATGACGCTATAACGTATTACGTAATATGGGATGACGTTATAACGTATTACGTAATATGGGATGACGTTATAACGTATTACGTTATGTGGGACGACGTTATAACGTACTACGTTATGTGGGATGACGTTATAACGTAATAGGTTATACGGTATGACGTTATAACGTATTACGTTATATGGTATGACGTTATAACGTATTACGTAATATGGGATGACGTTATAACGTATTACGTTATGTGGGACGACGTTATAACGTACTACGTTATGTGGGATGACGTTATAACGTACTACGTTATATGGGATGACGTTATAACGTATTTCGTTAAATGGGATGACGTTATAACGTATTACGTAATATGGGATGACGTTATAACGTATTACGTTATGTGGGACGACATTATAACGTATTGCGTAATATGGGATGACGTTATAACGTACTACGTTATATGGGATGACGTTATAACGTATTTCGTTAAATGGGATGACGTTATAACGTACTACGTTATGTGGGATGACGTTATAACGTAATAGGTTATACGGTATGACGTTATAACGTATTACGTTATGTGGGACGACGTTATAACGTATTACGTTATGTGGGACGACGTTATAACGTACTACGTTATGTGGGATGACGTTATAACGAAATAGGTTATATGGTATGACGTTATAACGTATTACGTTATATGGTATGACGTTATAACGTATTACGTAATATGGGATGACGTTATAACGTATTACGTTATGTGGGACGACGTTATAACGTACTACGTTATGTGGGATGACGTTATAACGTAATAGGTTATACGGTATGACGTTATAACGTATTACGTTATGTGGGACGACGTTATAACGTATTCCGTTATATGGTATGACGTTATACCGTATTACGTCATATGGGATGACGTTATAACGTATTACGTTATATGGGATGACGTTATAACGTAATAGGTTATATGGTATGACGTTATAACGTAATAGGTTATATGGTATGACGTTATACCGAATTACGTTATGTGGTATGACGTTATAACGTATTACGTTATATGGGATGACGTTATAACGTATTTCGTTAAATGGGATGACGTTATAACGTATTACGTAATATGGGATAACGTTATAACGTATTACGTTATGTGGGATGACGTTATAACGAAATAGGTTATATGGTATGACGTTATAACGTATTACGTTATATGGGATGACGTTATAACGTAAATAGGTTATATGGTATGACGTTATACCGTATTACGTCATATGGGATGACGTTATAACGTATTACGTTATATGGGATGACGTTATAACGTAATAGGTTATATGGTATGATGTTATAACGTAATAGGTTATACGGTATGACGTTATACCGAATTACGTTATGTGGTATGACGTTATAACGTATTACGTTATATGGGATGACGTTATAACGTATTTCGTTAAATGGGATGACGTTATAACGTATTACGTAATATGGGATGACGTTATAACGTATTACGTTATGTGGGACGACATTATAACGTATTGCGTAATATGGGATGACGTTATAACGTACTACGTTATGTGGGATGACGTTATACCGTAATAGGTTATACGGTATGACGTTATAACCTATTACGTTATATGGTATGACGTTGTAACGTATTACGTAATATGGGATGACGTTATAACGTATTTCGTTAAATGGGATGACGTTATAACGTATTACGTAATATGGGATGACGTTATAACGTATTACGTTATGTGGGACGACATTATAACGTATTGCGTAATATGGGATGACGTTATAACGTACTACGTTATGTGGGATGACGTTATAACAAAATAGGTTATATGGTATGACGTTATAACGTATTACGTTATATGGTATGACGTTATAACGTATTACGTAATATGGGATGACGTTATAACGTATTACGTTATGTGGGACGACGTTATAACGTATTCCGTTATATGGTATGACGTTGTAACGTATTACGTAATATGGGATGACGTTATAACGTATTTCGTTATATGGGATGACGTTATAACGTATTACGTAATATGAGATGACGTTATAACGTACTACGTTATGTGGGATGACGTTATAACGAAATAGGTTATATGGTATGACGTTATAACGTATTACGTTATATGGTATGACGTTATAACGTATTACGTAAAAGGGGATGAAGTTATAACGTATTACGTTATGTGGGACGACGTTATAACGTATTGCGTTATATGGGATGACGTTATAACGTATTGCGTTATATGGTATGACGTTATAACGTATTACGTTATATGGGACGACGTTATAACGTAAATAGGTTATGTGGTATGACGTTATACCGTATTACGTCATATGGGATGACGTTATAACGTATTACGTTATATGGGATGACGTTATAACGTAATAGGTTATATGGTATGACGTTATAACGTAATAAGTTATATGGTATGACGTTATACCGAATTACGTTATGTGGTATGACGTTATAACGTATTACGTTATATGGGATGACGTTATAACGTAAATAGGTTATATGGTATGACGTTATACCGTATTACGTCATATGGGATGACGTTATAACGTATTACGTTATATGGGATGACGTTATAACGTACTACGTTATGTGGGATGACGTTATAACGTAATAGGTTATATGGTATGACGTTATACCGTATTACGTCATATGGGATGACGTTATAACCTATTACGTTATATGGTATGACGTTATAACGTATTACGTAATATGGGATGACGTTATAACGTATTTCGTTAAATGGGATGACGTTATAACGTATTACGTAATATGGGATGACGTTATAACGTATTACGTTATGTGGGACGACATTATAACGTATTGCGTAATATGGGATGACGTTATAACGTATTTCGTTATATGGGATGACGTTATAACGTATTACGTAATATGAGATGACGTTATAACGTACTACGTTATGTGGGATGACGTTATAACGAAATAGGTTATATGGTATGACGTTATAACGTATTACGTTATATGGTATGACGTTATAACGTATTACGTAAAAGGGGATGAAGTTATAACGTATTACGTTATGTGGGACGACGTTATAACGTATTGCGTTATATGGGATGACGTTATAACGTATTGCGTTATATGGTATGACGTTATAACGTATTACGTTATATGGGACGACGTTATAACGTAAATAGGTTATGTGGTATGACGTTATACCGTATTACGTCATATGGGATGACGTTATAACGTATTACGTTATATGGGATGACGTTATAACGTAATAGGTTATATGGTATGACGTTATAACGTAATAAGTTATATGGTATGACGTTATAACGTATTACGTTATATGGTATGACGTTATAACGTATTACGTAAAAGGGGATGACGTTATAACGTATTACGTTATGTGGGATGACGTTATAACGTACTTCGTTAAATGGGATGACGTTATAACGTATTACGTAATATGGGATAACGTTATAACGTATTACGTTATGTGGGATGACGTTATAACGAAATAGGTTATATGGTATGACGTTATAACGTATTACGTTATATGGGATGACGTTATAACGTAAATAGGTTATATGGTATGACGTTATACCGTATTACGTCATATGGGATGACGTTATAACGTATTACGTTATATGGGATGACGTTATAACGTACTACGTTATGTGGGATGACGTTATAACGTAATAGGTTATACGGTATGACGTTATAACCTATTACGTTATATGGTATGACGTTATAACGTATTACGTAATATGGGATGACGTTATAACGTATTTCGTTAAATGGGATGACGTTATAACGTATTACGTAATATGGGATGACGTTATAACGTATTACGTTATGTGGGACGACATTATAACGTATTTCGTTAAATGGGATGACGTTATAACGTATTACGTAATATGGGATAACGTTATAACGTATTACGTTATGTGGGATGACGTTATAACGAAATAGGTTATATGGTATGACGTTATAACGTATTACGTTATATGGGATGACGTTATAACGTAAATAGGTTATATGGTATGACGTTATACCGTATTACGTCATATGGGATGACGTTATAACGTATTACGTTATATGGGATGACGTTATAACGTAATAGGTTATATGGTATGATGTTATAACGTAATAGGTTATACGGTATGACGTTATACCGAATTACGTTATGTAGTATGACGTTATAACGTATTACGTTATATGGGACGACGTTATAACGTATTCCGTTATATGGTATGACGTTATAACGTATTACGTAATATGGGATGACGTTATAACGTATTTCGTTATATGGGATGACGTTATAACGTATTACGTAATATGAGATGACGTTATAACGTACTACGTTATGTGGGATGGCGTTATAACGAAATAGGTTATATGGTATGACGTTATAACGTATTACGTTATATGGTATGACGTTATAACGTATTACGTAATATGGGATGAAGTTATAACGTATTACGTTATGTGGGACGACGTTATAACGTATTGCGTTATATGGGATGACGTTATAACGTATTGCGTTATATGGTATGACGTTATAACGTATTACGTTATATGGGATGACGTTATAACGAAATAGGTTATATGGTATGACGCTATAACGTATTACGTAATATGGGATGACGTTATAACGTATTACGTTATGTGGAACGACGTTATAACGTATTGCGTTATATGGGATGACGTTATAACGTATTGCGTTATATGGGATGACGTTATAACGTATTGCGTTATATGGTATGACGTTATAACGTAATAGGTTATATGGTATGACGTTATAACGAAATAGGTTATATGGTATGACGTTATAACGTAATAGGTTATACGGTATCACGTAATACCTAATTACGTTATATGGCATGACGTTATAACGTAGATAGGTTATATGGTATGACGTTATACCGTATTACGTTATATGGGATGACGTTATAACGTATTGCGTTATATGGGATGACGTTATAACGTATTACGTTATGTGGGATGACGTTATAACGAAATAGGTTATATGGTATGACGTTATAACGTATTACGTTATATGGGATGACGTTATAACGTAAATAAGTTATATGGTATGACGTCATACCGTATTACGTCATATGGGATGACGTTATAACGTATTACGTTATATGGGATGACGTTATAACGTAATAGGTTATATGGTATGACGTTATAACGTAATAGGTTATATGGTATGACGTTATACCGAATTACGTTATGTGGTATGACGTTATAACGTATTACGTTATATGGGATGACGTTATAACGTATTGCGTTATATGGGACGACGTTATAACGTAAATAGGTTATGTGGTATGACGTTATACCGTATTACGTAATATGGGATGACGTTATAACGTATTACGTTATGTGGGACGACGTTATAACGTATTGCGTTATATGGCATGACGTTATAACGTATTGCGTTATATGGTATGACGTTATAACGTATTACGTAATATGGGAAGACGTTATAACGTATTACGTTATGTGGGACGACGTTATAAAGTATTGCGTTATATGGGATGACGTTATAACGTATTCCGTTATATGGTATGACGTTATAACGTATTACGTAATATGGGATGACGTTATAACGTATTGCGTAATATGGGATGACGTTATAACGTATTACGTTATGTGGGACAACGTTATAACGTATTGCGTTATATGGGATGACGTTATAACGTATTCCGTTATATGGGATGACGTTATAACGTAAATAGGTTATATGGTATGACGTTATACCGTATTACGTCATATGGGATGACGTTATAACGTATTGCGTAATATGGGATGACGTTATAACGTATTACGTTATGTGGGACAACGTTATAACGTATTGCGTTATATGGGATGACGTTATAACGTATTACGTTATATGGGATGACGTTATAACGTATTACGTTATGTGGGACAACGTTATAACGTATTGCGTTATATGGGATGACGTTATAACGTATTACGTTATATGGTATGACGTTATAACGTATTACGTAATATGGGATGACGTTATAACGTATTACGTTATGTGGGACGACGTTATAACGTATTACGTTATATGGGATGACGTTATAACGTATTACGTTATGTGGGACAACGTTATAACGTATTGCGTTATATGGGATGACGTTATAACGTATTACGTTATATGGTATGACGTTATAACGTATCACGTTATATGGGATGACGTTATAACGTATTACGTAATATCGGATGAGGTTATAACGTATTACGTTATGTGGGATGACGTTATAACGTATTACGTTATGTGGGACGACGTTATAACGTATTGCGTTATATGGGATGACGTTATAACGTATTACGTTATATGGGACGACGTTATAACGTAAATAGGTTATGTGGTATGACGTTATACCGTATTACGTAATAGGGGATGACGTTATAACGTATTACGTTATGTGGGACGACGTTATATCGTATTGCGTTATATGGGATGACGTTATAACGTATTGCGTTATATGGTATGACGTTATAACGTATTACGTAATATGGGATGACGTTATAACGTATTACGTTATGTGGGACGACGTTATAAAGTATTGCGTTATATGGGATGACGTTATACCGAATTACGTTATGTGGTATGACGTTATAACGTATTACGTTATATGGGATGACGTTATAACGTATTTCGTTAAATATGATGACGTTATAACGTATTACGTAATATGGGATGACGTTATAACGTATTACGTTATGTGGGATGACGTTATAACGAAATAGGTTATATGGTATGACGTTATAACGTATTACGTTATATGGTATGACGTTATAACGTATTACGTAATATGGGATGACGTTATAACGTATTACGTTATGTGGGACGACGTTATAACGTATTTCGTTATATGGTATGACGTTATAACGTATTACGTAATATGGGATGACGTTATAACGTATTACGTTATGTGGGACGACGTTATAACGTATTGCGTTATATGGGATGACGTTATAACGTATTGCGTTATATGGGATGACGTTATAACGTATTACGTTATGTGGGATGACGTTATAACGAAATAGGTTATATGGTATGACGTTATAACGTATTACGTTATATGGTATGACGTTATAACGTATTACGCAATATGGGATGACGTTATAACGTATTACGTTATGTGGGACGACGTTATAACGTATTGCGTTATATGGGATGACGTTATAACGTATTGCGTTATATGGGATGACGTTATAACGTATTACGTTATGTGGGATGACGTTATAACGAAATAGGTTATGTGGTATGACGTTATAACGTATTACGTAATATGGGATGACGTTATAACGTATTACGTAATATGGGATGACGTTATAACGTATTACGTTATGTGGGACGACGTTATAACGTATTGCGTTATATGGGATGACGTTATAACGTATTACGTTATATGGGATGACGTTATAACGTAAATAGGTTATATGGTATGACGTTATAACGTATTACGTTATATGGTATGACGTTATACCGTATTACGTCATATGGGATGACGTTATAACGTATTAAGTTATATGGGATGACGTTATAACGTAATAGGTTGTATGGTATGACGTTATAACGTAAAAGGTTATATGGTATGACGTTATACCGAATTACGTTATGTGGTATGACGTTATAACGTATTACGTTATATGGGATGACGTTATAACGTATTTCGTTAAATGGGATGACGTTATAACGTATTACGTAATATGGGATGACGTTATAACGTATTACGTTATGTGGGATGACGTTATAACGAAATAGGTTATATGGTATGACGTTATAACGTATTACGTTATATGGTATGACGTTATAACGTATTACGTAATATGGGATGACGTTATAACGTATTACGTTATGTGGGACGACGTCATAACGTATTGCGTTATATGGGATGACGTTATAACGTATTACGTTATATGGGATGACGTTATAACGTATTACGTTATATGGGATGACGTTATAATGTATTACGTTGTATGGGATGACCTTATAGCGTAATACGTTATATGGTATGACGTTATAACGTAAATAGGTTATATGGTATGACGTTATAACGTATTACGTTATATGGGATGACGTTATAATGTATTACGTTATATGGGATGACGTTATAACGTATTACGTTATATGGGATGGCGCTATAACGTATTACGTAATATGGCATGACGTTATAACGTATTACGTTATGTGGGACGACGTTATAACGTATTGCGTTATATGGGATGACGTTATAGCGTATTACGTTATATGGGATGACGTTATAATGTATTACGTAATATGGGATGACGTTATAACGTATGACGTTATGTGGGACGACGTTATAACGTAATGCGTTATATGGGATGACGTTATAACGTATTGCGTTATATGGGATGACGTTATAACGTATTACGTTATATGGGATGACGTTATAATGTATTACGTTATATGGGATGACGTTATAACGTAATACGTTATATGGTATGACGTTATAACGTAAATAGGTTATATGGTATGACGTTATACCGTATTACGTCATATGGGATGACGTTATAACGTATTACGTAATATGGGATGAGGTTATAACGTATTACGTTATGTGGGATGACGTTATAACGTATTACGTTATATGGTATTACGTTATAACGTAAATAGGTTATGTGGTATGACGTTATAACGTATTACGTTATATGGTATGACGTTATAACGTATTACGTAATATGGGATGACGTTATAACGTATTGCGTAATATGGGATGACGTTATAACGTATTACGTTATGTGGCACAACGTTATAACGTATTGCGTTATATGGGATGACGTTATAACGTATTACGTTATATGGGATGACGTTATAACGTAAATAGGTTATATGGTATGACGTTATACCGTATTACGTCATATGGGATGACGTTATAACGTATTACGTAATATGGGATGAGGTTATAACGTATTACGTTATGTGGGATGACGTTATAACGTATTACGTTATGTGGGACGACGTTATAACGTATTGCGTTATATGGGATGACGTTATAACGTATTACGTTATATGGGACGACGTTATAACGTAAATAGGTTATGTGGTATGACGTTATACCGTATTACGTAATAGGGGATGACGTTATAACGTATTACGTTATGTGGGACGACGTTATATCGTATTGCGTTATATGGGATGACGTTATAACGTATTGCGTTATATGGTATGACGTTATAACGTATTACGTAATATGGGATGACGTTATAACGTATTACGTTATGTGGGACGACGTTATAAAGTATTGCGTTATATGGGATGACGTTATACCGAATTACGTTATGTGGTATGACGTTATAACGTATTACGTTATATGGGATGACGTTATAACGTATTTCGTTAAATATGATGACGTTATAACGTATTACGTAATATGGGATGACGTTATAACGTATTACGTTATGTGGGATGACGTTATAACGAAATAGGTTATATGGTATGACGTTATAACGTATTACGTTATATGGTATGACGTTATAACGTATTACGTAATATGGGATGACGTTATAACGTATTACGTTATGTGGGACGACGTTATAACGTATTACGTTATATGGTATGACGTTATAACGTATTACGTAATATGGGATGACGTTATAACGTATTACGTTATGTGGGACGACGTTATAACGTATTGCGTTATATGGGATGACGTTATAACGTATTGCGTTATATGGGATGACGTTATAACGTATTACGTTATGTGGGATGACGTTATAACGAAATAGGTTATATGGTATGACGTTATAACGTATTACGTTATATGGTATGACGTTATAACGTATTACGCAATATGGGATGACGTTATAACGTATTACGTTATGTGGGACGACGTTATAACGTATTGCGTTATATGGGATGACGTTATAACGTATTACGTTATATGGGATGACGTTATAACGTAAATAGGTTATATGGTATGACGTTATAACGTATTACGTTATATGGTATGACGTTATACCGTATTACGTCATATGGGATGACGTTATAACGTATTAAGTTATATGGGATGACGTTATAACGTAATAGGTTGTATGGTATGACGTTATAACGTAAAAGGTTATATGGTATGACGTTATACCGAATTACGTTATGTGGTATGACGTTATAACGTATTACGTAATATGGGATGACGTTATAACGTATTACGTTATGTGGGACGACGTTATAACGTATTACGTTATATGGTATGACGTTATAACGTATTACGTAATATGGGATGACGTTATAACGTATTACGTTATGTGGGATGACGTTATAACGAAATAGGTTATATGGTATGACGTTATAACGTATTACGTTATATGGTATGACGTTATAACGTATTACGTAATATGGGATGACGTTATAACGTATTACGTTATGTGGGACGACGTCATAACGTATTGCGTTATATGGGATGACGTTATAACGTATTACGTTATATGGGATGACGTTATAACGTATTACGTTATATGGGATGACGTTATAATGTATTACGTTGTATGGGATGACCTTATAGCGTAATACGTTATATGGTATGACGTTATAACGTAAATAGGTTATATGGTATGACGTTATAACGTATTACGTTATATGGTATTACGTTATAACGTAAATAGGTTATATGGTATGACGTTATACCGTATTACGTTATATGGGATGGCGCTATAACGTGTTACGTAATATGGCATGACGTTATAACGTATTACGTTATGTGGGACGACGTTATAACGTATTGCGTTATATGGGATGACGTTATAGCGTATTACGTTATATGGGATGACGTTATAATGTATTACGTAATATGGGATGACGTTATAACGTATGACGTTATGTGGGACGACGTTATAACGTATTGCGTTATATGGGATGACGTTATAACGTATTGCGTTATATGGGATGACGTTATAACGTATTACGTTATATGGGATGACGTTATAATGTATTACGTTATATGGGATGACGTTATAACGTAATACGTTATATGGTATGACGTTATAACGTAAATAGGTTATATGGGATGACGTTATAACGTATTACGTTATATGAGATGACGTTATAACGTAAATAGGTTATATGGTATGACGTTATACCGTATTACGTCATATGGGATGACGTTATAACGTATTACGTAATATCGGATGAGGTTATAACGTATTACGTTATGTGGGATGACGTTATAACGTATTACGTTATGTGGGACGACGTTATAACGTATTGCGTTATATGGGATGACGTTATAACGTATTACGTTATATGGGACGACGTTATAACGTAAATAGGTTATGTGGTATGACGTTATACCGTATTACGTAATAGGGGATGACGTTATAACGTATTACGTTATGTGGGACGACGTTATATCGTATTGCGTTATATGGGATGACGTTATAACGTATTGCGTTATATGGTATGACGTTATAACGTATTACGTAATATGGGATGACGTTATAACGTATTACGTTATGTGGGACGACGTTATAAAGTATTGCGTTATATGGGATGACGTTATACCGAATTACGTTATGTGGTATGACGTTATAACGTATTACGTTATATGGGATGACGTTATAACGTATTTCGTTAAATATGATGACGTTATAACGTATTACGTAATATGGGATGACGTTATAACGTATTACGTTATGTGGGATGACGTTATAACGAAATAGGTTATATGGTATGACGTTATAACGTATTACGTTATATGGTATGACGTTATAACGTATTACGTAATATGGGATGACGTTATAACGTATTACGTTATGTGGGACGACGTTATAACGTATTACGTTATATGGTATGACGTTATAACGTATTACGTAATATGGGATGACGTTATAACGTATTACGTTATGTGGGACGACGTTATAACGTATTGCGTTATATGGGATGACGTTATAACGTATTGCGCTATATGGGATGACGTTATAACGTATTACGTTATGTGGGATGACGTTATAACGAAATAGGTTATATGGTATGACGTTATAACGTATTACGTTATATGGTATGACGTTATAACGTATTACGCAATATGGGATGACGTTATAACGTATTACGTTATGTGGGACGACGTTATAACGTATTGCGTTATATGGGATGACGTTATAACGTATTGCGTTATATGGGATGACGTTATAACGTATTACGTTATGTGGGATGACGTTATAACGAAATAGGTTATGTGGTATGACGTTATAACGTATTACGTAATATGGGATGACGTTATAACGTATTACGTAATATGGGATGACGTTATAACGTATTACGTTATGTGGGACGACGTTATAACGTATTGCGTTATATGGGATGACGTTATAACGTATTACGTTATATGGGATGACGTTATAACGTAAATAGGTTATATGGTATGACGTTATAACGTATTACGTTATATGGTATGACGTTATACCGTATTACGTCATATGGGATGACGTTATAACGTATTAAGTTATATGGGATGACGTTATAACGTAATAGGTTGTATGGTATGACGTTATAACGTAAAAGGTTATATGGTATGACGTTATACCGAATTACGTTATGTGGTATGACGTTATAACGTATTACGTTATATGGGATGACGTTATAACGTATTTCGTTAAATGGGATGACGTTATAACGTATTACGTAATATGGGATGACGTTATAACGTATTACGTTATGTGGGATGACGTTATAACGAAATAGGTTATATGGTATGACGTTATAACGTATTACGTTATATGGTATGACGTTATAACGTATTACGTAATATGGGATGACGTTATAACGTATTACGTTATGTGGGACGACGTCATAACGTATTGCGTTATATGGGATGACGTTATAACGTATTACGTTATATGGGATGACGTTATAACGTATTACGTTATATGGGATGACGTTATAATGTATTACGTTGTATGGGATGACCTTATAGCGTAATACGTTATATGGTATGACGTTATAACGTAAATAGGTTATATGGTATGACGTTATAACGTATTACGTTATATGGTATTACGTTATAACGTAAATAGGTTATATGGTATGACGTTATACCGTATTACGTTATATGGGATGGCGCTATAACGTATTACGTAATATGGCATGACGTTATAACGTATTACGTTATGTGGGACGACGTTATAACGTATTGCGTTATATGGGATGACGTTATAGCGTATTACGTTATATGGGATGACGTTATAATGTATTACGTAATATGGGATGACGCTATAACGTATGACGTTATGTGGGACGACGTTATAACGTATTGCGTTATATGGGATGACGTTATAACGTATTGCGTTATATGGGATGACGTTATAACGTATTACGTTATATGGGATGACGTTATAATGTATTACGTTATATGGGATGACGTTATAACGTAATACGTTATATGGTATGACGTTATAACGTAAATAGGTTATATGGTATGACGTTATACCGTATTACGTCATATGGGATGACGTTATAACGTATTACGTAATATGGGATGAGGTTATAACGTATTACGTTATGTGGGATGACGTTATAACGTATTACGTTATATGGTATTACGTTATAACGTAAATAGGTTATGTGGTATGACGTTATAACGTATTACGTTATATGGTATGACGTTATAACGTATTACGTAATATGGGATGACGTTATAACGTATTGCGTAATATGGGATGACGTTATAACGTATTACGTTATGTGGGACAACGTTATAACGTATTGCGTTATATGGGATGACGTTATAACGTATTACGTTATATGGGATGACGTTATAACGTAAATAGGTTATATGGTATGACGTTATACCGTATTACGTCATATGGGATGACGTTATAACGTATTACGTAATATGGGATGAGGTTATAACGTATTACGTTATGTGGGATGACGTTATAACGTATTACGTTATGTGGGACGACGTTATAACGTATTGCGTTATATGGGATGACGTTATAACGTATTACGTTATATGGGACGACGTTATAACGTAAATAGGTTATGTGGTATGACGTTATACCGTATTACGTAATAGGGGATGACGTTATAACGTATTACGTTATGTGGGACGACGTTATATCGTATTGCGTTATATGGGATGACGTTATAACGTATTGCGTTATATGGTATGACGTTATAACGTATTACGTAATATGGGATGACGTTATAACGTATTACGTTATGTGGGACGACGTTATAAAGTATTGCGTTATATGGGATGACGTTATACCGAATTACGTTATGTGGTATGACGTTATAACGTATTACGTTATATGGGATGACGTTATAACGTATTTCGTTAAATATGATGACGTTATAACGTATTACGTAATATGGGATGACGTTATAACGTATTACGTTATGTGGGATGACGTTATAACGAAATAGGTTATATGGTATGACGTTATAACGTATTACGTTATATGGTATGACGTTATAACGTATTACGTAATATGGGATGACGTTATAACGTATTACGTTATGTGGGACGACGTTATAACGTATTACGTTATATGGTATGACGTTATAACGTATTACGTAATATGGGATGACGTTATAACGTATTACGTTATGTGGGACGACGTTATAACGTATTGCGTTATATGGGATGACGTTATAACGTATTGCGTTATATGGGATGACGTTATAACGTATTACGTTATGTGGGATGACGTTATAACGAAATAGGTTATATGGTATGACGTTATAACGTATTACGTTATATGGTATGACGTTATAACGTATTACGCAATATGGGATGACGTTATAACGTATTACGTTATGTGGGACGACGTTATAACGTATTGCGTTATATGGGATGACGTTATAACGTATTACGTTATATGGGATGACGTTATAACGTAAATAGGTTATATGGTATGACGTTATAACGTATTACGTTATATGGTATGACGTTATACCGTATTACGTCATATGGGATGACGTTATAACGTATTAAGTTATATGGGATGACGTTATAACGTAATAGGTTGTATGGTATGACGTTATAACGTAAAAGGTTTTATGGTATGACGTTATACCGAATTACGTTATGTGGTATGACGTTATAACGTATTACGTTATATGGGATGACGTTATAACGTATTTCGTTAAATGGGATGACGTTATAACGTATTACGTAATATGGGATGACGTTATAACGTATTACGTTATGTGGGATGACGTTATAACGAAATAGGTTATATGGTATGACGTTATAACGTATTACGTTATATGGTATGACGTTATAACGTATTACGTAATATGGGATGACGTTATAACGTATTACGTTATGTGGGACGACGTCATAACGTATTGCGTTATATGGGATGACGTTATAACGTATTACGTTATATGGGATGACGTTATAACGTATTACGTTATATGGGATGACGTTATAATGTATTACGTTGTATGGGATGACCTTATAGCGTAATACGTTATATGGTATGACGTTATAACGTAAATAGGTTATATGGTATGACGTTATAACGTATTACGTTATATGGTATTACGTTATAACGTAAATAGGTTATATGGTATGACGTTATACCGTATTACGTTATATGGAATGGCGCTATAACGTATTACGTAATATGGCATGACGTTATAACGTATTACGTTATGTGGGACGACGTTATAACGTATTGCGTTATATGGGATGACGTTATAGCGTATTACGTTATATGGGATGACGTTATAATGTATTACGTAATATGGGATGACGTTATAACGTATGACGTTATGTGGGACGACGTTATAACGTATTGCGTTATATGGGATGACGTTATAACGTATTGCGTTATATGGGATGACGTTATAACGTATTACGTTATATGGGATGACGTTATAATGTATTACGTTATATGGGATGACGTTATAACGTAATACGTTATATGGTATGACGTTATAACGTAAATAGGTTATATGGTATGACGTTATAACGTATTACGTTATATGGTATTACGTTATAACGTAAATAGGTTATATGGTATGACGTTATACCGTATTACGTTATATGGGATGACGCTATAACGTATTACGTAATATGGCATGACGTTATAACGTATTACGTTATATGGGATGACGCTACAACGTATTACGTTATGTGGGATGACGTTATAACGAAATAGGTTATATGGTATGACGCTACAACGTATTACGTTATGTGGGATGACGTTATAACGAACTAGGTTATATGGTATGACGTTATAACGTATTGCGTTATATGGGATGACGTTATAGCGTATTACGTTATATGGGATGACGTTATAATGTATTACGTAATATGGGATGACGTTATAACGTATGACGTTATGTGGGACGACGTTATAACGTATTAGGTTATATGGGATGACGTTATAACGTATTACGTTATATGGGATGACGTTATAACGTATTACGTTATATGGGATGACGTTATAACGTATTGCGTTATATGGGATGACGTTATAACGATATAGGTTATATGGTATGACGTTATAACGTAATAGGTTATACGGTATCACGTAATACCTCATCACGTTATATGGAATGACGTTATAACGTATTGCGTAATATGGGATGACGTTATAACGTATTACGTTATGTGGGACAACGTTATAACGTATTGCGTTATATGGGATGACGTTATAACGTATTACGTTATATGGGATGACGTTATAACGTAAATAGGTTATATGGTATGACGTTATACCGTATTACGTCATATGGGATGATGTTATAACGTATTACGTAATATGGGATGAGGTTATAACGTATTACGTTATGTGGGATGACGTTATAACGTATTACGTTATGTGGGACGACGTTATAACGTATTGCGTTATATGGGATGACGTTATAACGTATTACGTTATATGGGACGACGTTATAACGTATTACGTTATGTGGGACAACGTTATAACGTATTGCGTTATATGGGATGACGTTATAACGTATTACGTTATATGGGATGACGTTATAACGTAAATAGGTTATATGGTATGACGTTATACCGTATTACGTCATATGGGATGACGTTATAACGTATTACGTAATATGGGATGAGGTTATAACGTATTACGTTATGTGGGATGACGTTATAACGTATTACGTTATGTGGGACGACGTTATAACGTATTGCGTTATATGGGATGACGTTATAACGTATTACGTTATATGGGACGACGTTATAACGTAAATAGGTTATGTGGTATGACGTTATACCGTATTACGTAATAGGGGATGACGTTATAACGTATTACGTTATGTGGGACGACGTTATATCGTATTGCGTTATATGGGATGACGTTATAACGTATTGCGTTATATGGTATGACGTTATAACGTATTACGTAATATGGGATGACGTTATAACGTATTACGTTATGTGGGACGACGTTATAAAGTATTGCGTTATATGGGATGACGTTATACCGAATTACGTTATGTGGTATGACGTTATAACGTATTACGTTATATGGGATGACGTTATAACGTATTTCGTTAAATATGATGACGTTATAACGTATTACGTAATATGGGATGACGTTATAACGTATTACGTTATGTGGGATGACGTTATAACGAAATAGGTTATATGGTATGACGTTATAACGTATTACGTTATATGGTATGGCGTTATAACGTATTACGTAATATGGGATGACGTTATAACGTATTACGTTATGTGGGACGACGTTATAACGTATTACGTTATATGGTATGACGTTATAACGTATTACGTAATATGGGATGACGTTATAACGTATTACGTTATGTGGGACGACGTTATAACGTATTGCGTTATATGGGATGACGTTATAACGTATTGCGTTATATGGGATGACGTTATAACGTATTACGTTATGTGGGATGACGTTATAACGAAATAGGTTATATGGTATGACGTTATAACGTATTACGTTATATGGTATGACGTTATAACGTATTACGCAATATGGGATGACGTTATAACGTATTACGTTATGTGGGACGACGTTATAACGTATTGCGTTATATGGGATGACGTTATAACGTATTGCGTTATATGGGATGACGTTATAACGTATTTCGTTATGTGGGATGACGTTATAACGAAATAGGTTATGTGGTATGACGTTATAACGTATTACGTAATATGGGATGACGTTATAACGTATTACGTAATATGGGATGACGTTATAACGTATTACGTTATGTGGGACGACGTTATAACGTATTGCGTTATATGGGATGACGTTATAACGTATTACGTTATATGGGATGACGTTATAACGTAAATAGGTTATATGGTATGACGTTATAACGTATTACGTTATATGGTATGACGTTATACCGTATTACGTCATATGGGATGACGTTATAACGTATTAAGTTATATGGGATGACGTTATAACGTAATAGGTTGTATGGTATGACGTTATAACGTAAAAGGTTATATGGTATGACGTTATACCGAATTACGTTATGTGGTATGACGTTATAACGTATTACGTTATATGGGATGACGTTATAACGTATTTCGTTAAATGGGATGACGTTATAACGTATTACGTAATATGGGATGACGTTATAACGTATTACGTTATGTGGGATGACGTTATAACGAAATAGGTTATATGGTATGACGTTATAACGTATTACGTTATATGGTATGACGTTATAACGTATTACGTAATATGGGATGACGTTATAACGTATTACGTTATGTGGGACGACGTCATAACGTATTGCGTTATATGGGATGACGTTATAACGTATTACGTTATATGGGATGACGTTATAACGTATTACGTTATATGGGATGACGTTATAATGTATTACGTTGTATGGGATGACCTTATAGCGTAATACGTTATATGGTATGACGTTATAACGTAAATAGGTTATATGGTATGACGTTATAACGTATTACGTTATATGGTATTACGTTATAACGTAAATAGGTTATATGGTATGACGTTATACCGTATTACGTTATATGGGATGGCGCTATAACGTATTACGTAATATGGCATGACGTTATAACGTATTACGTTATGTGGGACGACGTTATAACGTATTGCGTTATATGGGATGACGTTATAGCGTATTACGTTATATGGGATGACGTTATAATGTATTACGTAATATGGGATGACGTTATAACGTATGACGTTATGTGGGACGACGTTATAACGTATTGCGTTATATGGGATGACGTTATAACGTATTGCGTTATATGGGATGACGTTATAACGTATTACGTTATATGGGATGACGTTATAATGTATTACGTTATATGGGATGACGTTATAACGTAATACGTTATATGGTATGACGTTATAACGTAAATAGGTTATATGGTATGACGTTATAACGTATTACGTTATATGGTATTACGTTATAACGTAAATAGGTTATATGGTATGACGTTATACCGTATTACGTTATATGGGATGACGCTATAACGTATTACGTAATATGGCATGACGTTATAATGTATTACGTAATATGGGATGACGTTATAACGTATGACGTTATGTGGGACGACGTTATAACGTATTGCGTTATATGGTATGACGTTATACCGTATTACGTTATATGGGATGGCGCTATAACGTATTACGTAATATGGCATGACGTTATAACGTATTACGTTATGTGGGACGACGTTATAACGTATTGCGTTATATGGGATGACGTTATAGCGTATTACGTTATATGGGATGACGTTATAATGTATTACGTAATATGGGATGACGTTATAACGTATTACGTTATATGGGATGGCGCTATAACGTATTACGTAATATGGCATGACGTTATAACGTATTACGTTATGTGGGACGACGTTATAACGTATTGCGTTATATGGGATGACGTTATAGCGTATTACGTTATATGGGATGACGTTATAATGTATTACGTAATAAGGGATGACGTTATAACGTATGACGTTATGTGGGACGACGTTATAACGTATTACGTTATATGGGATGACGCTACAACGTATTACGTAATATGGCATGACGTTATAACGTATTACGTTATGTGGGACGACGTTATAACGTATTACGTTATATGGGATGACGTTATAACGTATTACGTTATATGGGATGACGTTATAACGTATTACGTTATATGGGATGACGTTATAACGTATTGCGTTATATGGGATGACGTTATAACGATATAGGTTATATGGTATGACGTTATAACGTAATAGGTTATACGGTATCACGTAATACCTCATTACGTTATATGGAATGACGTTATAACGTAGATAGGTTATATGCTATGACGTTATACCGTATTGCGTTATATGGGATGACGTTATAACGTATTGCGTTATATGGGATGACGTTATAACGTATTACGTTATATGGGATGAAGTTATAACGAAATAGGTTATGTGGCATGACGCTATAACGTATTACGTTATATGGTATGACGTTATAGCGTATTACGTAATATGGGATGACGCTATGACGTATTACGTTATGTGGGACGACGTTATAACGTATTGCGTTATATGGGATGACGTTATAACGTATTATGTTATATGGTATGACGTTATAACGTATTACGTTATATGGGATGACGTTATAACGAAATAGGTTATGTGGCATGACGTTATAACGTATTGCGTTATATGGGATGACGTTATAACGTATTACGTTATATGGGATGACGTTATAACGTAAATAGGTTATATGGTATGACGTTATACCGTATTACGTCATATGGGATGACGTTATAACGTATTAAGTTATATGGGATGACGTTATAACGTAATAGGTTGTATGGTATGACGTTATAACGTAATAGGTGATATGGTATGACGTTTTACCGAATTACGTTATGTGGTATGACGTTATAACGTATTACGTTATATGGGATGACGTTATAACGTATTTCGTTAAATGGGATGACGTTATAACGTATTACGTAATATGGGATGACGTTATAACGTATTACGTTATGTGGGATGACGTTATAACGAAATAGGTTATATGGTATGACGTTATAACGTATTACGTTATATGGTATGACGTTATAACGTATTACGTAATATGGGATGACATTATAACGTATTACGTTATGTGGGACGACGTTATATGGGATGACGTTATAACGTATCGCGTTATATGGTATGACGTTATAACGTATTACGTAACATGGGATGACGTTATAACGTATTACGTTATATGGGATGACGTTATAACGTAAATAGGTTATATGGTATGACGTTATACCGTATTACGTCATATGGGATGACGTTATAACGTATTAAGTTACATGGGATGACGTTATAACGTAACACGTTATATGGTATGACGTTATAACGTAAATAGGATATATGGTATGACGTTATACCGTATTACGTCATATGGGATGACGTTATAACGTATTACGTTATATGGGATGACGTTATAACGTAATAGGTTATATGGTATGACGTTATATCGTAATAGGTTATACGGTATGACGTAATACCTAATTACGTTATATGGTATGACGTTATAACGTAAATAGGTTATATGGTATGACATTATACCATATTACGTTATATGGGATGACGTTATAACGTATTACGTAATATGGGATGACGTTATAACGTATTACGTTATGTGGGACGACGTTATAACGTATTGCGTAATATGGGATGACGTTATAACGTACTACGTTATGTGGGATGACGTTATAACGAAATAGGTTATATGGTATGACGTTATAACGTATTACGTAATATGGGATGACGTTATAACATATTTCGTTATATGGGATGACGTTATAACGTATTACGTAATATGGGATGACGTTATAACGTACTACGTTATGTGGGATGACGTTATAACGAAATAGGTTATATGGTATGACGTTATAACGTATTACGTTATATGGTATGACGTTATAACGTATTACGTAATATGGGATGACGTTATAACGTATTACGTTATGTGGGACGACGTTATAACGTATTGCGTTATATGGGATGACGTTATAACGTATTGCGTTATATGGTATGACGTTATAACGTATTACGTTATATGGGATGACGTTATAACGAAATAGGTTATATGGTATGACGCTATAACGTATTACGTAATATGGGATGACGTTATAACGTATTACGTTATGTGGGACGACGTTATAACGAAATAGGTTATATGGTATGACGCTATAACGTATTACGTAATATGGGATGACGTTATAACGTATTACGTTATGTGGGACGACGTTATAACGTATTGCGTTATATGGGATGACGTTATAACGTATTGCGTTATATGGTATGACGTTATAACGTAATAGGTTATATGGTATGACGTTATAACGATATAGGTTATATGGTATGACGTTATAACGTAATAGGTTATACGGTATCACGTAATACCTCATTACGTTATATGGAATGACGTTATAACGTAGATAGGTTATTTGCTATGACGTTATACCGTATTACGTCATATGGGATGACGTTATAACGTATTGCGTTATATGGGATGACGTTATAACGTATTACGTTATGTGGGATGACGTTATAACGAAATAGGTTATATGGTATGACGTTATACCGTATTGCGTTATATGGGATGACGTTATAACGTATTGCGTTATATGGGATGACGTTATAACGATATAGGTTATATGGTATGACGTTATAACGTAATAGGTTATACGGTATCACGTAATACCTCATTACGTTATATGGAATGACGTTATAACGTAGATAGGTTATATGCTATGACGTTATACCGTATTGCGTTATATGGGATGACGTTATAACGTATTGCGTTATATGGGATGACGTTATAACGTATTACGTTATATGGGATGACGTTATAACGAAATAGGTTATGTGGCATGACGTTATAACGTATTACGTTATATGGTATGACGTTATAGCGTATTACGTAATATGGGATGACGCTATGACGTATTACGTTATGTGGGACGACGTTATAACGTATTGCGTTATATGGGATGACGTTATAACGTATTGCGTTATATGGTATGACGTTATAACGTATTACGTTATATGGGATGACGTTATAACGAAATAGGTTATGTGGCAAGACGTTATAACGTATTGCGTTATATGGGATGACGTTATAACGTATTACGTTATATGGGATGACGTTATAACGTAAATAGGTTATATGGTATGACGTTATACCGTATTACGTCATATGGGATGACGTTATAACGTATTAAGTTATATGGGATGACGTAATAACGCAATAGGTTGTATGGTATGACGTTATAACGTAATAGGTGATATGGTATGACGTTTTACCGAATTACGTTATGTGGTATGACGTTATAACGTATTACGTTATATGGGATGACGTTATAACGTATTTCGTTAAATGGGATGACGTTATAACGTATTACGTAATATGGGATGACGTTATAACGTATTACGTTATGTGGGATGACGTTATAACGAAATAGGTTATATGGTATGACGTTATAACGTATTACGTTATATGGTATGACGTTATAACGTATTACGTAATATGGGATGACGTTATAACGTATTACGTTATGTGGGACGACGTTATAACGTATTGCGTTATATGGGATTACGTTATAACGAAATAGGTTATATGGTATGACGTTATAACGTATTACGTTATATGGTATGACGTTATAACGTATTACGTAATATGGGATGACGTTATAACATATTTCGTTGTATGGGATGACGTTATAACGTATTACGTAATATGGCATGACGTTATAACGTATTACGTTATGTTGGACGACGTTATAACGTATTGCGTTATATGGGATGACGTTATAACGTATTACGTTATATGGGATGACGTTATAACGTATTACGTTATATGAGATGACGTTATAACGTATTACGTTATATGGGATGACGTTATAATGTATTACGTTATATGGGATGACGTTATAACGAAATAGGTTATATGGTATGACGTTATAACGTATTACGTTAAGTGGGATGACGTTATAACGAAATAGGTTATATGGTATGACGTTATAACGTATTACGTTATATGGTATGACGTTATAACGTATTACGTAATATGGGATGACGTTATAACGTATTACGTTATGTGGGACGACGTTATAACGTATTGCGTTATATGGGATGACGTTATAGCGTATTGCGTTATATGGGATGACGTTATAACGTATTACGTTATGTGGGATGACGTTATAACGAAATAGGTTATATGGTATGACGTTATAACGTATTACGTTATATGGTATGACGTTATAACGTATTACGTAATATGGGATGACGTTATAACGTATTACGTAATATGGGATGACGTTATAACGTATTACGTTATGTGGGACGACGTTATAACGTATTGCGTTATATGGGATGACGTTATATCGTATTGCGTTATATGGGATGACGTTATAACGTATTACGTTATGTGGGATGACGTTATAACGTATTACGTTATATGGTATGACGTTATAACGTATTACGTAATATGGGATGACGTTATAACGTATTACGTAATATGGGATGACGTTATAACGTATTACGTTATGTGGGACGACGTTATAACGTATTGCGTTATATGGGATGACGTTATAACGTATTGCGTTATATGGGATGACGTTATAACGTATTACGTTATGTGGGATGACGTTATAACGTAATAGGTTATATGACATGACGTTATACCGAATTACGTTATATGAGATGACGTTATAACGTATTACGTTATATGGGATGACGTTATAATGTATTACGTTATATGGGATGACGTTATAACGTAATACGTTATATGGTATGACGTTATAACGTAAATAGGTTATATGGTATGACGTTATAACGTATTACGTTATATGGTATTACGTTATAACGTTAATAGGTTATATGGTATGACGTTATAACGTATTACGTAATATGGGATGACGTTATAACGTATTACGTTATGTGGGACGACGTTATAACGTATTGCGTTATATGGGATGACGTTATAACGTATTGCGTTATATGGTATGACGTTATAACGTATTACGTTATATGGGATGACGTTATAACGAAATAGGTCATGTGGTATGACGTTATAACGTATTACGTTATATGGTATGACGTTATAACGTATTACGTAATATGGGATGACGTTATAACGTATTACGTAATATGGGATGACGTTATAACGTATTACGTTATGTGGGACGACGTTATAACGTATTGCGTTATATGGGATGACGTTATAACGTATTACGTTATATGGGACGACGTTATAACGTAAATAGGTTATATGGTATGATGTTATACCGTATTACGTCATATGGGATGACGTTATAACGTAAATATGTTATATGGTATGACGTTATACCGAATTACGTTATATGAGATGACGTTATAACGTATTACGTTATATGGGATGACGTTATAATGTATTACGTTATATGGGATGACGTTATATCGTAATACGTTATGTGGGACGACGTTATAACGTATTGCGTTATATGGGATGACGTTATAACGTATTGCGTTATATGGTATGACGTTATAACGTATTACGTAACATGGGATGACGTTATAACGTATTACGTTATATGGGATGACGTTATGACGTAAATAGGTTATATGGTATGACGTTATACCGTATTACGTCATATGGGATGACGTTATAACGTATTAAGTTATATGGTATGACGTTATATCGTAATAGGTTATACGGTATGACGTAATACCATATTACGTTATATGGGATGACGTTATAACGTATTACGTAATATGGGATGACGTTATAACGTATTACGTTATGTGGGACGACGTTATAACGTATTGCGTAATATGGGATGACGTTATAACGTACTACGTTATGTGGGATGACGTTATAACGAAATAGGTTATATGGTATGACGTTATAACGTATTACGTTATATAGTATGACGTTATAACGTATTACGTAATATGGGATGACGTTATAACGTATTACGTTATGTGGGACGACGTTATAACGTATTGCGTTATATGGGATGACGTTATAACGTATTGCGTTATATGGGATGACGTTATAACGATATAGGTTATATGGTATGACGTTATAACGTAATAGGTTATACGGTATCACGTAATACCTCATTACGTTATATGGAATGACGTTATAACGTAGATAGGTTATATGCTATGACGTTATACCGTATTGCGTTATATGGGATGACGTTATAACGTATTGCGTTATATGGGATGACGTTATAACGTATTACGTTATATGGGATGACGTTATAACGAAATAGGTTATGTGGCATGACGTTATAACGTATTACGTTATATGGTATGACGTTATAGCGTATTACGTAATATGGGATGACGCTATGACGTATTACGTTATGTGGGACGACGTTATAACGTATTGCGTTATATGGGATGACGTTATAACGTATTGCGTTATATGGTATGACGTTATAACGTATTACGTTATATGGGATGACGTTATAACGAAATAGGTTATGTGGCAAGACGTTATAACGTATTGCGTTATATGGGATGACGTTATAACGTATTACGTTATATGGGATGACGTTATAACGTAAATAGGTTATATGGTATGACGTTATACCGTATTACGTCATATGGGATGACGTTATAACGTATTAAGTTATATGGGATGACGTAATAACGCAATAGGTTGTATGGTATGACGTTATAACGTAATAGGTGATATGGTATGACGTTTTACCGAATTACGTTATGTGGTATGACGTTATAACGTATTACGTTATATGGGATGACGTTATAACGTATTTCGTTAAATGGGATGACGTTATAACGTATTACGTAATATGGGATGACGTTATAACGTATTGCGTTATATGGGATGACGTTATAACGATATAGGTTATATGGTATGACGTTATAACGTAATAGGTTATACGGTATCACGTAATACCTCATTACGTTATATGGAATGACGTTATAACGTAGATAGGTTATATGCTATGACGTTATACCGTATTGCGTTATATGGGATGACGTTATAACGTATTGCGTTATATGGGATGACGTTATAACGTATTACGTTATATGGGATGACGTTATAACGAAATAGGTTATGTGGCATGACGTTATAACGTATTACGTTATATGGTATGACGTTATAGCGTATTACGTAATATGGGATGACGCTATGACGTATTACGTTATGTGGGACGACGTTATAACGTATTGCGTTATATGGGATGACGTTATAACGTATTGCGTTATATGGTATGACGTTATAACGTATTACGTTATATGGGATGACGTTATAACGAAATAGGTTATGTGGCAAGACGTTATAACGTATTGCGTTATATGGGATGACGTTATAACGTATTACGTTATATGGGATGACGTTATAACGTAAATAGGTTATATGGTATGACGTTATACCGTATTACGTCATATGGGATGACGTTATAACGTATTAAGTTATATGGGATGACGTAATAACGCAATAGGTTGTATGGTATGACGTTATAACGTAATAGGTGATATGGTATGACGTTTTACCGAATTACGTTATGTGGTATGACGTTATAACGTATTACGTTATATGGGATGACGTTATAACGTATTTCGTTAAATGGGATGACGTTATAACGTATTACGTAATATGGGATGACGTTATAACGTATTACGTTATGTGGGATGACGTTATAACGAAATAGGTTATATGGTATGACGTTATAACGTATTACGTTATATGGTATGACGTTATAACGTATTACGTAATATGGGATGACGTTATAACGTATTACGTTATGTGGGACGACGTTATAACGTATTGCGTTATATGGGATTACGTTATAACGAAATAGGTTATATGGTATGACGTTATAACGTATTACGTTATATGGTATGACGTTATAACGTATTACGTAATATGGGATGACGTTATAACATATTTCGTTGTATGGGATGACGTTATAACGTATTACGTAATATGGCATGACGTTATAACGTATTACGTTATGTTGGACGACGTTATAACGTATTGCGTTATATGGGATGACGTTATAACGTATTACGTTATATGGGATGACGTTATAACGTATTACGTTATATGAGATGACGTTATAACGTATTACGTTATATGGGATGACGTTATAATGTATTACGTTATATGGGATGACGTTATAACGAAATAGGTTATATGGTATGACGTTATAACGTATTACGTTAAGTGGGATGACGTTATAACGAAATAGGTTATATGGTATGACGTTATAACGTATTACGTTATATGGTATGACGTTATAACGTATTACGTAATATGGGATGACGTTATAACGTATTACGTTATGTGGGACGACGTTATAACGTATTGCGTTATATGGGATGACGTTATAGCGTATTGCGTTATATGGGATGACGTTATAACGTATTACGTTATGTGGGATGACGTTATAACGAAATAGGTTATATGGTATGACGTTATAACGTATTACGTTATATGGTATGACGTTATAACGTATTACGTAATATGGGATGACGTTATAACGTATTACGTAATATGGGATGACGTTATAACGTATTACGTTATGTGGGACGACGTTATAACGTATTGCGTTATATGGGATGACGTTATAACGTATTGCGTTATATGGGATGACGTTATAACGTATTACGTTATGTGGGATGACGTTATAACGTATTACGTTATATGGTATGACGTTATAACGTATTACGCAATATGGGATGACGTTATAACGTATTACGTAATATGGGATGACGTTATAACGTATTACGTTATGTGGGACGACGTTATAACGTATTGCGTTATATGGGATGACGTTATAACGTATTGCGTTATATGGGATGACGTTATAACGTATTACGTTATGTGGGATGACGTTATAACGTAATAGGTTATATGACATGACGTTATACCGAATTACGTTATATGAGATGACGTTATAACGTATTACGTTATATGGGATGACGTTATAATGTATTACGTTATATGGGATGACGTTATAACGTAATACGTTATATGGTATGACGTTATAACGTAAATAGGTTATATGGTATGACGTTATAACGTATTACGTTATATGGTATTACGTTATAACGTTAATAGGTTATATGGTATGACGTTATAACGTATTACGTAATATGGGATGACGTTATAACGTATTACGTTATGTGGGACGACGTTATAACGTATTGCGTTATATGGGATGACGTTATAACGTATTGCGTTATATGGTATGACGTTATAACGTATTACGTTATATGGGATGACGTTATAACGAAATAGGTCATGTGGTATGACGTTATAACGTATTACGTTATATGGTATGACGTTATAACGTATTACGTAATATGGGATGACGTTATAACGTATTACGTAATATGGGATGACGTTATAACGTATTACGTTATGTGGGACGACGTTATAACGTATTGCGTTATATGGGATGACGTTATAACGTATTACGTTATATGGGACGACGTTATAACGTAAATAGGTTATATGGTATGATGTTATACCGTATTACGTCATATGGGATGACGTTATAACGTAAATATGTTATATGGTATGACGTTATACCGAATTACGTTATATGAGATGACGTTATAACGTATTACGTTATATGGGATGACGTTATAATGTATTACGTTATATGGGATGACGTTATATCGTAATACGTTATGTGGGACGACGTTATAACGTATTGCGTTATATGGGATGACGTTATAACGTATTGCGTTATATGGTATGACGTTATAACGTATTACGTAACATGGGATGACGTTATAACGTATTACGTTATATGGGATGACGTTATGACGTAAATAGGTTATATGGTATGACGTTATACCGTATTACGTCATATGGGATGACGTTATAACGTATTAAGTTATATGGTATGACGTTATATCGTAATAGGTTATACGGTATGACGTAATACCATATTACGTTATATGGGATGACGTTATAACGTATTACGTAATATGGGATGACGTTATAACGTATTACGTTATGTGGGACGACGTTATAACGTATTGCGTAATATGGGATGACGTTATAACGTACTACGTTATGTGGGATGACGTTATAACGAAATAGGTTATATGGTATGACGTTATAACGTATTACGTTATATAGTATGACGTTATAACGTATTACGTAATATGGGATGACGTTATAACGTATTACGTTATGTGGGACGACGTTATAACGTATTGCGTTATATGGGATGACGTTAAAACGTATTGCGTTATATGGGATGACGTTATAACGATATAGGTTATATGGTATGACGTTATAACGTAATAGGTTATACGGTATCACGTAATACCTCATTACGTTATATGGAATGACGTTATAACGTAGATAGGTTATATGCTATGACGTTATACCGTATTGCGTTATATGGGATGACGTTATAACGTATTGCGTTATATGGGATGACGTTATAACGTATTACGTTATATGGGATGACGTTATAACGAAATAGGTTATGTGGCATGACGTTATAACGTATTACGTTATATGGTATGACGTTATAGCGTATTACGTAATATGGGATGACGCTATGACGTATTACGTTATGTGGGACGACGTTATAACGTATTGCGTTATATGGGATGACGTTATAACGTATTGCGTTATATGGTATGACGTTATAACGTATTACGTTATATGGGATGACGTTATAACGAAATAGGTTATGTGGCAAGACGTTATAACGTATTGCGTTATATGGGATGACGTTATAACGTATTACGTTATATGGGATGACGTTATAACGTAAATAGGTTATATGGTATGACGTTATACCGTATTACGTCATATGGGATGACGTTATAACGTATTAAGTTATATGGGATGACGTAATAACGCAATAGGTTGTATGGTATGACGTTATAACGTAATAGGTGATATGGTATGACGTTTTACCGAATTACGTTATGTGGTATGACGTTATAACGTATTACGTTATATGGGATGACGTTATAACGTATTTCGTTAAATGGGATGACGTTATAACGTATTACGTAATATGGGATGACGTTATAACGTATTACGTTATGTGGGATGACGTTATAACGAAATAGGTTATATGGTATGACGTTATAACGTATTACGTTATATGGTATGACGTTATAACGTATTACGTAATATGGGATGACGTTATAACGTATTACGTTATGTGGGACGACGTTATAACGTATTGCGTTATATGGGATTACGTTATAACGAAATAGGTTATATGGTATGACGTTATAACGTATTACGTTATATGGTATGACGTTATAACGTATTACGTAATATGGGATGACGTTATAACATATTTCGTTGTATGGGATGACGTTATAACGTATTACGTAATATGGCATGACGTTATAACGTATTACGTTATGTTGGACGACGTTATAACGTATTGCGTTATATGGGATGACGTTATAACGTATTACGTTATATGGGATGACGTTATAACGTATTACGTTATATGAGATGACGTTATAACGTAAATAGGTTATATGGTATGACGTTATAACGTATTACGTAATATGGGATGACGTTATAACGTACTACGTTATGTGGGATGACGTTATAACGAAATAGGTTATATGGTATGACGTTATAACGTATTACGTTATATGGTATGAAGTTATAACGTATTACGTAATATGGGATGACGTTATAACGTATTACGTTATGTGGGACGACGTTATAACGTATTGCGTTATATGGGATGACGTTATAACGTATTGCGTTATATGGTATGACGTTATAACGTATTACGTAACATGGGATGACGTTATAACGTATTACGTTATATGGGATGACGTTATAACGTAAATAGGTTATATGGTGTGGCGTTATACCGTATTACGTCATATGGGATGACGTTATAACGTATTAAGTTATATGGAATGACGTTATAACGTAATAGGTTGTATGGTATGACGTTATAACGTAATAGGTTATATGGTATGACGTTATACCGAATTACGTTATGTGGTATGACGTTATAACGTATTACGTAATATGGGATGACGTTATAACGTATTACGTTATGTGGGACGACGTTATAACGTATTGCGTTATATGGGATGACGTTATAACGTATTGCGTTATATGGGATGACGTTATAACGTATTACGTTATGTGGGATGACGTTATAACGAAATAGGTTATATGGTATGACGTTATAACGTATTACGATATATGGTATGACGTTATAACGTATTTCGTTAAATGGGATGACGTTATAACGTATTGCGTTATATGGGACGACGTTATAACTTATTACGTTATATGGGATGACGTTATAACGTATTACGTTATATGGGATGACGTTATAACGTATTACGTTATGTGGGATGACGTTATAACGAAATAGGTTATATGGTATGACGTTATAACGTATTACGTTATGTGGGATGACGTTATAACGAAATAGGTTATATGGTATGACGTTATAACGTATTACGTTATATGGTATGACGTTATAACGTATTACGTAATATGGGATGACGTTATAACGTATTACGTTATGTGGGACGACGTTATAACGTATTACGTTATATGGTATGACGTTATAACGTATTACGTAATATGGGATGACGTTATAACGTATTACTTAATATGGGATGACGTTATAACGTATTACGTTATGTGGGACGACGTTATAACGTATTGCGTTATATGGGATGACGTTATAACGTATTGCGTTATATGGGATGACGTTATAACGTATTACGTTATGTGGGATGACGTTATAACGTAATAGGTTGTATGACATGACGTTATACCGAATTACGTTATATGAGATGACGTTAGAACGTATTACGTTATATGGCATGACGTTATAACGTATTACGTTATGTGGGACGACGTTATAACGTATTGCGTTATATGGGATGACGTTATAACGTATTACGTTATATGGGATGACGTTATAACGTATTACGTTATATGGGATGACGCTATAACGTAATTGGTTATATGGTATAACGTTATAACGTATTACGTTATATGGTATGACGTTATAACGTAAATAGGTTATATGGTATGACGTTATACCGTATTACGTCATATGGGATGACGTTATAACGTATTACGTTATATGGGATGACGTTATAACGAAATAGGTTATGTGGTATGACGTTATAACGTATTACGTTATATCGTATGACGTTATAACGTATTACGTTATATCGTATGACGTTATAACGTATTACGTAATATGGGATGACGTTATAACGTATTACGTAATATGGGATGACGTTATAACGTATTACGTTATGTGGGACGACGTTATAACGTATTGCGTTATATGGGATGACGTTATAACGTATTACGTTATATGGGACGACGTTATAACGTAAATAGGTTATGTGGTATGACGTTATACCGTATTACGTCATATGGGATGACGTTATAACGTATTACGTTATATGGGATGACGTTATAACGTAAGAGGTTATATGGTATGACGTTATAACGTAATAGGTTATATGGTATGACGTTATACCGAATTACGTTATGTGGTATGACGTTATAACGTATTACGTTATATGGGATGACGTTATAACGTATTTCGTTAAATGGGATGACGTTATAACGTATTACGTAATATGGGATGACGTTATAACGTATTACGTTATGTGGGATGACGTTATAACGAAATAGGTTATATGGTATGACGTTATAACGTATTACGTTATATGGGATGACGTTATAACGTAAATAGGTTATATGGTATGACGTTATACCGTATTACGTCATATGGGATGACGTTATAACGTATTACGTTATATGGGATGACGTTATAACGTAATAGGTTATATGGTATGACGTTATAACGTAATAGGTTATATGGTATGACGTTATACCGAATTACGTTATGTGGTGTGACGTTATAACGTATTACGCTATATGGGATGACGTTATAACGTATTTCGTTAAATGGGATGACGGTATAACGTATTACGTAATATGGGATGAGGTTATAACGTATTACGTTATGTGGGATGACGTTATAACGTATTACGTTATGTGGGACGACGTTATAACGTATTGCGTTATATGGGATGACGTTATAACGTATTACGTTATATGGGACGACGTTATAACGTAAATAGGTTATGTGGTATGACGTTATACCGTATTACGTAATATGGGATGACGTTATAACGTATTACGTTATGTGGGACGACGTTATAACGTATTGCGTTATATGGGATGACGTTATAACGTATTGCGTTATATGGTATGACGTTATAACGTATTACGTAATATGGGATGACGTTATAACGTATTACGTTATGTGGGATGACGTTATAACTTATTACGTAATATGGGATGACGTTATAACGTATTACGTTATGTGGGACGACGTTATAACGTATTACGTTATATGGTATGACGTTATAACGTATTACGTAATATGGGATGACGTTATAACGTATTACTTAATATGGGATGACGTTATAACGTATTACGTTATGTGGGACGACGTTATAACGTATTGCGTTATATGGGATGACGTTATAACGTATTGCGTTATATGGGATGACGTTATAACGTATTACGTTATGTGGGATGACGTTATAACGTAATAGGTTGTATGACATGACGTTATACCGAATTACGTTATATGAGATGACGTTAGAACGTATTACGTTATATGGCATGACGTTATAACGTATTACGTTATGTGGGACGACGTTATAACGTATTGCGTTATATGGGATGACGTTATAACGTATTACGTTATATGGGATGACGTTATAACGTATTACGTTATATGGGATGACGCTATAACGTAATTGGTTATATGGTATAACGTTATAACGTATTACGTTATATGGTATGACGTTATAACGTAAATAGGTTATATGGTATGACGTTATACCGTATTACGTCATATGGGATGACGTTATAACGTATTACGTTATATGGGATGACGTTATAACGAAATAGGTTATGTGGTATGACGTTATAACGTATTACGTTATATCGTATGACGTTATAACGTATTACGTTATATCGTATGACGTTATAACGTATTACGTAATATGGGATGACGTTATAACGTATTACGTAATATGGGATGACGTTATAACGTATTACGTTATGTGGGATGACGTTATAACGTAATAGGTTATATGGTATGACGTTATAACGTAATAGGTTATATGGTATGACGTTATACCGAATTACGTTATGTGGTATGACGTTATAACGTATTACGTTATATGGGATGACGTTATAACGTATTTCGTTAAATGGGATGACGTTATAACGTATTACGTAATATGGGATGACGTTATAACGTATTACGTTATGTGGGATGACGTTATAACGTAATAGGTTATATGGTATGACGTTATAACGTAATAGGTTATATGGTATGACGTTATACCGAATTACGTTATGTGGTATGACGTTATAACGTATTACGTTATATGGGATGACGTTATAACGTATTTCGTTAAATGGGATGACGTTATAACGTATTACGTAATATGGGATGACGTTATAACGTATTACGTTATATGGGATGACGTTATAACGTAATAGGTTATATGGTATGACGTTATAACGTAATAGGTTATATGGTATGACGTTATACCGAATTACGTTATGTGGTATGACGTTATAACGTATTACGTTATATGGGATGACGTTATAACGTATTTCGTTAAATGGGATGACGTTATAACGTATTACGTAATATGGGATGACGTTATAACGTATTACGTTATGTGGGATGACGTTATAACGAAATAGGTTATATGGTATGACGTTATAACGTATTACGTTATATGGGATGACGTTATAACGTAAATAGGTTATATGGTATGACGTTATACCGTATTACGTCATATATGATGACGTTATAACGTATTACGTTATATGGGATGACGTTATAACGTAATAGGTTATATGGTATGACGTTATAACGTAATAGGTTATATGGTATGACGTTATACCGAATTACGTTATGTGGTATGACGTTATAACGTATTACGCTATATGGGATGACGTTATAACGTATTTCGTTAAATGGGATGACGGTATAACGTATTACGTAATATGGGATGAGGTTATAACGTATTACGTTATGTGGGATGACGTTATAACGTATTACGTTATGTGGGACGACGTTATAACGTAAATAGGTTATGTGGTATGACGTTATACCGTATTACGTAATATGGGATGACGTTATAACGTATTACGTTATGTGGGACGACGTTATAACGTATTGCGTTATATGGGATGACGTTATAACGTATTGCGTTATATGGTATGACGTTATAACGTATTACGTAATATGGGATGACGTTATAACGTATTACGTTATGTGGGATGACGTTATAACTTATTACGTAATATGGGATGACGTTATAACGTATTACGTTATGTGGGATGACGTTATAACGAAATAGGTTATATGGTATGACGTTATACCGAATTACGTTATGTGGTATGACGTTATAACGTATTACGTTATATGGGATGACGTTATAACGTATTTCGTTAAATATGATGACGTTATAACGTATTTCGTAATATGGGATGACGTTATAACGTATTACGTTATGTGGGATGACGTTATAACGAAATAGGTTATATGGTATGACGTTATAACGTATTACGTTATATGGTATGACGTTATAACGTATTACGTAATATGGGATGACGTTATAACGTATTACGTTATGTGGGACGACGTTATAACGTATTACGTTATATGGTATGACGTTATAACGTATTACGTAATATGGGATGACGTTATAACGTATTACGTTATGTGGGACGACGTTATAACGTATTGCGTTATATGGGATGACGTTATAACGTATTGCGTTATATGGGATGACGTTATAACGTATTACGTTATGTGGGATGACGTTATAACGAAATAGGTTATATGGTATGACGTTATAACGTATTACGTTATATGGTATGACGTTATAACGTATTACGTAATATGGGATGACGTTATAACGTATTACGTTATGTGCGACGACGTTATAACGCATTGCGTTATATGGGATGACGTTATAACGTATTGCGTTATATGGGATGACGTTATAACGTATTACGTTATGTGGGATGACGTTATAACGAAATAGGTTATGTGGTATGACGTTATAACGTATTACGTAATATGGGATGACGTTATAACGTATTACGTAATATGGGATGACGTTATAACGTATTACGTTATGTGGGACGACGTTATAACGTATTGCGTTATATGGGATGACGTTATAACGTATTACGTTATATGGGATGACGTTATAACGTAAATAGGTTATATGGTATGACGTTATAACGTATTACGTTATATGGTATGACGTTATACCGTATTACGTCATATGGGATGACGTTATAACGTATTAAGTTATATGGGATGACGTTATAACGTAATAGGTTGTATGGTATGACGTTATAACGTAAAAGGTTATATGGTATGACGTTATACCGAATTACGTTATGTGGTATGACGTTATAACGTATTACGTTATATGGGATGACGTTATAACGTATTTCGTTAAATGGGATGACGTTATAAGGTATTACGTAATATGGGATGACGTTATAACGTATTACGTTATGTGGGATGACGTTATAACGAAATAGGTTATGTGGTATGACGTTATAACGTATTACGTAATATGGGATGACGTTATAACGTATTACGTAATATGGGATGACGTTATAACGTATTACGTTATATGGTATGACGTTATAACGTATTACGTAATATGGGATGACGTTATAACGTATTACGTTATGTGGGACGACGTCATAACGTATTGCGTTATATGGGATGACGTTATAACGTATTACGTTATATGGGATGACGTTATAACGTATTACGTTATATGGGATGACGCTATAACGTAACTGGTTATATGGTATAACGTTATAACATATTACGCTGTATGGTTGACGTTATAACGTATTACGTAATATGGCATGACGTTATAACGTATTACGTTATGTGGGACGACGTTATAACGTATTGCGTTATATGGGATGACGTTATAACGTATTACGTTATATGGGATGACGTTATAACGTATTACGTTATATGGGATGACGTTATAACGTAATTGGTTATATGGTATAACGTTATAACGTATTACGCTATATGGTATGACGTTATAACGTAATAGGTTATATGGTATGACGTTATAACGTAATACGTTATATGGTATGACGTTATAACGTAAATAGGTTATATGGTATGACGTTATACCGTATTACGTCATATGGGATGACGTTATAACGTATTACGTTATATGGGATGACGTTATAACGTAATAGGTTATATGGTATGACGTTATAACGTAATAGGTTATACGGTATGACGTAATACCTAATTACGTTATATGGTATGACGTTATAACGTAAATAGGTTATATGGTATGACATTATACCGTATTACGTTATATGGGATGACGTTATAACGTATTACGTAATATGGGATGACGTTATAACGTATTACGTTATGTGGGACGACGTTATAACGTATTGCGTAATATGGGATGACGTTATAACGTACTACGTTATGTGGGATGACGTTATAACGAAATAGGTTATATGGTATGACGTTATAACGTATTACGTTATATGGTATGACGTTATAACGTATTACGTAATATGGGATGACGTTATAACGTATTACGTTATGTGGGACGACGTTATAACGTATTGCGTTATATGGGATGACGTTATAACGTATTGCGTTATATGGTATGACGTTATAACGTATTACGTAATATGGGATGACGTTATAACGTATTACGTAATATGGGATGACGTTATAACGTATTACGTTATGTGGGACGACGTTATAACGTATTACGTTATATGGGATGACGTTATAACGTAAATAGGTTATATGGTATGACGTTATACCGTATTACGTCATATATGATGACGTTATAACGTATTACGTTATATGGGATGACGTTATAACGTAATAGGTTATATGGTATGACGTTATAACGTAATAGGTTATATGGTATGACGTTATACCGAATTACGTTATGTGGTATGACGTTATAACGTATTACGCTATATGGGATGACGTTATAACGTATTTCGTTAAATGGGATGACGGTATAACGTATTACGTAATATGGGATGAGGTTATAACGTATTACGTTATGTGGGATGACGTTATAACGTATTACGTTATGTGGGACGACGTTATAACGTAAATAGGTTATGTGGTATGACGTTATACCGTATTACGTAATATGGGATGACGTTATAACGTATTACGTTATGTGGGACGACGTTATAACGTATTGCGTTATATGGGATGACGTTATAACGTATTGCGTTATATGGTATGACGTTATAACGTATTACGTAATATGGGATGACGTTATAACGTATTACGTTATGTGGGATGACGTTATAACTTATTACGTAATATGGGATGACGTTATAACGTATTACGTTATGTGGGATGACGTTATAACGAAATAGGTTATATGGTATGACGTTATACCGAATTACGTTATGTGGTATGACGTTATAACGTATTACGTTATATGGGATGACGTTATAACGTATTTCGTTAAATATGATGACGTTATAACGTATTTCGTAATATGGGATGACGTTATAACGTATTACGTTATGTGGGATGACGTTATAACGAAATAGGTTATATGGTATGACGTTATAACGTATTACGTTATATGGTATGACGTTATAACGTATTACGTAATATGGGATGACGTTATAACGTATTACGTTATGTGGGACGACGTTATAACGTATTACGTTATATGGTATGACGTTATAACGTATTACGTAATATGGGATGACGTTATAACGTATTACGTTATGTGGGACGACGTTATAACGTATTGCGTTATATGGGATGACGTTATAACGTATTGCGTTATATGGGATGACGTTATAACGTATTACGTTATGTGGGATGACGTTATAACGAAATAGGTTATATGGTATGACGTTATAACGTATTACGTTATATGGTATGACGTTATAACGTATTACGTAATATGGGATGACGTTATAACGTATTACGTTATGTGCGACGACGTTATAACGCATTGCGTTATATGGGATGACGTTATAACGTATTGCGTTATATGGGATGACGTTATAACGTATTACGTTATGTGGGATGACGTTATAACGAAATAGGTTATGTGGTATGACGTTATAACGTATTACGTAATATGGGATGACGTTATAACGTATTACGTAATATGGGATGACGTTATAACGTATTACGTTATGTGGGACGACGTTATAACGTATTGCGTTATATGGGATGACGTTATAACGTATTACGTTATATGGGATGACGTTATAACGTAAATAGGTTATATGGTATGACGTTATAACGTATTACGTTATATGGTATGACGTTATACCGTATTACGTCATATGGGATGACGTTATAACGTATTAAGTTATATGGGATGACGTTATAACGTAATAGGTTGTATGGTATGACGTTATAACGTAAAAGGTTATATGGTATGACGTTATACCGAATTACGTTATGTGGTATGACGTTATAACGTATTACGTTATATGGGATGACGTTATAACGTATTTCGTTAAATGGGATGACGTTATAAGGTATTACGTAATATGGGATGACGTTATAACGTATTACGTTATGTGGGATGACGTTATAACGAAATAGGTTATGTGGTATGACGTTATAACGTATTACGTAATATGGGATGACGTTATAACGTATTACGTAATATGGGATGACGTTATAACGTATTACGTTATATGGTATGACGTTATAACGTATTACGTAATATGGGATGACGTTATAACGTATTACGTTATGTGGGACGACGTCATAACGTATTGCGTTATATGGGATGACGTTATAACGTATTACGTTATATGGGATGACGTTATAACGTATTACGTTATATGGGATGACGCTATAACGTAACTGGTTATATGGTATAACGTTATAACATATTACGCTGTATGGTTGACGTTATAACGTATTACGTAATATGGCATGACGTTATAACGTATTACGTTATGTGGGACGACGTTATAACGTATTGCGTTATATGGGATGACGTTATAACGTATTACGTTATATGGGATGACGTTATAACGTATTACGTTATATGGGATGACGTTATAACGTAATTGGTTATATGGTATAACGTTATAACGTATTACGCTATATGGTATGACGTTATAACGTAATAGGTTATATGGTATGACGTTATAACGTAATACGTTATATGGTATGACGTTATAACGTAAATAGGTTATATGGTATGACGTTATACCGTATTACGTCATATGGGATGACGTTATAACGTATTACGTTATATGGGATGACGTTATAACGTAATAGGTTATATGGTATGACGTTATAACGTAATAGGTTATACGGTATGACGTAATACCTAATTACGTTATATGGTATGACGTTATAACGTAAATAGGTTATATGGTATGACATTATACCGTATTACGTTATATGGGATGACGTTATAACGTATTACGTAATATGGGATGACGTTATAACGTATTACGTTATGTGGGACGACGTTATAACGTATTGCGTAATATGGGATGACGTTATAACGTACTACGTTATGTGGGATGACGTTATAACGAAATAGGTTATATGGTATGACGTTATAACGTATTACGTTATATGGTATGACGTTATAACGTATTACGTAATATGGGATGACGTTATAACGTATTACGTTATGTGGGACGACGTTATAACGTATTGCGTTATATGGGATGACGTTATAACGTATTGCGTTATATGGTATGACGTTATAACGTATTACGTAATATGGGATGACGTTATAACGTATTACGTAATATGGGATGACGTTATAACGTATTACGTTATGTGGGACGACGTTATAACGTATTACGTTATATGGGATGACGTTATAACGTAAATAGGTTATATGGTATGACGTTATAACGTATTACGTAATATGGGATGACGTTATAACGTACTACGTTATGTGGGATGACGTTCGTAACGAAATAGGTTATATGGTATGACGTTATAACGTATTACGTTATATGGTATGAAGTTATAACGTATTACGTAATATGGGATGACGTTATAACGTATTACGTTATGTGGGACGACGTTATAACGTATTGCGTTATATGGGATGACGTTATAACGTATTGCGTTATATGGTATGACGTTATAACGTATTACGTAACATGGGATGACGTTATAACGTATTACGTGATATGGGATGACGTTATAACGTAAATAGGTTATATGGTATGACGTTATACCGTATTACGTCATATGGGATGACGTTATAACGTATTAAGTTATATGGAATGACGTTATAACGTAATAGGTTGTATGGTATGACGTTATAACGTAATAGGTTATATGGTATGACGTTATACCGAATTACGTTATGTGGTATGACGTTATAACGTATTACGTAATATGGGATGTCGTTATAACGTATTACGTTATGTGGGACGACGTTATAACGTATTGCGTTATATGGGATGACGTTATAACGTATTGCGTTATATGGGATGACGTTATAACGTATTACGTTATGTGGGATGACGTTATAACGAAATAGGTTATATGGTATGACGTTATAACGTATTACGATATATGGTATGACGTTATAACGTATTTCGTTAAATGGGATGACGTTATAACGTATTGCGTTATATGGGACGACGTTATAACGTATTACGTTATATGGGATGACGTTATAACGTATTACGTTATATGGGATGACGTTATAACGTATTACGTTATGTGGGATGACGTTATAACGAAATAGGTTATATGGTATGACGTTATAACGTATTACGTTATGTGGGATGACGTTATAACGAAATAGGTTATATAGTATGACGTTATAACGTATTGCGTTATATGGTATGACGTTATAACGTATTACGTAATATGGGATGACGTTATAACGTATTACGTTATGTGGGACGACGTTATAACGTATTGCGTTATATGGGATGACGTTATAGAGTATTGCGTTATATGGGATGACGTTATAACGTATTACGTTATGTGGGATGACGTTATAACGAAATAGGTTATATGGTATGACGTTATAACGTATTACGTTATATGGTATGACGTTATAACGTATTACGTAATATGGGATGACGTTATAACGTATTACGTAATATGGGATGACGTTATAACGTATTACGTTATGTGGGACGACGTTATAACGTATTGCGTTATATGGGATGACGTTATAACGTATTGCGTTATATGGGATGACGTTATAACGTATTACGTTATGTGGGATGACGTTATAACGTAATAGGTTGTATGACATGACGTTATACCGAATTACGTTATATGAGATGACGTTATAACGTATTACGTTATATGGGATGACGTTATAATGTATTACGTTATATGGGATGACGTTATAACGTAATACGTTATATGGTATGACGTTATAACGTAAATAGGTTATATGGTATGACGTTATAACGTAAATAGGTTATATGGTATGACGTTATAACGTATGACGTTATAACGTATTACGTTATATGGTATTACGTTATAACGTAAATAGGTTATATGGTATGACGTTATACCGTATTACGTTATATGGGATGACGCTATAACGTATTACGTAATATGGCATGACGTTATAACGTATTACGTTATGTTGGACGACGTTATAACGTATTGCGTTATATGGGATGACGTTATACCGAATTACGTTATGTGGTATGACGTTATAACTTATTACGTTATATGGGATGACGTTATAACGTATTTCGTTAAATGGGATGACGTTATAACGTATTACGTAATATGGGATGACGTTATAACGTATTACGTTATGTGGGATGACGTTATAACGTATTACGTTATGTGGGACGACGTTATGACGTATTGCGTTATATGGGATGACGTTATAACGTATTGCGTTATATGGGATGACGTTATAACGTATTACGTTATGTGGGATGACGTTATAACGTAATAGGTTGTATGACATGACGTTATACCGAATGACGTTATATGAGATGACGTTATAACGTATTACGTTATATGGGATGACGTTATAATGTATTACGTTATATGGGATGACGTTATAACGTAATACGTTATATGGTATGACGTTATAACGTAAATAGGTTATATGGTATGACGTTATAACGTATTACGTTATATGGTATTACGTTATAACGTAAATAGGTTATATGGTATGACGTTATACCGTATTACGTTATATGGGATGACGCTATAACGTATTACGTAATATGGCATGACGCTATAACGTATTACGTTATGTTGGACGACGTTATAACGTATTGCGTTATATGGGATGAGGTTATAACGCATTACGTTATATGGGATGACGTTATAACGTATTGCGTTATATGGGATGACGTTATAACGTATTACGTTATATGGGATGACGTTATAACGTAAATTGGTTATATGGTATGACGTTACAACGTATTACGTTATATGGTATGACGTTATACCGTATTACGTCATATGGGATGACGTTATAACGTATTACGTTATGTGGGACGACGTTATAACGTATTGCGTTATATGGGATGACGTTATAACGTATTACGTTATATGGGACGACGTTATAACGTAAATAGGTTATGTGGTATGACGTTATACCGTATTACGTCATATGGGATGACGTTATAACGTATTACGTTATATGGGATGACGTTATAACGTAATAGGTTATATGGTATGACGTTATAACGTAATAGGTTATATGGTATGACGTTATACCGAATTACGTTATGTGGTATGACGTTATAACGTATTACGTTATATGGGATGACGTTATAACGTATTTCGTTAAATGGGATGACGTTATAACGTATTACGTAATATGGGATGACGTTATAACGTATTACGTTATGTGGGATGACGTTATAACGAAATAGGTTATATGGTATGACGTTATAACGTATTACGTTATATGGGATGACGTTATAACGTAAATAGGTTATATGGTATGACGTTATACCGTATTACGTCATATATGATGACGTTATAACGTATTACGTTATATGGGATGACGTTATAACGTAATAGGTTATATGGTATGACGTTATAACGTAATAGGTTATATGGTATGACGTTATACCGAATTACGTTATGTGGTATGACGTTATAACGTATTACGCTATATGGGATGACGTTATAACGTATTTCGTTAAATGGGATGACGGTATAACGTATTACGTAATATGGGATGAGGTTATAACGTATTACGTTATGTGGGATGACGTTATAACGTATTACGTTATGTGGGACGACGTTATAACGTAAATAGGTTATGTGGTATGACGTTATACCGTATTACGTAATATGGGATGACGTTATAACGTATTACGTTATGTGGGACGACGTTATAACGTATTGCGTTATATGGGATGACGTTATAACGTATTGCGTTATATGGTATGACGTTATAACGTATTACGTAATATGGGATGACGTTATAACGTATTACGTTATGTGGGATGACGTTATAACTTATTACGTAATATGGGATGACGTTATAACGTATTACGTTATGTGGGATGACGTTATAACGAAATAGGTTATATGGTATGACGTTATACCGAATTACGTTATGTGGTATGACGTTATAACGTATTACGTTATATGGGATGACGTTATAACGTATTTCGTTAAATATGATGACGTTATAACGTATTTCGTAATATGGGATGACGTTATAACGTATTACGTTATGTGGGATGACGTTATAACGAAATAGGTTATATGGTATGACGTTATAACGTATTACGTTATATGGTATGACGTTATAACGTATTACGTAATATGGGATGACGTTATAACGTATTACGTTATGTGGGACGACGTTATAACGTATTACGTTATATGGTATGACGTTATAACGTATTACGTAATATGGGATGACGTTATAACGTATTACGTTATGTGGGACGACGTTATAACGTATTGCGTTATATGGGATGACGTTATAACGTATTGCGTTATATGGGATGACGTTATAACGTATTACGTTATGTGGGATGACGTTATAACGAAATAGGTTATATGGTATGACGTTATAACGTATTACGTTATATGGTATGACGTTATAACGTATTACGTAATATGGGATGACGTTATAACGTATTACGTTATGTGCGACGACGTTATAACGCATTGCGTTATATGGGATGACGTTATAACGTATTGCGTTATATGGGATGACGTTATAACGTATTACGTTATGTGGGATGACGTTATAACGAAATAGGTTATGTGGTATGACGTTATAACGTATTACGTAATATGGGATGACGTTATAACGTATTACGTAATATGGGATGACGTTATAACGTATTACGTTATGTGGGACGACGTTATAACGTATTGCGTTATATGGGATGACGTTATAACGTATTACGTTATATGGGATGACGTTATAACGTAAATAGGTTATATGGTATGACGTTATAACGTATTACGTTATATGGTATGACGTTATACCGTATTACGTCATATGGGATGACGTTATAACGTATTAAGTTATATGGGATGACGTTATAACGTAATAGGTTGTATGGTATGACGTTATAACGTAAAAGGTTATATGGTATGACGTTATACCGAATTACGTTATGTGGTATGACGTTATAACGTATTACGTTATATGGGATGACGTTATAACGTATTTCGTTAAATGGGATGACGTTATAAGGTATTACGTAATATGGGATGACGTTATAACGTATTACGTTATGTGGGATGACGTTATAACGAAATAGGTTATGTGGTATGACGTTATAACGTATTACGTAATATGGGATGACGTTATAACGTATTACGTAATATGGGATGACGTTATAACGTATTACGTTATATGGTATGACGTTATAACGTATTACGTAATATGGGATGACGTTATAACGTATTACGTTATGTGGGACGACGTCATAACGTATTGCGTTATATGGGATGACGTTATAACGTATTACGTTATATGGGATGACGTTATAACGTATTACGTTATATGGGATGACGCTATAACGTAACTGGTTATATGGTATAACGTTATAACATATTACGCTGTATGGTTGACGTTATAACGTATTACGTAATATGGCATGACGTTATAACGTATTACGTTATGTGGGACGACGTTATAACGTATTGCGTTATATGGGATGACGTTATAACGTATTACGTTATATGGGATGACGTTATAACGTATTACGTTATATGGGATGACGTTATAACGTAATTGGTTATATGGTATAACGTTATAACGTATTACGCTATATGGTATGACGTTATAACGTAATAGGTTATATGGTATGACGTTATAACGTAATACGTTATATGGTATGACGTTATAACGTAAATAGGTTATATGGTATGACGTTATACCGTATTACGTCATATGGGATGACGTTATAACGTATTACGTTATATGGGATGACGTTATAACGTAATAGGTTATATGGTATGACGTTATAACGTAATAGGTTATACGGTATGACGTAATACCTAATTACGTTATATGGTATGACGTTATAACGTAAATAGGTTATATGGTATGACATTATACCGTATTACGTTATATGGGATGACGTTATAACGTATTACGTAATATGGGATGACGTTATAACGTATTACGTTATGTGGGACGACGTTATAACGTATTGCGTAATATGGGATGACGTTATAACGTACTACGTTATGTGGGATGACGTTATAACGAAATAGGTTATATGGTATGACGTTATAACGTATTACGTTATATGGTATGACGTTATAACGTATTACGTAATATGGGATGACGTTATAACGTATTACGTTATGTGGGACGACGTTATAACGTATTGCGTTATATGGGATGACGTTATAACGTATTGCGTTATATGGTATGACGTTATAACGTATTACGTAATATGGGATGACGTTATAACGTATTACGTAATATGGGATGACGTTATAACGTATTACGTTATGTGGGACGACGTTATAACGTATTACGTTATATGGGATGACGTTATAACGTAAATAGGTTATATGGTATGACGTTATAACGTATTACGTAATATGGGATGACGTTATAACGTACTACGTTATGTGGGATGACGTTCGTAACGAAATAGGTTATATGGTATGACGTTATAACGTATTACGTTATATGGTATGAAGTTATAACGTATTACGTAATATGGGATGACGTTATAACGTATTACGTTATGTGGGACGACGTTATAACGTATTGCGTTATATGGGATGACGTTATAACGTATTGCGTTATATGGTATGACGTTATAACGTATTACGTAACATGGGATGACGTTATAACGTATTACGTGATATGGGATGACGTTATAACGTAAATAGGTTATATGGTATGACGTTATACCGTATTACGTCATATGGGATGACGTTATAATGTATTAAGTTATATGGAATGACGTTATAACGTAATAGGTTGTATGGTATGACGTTATAACGTAATAGGTTATATGGTATGACGTTATACCGAATTACGTTATGTGGTATGACGTTATAACGTATTACGTAATATGGGATGTCGTTATAACGTATTACGTTATGTGGGACGACGTTATAACGTATTGCGTTATATGGGATGACGTTATAACGTATTGCGTTATATGGGATGACGTTATAACGTATTACGTTATGTGGGATGACGTTATAACGAAATAGGTTATATGGTATGACGTTATAACGTATTACGATATATGGTATGACGTTATAACGTATTTCGTTAAATGGGATGACGTTATAACGTATTGCGTTATATGGGACGACGTTATAACGTATTACGTTATATGGGATGACGTTATAACGTATTACGTTATATGGGATGACGTTATAACGTATTACGTTATGTGGGATGACGTTATAACGAAATAGGTTATATGGTATGACGTTATAACGTATTACGTTATGTGGGATGACGTTATAACGAAATAGGTTATATAGTATGACGTTATAACGTATTGCGTTATATGGTATGACGTTATAACGTATTACGTAATATGGGATGACGTTATAACGTATTACGTTATGTGGGACGACGTTATAACGTATTGCGTTATATGGGATGACGTTATAGAGTATTGCGTTATATGGGATGACGTTATAACGTATTACGTTATGTGGGATGACGTTATAACGAAATAGGTTATATGGTATGACGTTATAACGTATTACGTTATATGGTATGACGTTATAACGTATTACGTAATATGGGATGACGTTATAACGTATTACGTAATATGGGATGACGTTATAACGTATTACGTTATGTGGGACGACGTTATAACGTATTGCGTTATATGGGATGACGTTATAACGTATTGCGTTATATGGGATGACGTTATAACGTATTACGTTATGTGGGATGACGTTATAACGTAATAGGTTGTATGACATGACGTTATACCGAATTACGTTATATGAGATGACGTTATAACGTATTACGTTATATGGGATGACGTTATAATGTATTACGTTATATGGGATGACGTTATAACGTAATACGTTATATGGTATGACGTTATAACGTAAATAGGTTATATGGTATGACGTTATAACGTAAATAGGTTATATGGTATGACGTTATAACGTATGACGTTATAACGTATTACGTTATATGGTATTACGTTATAACGTAAATAGGTTATATGGTATGACGTTATACCGTATTACGTTATATGGGATGACGCTATAACGTATTACGTAATATGGCATGACGTTATAACGTATTACGTTATGTTGGACGACGTTATAACGTATTGCGTTATATGGGATGACGTTATACCGAATTACGTTATGTGGTATGACGTTATAACTTATTACGTTATATGGGATGACGTTATAACGTATTTCGTTAAATGGGATGACGTTATAACGTATTACGTAATATGGGATGACGTTATAACGTATTACGTTATGTGGGATGACGTTATAACGTATTACGTTATGTGGGACGACGTTATGACGTATTGCGTTATATGGGATGACGTTATAACGTATTGCGTTATATGGGATGACGTTATAACGTATTACGTTATGTGGGATGACGTTATAACGTAATAGGTTGTATGACATGACGTTATACCGAATGACGTTATATGAGATGACGTTATAACGTATTACGTTATATGGGATGACGTTATAATGTATTACGTTATATGGGATGACGTTATAACGTAATACGTTATATGGTATGACGTTATAACGTAAATAGGTTATATGGTATGACGTTATAACGTATTACGTTATATGGTATTACGTTATAACGTAAATAGGTTATATGGTATGACGTTATACCGTATTACGTTATATGGGATGACGCTATAACGTATTACGTAATATGGCATGACGCTATAACGTATTACGTTATGTTGGACGACGTTATAACGTATTGCGTTATATGGGATGAGGTTATAACGCATTACGTTATATGGGATGACGTTATAACGTATTGCGTTATATGGGATGACGTTATAACGTATTACGTTATATGGGATGACGTTATAACGTAAATTGGTTATATGGTATGACGTTACAACGTATTACGTTATATGGTATGACTTTATACCGTATTACGTCATATGGGATGACGTTATAACGTATTGCGTTATATGGTATGACGTTATACCGTATTACGTTATATGGGATGACGCTATAACGTATTACGTAATATGGCATGACGCTATAACGTATTACGTTATGTTGGACGACGTTATAACGTATTGCGTTATATGGGATGAGGTTATAACGTATTACGTTATATGGGATGACGTTATAACGTATTACGTTATGTGGGACGACGTTATAACGTATTGCGTTATATGGGATGACGTTATAACGTATTACGTTATAACGTATGACGTTATAACGTAAATAGGTTATATGGTATGACGTTATACCGTATTACGTTATATGGGATGACGCTATAACGTATTACGTAATATGGCATGACGTTATAACGTATTACGTTATGTTGGACGACGTTATAACGTATTACGTTATGTTGGACGACGTTATAACGTATTGCGTTATATGGGATGACGTTATAACGTATTACGTTATATGGGATGACGTTATAACGTATTACGTTATGTGGGACGACGTTGTAACGTATTACGTTATGTGGGATGACGTTATAACGAAATAGGTTATATGGTATGACGTTATAACGTATTACGTTATGTGGGATGACGTTATAACGTAATAGGTTATATGGTATGACGTTATACCGAATTACGTTATGTGGTATGACGTTATAACTTATTACGTTATATGGGATGACGTTATAACGTTTTTCGTTAAATGGGATGACGTTATAACGTATTACGTAATATGGGATGACGTTATAACGTATTACGTTATGTGGGATGACGTTATAACGAAATAGGTTATATGGTATGACGTTATAACGTAATAGGTTATATGACATGACGTTATACCGAATTACGTTATATGAGATGACGTTATAACGTATTACGTAATATGGCATGACGTTATAACGTATTACGTTATGTGGGACGACGTTATAACGTAATACGTTATATGGTATGACGTTATAACGTAAATAGGTTATGTGGTATGACGTTATAACGTATTACGTTATATGGTATTACGTTATAACGTAAATAGGTTATATGGTATGACGTTATACCGTATTACGTTATATGGGATGACGCTATAACGTATTACGTTATATGGGATGACGCTATAACGTATTACGTAATATGGCATGACGTTATAACGTATTACGTTATGTGGGACGACGTCATAACGTATTGCGTTATATGGGATGACGTTATAACGTACTACGTTATGTGGGATGACGTTATAACGAAATAGGTTATATGGTATGACGTTCTAACGTATTACGTTATATGGTATGACGTTATAACGTATTACGTAATATGGGATGACGTTCTAACGTATTACGTTATGTGGGACGACGTTATAACGTATTGCGTTATATGGGATGACGTTATAACGTATTGCGTTATATGGTATGACGTTATAACGTATTACGTAATAGGGGATGACGTTATAACGTATTACGTAATATGGGGTGACGTTATAACGTATTACGTTATGTGAGACGACGTTATAACGTATTCCGTTATATGGGATGACGTTATAACCTATTACGTTATATGGGATGACGTTGTAACGTAAATAGGTTATATGGTATGACGTTATAACGTAATAGGTTATACGGTATGACGTAATACCTAATTACGATATATGGTATGACGTTATAACGTAAATAGGTTATATGGTATGACGTTATAACGTACTACGTAATATGGGATGACGTTCTAACGTATTACGTTATGTGGGACGACGTTATAACGTATTGCGTTATATGGGATGACGTTATAACGTATTACGTTATGTGGGACGACGTTATAACGTATTGCGTTATATGGGATGACGTTATAACGTATTACGTTATATGGTATTACGTTATAACGTAAATAGGTTATATGGGATGACGTTATAACGTATTACGTAACATGGGATGACGTTATAACGTATTACGTTATATGGGATGACGTTACAACGTAAATAGGTTATATGGTATGACGTTATACCGTATTACGTCATATGGGATGACGTTATAACGTATTAAGTTATATGGGATGACGTTATAACGTAATAGGTTGTATGGTATGACGTTATAACGTAATAGGTTATATGGTATGACGTTATACCGAATTACGTTATGTGGTATGACGTTATAACGTATTACGTAATATGGGATGACGTTATAACGTATTACGTTATGTTGGACGACGTTATAACGTATTGCGTTATATGGGATGACGTTATAACGTATTGCGTTATATGGGATGACGTTATAACGTATTACGTTATGTGGGATGACGTTATAATGAAATAGGTTATATGGTATGACGTTATAACGTATTACGTTATATGGCATGACGTTATAACGTATTTCGTTAAATGGGATGACGTTATAACGTATTGCGTTATATGGGATGACGTTATAACGTAATAGGTTATATGGTATGACGTTATAACGTAATAGGTTATACGGTATGACGTAATAACTAATTACGTTATATGGTATGACGTTATAACGTAAATAGGTTATATGGTATGACATTATACCGTATTACGTTATATGGTATGACGTTATAACGTAGTACGTAATATGGGATGACGTTATAACGTATTACGTTATGTGGGACGACGTTATAAAGTATTGCGTTATATGGGATGACGTTATAACGTATTGCGTTATATGGTATGACGTTATAACGTAAATAGGTTATATGGTATGACGTTATAACGTATTACGTAATATGGGATGACGTTATAACGTACTACGTTAGGTGGGATGACGTTATAACGAAGTAGGTTATATGGTATGACGTTATAACGTATTACGTTATATGGTATGACGTTATAACGTATTACGTAATATGGGATGACGTTATAACGTATTACGTTATGTGGGACGACGTTATAACGCATTGCGTTATATGGGATGACGTTATAACGTATTGCGTTATATGGTATGACGTTATAACGTATTACGTAACATGGGATGACGTTATAACGTATTACGTTATATGGGATGACGTTATAACGTAAATAGGTTATATGGTATGACGTTATACCGTATTACGTCATATGGGATGACGTTATAACGTATTACGTTATGTGGGATGACGTTATAACGAAATAGGTTATATGGTATGACGTTATAACGTATTACGTTATATGGTATGACGCTATAACGTATTTCGTTAAATGGGATGACGTTATAACGTATTGCGTTATATGGGACGACGTTATAACGTATTACGTTATATGGGATGACGTTACAACGTATTACGTTATACGGGATGACGTTATAACGTATTACGTTATGTGGGATGACGTTATAACGAAATAGGTTATATGGTATGACGTTATAACGTATTACGTTATGTGGGATGACGTTATAACGAAATAGGTTATATGGTATGACGTTATAACGTATTACGTTATATGGTATGAGGTTATAACGTATTACGTAATATGGGATGACGTTATAACGTATTACGTTATGTGGGACGACGTTATAACGTATTGCGTTATATGGGATGACGTTATAGCGTATTGCGTTATATGGGATGACGTTATAACGTATTACGTTATGTGGGATGACGTTATAACGTATTACGTAATATGGGATGACGTTATAACGTATTACGTAATATGGGATGACGTTATAACGTATTACGTTATGTGGGACGACGTTATAACGTATTGCGTTATATGGGATGACGTTATAACGTATTACGTTATATGGGATGACGTTATATCGAAATTGGTTATATGGTATGACGTTATAACGTAATAGGTTATATGACATGATGTTATACCGAATTACGTTATATGAGATGACGTTATAACGTATTACGTTATATGGGATGACGTTATAATGTATTACGTTATATGGGATGACGTTATAACGTAATACGTTATATGGTATGACGTTATAACGTAAATAGGTTATATGGTATGACGTTATAACGTATTACGTTATATGGTATTACGTTATAACGTAAATAGGTTATATGGTATGACGTTATACCGTATTACGTTATATGGGATGACGCTATAACGTATTACGTAATATGGCATGACGTTATAACGTATTACGTTATGTTGGACGACGTTATAACGTATTGCGTTATATGGGATGACGTTATAACGTATTACGTTATATGGGATGACGTTATAACGTATTACGTTATATGGGATGACGTTATAACGTAATTGGTTATATGGTATAACGTTATAACGTATTACGCTATATGGTATGACTTTATAACGTAATAGGTTATATGGTATGACGTTATAACGTAATACGTTATATGGTATGACGTTATAACGTAAAGAGGTTATATGGTATGACGTTATACAGTATTACGTCATATGGGGTGACGTTATAACGTATTACGTTATATGGGATGACGTTATAACGTAATAGGTTATATGGTATGACGTTATAACGTAATAGGTTATACGGTATGACGTAATACCTAATTACGATATATGGTATGACGTTATAACGTAAATAGGTTATATGGTATGACATTATACCGTATTACGTTATATGGGATGACGTTATAACGTATTACGTAATATGGGATGACGTTATAACGTATTACGTTATGTGGGACGACGTTATAACGTATTGCGTAATATGGGATGACGTTATAACGTACTACGTTATGTGGGATGACGTTATAACGAAATAGGTTATATGGTATGACGTTATAACGTAATACGTTATATGGTATGACGTTATAACGTATTACGTTATATGGGATGACGTTATAACGTATTACGTTATGTGGGACGACGTTATAACGTATTGCGTTATATGGGATGACGTTATAACGTATTGCGTTATATGGTATGACGTTATAACGTATTACGTAATAGGGGATGACGTTATAACGTATTACGTAATATGGGGTGACGTTATAACGTATTACGTTATGTGGGACGACGTTATAACGTATTCCGTTATATGGGATGACGTTATAACGTATTACGTTATATGGGATGACGTTGTAACGTAAATAGGTTATATGGTATGACGTTATAACGTAATAGGTTATACGGTATGACGTAATACCTAATTACGATATATGGTATGACGTTATAACGTAAATAGGTTATATGGTATGACGTTATAACGTATTACGTAATATGGGATGACGTTCTAACGTATTACGTTATGTGGGACGACGTTATAACGTATTGCGTTATATGGGATGACGTTATAACGTATTACGTTATGTGGGACGACGTTATAACGTATTGCGTTATATGGGATGACGTTATAACGTATTACGTTATATGGTATTACGTTATAACGTAAATAGGTTATATGGGATGACGTTATAACGTATTACGTAACATGGGATGACGTTATAACGTATTACGTTATATGGGATGACGTTACAACGTAAATAGGTTATATGGTATGACGTTATACCGTATTACGTCATATGGGATGACGTTATAACGTATTAAGTTATATGGGATGACGTTATAACGTAATAGGTTGTATGGTATGACGTTATAACGTAATAGGTTATATGGTATGACGTTATACCGAATTACGTTATGTGGTATGACGTTATAACGTATTACGTAATATGGGATGACGTTATAACGTATTACGTTATGTGGGACGACGTTATAACGTATTGCGTTATATGGGATGACGTTATAACGTATTGCGTTATATGGGATGACGTTATAACGTATTACGTTATGTGGGATGACGTTATAATGAAATAGGTTATATGGTATGACGTTATAACGTATTACGTTATATGGCATGACGTTATAACGTATTTCGTTAAATGGGATGACGTTATAACGTATTGCGTTATATGGGATGACGTTATAACGTAATAGGTTATATGGTATGACGTTATAACGTAATAGGTTATACGGTATGACGTAATAACTAATTACGTTATATGGTATGACGTTATAACGTAAATAGGTTATATGGTATGACATTATACCGTATTACGTTATATGGTATGACGTTATAACGTAGTACGTAATATGGGATGACGTTATAACGTATTACGTTATGTGGGACGACGTTATAAAGTATTGCGTTATATGGGATGACGTTATAACGTATTGCGTTATATGGTATGACGTTATAACGTATTACGTTATATGGGATGACGTTATAACGAAATAGGTTATGTGGTATGACGTTATAACGTATTACGTTATATGGTATGACGTTATAACGTATTACGTAATATGGGATGACGTTATAACGTATTGCGTAATATGGGATGACGTTATAACGTATTACGTTATGTGGGACAACGTTATAACGTATTGCGTTATATGGGATGACGTTATAACGTATTACGTCATATGGGATGACGTTATAACGTAAATAGGTTATATGGTATGACGTTATACCGTATTACGTCATATGGGATGACGTTATAACGTATTACGTTATATGGGATGACGTTATAACGTAATAGGTTATATGGTATGACGTTATAACGTAATAGGTTATATGGTATGACGTTATACCGAATTACGTTATGTGGTATGACGTTATAACGTATTACGTTATATGGGATGACGTTATAACGTATTTCGTTAAATATGATGACGTTATAACGTATTACGTAATATGGGATGACGTTATAACGTATTACGTTATGTGGGATGACGTTATAACGAAATAGGTTATATGGTATGACGTTATAACGTATTACGTTATATGGGATGACGTTATAACGTAATAGGTTGTATGGTATGACGTTATAACGTATTACGTTATATGGTATGACGTTATAACGTATTACGTAATATGGGATGACGTTATAACGTATTACGTTATGTGGGACGACGTTATAACGTATTGCGTTATATGGGATGACGTTATAACGTATTGCGTTATATGGTATGACGTTATAACGTATTACGTAATATGGGATGACGTTATAACGTATTACGTTATGTGGGACGACGTTATAAAGTATTGCGTTATATGGGATGACGTTATAACGTATTGCGTTATATGGTATGACGTTATAACGTATTACGTTATATGGGATGACGTTATAACGTATTACGTAATATGGGATGACGTTATAACGTATTACGTTATGTGGGACGACGTTATAACGTATTGCGTAATATGGGATGACGTTATAACGTACTACGTTATGTGGGATGGCGTTATAACGAAATAGGTTATATGGTATGACGTTATAACGTATTACGTTATATGGTATGACGTTATAACGTATTACGTAATATGGGATGACGTTATAACGTATTACGTTATGTGGGACGACGTTATAACGTATTGCGTTATATGGGATGACGTTATAACGTATTGCGTTATATGGTATGACGTTATAACGTATTACGTAATATGGGATGACGTTATAACGTATTACGTAATATGGGATGACGTTATAACGTATTACGTTATGTGGGACGACGTTATAACGTATTCCGTTATATGGGATGACGTTATAACGTATTACGTTATATGGGATGACGTTATAACGTAAATAGGTTATATGGTATGACGTTATAACGTATTACGTAATATGGGATGACGTTATAACGTACTACGTTAGGTGGGATGACGTTATAACGAAGTAGGTTATATGGTATGACGTTATAACGTATTACGTTATATGGTATGACGTTATAACGTATTACGTAATATGGGATGACGTTATAACGTATTACGTTATGTGGGACGACGTTATAACGCATTGCGTTATATGGGATGACGTTATAACGTATTGCGTTATATGGTATGACGTTATAACGTATTACGTAACATGGGATGACGTTATAACGTATTACGTTATATGGGATGACGTTATAACGTAAATAGGTTATATGGTATGACGTTATACCGTATTACGTCATATGGGATGACGTTATAACGTATTACGTTATGTGGGATGACGTTATAACGAAATAGGTTATATGGTATGACGTTATAACGTATTACGTTATATGGTATGACGCTATAACGTATTTCGTTAAATGGGATGACGTTATAACGTATTGCGTTATATGGGACGACGTTATAACGTATTACGTTATATGGGATGACGTTACAACGTATTACGTTATATGGGATGACGTTATAACGTATTACGTTATGTGGGATGACGTTATAACGAAATAGGTTATATGGTATGACGTTATAACGTATTACGTTATGTGGGATGACGTTATAACGAAATAGGTTATATGGTATGACGTTATAACGTATTACGTTATATGGTATGAGGTTATAACGTATTACGTAATATGGGATGACGTTATAACGTATTACGTTATGTGGGACGACGTTATAACGTATTGCGTTATATGGGATGACGTTATAGCGTATTGCGTTATATGGGATGACGTTATAACGTATTACGTTATGTGGCATGACGTTATAACGTATTACGTAATATGGGATGACGTTATAACGTATTACGTAATATGGGATGACGTTATAACGTATTACGTTATGTGGGACGACGTTATAACGTATTGCGTTATATGGGATGACGTTATAACGTATTGCGTTATATGGGATGACGTTATAACGTATTGCGTTATATGGTATGACGTTATAACGTATTTCGTTAAATGGGATGACGTTATAACGTATTGCGTTATATGGGATGTCGTTATAACGTATTACGTTATATGGGATGACGTTATATCGAAATTGGTTATATGGTATGACGTTATAACGTAATAGGTTATATGACATGACGTTATACCGAATTACGTTATATGAGATGACGTTATAACGTATTACGTTATATGGGATGACGTTATAATGTATTACGTAATATGGGATGACGTTATAACGTAATACGTTATATGGTATGACGTTATAACGTAAATAGGTTATATGGTATGACGTTATAACGTATTACGTTATATGGTATTACGTTATAACGTAAATAGGTTATATGGTATGACGTTATACCGTATTACGTTATATGGGATGACGCTATAACGTATTACGTAATATGGCATGACGTTATAACGTATTACGTTATGTTGGACGACGTTATAACGTATTGCGTTATATGGGATGACGTTATAACGTATTACGTTATATGGGATGACGTTATAACGTATTACGTTATATGGGATGACGTTATAACGTAATTGGTTATATGGTATAACGTTATAACGTATTACGCTATATGGTATGACGTTATAACGTAATAGGTTATATGGTATGACGTTATAACGTAATACGTTATATGGTATGACGTTATAACGTAAATAGGTTATATGGTATGACGTTATACCGTATTACGTCATATGGGGTGACGTTATAACGTATTACGTTATATGGGATGACGTTATAACGTAATAGGTTATATGGTATGACGTTATAACGTAATAGGTTATACGGTATGACGTAATACCTAATTACGATATATGGTATGACGTTATAACGTAAATAGGTTATATGGTATGACATTATACCGTATTACGTTATATGGGATGACGTTATAACGTATTACGTAATATGGGATGACGTTATAACGTATTACGTTATGTGGGACGACGTTATAACGTATTGCGTAATATGGGATGACGTTATAACGTACTACGTTATGTGGGATGACGTTATAACGAAATAGGTTATATGGTATGACGTTATAACGTATTACGTTATATGGTATGACGTTATAACGTATTACGTAATATGGGATGACGTTCTAACGTATTACGTTATGTGGGACGACGTTATAACGTATTGCGTTATATGGGATGACGTTATAACGTATTGCGTTATATGGTATGACGTTATAACGTATTACGTAATAGGGGATGACGTTATAACGTATTACGTAATATGGGGTGACGTTATAACGTATTACGTTATGTGGGACGACGTTATAACGTATTCCGTTATATGGGATGACGTTATAACGTATTACGTTATATGGGATGACGTTGTAACGTAAATAGGTTATATGGTATGACGTTATAACGTAATAGGTTATACGGTATGACGTAATACCTAATTACGATATATGGTATGACGTTATAACGTAAATAGGTTATATGGTATGGCGTTATAACGTATTACGTAATATGGGATGACGTTCTAACGTATTACGTTATGTGGGACGACGTTATAACGTATTGCGTTATATGGGATGACGTTATAACGTATTACGTTATGTGGGACGACGATATAACGTATTGCGTTATATGGGATGACGTTATAACGTATTACGTTATATGGTATTACGTTATAACGTAAATAGGTTATATGGGATGACGTTATAACGTATTACGTAACATGGGATGACGTTATAACGTATTACGTTATATGGGATGACGTTACAACGTAAATAGGTTATATGGTATGACGTTATACCGTATTACGTCATATGGGATGGCGTTATAACGTATTAAGTTATATGGGATGACGTTATAACGTAATAGGTTGTATGGTATGACGTTATAACGTAATAGGTTATATGGTATGACGTTATACCGAATTACGTTATGTGGTATGACGTTATAACGTATTACGTAATATGGGATGACGTTATAACGTATTACGTTATGTGGGACGACGTTATAACGTATTGCGTTATATGGGATGACGTTATAACGTATTGCGTTATATGGGATGACGTTATAACGTATTACGTTATGTGGGATGACGTTATAATGAAATAGGTTATATGGTATGACGTTATAACGTATTACGTTATATGGCATGACGTTATAACGTATTTCGTTAAATGGGATGACGTTATAACGTATTGCGTTATATGGGATGACGTTATAACGTAATAGGTTATATGGTATGACGTTATAACGTAATAGGTTATACGGTATGACGTAATAACTAATTACGTTATATGGTATGACGTTATAACGTAAATAGGTTATATGGTATGACATTATACCGTATTACGTTATATGGTATGACGTTATAACGTAGTACGTAATATGGGATGACGTTATAACGTATTACGTTATGTGGGACGACGTTATAAAGTATTGCGTTATATGGGATGACGTTATAACGTATTGCGTTATATGGTATGACGTTATAACGTATTACGTTATATGGGATGACGTTATAACGAAATAGGTTATGTGGTATGACGTTATAACGTATTACGTTATATGGTATGACGTTATAACGTATTACGTAATATGGGATGACGTTATAACGTATTGCGTAATATGGGATGACGTTATAACGTATTACGTTATGTGGGACAACGTTATAACGTATTGCGTTATATGGGATGACGTTATAACGTATTACGTTATATGGGATGACGTTATAACGTAAATAGGTTATATGGTATGACGTTATACCGTATTACGTCATATGGGATGACGTTATAACGTATTACGTTATATGGGATGACGTTATAACGTAATAGGTTATATGGTATGACGTTATAACGTAATAGGTTATATGGTATGACGTTATACCGAATTACGTTATGTGGTATGACGTTATAACGTATTACGTTATATGGGATGACGTTATAACGTATTTCGTTAAATATGATGACGTTATAACGTATTACGTAATATGGGATGACGTTATAACGTATTACGTTATGTGGGATGACGTTATAACGAAATAGGTTATATGGTATGACGTTATAACGTATTACGTTATATGGGATGACGTTATAACGTAATAGGTTGTATGGTATGACGTTATAACGTACTACGTTATATGGTATGACGTTATAACGTATTACGTAATATGGGATGACGTTATAACGTATTACGTTATGTGGGACGACGTTATAACGTATTGCGTTATATGGGATGACGTTATAACGTATTGCGTTATATGGTATGACGTTATAACGTATTACGTAATATGGGATGACGTTATAACGTATTACGTTATGTGGGACGACGTTATAAAGTATTGCGTTATATGGGATGACGTTATAACGTATTGCGTTATATGGTATGACGTTATAACGTATTACGTTATATGGGATGACGTTATAACGAAATAGGTTATGTGGTATGACGTTATAACGTATTTCGTTAAATATGATGACGTTATAACGTATTACGTAATATGGGATGACGTTATAACGTATTACGTTATGTGGGATGACGTTATAACGAAATAGGTTATATGGTATGACGTTATAACGTATTACGTTATATGGGATGACGTTATAACGTAATAGGTTATATGGTATGACGTTATACCGTATTACGTCATATGGGATGACGTTATAACGTATTACGTTATATGGGATGACGTTATAACGTAATAGGTTATATGGTATGACGTTATAACGTAATAGGTTATATGGTATGACGTTATACCGAATTACGTTATGTGGTATGACGTTATAACGTATTACGTTATATGGGATGACGTTATAACGTATTTCGTTAAATATGATGACGTTATAACGTATTACGTAATATGGGATGACGTTATAACGTATTACGTTATGTGGGATGACGTTATAACGAAATAGGTTATATGGTATGACGTTATAACGTATTACGTTATATGGTATGACTTTATAACGTATTTCGTTAAATGGAATGACGTTATAACGTATTACGTAATATGGGATGACGTTATAACGTATTGCGTTATATGGGATGACGTTATAACGTATTACGTTATGTGGGACGACGTTATAACGTATTGCGTTATATGGGATGACGTTATAACGTATTACGTTATATGGGATGACGTTATAACGTAAATAGGTTATATGGTATGACGTTATAACGTATTACGTTATATGGTATGACGTTATACCGTATTACGTTATATGGGATGACGTTATAACGAAATAGGTTATGTGGTATGACGTTATAACGTATTACGTTATATGGTATGACGTTATAACGTATTACGTAATATGGGATGACGTTATAACGTATTACGTTATATGGTATGACGTTATAACGTATTGCGTTATATGGGATGACGTTATAACGTATTGCGTTATATGGTATGACGTTATAATGTATTACGTTATATGGGATGACGTTATAACGAAATAGGTTATGTGGTATGACGTTATAACGTATTACGTAATATGGGATGACGTTATAACGTATTACGTAATATGGGATGACGTTATAACGTATTACGTTATGTGGGACGACGTTATAACGTATTGCGTTATATGGGATGACGTTATAACGTATTACGTTATATGGGATGACGTTATAACGTAAATAGGTTATATGGTATGACGTTATAACGTATTACGTTATATGGTATGACGCTATATCGTATTACGTAATATGGGATGACGTTATAACGTAATACGTTATGTGGGACGACGTTATAACGTATTGCGTTATATGGGATGACGTTATAACGTATTGCGTTATATGGTATGACGTTATAACGTATTACGTAATATGGGATGACGTTATAACGTATTACGTAATATGGGATGACGTTATAACGTATTACGTTATGTGGGACGACGTTATAACGTATTCCGTTATATGGGATGACGTTATAACGTATTACGTTATATGGGATGACGTTATAACGTAAATAGGTTATATGGTATGACGTTATAACGTATTACGTAATATGGGATGACGTTATAACGTACTACGTTAGGTGGGATGACGTTATAACGAAGTAGGTTATATGGTATGACGTTATAACGTATTACGTTATATGGTATGACGTTATAACGTATTACGTAATATGGGATGACGTTATAACGTATTACGTTATGTGGGACGACGTTATAACGCATTGCGTTATATGGGATGACGTTATAACGTATTGCGTTATATGGTATGACGTTATAACGTATTACGTAACATGGGATGACGTTATAACGTATTACGTTATATGGGATGACGTTATAACGTAAATAGGTTATATGGTATGACGTTATACCGTATTACGTCATATGGGATGACGTTATAACGTATTACGTTATGTGGGATGACGTTATAACGAAATAGGTTATATGGTGTGACGTTATAACGTATTACGTTATATGGTATGACGCTATAACGTATTTCGTTAAATGGGATGACGTTATAACGTATTGCGTTATATGGGACGACGTTATAACGTATTACGTTATATGGGATGACATTACAACGTATTACGTTATACGGGATGACGTTATAACGTATTACGTTATGTGGGATGACGTTATAACGAAATAGGTTATATGGTATGACGTTATAACGTATTACGTTATGTGGGATGACGTTATAACGAAATAGGTTATATGGTATGACGTTATAACGTATTACGTTATATGGTATGAGGTTATAACGTATTACGTAATATGGGATGACGTTATAACGTATTACGTTATGTGGGACGACGTTATAACGTATTGCGTTATATGGGATGACGTTATAGCGTATTGCGTTATATGGGATGACGTTATAACGTATTACGTTATGTGGGATGACGTTATAACGTATTACGTAATATGGGATGACGTTATAACGTATTACGTAATATGGGATGACGTTATAACGTATTACGTTATGTGGGACGACGTTATAACGTATTGCGTTATATGGGATGACGTTATAACGTATTGCGTTATATGGGATGACGTTATAACGTATTGCGTTATATGGTATGACGTTATAACGTATTTCGTTAAATGGGATGACGTTATAACGTATTGCGTTATATGGGATGTCGTTATAACGTATTACGTTATATGGGATGACGTTATATCGAAATTGGTTATATGGTATGACGTTATAACGTAATAGGTTATATGACATGACGTTATACCGAATTACGTTATATGAGATGACGTTATAACGTATTACGTTATATGGGATGACGTTATAATGTATTACGTTATATGGGATGACGTTATAACGTAATACGTTATATGGTATGACGTTATAACGTAAATAGGTTATATGGTATGACGTTATAACGTATTACGTTATATGGTATTACGTTATAACGTAAATAGGTTATATGGTATGACGTTATACCGTATTACGTTATATGGGATGACGCTATAACGTATTACGTAATATGGCATGACGTTATAACGTATTACGTTATGTTGGACGACGTTATAACGTATTACGCTATATGGTATGACGTTATAACGTAATAGGTTATATGGTATGACGTTATAACGTAATACGTTATATGGTATGACGTTATAACGTAAATAGGTTATATGGTATGACGTTATACCGTATTACGTCATATGGGGTGACGTTATAACGTATTACGTTATATGGGATGACGTTATAACGTAATAGGTTATATGGTATGACGTTATAACGTAATAGGTTATACGGTATGACGTAATACCTAATTACGATATATGGTATGACGTTATAACGTAAATAGGTTATATGGTATGACATTATACCGTATTACGTTATATGGGATGACGTTATAACGTATTACGTAATATGGGATGACGTTATAACGTATTACGTTATGTGGGACGACGTTATAACGTATTGCGTAATATGGGATGACGTTATAACGTACTACGTTATGTGGGATGACGTTATAACGAAATAGGTTATATGGTATGACGTTATAACGTATTACGTTATATGGTATGACGTTATAACGTATTACGTAATATGGGATGACGTTCTAACGTATTACGTTATGTGGGACGACGTTATAACGTATTGCGTTATATGGGATGACGTTATAACGTATTGCGTTATATGGTATGACGTTATAACGTATTACGTAATAGGGGATGACGTTATAACGTATTACGTAATATGGGGTGACGTTATAACGTATTACGTTATGTGGGACGACGTTATAACGTATTCCGTTATATGGGATGACGTTATAACGTATTACGTTATATGGGATGACGTTGTAACGTAAATAGGTTATATGGTATGACGTTATAACGTAATAGGTTATACGGTATGACGTAATACCTAATTACGATATATGGTATGACGTTATAACGTAAATAGGTTATATGGTATGACGTTATAACGTATTACGTAATATGGGATGACGTTCTAACGTATTACGTTATGTGGGACGACGTTATAACGTATTGCGTTATATGGGATGACGTTATAACGTATTACGTTATGTGGGACGACGTTATAACGTATTGCGTTATATGGGATGACGTTATAACGTATTTCGTTATATGGTATTACGTTATAACGTAAATAGGTTATATGGGATGACGTTATAACGTATTACGTAACATGGGATGACGTTATAACGTATTACGTTATATGGGATGACGTTACAACGTAAATAGGTTATATGGTATGACGTTATACCGTATTACGTCATATGGGATGACGTTATAACGTATTAAGTTATATGGGATGACGTTATAACGTAATAGGTTGTATGGTATGACGTTATAACGTAATAGGTTATATGGTATGACGTTATACCGAATTACGTTATGTGGTATGACGTTATAACGTATTACGTAATATGGGATGACGTTATAACGTATTACGTTATGTGGGACGACGTTATAACGTATTGCGTTATATGGGATGACGTTATAACGTATTGCGTTATATGGGATGACGTTATAACGTATTACGTTATGTGGGATGACGTTATAATGAAATAGGTTATATGGTATGACGTTATAACGTATTACGTTATATGGCATGACGTTATAACGTATTTCGTTAAATGGGATGACGTTATAACGTATTGCGTTATATGGGATGACGTTATAACGTAATAGGTTATATGGTATGACGTTATAACGTAATAGGTTATACGGTATGACGTAATAACTAATTACGTTATATGGTATGACGTTATAACGTAAATAGGTTATATGGTATGACATTATACCGCATTACGTTATATGGTATGACGTTATAACGTAGTACGTAATATGGGATGACGTTATAACGTATTACGTTATGTGGGACGACGTTATAAAGTATTGCGTTATATGGGATGACGTTATAACGTATTGCGTTATATGGTATGACGTTATAACGTATTACGTTATATGGGATGACGTTATAACGAAATAGGTTATGTGGTATGACGTTATAACGTATTACGTTATATGGTATGACGTTATAACGTATTACGTAATATGGGATGACGTTATAACGTATTGCGTAATATGGGATGACGTTATAACGTATTACGTTATGTGGGACAACGTTATAACGTATTGCGTTATATGGGATGACGTTATAACGTATTACGTTATATGGGATGACGTTATAACGTAAATAGGTTATATGGTATGACGTTATACCGTATTACGTCATATGGGATGACGTTATAACGTATTACGTTATATGGGATGACGTTATAACGTAATAGGTTATATGGTATGACGTTATAACGTAATAGGTTATATGGTATGACGTTATACCGAATTACGTTATGTGGTATGACGTTATAACGTATTACGTTATATGGGATGACGTTATAACGTATTTCGTTAAATATGATGACGTTATAACGTATTACGTAATATGGGATGACGTTATAACGTATTACGTTATATGGGATGACGTTATAACGTAATAGGTTGTATGGTATGACGTTATAACGTATTACGTTATATGGTATGACGTTATAACGTATTACGTAATATGGGATGACGTTATAACGTATTACGTTATGTGGGACGACGTTATAACGTATTGCGTTATATGGGATGACGTTATAACGTATTGCGTTATATGGTATGACGTTATAACGTATTACGTAATATGGGATGACGTTATAACGTATTACGTTATGTGGGACGACGTTATAAAGTATTGCGTTATATGGGATGACGTTATAACGTATTGCGTTATATGGTATGACGTTATAACGTATTACGTTATATGGGATGACGTTATAACGAAATAGGTTATGTGGTATGACGTTATAACGTATTTCGTTAAATATGATGACGTTATAACGTATTACGTAATATGGGATGACGTTATAACGTATTACGTTATGTGGGATGACGTTATAACGAAATAGGTTATATGGTATGACGTTATAACGTATTACGTTATATGGGATGACGTTATAACGTAATAGGTTATATGGTATGACGTTATACCGTATTACGTCATATGGGATGACGTTATAACGTATTACGTTATATGGGATGACGTTATAACGTAATAGGTTATATGGTATGACGTTATAACGTAATAGGTTATATGGTATGACGTTATACCGAATTACGTTATGTGGTATGACGTTATAACGTATTACGTTATATGGGATGACGTTATAACGTATTTCGTTAAATATGATGACGTTATAACGTATTACGTAATATGGGATGACGTTATAACGAAATAGGTTATATGGTATGACGTTATAACGTATTACGTTATATGGTATGACGCTATAACGTATTACGTAATATTGGATGACGTTATAACGTATTACGTTATGTGGGACGACGTTATAACGTATTGCGTTATATGGGATGACGTTATAACGTATTGCGTTATATGGGATGACGTTATAACGTATTACGTTATGTGGGATGACGTTATAACGAAATAGGTTATATGGTATGACGTTATAACGTATTACGTTATATGGTATGACGTTATAACGTATTTCGTTAAATGGGATGACGTTATAACGTATTACGTAATATGGGATGACGTTATAACGTATTGCGTTATATGGGATGACGTTATAACGTATTACGTTATGTGGGACGACGTTATAACGTATTGCGTTATATGGGATGACGTTATAACGTATTACGTTATATGGGATGACGTTATAACGTAAATAGGTTATATGGTATGACGTTATAACGTATTACGTTATATGGTATGACGTTATACCGTATTACGTTATATGGGATGACGTTATAACGAAATAGGTTATGTGGTATGACGTTATAACGTATTACGTTATATGGTATGACGTTATAACGTATTACGTAATATGGGATGACGTTATAACGTATTACGTTATATGGTATGACGTTATAACGTATTGCGTTATATGGGATGACGTTATAACGTATTGCGTTATATGGTATGACGTTATAATGTATTACGTTATATGGGATGACGTTATAACGAAATAGGTTATGTGGTATGACGTTATAACGTATTACGTAATATGGGATGACGTTATAACGTATTACGTAATATGGGATGACGTTATAACGTATTACGTTATGTGGGACGACGTTATAACGTATTGCGTTATATGGGATGACGTTATAACGTATTACGTTATATGGGATGACGTTATAACGTAAATAGGTTATATGGTATGACGTTATAACGTATTACGTTATATGATATGACGTTATACCGTATTACGTCATATGGGATGACGTTATAACGTATTAAGTTATATGGGATGACGTTATAACGTAATAGGTTGTATGGTATGACGTTATAACGTAATAGGTTATATGGTATGACGTTATACCGAATTACGTTATGTGGTATGACGTTATAACGTATTACGTTATATGGGATGACGTTATAACGTATTTCGTTAAATGGGATGACGTTATAACGTATTACGTAATATGGGATGACGTTATAACGTATTACGTTATGTGGGATGACGTTATAACGAAATAGGTTATATGGTATGACGTTATAACGTATTTCGTTAAATGGGATGACGTTATAACGTATTACGTAATATGGGATGACGTTATAACGTATTACGTTATGTGGGATGACGTTATAACGAAATAGGTTATATGGTATGACGTTATAACGTATTACGTTATATGGTATGACGTTATAACGTATTACGTAATATGGGATGACGTTATAACGTATTACGTTATGTGGGACGACGTCATAACGTAATTGGTTATATGGTACAACGTTATAACATATTACGCTGTATGGTATGACGTTATAACGTAATAGGTTATATGGTATGACGTTATAACGTAATACGTTATATGGTATGACGTTATAACGAAATAGGTTATATGGTATGACGTTATAACGTATTACGTTATATGGTATGACGTTATAACGTATTACGTAATATGGGATGACGTTATAACGTATTACGTTATGTGGGACGACGTCATAACGTAATTGGTTATATGGTATAACGTTATAACATATTACGCTGTATGGTATGACGTTATAACGTAATAGGTTATATGGTATGACGTTATAACATAATACGTTACATGGTATGACGCTATAACGTATTACGTAATATGGGATGACGTTATAACGTATTACGTTATGTGGGACGACGTTATAACGTATTGCGTTATATGGGATGACGTTATAACGTATTGCGTTATATGGGATGACGTTATAACGTATTACGTTATGTGGGATGACGTTATAACGAAATAGGTTATATGGTATGACGTTATAACGTATTACGTTGTATGGTATGACGTTATAACGTATTTCGTTAAATGGGATAACGTTATAACGTATTACGTAATATGGGATGACGTTATAACGTATTGCGTTATATGGGATGACGTTATAACGTATTACGTTATGTGGGACGACGTTATAACGTATTGCGTTATATGGGATGACGTTATAACGTATTACGTTATATGGGATGACGTTATAACGTAAATAGGTTATATGGTATGACGTTATAACGTATTACGTTATATGGTATGACGTTATACCGTATTACGTTATATGGGATGACGTTATAACGAAATAGGTTATGTGGTATGACGTTATAACGTATTACGTTATATGGTATGACGTTATAACGTATTACGTAATATGGGATGACGTTATAACGTATTACGTTATATGGTATGACGTTATAACGTATTGCGTTATATGGGATGACGTTATAACGTATTGCGTTATATGGTATGACGTTATAATGTATTACGTTATATGGGATGACGTTATAACGAAATAGGTTATGTGGTATGACGTTATAACGTATTACGTAATATGGGATGACGTTATAACGTATTACGTAATATGGGATGACGTTATAACGTATTACGTTATGTGGGACGACGTTATAACGTATTGCGTTATATGGGATGACGTTATAACGTATTACGTTATATGGGATGACGTTATAACGTAAATAGGTTATATGGTATGACGTTATAACGTATTACGTTATATGATATGACGTTATACCGTATTACGTCATATGGGATGACGTTATAACGTATTAAGTTATATGGGATGACGTTATAACGTAATAGGTTGTATGGTATGACGTTATAACGTAATAGGTTATATGGTATGCCGTTATACCGAATTACGTTATGTGGTATGACGTTATAACGTATTACGTTATATGGGATGACGTTATAACGTATTTCGTTAAATGGGATGACGTTATAACGTATTACGTAATATGGGATGACGTTATAACGTATTACGTTATGTGGGATGACGTTATAACGAAATAGGTTATATGGTATGACGTTATAACGTAATACGTTATATGGTATGACGTTATAACGTAAATAGTTTATGTGGTATGACGTTATAACGTATTACGTTATATGGTATGACGTTATAACGTAAATAGTTTATGTGGTATGACGTTATAACGTTTTACGTTATATGGTATGACGTTATAACGTATTACGTTATATGGGATGACGTTATATCGAAATTGGTTATATGGTATGACGTTATAACGTAATAGGTTATATGACATGACGTTATACCGAATTACGTTATATGAGATGACGTTATAACGTATTACGTAATATGGCATGACGTTATAACGTATTACGTTATGTGGGACGACGTTATAACGTATTGCGTTATATGGGATGACGTTATAACGTACTACGTTATGTGGGATGACGTTATAACGAAATAGGTTATATGGTATGACGTTATAACGTATTACGTTATATGGTATGACGTTATAACGTATTAAGTTATATGGGATGACGTTATAACGTAATAGGTTGTATGGTATGACGTTATAACGTAATAGGTTATATGGTATGACGTTATACCGAATTACGTTATGTGGTATGACGTTATAACGTATTACGTTATATGGGATGACGTTATAACGTATTTCGTTAAATGGGATGACGTTATAACGTATTACGTAATATGGGATGACGTTATAACGTATTACGTTATGTGGGATGACGTTATAACGTATTACGTTATGTGGGACGACGTCATAACGTAATTAGTTATATGGTATAACGTTATAACATATTACGCTGTATGGTATGACGTTATAACGTAATAGGTTATATGGTATGACGTTATAACGTAATACGTTATATGGTATGACGTTATAACGTAATACGTTATATGGTATGACGTTATAACGTATTACGTTATATGGTATGACGTTATAACGTATTACGTTATATGGGATGACGTTATATCGAAATTGGTTATATGGTATGACGTTATAACGTAATAGGTTATATGACATGACGTTATACCGAATTACGTTATATGAGATGACGTTATAACGTATTACGTAATATGGCATGACGTTATAACGTATTACGTTATGTGGGACGACGTTATAACGTATTGCGTTATATGGGATGACGTTATAACGTACTACGTTATGTGGGATGACGTTATAACGAAATAGGTTATATGGTATGACGTTATAACGTATTACGTTATATGGTATGACGTTATAACGTATTACGTTATGTGGGACGACGTCATAACGTATTGCGTTATATGGGATGACGTTATAACGTATTACGTTATATGGGATGACGTTATAATGTATTACGTTATATGGGATGACGTTATAACGTAATACGTTATATGGTATGACGTTATAACGTAAATAGGTTATGTGGTATGACGTTATAACGTAATAGGTTATATGGTATGACGTTATAACGTAATACGTTATATGGTATGACGTTATAACGAAATAGGTTATATGGTATGACGTTATATCGTATTACGTTATATGGTATGACGTTATAACGTATTACGTAATATGGGATGACGTTATAACGTATTACGTTATGTGGGACGACGTCATAACGTAATTGGTTATATGGTATAACGTTATAACATATTACGCTGTATGGTATGACGTTATAACGTAATAGGTTATATGGTATGACGTTATAACATAATACGTTACATGGTATGACGCTATAACGTATTACGTAATATGGGATGACGTTATAACGTATTACGTTATGTGGGACGACGTTATAACGTATTGCGTTATATGGGATGACGTTATAACGTATTGCGTTATATGGGATGACGTTATAACGTATTACGTTATGTGGGATGACGTTATAACGAAATAGGTTATATGGTATGACGTTATAACGTATTACGTTATATGGTATGACGTTATAACGTATTTCGTTAAATGGGATAACGTTATAACGTATTACGTAATATGGGATGACGTTATAACGTATTGCGTTATATGGGATGACGTTATAACGTATTACGTTATGTGGGACGACGTTATAACGTATTGCGTTATATGGGATGACGTTATAACGTATTACGTTATATGGGATGACGTTATAACGTAAATAGGTTATATGGTATGACGTTATAACGTATTACGTTATATGGTATGACGTTATACCGTATTACGTTATATGGGATGACGTTATAACGAAATAGGTTATGTGGTATGACGTTATAACGTATTACGTTATATGGTATGACGTTATAACGTATTACGTAATATGGGATGACGTTATAACGTATTACGTTATATGGTATGACGTTATAACGTATTGCGTTATATGGGATGACGTTATAACGTATTGCGTTATATGGTATGACGTTATAATGTATTACGTTATATGGGATGACGTTATAACGAAATAGGTTATGTGGTATGACGTTATAACGTATTACGTAATATGGGATGACGTTATAACGTATTACGTAATATGGGATGACGTTATAACGTATTACGTTATGTGGGACGACGTTATAACGTATTGCGTTATATGGGATGACGTTATAACGTATTACGTTATATGGGATGACGTTATAACGTAAATAGGTTATATGGTATGACGTTATAACGTATTACGTTATATGATATGACGTTATACCGTATTACGTCATATGGGATGACGTTATAACGTATTAAGTTATATGGGATGACGTTATAACGTAATAGGTTGTATGGTATGACGTTATAACGTAATAGGTTATATGGTATGCCGTTATACCGAATTACGTTATGTGGTATGACGTTATAACGTATTACGTTATATGGGATGACGTTATAACGTATTTCGTTAAATGGGATGACGTTATAACGTATTACGTAATATGGGATGACGTTATAACGTATTACGTTATGTGGGATGACGTTATAACGAAATAGGTTATATGGTATGACGTTATAACGTAATACGTTATATGGTATGACGTTATAACGTAAATAGTTTATGTGGTATGACGTTATAACGTATTACGTTATATGGTATGACGTTATAACGTAAATAGTTTATGTGGTATGACGTTATAACGTTTTACGTTATATGGTATGACGTTATAACGTATTACGTTATATGGGATGACGTTATATCGAAATTGGTTATATGGTATGACGTTATAACGTAATAGGTTATATGACATGACGTTATACCGAATTACGTTATATGAGATGACGTTATAACGTATTACGTAATATGGCATGACGTTATAACGTATTACGTTATGTGGGACGACGTTATAACGTATTGCGTTATATGGGATGACGTTATAACGTACTACGTTATGTGGGATGACGTTATAACGAAATAGGTTATATGGTATGACGTTATAACGTATTACGTTATATGGTATGACGTTATAACGTATTAAGTTATATGGGATGACGTTATAACGTAATAGGTTGTATGGTATGACGTTATAACGTAATAGGTTATATGGTATGACGTTATACCGAATTACGTTATGTGGTATGACGTTATAACGTATTACGTTATATGGGATGACGTTATAACGTATTTCGTTAAATGGGATGACGTTATAACGTATTACGTAATATGGGATGACGTTATAACGTATTACGTTATGTGGGATGACGTTATAACGTATTACGTTATGTGGGACGACGTCATAACGTAATTGGTTATATGGTATAACGTTATAACATATTACGCTGTATGGTATGACGTTATAACGTAATAGGTTATATGGTATGACGTTATAACGTAATACGTTATATGGTATGACGTTATAACGTAATACGTTATATGGTATGACGTTATAACGTATTACGTTATATGGTATGACGTTATAACGTATTACGTTATATGGGATGACGTTATATCGAAATTGGTTATATGGTATGACGTTATAACGTAATAGGTTATATGACATGACGTTATACCGAATTACGTTATATGAGATGACGTTATAACGTATTACGTAATATGGCATGACGTTATAACGTATTACGTTATGTGGGACGACGTTATAACGTATTGCGTTATATGGGATGACGTTATAACGTACTACGTTATGTGGGATGACGTTATAACGAAATAGGTTATATGGTATGACGTTATAACGTATTACGTTATATGGTATGACGTTATAACGTATTACGTTATGTGGGACGACGTCATAACGTATTGCGTTATATGGGATGACGTTATAACGTATTACGTTATATGGGATGACGTTATAATGTATTACGTTATATGGGATGACGTTATAACGTAATACGTTATATGGTATGACGTTATAACGTAAATAGGTTATGTGGTATGACGTTATAACGTATTACGTTATATGGTATTACGTTATAACGTAAATAGGTTATATGGTATGACGTTATACCGTATAACGTTATATGGGATGACGCTATAACGTATTACGTTATATGGGATGACGCTATAACGTATTACGTAATATGGCATGACGTTATAACGTATTACGTTATGTGGGACGACGTCATAACGTATTGCGTTATATGGGATGACGTTATAACGTATTACGTTATATGGCATGACGTTATAATGTATTACGTTATATGGGATGACGTTATAACGTAATACGTTATATGGTATGACGTTATAACGTAAATAGGTTATATGGTATGACGTTATACCGTATTACGTCATATGGGATGACGATATAACGTATTACGTTATATGGGATGACGTTATAACGTAATAGGTTATATGGTATGACGTTATAACGTAATAGGTTATACGGTATGACGTAATACCTAATTACGTTATATGGTATGACGTTATAACGTAAATAGGTTATATGGTATGACATTATACCGTATTACGTTATATGGGATGACGTTATAACGTATTACGTAATATGGGATGACGTTATAACGTATTACGTTATGTGGGACGACGTTATAACGTATTGCGTAATATGGGATGACGTTATAACGTACTACGTTATGTGGGATGGCGTTATAACGAAATAGGTTATATGGTATGACGTTATAACGTATTACGTTATATGGTATGACGTTATAACGTATTACGTAATATGGGATGACGTTATAACGTATTACGTTATGTGGGACGACGTTATAACGTATTGCGTTATATGGGATGACGTTATAACGTATTGCGTTATATGGTATGACGTTATAACGTATTACGTAATATGGGATGACGTTATAACGTATTACGTAATATGGGATGACGTTATAACGTATTACGTTATGTGGGACGACGTTATAAAGTATTCCGTTATATGGGATGACGTTATAACGTATTACGTTATATGGGATGACGTTATAACGTAAATAGGTTATATGGTATGACGTTATAACGTATTACGTAATATGGGATGACGTTATAACGTACTACGTTATGTGGGATGACGTTATAACGAAGTAGGTTATATGGTATGACGTTATAACGTATTACGTTATATGGTATGACGTTATAACGTATTACGTAATATGGGATGACGTTATAACGTATTACGTTATGTGGGACGACGTTATAACGCATTGCGTTATATGGGATGACGTTATAACGTATTGCGTTATATGGTATGACGTTATAACGTATTACGTAACATGGGATGACGTTATAACGTATTACGTTATATGGGATGACGTTATAACGTAAATAGGTTATATGGTATGACGTTATACCGTATTACGTCATATGGGATGACGTTATAACTTATTACGTTATATGGGATGACGTTATAACGAAATAGGTTATATGGATTGACGTTATAACGTATTACGTTATATGGTATGACGCTATAACGTATTTCGTTAAATGGGATGACGTTATAACGTATTGCGTTATATGGGACGACGTTATAACGTATTACGTTATATGGGATGACGATACGACGTATTACGTTATATGGGATGACGTTATAACGCATTACGTTATGTGGGATGACGTTATAACGAAATAGGTTATATGGTATGACGTTATAACGTATTACGTTATGTGGGATGACGTTATAACGAAATAGGTTATAGGGTATGACGTTATAACGTATTACGTTATATGGTATGAGGTTATAACGTATTACGTAATATGGGATGACGTTATAATGTATTACGTTATGTGGGACGACGTTATAACGTATTGCGTTATATGGGATGACGTTATAGCGTATTGCGTTATATGGGATGACGTTATAACGTATTACGTTATGTGGGATGACGTTATAACGTATTACGTAATATGGGATGACGTTATAACGTATTACGTAATATGGGATGACGTTATAACGTATTACGTTATGTGGGACGACGTTATAACGTATTGCGTTATATGGGATGACGTTATAACGTATTGCGTTATATGGGATGACGTTATAACGTATTGCGTTATATGGTATGACGTTATAACGTATTTCGTTAAATGGGATGACGTTATAACGTATTGCGTTATATGGGATGTCGTTATAACGTATTACGTTATATGGGATGACTTTATATCGAAATTGGTTATATGGTATGACGTTATAACGTAATAGGTTATATGACATGACGTTATACCGAATTACGTTATATGAGATGACGTTATAACGTATTACGTTATATGGGATGACGTTATAATGTATTACGTTATATGGGATGACGTTATAACGTAATACGTTATATGGTATGACGTTATAACGTAAATAGGTTATATGGTATGACGTTATAACGTATTACGTTATATGGTATTACGTTATAACGTAAATAGGTTATATGGTATGACGTTATACCGTATTACGTTATATGGGATGACGCTATAACGTATTACGTAATATGGCATGACGTTATAACGTATTACGTTATGTTGGACGACGTTATAACGTATTGCGTTATATGGGATGACGTTATAACGTATTACGTTATATGGGATGACGTTATAACGTATTACGTTATATGGGATGACGTTATAACGTAATTGGTTATATGGTATAACGTTATAACGTATTACGCTATATGGTATGACGTTATAACGTAATAGGTTATATGGTATGACGTTATAACGTAATACGTTATATGGTATGACGTTATAACGTAAATAGGTTATATGGTATGACGTTATACCGTATTACGTCATATGGGGTGACGTTATAACGTATTACGTTATATGGGATGACGTTATAACGTAATAGGTTATATGGTATGACGTTATAACGTAATAGGTTATACGGTATGACGTAATACCTAATTACGATATATGGTATGACGTTATAACGTAAATAGGTTATATGGTATGACATTATACCGTATTACGTTATATGGGATGACGTTATAACGTATTACGTAATATGGGATGACGTTATAACGTATTACGTTATGTGGGACGACGTTATATCGTATTGCGTAATATGGGATGACGTTATAACGTACTACGTTATGTGGGATGACGTTATAACGAAATAGGTTATATGGTATGACGTTATAACGTATTACGTTATATGGTATGACGTTATAACGTATTACGTAATATGGGATGACGTTCTAACGTATTACGTTATGTGGGACGACGTTATAACGTATTGCGTTATATGGGATGACGTTATAACGTATTGCGTTATATGGTATGACGTTATAACGTATTACGTAATATGGGATGACGTTATAACGTATTACGTAATATGGGATGACGTTATAACGTATTACGTTATGTGGGACGACGTTATAACGTATTCCGTTATATGGGATGACGTTATAACGTATTACGTTATATGGGATGACGTTATAACGTAAATAGGTTATATGGTATGACGTTATAATGTATTACGTAATATGGGATGACGTTATAACGTACTACGTTATGTGGGACGACGTTATAACGAAATAGGTTATATGGTATGACGTTATAACGTATTACGTTATATGGTATGACGTTATAACGTATTACGTAATATGGGATGACGTTATAACGTATTACGTTATGTGGGACGACGTTATAACGTATTGCGTTATATGGGATGACGTTATAACGTATTGCGTTATATGGTATGACGTTATAACGTATTACGTAATATGGGATGACGTTATAATGTATTACGTTATGTGGGATGACGTTATAACGTAATACGTTATATGGTATGACGTTATAACGTAAATAGGTTATATGGTATGACGTTATAACGTATTACGTTATATGGTATGACGTTATAACGTATTACGTAATATGGGATGACGTTCTAACGTATTACGTTATGTGGGATGACGTTATAACGTATTACGTTATGTGGGACGACGTTATAACGTATTCCGTTATATGGGATGACGTTATAACGTATTGCGTTATATGGTATGACGTTATAACATATTACGTAATATGGGATGACGTTATAACGTATTACGTAATATGGGATGACGTTATAACGTATTACGTTATATGGTATGACGTTATAACGTATTGCGTTATATGGGATGACGTTATAACGTATTGCGTTATATGGTATGACGTTATAACGTATTACGTAATATGGGATGACGTTATAACGTATTACGTAATATGGGATGACGTTATAACGTATTACGTTATGTGGGACGACGTTATAACGTATTCCGTTATATGGGATGACGTTATAACGTATTACGTTATATGGGATGACGTTATAACGTAAATAGGTTATATGGTATGACGTTATAACGTATTACGTAATATGGGATGACGTTATAACGTACTACGTTATGTGGGATGACGTTATAACGAAATAGGTTATATGGTATGACGTTATAACGTATTACGTTATATGGTATGACGTTATAACGTATTACGTAATATGGGATGACGTTATAACGTATTACGTTATGTGGGACGACGTTATAACGTATTGCGTTATATGGGATGACGTTATAACGTATTGCGTTATATGGTATGACGTTATAACGTATTACGTAATATGGGATGACGTTATAATGTATTACGTTATGTGGGATGACGTTATAACGTAATACGTTATATGGTATGACGTTATAACGTAAATAGGTTATATGGTATGACGTTATAACGTATTACGTTATATGGTATGACGTTATAACGTATTACGTAATATGGGATGACGTTATAATGTATTACGTTATGTGGGATGACGTTATAACGTAATACGTTATATGGTATGACGTTATAACGTAAATAGGTTATATGGTATGACGTTATAACGTATTGCGTTATATGGGATGACGTTATAACGTATTACGTTATGTGGGACGACGTTATAACGTATTGCGTTATATGGGATGACGTTATAACGTATTGCGTTATATGGTATGACGTTATAACGTATTACGTAACATGGGATGACGTTATAACGTATTACGTTATATGGGATGACGTTACAACGTAAATAGGTTATATGGTATGACGTTATACCGTATTACGTCGTATGGGATGACGTTATAACGTATTAAGTTATATGGGATGACGTTATAACGTAATAGGTTGTATGGTATGACGGTATAACGTAATAGGTTATATGGTATGACGTTATACCGAATTACGTTATGTGGTATGACGTTATAACGTATTACGTAATATGGGATGACGTTATAACGTATTACGTTATGTGGGACGACGTTATAACGTATTGCGTTATATGGGATGACGTTATAACGTATTGCGTTATATGGGATGACGTTATAACGTATTACGTTATGTGGGATGACGTTATAATGAAATAGGTTATATGGTATGACGTTATAACGTATTACGTTATATGGCATGACGTTATAACGTATTTCGTTAAATGGGATGACGTTATAACGTATTGCGTTATATGGGATGACGTTATAACGTATTACGTTATATGGGATGACGTTATAACGTATTACGTTATGTGGGACGACGTTATAACGTATTGCGTTATATGGGATGACGTTATAACGTATTGCGTTATATGGTATGACGTTATAACGTATTACGTAACATGGGATGACGTTATAACGTATTACGTTATATGGGATGACGTTACAACGTAAATAGGTTATATGGTATGACGTTATACCGTATTACGTCATATGGGATGACGTTATAACGTATTAAGTTATATGGGATGACGTTATAACGTAATAGGTTGTATGGTATGACGTTATAACGTAATAGGTTATATGGTATGACGTTATACCGAATTACGTTATGTGGTATGACGTTATAACGTATTACGTAATATGGGATGACGTTATAACGTATTACGTTATGTGGGACGACGTTATAACGTATTGCGTTATATGGGATGACGTTATAACGTATTGCGTTATATGGGATGACGTTATAACGTATTACGTTATGTGGGATGACGTTATAATGAAATAGGTTATATGGTATGACGTTATAACGTATTACGTTATATGTCATGACGTTATAACGTATTTCGTTAAATGGGATGACGTTATAACGTATTGCGTTACATGGGATGACGTAATAACGTATTACGTTATATGGGATGACGTTATAACGTATTACGTTATATGGGATGACGTTATAACGTATTACGTAATATGGGATGACGTTATAACGTATTACGTTATGTGGGATGACGTTATAACGAAATAGGTTATATGGTATGACGTTATAACGTATTGCGTTATATGGGATGACGTTATAACGTATTACGTTATGTGGGACGACGTTATAACGTGTTCCGTTATATGGGATGACGTTATAACGTATTACGTTATATGGGATGACGTTATAACGAAAATAGGTTATATGGTATGACGTTATAACGTATTACGTAATATGGGATGACGTTATAACGTATTGCGTTATATGGGATGACGTTATAACGTATTACGTTATATGGGATGACGTTATAACGTATTACGTAATATGGGATGACGTTATAACGTATTACGTTATGTGGGAAGACGTTATAACGAAATAGGTTATATGGTATGACGTTATAACGTATTGCGTTATATGGGATGACGTTATAACGTATTGCGTTATATGGTATGACGTTATAACGTATTACGTAACATGGGATGACGTTATAACGTATTGCGTTATATGGGATGACGTTATAACGTATTACGTAATATGGGATGACGTTATAACGTATTACGTTATATGGTATGACGTTATAACGTATTACGTAATATGGGATGACGTTATAACGTATTACGTTATGTGGGACGACGTTATAACGTATTACGTAATATGGGATGACGTTATAACGTATTACGTTATGTGGGATGACGTTATAACGAAATAGGTTATATGGTATGACGTTATAACGTATTACGTTATATGGTATGACGTTATAACGTATTACGTAATATGGGATGACGTTATAACGTATTACGTTATGTGGGACGACGTCATAACGTAATTGGTTATATGGTATAACGTTATAACATATTACGCTGTATGGTATGACGTTATAACGTAATAGGTTATATGGTATGACGTTATAACGTAATACGTTATATGGTATGACGTTATAACGTAATACGTTATATGGTATGACGTTATAACGTATTACGTTATATGGGATGACGTTATAACGTATTTCGTTAAATGGGATGACGTTATAACGTATTACGTAATATGGGATGACGTTATAACGTATTACGTTATGTGGGATGACGTTATAACGAAATAGGTTATATGGTATGACGTTATAACGTATTACGTTATATGGTATGACGTTATAACGTATTACGTAATATGGGATGACGTTATAACGTATTACGTTATGTGGGACGACGTCATAACGTAATTGGTAATATGGTATAACGTTATAACATATTACGCTGTATGGTATGACGTTATAACGTAATAGGTTATATGGTATGACGTTATAACGTAATACGTTATATGGTATGACGTTATAACGTAATACGTTATATGGTATGACGTTATAACGTAATACGTTATATTGTATGACGTTATAACGTAAATAGTTTATGTGGTATGACGTTATAACGTATTACGTTATATGGTATGACGTTATAACGTATTAGGTTATATGGTATTACGTTATAACGTAAATAGGTTATATGGTATGACGTTATACCGTATTACGTTATATGGGATGACGCTATAACGTATTACGTTATATGGGATGACGCTATAACGTATTACGTAATATGGCATGACGTTATAACGTATTACGTTATGTGGGACGACGTCATAACGTATTGCGTTATATGGGATGACGTTATAATGTATTACGTTATATGGCATGACGTTATAATGTATTACGTTATATGGGATGACGTTATAACGTATTACGTTATATGGGATGACGTTACAACGTAAATAGGTTATATGGTATGACGTTATAACGTATTACGTAATATGGGATGACGTTATAACGTACTACGTTATGTGGGATGACGTTATAACGAAATAGGTTATATGGTATGACGTTATAACGTATTACGTTATATGGTATGACGTTATAACGTATTACGTAATATGGGATGACGTTATAACGTATTACGTTATGTGGGACGACGTTATAACGTATTGCGTTATATGGGATGACGTTATAACGTATTAGGTTATATGGTATTACGTTATAACGTAAATAGGTTATATGGTATGACGTTATACCGTATTACGTCATATGGGGTGACGTTATAACGTATTACGTTATATGGGATGACGTTATAACGTAATAGGTTATATGGTATGACATTATACCGTATTACGTTATATGGGATGACGTTATAACGTATTACGTAATATGGGATGACGTTATAACGTATTACGTTATGTGGGACGACGTTATATCGTATTGCGTAATATGGGATGACGTTATAACGTACTACGTTATGTGGGATGACGTTATAACGAAATAGGTTATATGGTATGACGTTATAACGTATTACGTTACATGGTATGACGTTATAACGTATTACGTAATATGGGATGACGTTCTAACGTATTACGTTATGTGGGACGACGTTATAACGTATTGCGTTATATGGGATGACGTTATAACGTATTGCGTTATATGGTATGACGTTATAACGTATTACGTAATATGGGATGACGTTATAACGTATTACGTAATATGGGATGACGTTATAACGTATTACGTTATGTGGGACGACGTTATAACGTATTCCGTTATATGGGATGACGTTATAACGTATTACGTTATATGGGATGACGTTATAACGTAAATAGGTTATATGGTATGACGTTATAACGTATTACGTAATATGGGATGACGTTATAACGTACTACGTTATGTGGGATGACGTTATAACGAAATAGGTTATATGGTATGACGTTATAACGTATTACGTTATATGGTATGACGTTATAACGTATTACGTAATATGGGATGACGTTATAACGTGTTACGTTATGTGGGACGACGTTATAACGTATTGCGTTATATGGGATGACGTTATAACGTATTGCGTTATATGGTATGACGTTATAACGTATTACGTAATATGGGATGACGTTATAATGTATTACGTTATATGGGATGACGTTATAACGTAATACGTTATATGGTATGACGTTATAACGTAAATAGGTTATATGGTATGACGTTATAACGTATTACGTTATATGGTATGACGTTATAACGTATTACGTAATATGGGATGACGTTCTAACGTATTACGTTATGTGGGACGACGTTATAACGTATTGCGTTATATGGGATGACGTTATAACGTATTACGTTATGTGGGACGACGTTATAACGTATTGCGTTATATGGGATGACGTTATAACGTATTGCGTTATATGGTATGACGTTATAACGTATTACGTAACATGGGATGACGTTATAACGTATTACGTTATATGGGATGACGTTACAACGTAAATAGGTTATATGGTATGACGTTATACCGTATTACGTCATATGGGATGACGTTATAACGTATTAAGTTATATGGGATGACGTTATAACGTAATAGGTTGTATGGTATGACGGTATAACGTAATAGGTTATATGGTATGACGTTATACCGAATTACGTTATGTGGTATGACGTTATAACGTATTACGTAATATGGGATGACGTTATAACGTATTACGTTATGTGGGACGACGTTATAACGTATTGCGTTATATGGGATGACGTTATAACGTATTGCGTTATATGGGATGACGTTATAACGTATTACGTTATGTGGGATGACGTTATAATGAAATAGGTTATATGGTATGACGTTATAACGTATTACGTTATATGGCATGACGTTATAACGTATTTCGTTAAATGGGATGACGTTATAACGTATTGCGTTATATGGGATGACGTTATAACGTATTACGTTATATGGGATGACGTTATAACGTATTACGTTATGTGGGACGACGTTATAACGTATTGCGTTATATGGGATGACGTTATAACGTATTGCGTTATATGGTATGACGTTATAACGTATTACGTAACATGGGATGACGTTATAACGTATTACGTTATATGGGATGACGTTACAACGTAAATAGGTTATATGGTATGACGTTATACCGTATTACGTCATATGGGATGACGTTATAACGTATTAAGTTATATGGGATGACGTTATAACGTAATAGGTTGTATGGTATGACGTTATAACGTAATAGGTTATATGGTATGACGTTATACCGAATTACGTTATGTGGTATGACGTTATAACGTATTACGTAATATGGGATGACGTTATAACGTATTACGTTATGTGGGACGACGTTATAACGTATTGCGTTATATGGGATGACGTTATAACGTATTGCGTTATATGGGATGACGTTATAACGTATTACGTTATGTGGGATGACGTTATAATGAAATAGGTTATATGGTATGACGTTATAACGTATTACGTTATATGTCATGACGTTATAACGTATTTCGTTAAATGGGATGACGTTATAACGTATTGCGTTACATGGGATGACGTTATAACGTATTACGTTATATGGGATGACGTTATAACGTATTACGTTATATGGGATGACGTTATAACGTATTACGTAATATGGGATGACGTTATAACGTATTACGTTATGTGGGATGACGTTATAACGAAATAGGTTATATGGTATGACGTTATAACGTATTGCGTTATATGGGATGACGTTATAACGTATTGCGTTATATGGTATGACGTTATAACGTATTACGTAACATGGGATGACGTTATAACGTATTGCGTTATATGGGATGACGTTATAACGTATTACGTAATATGGGATGACGTTATAACGTATTACGTAATATGGGATGACGTTATAACGTATTACGTTATGTGGGACGACGTTATAACGTGTTCCGTTATATGGGATGACGTTATAACGTATTACGTTATATGGGATGACGTTATAACGAAAATAGGTTATATGGTATGACGTTATAACGTATTACGTAATATGGGATGACGTTATAACGTATTGCGTTATATGGGATGACGTTATAACGTATTACGTTATATGGGATGACGTTATAACGTATTACGTAATATGGGATGACGTTATAACGTATTACGTTATGTGGGAAGACGTTATAACGAAGTAGGTTATATGGTATGACGTTATAACGTATTGCGTTATATGGGATGACGTTATAACGTATTACGTAATATGGGATGACGTTATAACGTATTACGTTATGTGGGACGACGTTATAACGTATTGCGTTATATGGGATGACGTTATAACGTATTGCGTTATATGGGATGACGTTATAACGTATTACGTTATGTGGGATGACGTTATAATGAAATAGGTTATATGGTATGACGTTATAACGTATTGCGTTATATGTCATGACGTTATAACGTATTTCGTTAAATGGGATGACGTTATAACGTATTGCGTTACATGGGATGACGTTATAACGTATTACGTTATATGGGATGACGTTATAACGTATTACGTAACATGGGATGACGTTATAACGTATTGCGTTATATGGGATGACGTTATAACGTATTACGTTATATGGGATGACGTTATAACGTATTACGTAACATGGGATGACGTTATAACGTATTTCGTTATATGGGATGACGTTATAACGTATTACGTTATATGGGATGACGTTATAACGTATTACGTAATATGGGATGACGTTATAACGTATTACGTTATGTGGGAAGACGTTATAACGAAATAGGTTATATGGTATGACGTTATAACGTATTGCGTTATATGGGATGACGTTATAACGTATTACGTAATATGGGATGACGTTATAACGTATTACGTAATATGGGATGACGTTATAACGTATTACGTTATGTGGGATGACGTTATAACGAAATAGGTTATATGGTATGACGTTATAACGTATTGCGTTATATGGGATGACGTTATAACGTATTGCGTTATATGGTATGACGTTATAACGTATTACGTAACATGGGATGACGTTATAACGTATTACGTAATATGGGATGACGTTATAACGTATTGCGTTATATGGGATGACGTTATAACGTATTACGTTATATGGGATGACGTTATAACGTATTACGTAACATGGGATGACGTTATAACGTATTGCGTTATATGGGATGACGTTATAACGTATTACGTAATATGGGATGACGTTATAACGTATTACGTTATATGGTATGACGTTATAACGTATTACGTAATATGGGATGACGTTATAACGTATTACGTTATGTGGGACGACGTTATAACGTATTACGTAATATGGGATGACGTTATAACGTATTACGTTATGTGGGATGACGTTATAACGAAATAGGTTATATGGTATGACGTTATAACGTATTACGTTATATGGTATGACGTTATAACGTATTACGTAATATGGGATGACGTTATAACGTATTACGTTATGTGGGACGACGTCATAACGTAATTGGTTATATGGTATAACGTTATAACATATTACGCTGTATGGTATGACGTTATAACGTAATAGGTTATATGGTATGACGTTATAACGTAATACGTTATATGGTATGACGTTATAACGTAATACGTTATATGGTATGACGTTATAACGTATTACGTTATATGGGATGACGTTATAACGTATTTCGTTAAATGGGATGACGTTATAACGTATTACGTAATATGGGATGACGTTATAACGTATTACGTTATGTGGGATGACGTTATAACGAAATAGGTTATATGGTATGACGTTATAACGTATTACGTTATATGGTATGACGTTATAACGTATTACGTAATATGGGATGACGTTATAACGTATTACGTTATGTGGGACGACGTCATAACGTAATTGGTAATATGGTATAACGTTATAACATATTACGCTGTATGGTATGACGTTATAACGTAATAGGTTATATGGTATGACGTTATAACGTAATACGTTATATGGTATGACGTTATAACGTAATACGTTATATGGTATGACGTTATAACGTAATACGTTATATTGTATGACGTTATAACGTAAATAGTTTATGTGGTATGACGTTATAACGTATTACGTTATATGGTATGACGTTATAACGTATTAGGTTATATGGTATTACGTTATAACGTAAATAGGTTATATGGTATGACGTTATACCGTATTACGTTATATGGGATGACGCTATAACGTATTACGTTATATGGGATGACGCTATAACGTATTACGTAATATGGCATGACGTTATAACGTATTACGTTATGTGGGACGACGTCATAACGTATTGCGTTATATGGGATGACGTTATAATGTATTACGTTATATGGCATGACGTTATAATGTATTACGTTATATGGGATGACGTTATAACGTAATACGTTATATGGTATGACGTTATAACGTAAATAGGTTATATGGTATGACGTTATACCGTATTACGTCATATGGGATGACGTTATAACGTATTACGTTATATGGCATGACGTTATAACGTAATAGGTTATATGGTATGACGTTATAACGTAATAGGTTATACGGTATGACGTAATACCTAATTACGTTATATGGTATGACGTTATAACGTAAATAGGTTATATGGTATGACATTATACCGTATTACGTTATATGGGATGACGTTATAACGTATTACGTAATATGGGATGACGTTATAACGTATTGCGTTATGTGGGACGACGTTATAACGTATTGCGTAATATGGGATGACGTTATAACGTACTACGTTATGTGGGATGACGTTATAACGAAATAGGTTATATGGTATGACGTTATAACGTATTACGTTATATGGTATGACGTTATAACGTATTACGTAATATGGGATGACGTTATAACGTATTACGTTATGTGGGACGACGTTATAACGTATTGCGTTATATGGGATGACGTTATAACGTACTGCGTTATATGGTATGACGTTATAACGTATTACGTAATATGGGATGACGTTATAACGTATTACGTAATATGGGATGACGTTATAACGTATTACGTTATGTGGGACGACGTTGTAACGTATTCCGTTATATGGGATGACGTTATAACGTATTACGTTATATGGGATGACGTTATAACGTAAATAGGTTATATGGTATGACGTTATAACGTATTACGTAATATGGGATGACGTTATAACGTACTACGTTATGTGGGATGACGTTATAACGAAATAGGTTATATGGTATGACGTTATAACGTATTGCGTTATATGGGATGACGTTATAACGTATTGCGTTATACGGTATGACGTTATAACGTATTACGTAACATGGGATGACGTTATAACGTATTGCGTTATATGGGATGACGTTATAACGTATTACGTAATATGGGATGACGTTATAACGTATTACGTAATATGGGATGACGTTATAACGTATTACGTTATGTGGGACGACGTTATAACGTATTCCGTTATATGGGATGACGTTATAACGTATTACGTTATATGGGATGACGTTATAACGTAAATAGGTTATATGGTATGACGTTATAACGTATTACGTAATATGGGATGACGTTATAACGTACTACGTTATGTGGGATGACGTTATAACGAAATAGGTTATATGGTATGACGTTATAACGTATTACGTTATATGGTATGACGTTGTAACGTATTACGTAATATGGGATGACGTTATAACGTATTACGTTATGTGGGACGACGTTATAACGTATTGCGTTATATGGGATGACGTTATAAAGTATTGCATTATATGGTATGACGTTATAACGTATTACGTAACATGGGATGACGTTATAACGTATTTCGTTAAATGGGATGACGTTATAACGTATTGCGTTATATGGGATGTCGTTATAACGTATTACGTTATATGGGATGACGTTATATCGAAATTGGTTATATGGTATGACGTTATAACGTAATAGGTTATATGACATGACGTTATACCGAATTACGTTATATGAGATGACGTTATAACGTATTACGTTATATGGGATGACGTTATAATGTATTACGTTATATGGGATGACGTTATAACGTAATACGTTATATGGTATGACGTTATAACGTAAATAGGTTATATGGTATGACGTTATAACGTATTACGTTATATGGTATTACGTTATAACGTAAATAGGTTATATGGTATGACGTTATACCGTATTACGTTATATGGGATGACGCTATAACGTATTACGTAATATGGCATGACGTTATAACGTATTACGTTATGTTGGACGACGTTATAACGTATTGCGTTATATGGGATGACGTTATAACGTATTACGTTATATGGGATGACGTTATAACGTATTACGTTATATGGGATGACGTTATAACGTAATTGGTTATATGGTATAACGTTATAACGTATTACGCTATATGGTATGACGTTATAACGTAATAGGTTATATGGTATGACGTTATAACGTAATACGTTATATGGTATGACGTTATAACGTAAATAGGTTATATGGTATGACGTTATACCGTATTACGTCATATGGGGTGACGTTATAACGTATTACGTTATATGGGATGACGTTATAACGTAATAGGTTATATGGTATGACGTTATAACGTAATAGGTTATACGGTATGACGTAATACCTAATTACGATATATGGTATGACGTTATAACGTAAATAGGTTATATGGTATGACATTATACCGTATTACGTTATATAGGATGACGTTATAACGTATTACGTAATATGGGATGACGTTATAACGTATTACGTTATGTGGGACGACGTTATAACGTATTGCGTAATATGGGATGACGTTATAACGTACTACGTTATGTGGGATGACGTTATAACGAAATAGGTTATATGGTATGACGTTATAACGTATTACGTTATATGGTATGACGTTATAACGTATTACGTAATATGGGATGACGTTATAACGTATTACGTAATATGGGATGACGTTATAACGTATTACGTTATGTGGGACGACGTTATAACGTATTCCGTTATATGGGATGACGTTATAACGTATTACGTTATATGGGATGACGTTATAACGTAAATAGGTTATATGGTATGACGTTATAACGTATTACGTAATTTGGGATGACGTTATAACGTACTACGTTATGTGGGATGACGTTATAACGAAATAGGTTATATGGTATGACGTTATAACGTATTACGTTATATGGTATGACGTTATAACGTATTACGTAATATGGGATGACGTTATAACGTATTACGTTATGTGGGACGACGTTATAACGTATTGCGTTATATGGGATGACGTTATAACGTATTGCGTTATATGGTATGACGTTATAACGTATTACGTAATATGGGATGACGTTATAATGTATTACGTTATATGGGATGACGTTATAACGTAATACGTTATATGGTATGACGTTATAACGTAAATAGGTTATATGGTATGACGTTATAACGTATTACGTTATATGGTATGACGTTATAACGTATTACGTAATATGGGATGACGTTCTAACGTATTACGTTATGTGGGACGACGTTATAACGTATTGCGTTATATGGGATGACGTTATAACGTATTACGTTATGTGGGACGACGTTATAACGTATTGCGTTATATGGGATGACGTTATAACGTATTGCGTTATATGGTATGACGTTATAACGTATTACGTAACATGGGATGACGTTATAACGTATTACGTTATATGGGATGACGTTACAACGTAAATAGGTTATATGGTATGACGTTATACCGTATTACGTCATATGGGATGACGTTATAACGTATTAAGTTATATGGGATGACGTTATAACGTAATAGGTTGTATGGTATGACGTTATAACGTAATAGGTTATATGGTATGACGTTATACCGAATTACGTTATGTGGTATGACGTTATAACGTATTACGTAATATGGGATGACGTTATAACGTATTACGTTATGTGGGACGACGTTATAACGTATTGCGTTATATGGGATGACGTTATAACGTATTGCGTTATATGGGATGACGTTATAACGTATTACGTTATGTGGGATGACGTTATAATGAAATAGGTTATATGGTATGACGTTATAACGTATTACGTTATATGGCATGACGTTATAACGTATTTCGTTAAATGGGATGACGTTATAACGTATTGCGTTATATGGGATGACGTTATAACGTATTACGTTATATGGGATGACGTTATAACGTATTACGTTATGTGGGACGACGTTATAACGTATTGCGTTATATGGGATGACGTTATAACGTATTGCGTTATATGGTATGACGTTATAACGTATTACGTAACATGGGATGACGTTATAACGTATTACGTTATATGGGATGACGTTACAACGTAAATAGGTTATATGGTATGACGTTATACCGTATTACGTCATATGGGATGACGTTATAACGTATTAAGTTATATGGGATGACGTTATAACGTAATAGGTTGTATGGTATGACGTTACAACGTAATAGGTTATATGGTATGACGTTATACCGAATTACGTTATGTGGTATGACGTTATAACGTATTACGTAATATGGGATGACGTTATAACGTATTACGTTATGTGGGACGACGTTATAACGTATTGCGTTATATGGGATGACGTTATAACGTATTGCGTTATATGGGATGACGTTATAACGTATTACGTTATGTGGGATGACGTTATAATGAAATAGGTTATATGGTATGACGTTATAACGTATTACGTTATATGGCATGACGTTATAACGTATTTCGTTAAATGGGATGACGTTATAACGTATTGCGTTATATGGGATGACGTTATAACGTATTACGTTATATGGGATGACGTTATAACGTATTACGTTATATGGGATGACGTTATAACGTATTACGTAATATGGGATGACGTTATAACGTATTACGTTATGTGGGATGACGTTATAACGAAATAGGTTATATGGTATGACGTTATAACGTATTGCGTTATATGGGATGACGTTATAACGTATTGCGTTATATGGTATGACGTTATAACGTATTACGTAACATGGGATGACGTTATAACGTATTGCGTTATATGGGATGACGTTATAACGTATTACGTAATATGGGATGACGTTATAACGTATTACGTAATATGGGATGACGTTATAACGTATTACGTTATGTGGGACGACGTTATAACGTGTTCCGTTATATGGGATGACGTTATAACGTATTACGTTATATGGGATGACGTTATAACGTAAATAGGTTATATGGTATGACGTTATAACGTATTACGTAATATGGGATGACGTTATAACGTATTGCGTTATATGGGATGACGTTATAACGTATTACGTTATATGGGATGACGTTATAACGTATTACGTAATATGGGATGACGTTATAACGTATAACGTTATGTGGGATGACGTTATAACGAAATAGGTTATATGGTATGACGTTATAACGTATTGCGTTATATGGGATGACGTTATAACGTATTGCGTTATATGGTATGACGTTATAACGTATTACGTAACATGGGATGACGTTATAACGTATTGCGTTATATGGGATGACGTTATAACGTATTACGTAATATGGGATGACGTTATAACGTATTACGTTATATGGTATGACGTTATAACGTATTACGTAATATGGGATGACGTTATAACGTATTACGTTATGTGGGACGACGTTATAACGTATTGCGTTATATGGGATGACGTTATAACGTATTGCGTTATATGGGATGACGTTATAACGTATTACGTTATATGGGATGACGTTATAACGTATTACGTTATGTGGGATGACGTTATAACGAAATAGGTTATATGGTATGACGTTATAACGTATTACGTTATATGGTATGACGTTATAACGTATTACGTAATATGGGATGACGTTATAACGTATTACGTTATGTGGGACGACGTCATAACGTAATTGGTTATATGGTATAACGTTATAACATATTACGCTGTATGGTATGACGTTATAACGTAATAGGTTATATGGTATGACGTTATAACGTAATACGTTATATGGTATGACGTTATAACGTAATACGTTATATGGTATGACGTTATAACGTATTACGTTATATGGGATGACGTTATAACGTATTTCGTTAAATGGGATGACGTTATAACGTATTACGTAATATGGGATGACGTTATAACGTATTACGTTATGTGGGATGACGTTATAACGAAATAGGTTATATGGTATGACGTTATAACGTATTACGTTATATGGTATGACGTTATAACGTATTACGTAATATGGGATGACGTTATAACGTATTACGTTATGTGGGACGACGTCATAACGTAATTGGTTATATGGTATAACGTTATAACATATTACGCTGTATGGTATGACGTTATAACGTAATAGGTTATATGGTATGACGTTATAACGTAATACGTTATATGGTATGACGTTATAACGTAATACGTTATATGGTATGACGTTATAACGTAATACGTTATATTGTATGACGTTATAACGTAAATAGTTTATGTGGTATGACGTTATAACGTATTACGTTATATGGTATGACGTTATAACGTATTACGTTATATGGGATGACGTTATATCGAAATTGGTTATATGGTATGACGTTATAACGTAATAGGTTATATGACATGACGTTATACCGAATTACGTTATATGAGATGACGTTATAACGTATTACGTAATATGGCATGACGTTATAACGTATTACGTTATGTGGGACGACGTTATAACGTATTGCGTTATATGGGATGACGTTATAACGTACTACGTTATGTGGGATGACGTTATAACGTAATACGTTATATGGTATGACGTTATAACGTAAATAGGTTATATGGTATGACGTTATATCGTATTACGTCATATGGGATGACGTTATAACGTATTACGTTATATGGGATGACGTTATAACGTAATAGGTTATATGGTATGACGTTATAACGTAATAGGTTATACGGTATGACGTAATACCTAATTACGTTATATGGTATGACGTTATAACGTAAATAGGTTATATGGTATGACATTATACCGTATTACGTTATATGGGATGACGTTATAACGTATTACGTAATATGGGATGACGTTATAACGTATTACGTTATGTGGGACGACGTTATAACGTATTGCGTAATATGGGATGACGTTATAACGTACTACGTTATGTGGGATGACGTTATAACGAAATAGGTTATATGGTATGACGTTATATCGTATTACGTTATATGGTATGACGTTATAACGTATTACGTAATATGGGATGACGTTATAACGTATTACTTTATGTGGGACGCCGTTATAACGTATTGCGTTATATGGGATGACGTTATAACGTACTGCGTTATATGGTATGACGTTATAACGTATTACGTAATATGGGATGACGTTATAACGTATTACGTAATATGGGATGACGTTATAACGTATTACGTTATGTGGGACGACGTTATAACGTATTCCGTTATATGGGATGACGTTATAACGTATTACGTTATATGGGATGACGTTATAACGTAAATAGGTTATATGGTATGACGTTATAACGTATTACGTAATATGGGATGACGTTATAACGTACTACGTTATGTGGGATGACGTTATAACGAAGTAGGTTATATGGTATGACGTTATAACGTATTACGTTATATGGTATGACGTTATAACGTATTACGTAATATGGGATGACGTTATAACGTATTACGTTATGTGGGACGACGTTATAACGCATTGCGTTATATGGGATGACGTTATAACGTATTGCGTTATATGGTATGACGTTATAACGTATTACGTAACATGGGATGACGTTATAACGTATTACGTTATATGGGATGACGTTATAACGAAATAGGTTATATGGTATGACGTTATAACGTATTGCGTTATATGGGATGACGTTATAACGTATTGCGTTATACGGTATGACGTTATAACGTATTACGTAACATGGGATGACGTTATAACGTATTGCGTTATATGGGATGACGTTATAACGTATTACGTAATATGGGATGACGTTATAACGTATTACGTAATATGGGATGACGTTATAACGTATTACGTTATGTGGGACGACGTTATAACGTATTCCGTTATATGGGATGACGTTATAACGTATTACGTTATATGGGATGACGTTATAACGTAAATAGGTTATATGGTATGACGTTATAACGTATTACGTAATATGGGATGACGTTATAACGTACTACGTTATGTGGGATGACGTTATAACGAAATAGGTTATATGGTATGACGTTATAACGTATTACGTTATATGGTATGACGTTGTAACGTATTACGTAATATGGGATGACGTTATAACGTATTACGTTATGTGGGACGACGTTATAACGTATTGCGTTATATGGGATGACGTTATAAAGTATTGCGTTATATGGTATGACGTTATAACGTATTACGTAACATGGGATGACGTTATAACGTATTTCGTTAAATGGGATGACGTTATAACGTATTGCGTTATATGGGATGTCGTTATAACGTATTACGTTATATGGGATGACGTTATATCGAAATTGGTTATATGGTATGACGTTATAACGTAATAGGTTATATGACATGACGTTATACCGAATTACGTTATATGAGATGACGTTATAACGTATTTCGTTATATGGGATGACGTTATAATGTATTACGTTATATGGGATGACGTTATAACGTAATACGTTATATGGTATGACGTTATAACGTAAATAGGTTATATGGTATGACGTTATAACGTATTACGTTATATGGTATTACGTTATAACGTAAATAGGTTATATGGTATGACGTTATACCGTATTACGTTATATGGGATGACGCTATAACGTATTACGTAATATGGCATGACGTTATAACGTATTACGTTATGTTGGACGACGTTATAACGTATTGCGTTATATGGGATGACGTTATAACGTATTACGTTATATGGGATGACGTTATAACGTATTACGTTATATGGGATGACGTTATAACGTAATTGGTTATATGGTATAACGTTATAACGTATTACGCTATATGGTATGACGTTATAACGTAATAGGTTATATGGTATGACGTTATAACGTAATACGTTATATGGTATGACGTTATAACGTAAATAGGTTATATGGTATGACGTTATACCGTATTACGTCATATGGGGTGACGTTATAACGTATTACGTTATATGGGATGACGTTATAACGTAATAGGTTATATGGTATGACGTTATAACGTAATAGGTTATACGGTATGACGTAATACCTAATTACGATATATGGTATGACGTTATAACGTAAATAGGTTATATGGTATGACATTATACCGTATTACGTTATATGGGATGACGTTATAACGTATTACGTAATATGGGATGACGTTATAACGTATTACGTTATGTGGGACGACGTTATAACGTATTGCGTAATATGGGATGACGTTATAACGTACTACGTTATGTGGGATGACGTTATAACGAAATAGGTTATATGGTATGACGTTATAACGTATTACGTTATATGGTATGACGTTATAACGTATTACGTAATATGGGATGACGTTCTAACGTATTACGTTATGTGGGACGACGTTATAACGTATTGCGTTATATGGGATGACGTTATAACGTATTGCGTTATATGGTATGACGTTATAACGTATTACGTAATATGGGATGACGTTATAACGTATTACGTAATATGGGATGACGTTATAACGTATTACGTTATGTGGGACGACGTTATAACGTATTCCGTTATATGGGATGACGTTATAACGTATTACGTTATATGGGATGACGTTATAACGTAAATAGGTTATATGGTATGACGTTATAACGTATTACGTAATATGGGATGACGTTATAACGTACTACGTTATGTGGGATGACGTTATAACGAAATAGGTTATATGGTATGACGTTATAACGTATTACGTTATATGGTATGACGTTATAACGTATTACGTAATATGGGATGACGTTATAACGTATTACGTTATGTGGGACGACGTTATAACGTATTGCGTTATATGGGATGACGTTATAACGTATTGCGTTATATGGTATGACGTTATAACGTATTACGTAATATGGGATGACGTTATAATGTATTACGTTATATGGGATGACGTTATAACGTAATACGTTATATGGTATGACGTTATAACGTAAATAGGTTATATGGTATGACGTTATAACGTATTACGTTATATGGTATGACGTTATAACGTATTACGTAATATGGGATGACGTTCTAACGTATTACGTTATGTGGGACGACGTTATAACGTATTGCGTTATATGGGATGACGTTATAACGTATTACGTTATGTGGGACGACGTTATAACGTATTGCGTTATATGGGATGACGTTATAACGTATTGCGTTATATGGTATGACGTTATAACGTATTACGTAACATGGGATGACGTTATAACGTATTACGTTATATGGGATGACGTTACAACGTAAATAGGTTATATGGTATGACGTTATACCGTATTACGTCATATGGGATGACGTTATAACGTATTAAGTTATATGGGATGACGTTATAACGTAATAGGTTGTATGGTATGACGTTATAACGTAACAGGTTATATGGTATGACGTTATACCGAATTACGTTATGTGGTATGACGTTATAACGTATTACGTAATATGGGATGACGTTATAACGTATTACGTTATGTGGGACGACGTTATAACGTATTGCGTTATATGGGATGACGTTATAACGTATTGCGTTATATGGGATGACGTTATAACGTATTACGTTATGTGGGATGACGTTATAATGAAATAGGTTATATGGTATGACGTTATAACGTATTACGTTATATGGCATGACGTTATAACGTATTTCGTTAAATGGGATGACGTTATAACGTATTGCGTTATATGGTATGACGTTATAACGTATTACGTAATATGGGATGACGTTATAATGTATTACGTTATATGGGATGACGTTATAACGTAATACGTTATATGGTATGACGTTATAACGTAAATAGGTTATATGGTATGACGTTATAACGTATTACGTTATATGGTATGACGTTATAACGTATTACGTAATATGGGATGACGTTCTAACGTATTACGTTATGTGGGACGACGTTATAACGTATTGCGTTATATGGGATGACGTTATAACGTATTACGTTATGTGGGACGACGTTATAACGTATTGCGTTATATGGGATGACGTTATAACGTATTGCGTTATATGGTATGACGTTATAACGTATTACGTAACATGGGATGACGTTATAACGTATTACGTTATATGGGATGACGTTACAACGTAAATAGGTTATATGGTATGACGTTATACCGTATTACGTCATATGGGATGACGTTATAACGTATTAAGTTATATGGGATGACGTTATAACGTAATAGGTTGTATGGTATGACGTTATAACGTAACAGGTTATATGGTATGACGTTATACCGAATTACGTTATGTGGTATGACGTTATAACGTATTACGTAATATGGGATGACGTTATAACGTATTACGTTATGTGGGACGACGTTATAACGTATTGCGTTATATGGGATGACGTTATAACGTATTGCGTTATATGGGATGACGTTATAACGTATTACGTTATGTGGGATGACGTTATAATGAAATAGGTTATATGGTATGACGTTATAACGTATTACGTTATATGGTATGACGTTATACCGAATTACGTTATGTGGTATGACGTTATAACGTATTACGTAATATGGGATGACGTTATAACGTATTACGTTATGTGGGACGACGTTATAACGTATTGCGTTATATGGGATGACGTTATAACGTATTGCGTTATATGGGATGACGTTATAACGTATTACGTTATGTGGGATGACGTTATAATGAAATAGGTTATATGGTATGACGTTATAACGTATTACGTTATATGGCATGACGTTATAACGTATTTCGTTAAATGGGATGACGTTATAACGTATTGCGTTATATGGGATGACGTTATAACGTATTACGTTATATGGGATGACGTTATAACGTATTACGTTATGTGGGACGACGTTATAACGTATTGCGTTATATGGGATGACGTTATAACGTATTGCGTTATATGGTATGACGTTATAACGTATTACGTAATATGGGATGACGTTATAATGTATTACGTTATATGGGATGACGTTATAACGTAATACGTTATATGGTATGACGTTATAACGTAAATAGGTTATATGGTATGACGTTATAACGTATTACGTTATATGGTATGACGTTATAACGTATTACGTAATATGGGATGACGTTCTAACGTATTACGTTATGTGGGACGACGTTATAACGTATTGCGTTATATGGGATGACGTTATAACGTATTACGTTATGTGGGACGACGTTATAACGTATTGCGTTATATGGGATGACGTTATAACGTATTGCGTTATATGGTATGACGTTATAACGTATTACGTAACATGGGATGACGTTATAACGTATTACGTTATATGGGATGACGTTACAACGTAAATAGGTTATATGGTATGACGTTATACCGTATTACGTCATATGGGATGACGTTATAACGTATTAAGTTATATGGGATGACGTTATAACGTAATAGGTTGTATGGTATGACGTTATAACGTAACAGGTTATATGGTATGACGTTATACCGAATTACGTTATGTGGTATGACGTTATAACGTATTACGTAATATGGGATGACGTTATAACGTATTACGTTATGTGGGACGACGTTATAACGTATTGCGTTATATGGGATGACGTTATAACGTATTGCGTTATATGGGATGACGTTATAACGTATTACGTTATGTGGGATGACGTTATAATGAAATAGGTTATATGGTATGACGTTATAACGTATTACGTTATATGGCATGACGTTATAACGTATTTCGTTAAATGGGATGACGTTATAACGTATTGCGTTATATGGTATGACGTTATAACGTATTACGTAATATGGGATGACGTTATAATGTATTACGTTATATGGGATGACGTTATAACGTAATACGTTATATGGTATGACGTTATAACGTAAATAGGTTATATGGTATGACGTTATAACGTATTACGTTATATGGTATGACGTTATAACGTATTACGTAATATGGGATGACGTTCTAACGTATTACGTTATGTGGGACGACGTTATAACGTATTGCGTTATATGGGATGACGTTATAACGTATTACGTTATGTGGGACGACGTTATAACGTATTGCGTTATATGGGACGACGTTATAACGTATTGCGTTATATGGGATGACGTTATAACGTATTGCGTTATATGGTATGACGTTATAACGTATTACGTAACATGGGATGACGTTATAACGTATTGCGTTATATGGGATGACGTTATAACGTATTGCGTTATATGGGATGACGTTATAACGTATTACGTTATGTGGGATGACGTTATAATGAAATAGGTTATATGGTATGACGTTATAACGTATTACGTTATATGGTATGACGTTATACCGAATTACGTTATGTGGTATGACGTTATAACGTATTACGTAATATGGGATGACGTTATAACGTATTACGTTATGTGGGACGACGTTATAACGTATTGCGTTATATGGGATGACGTTATAACGTATTGCGTTATATGGGATGACGTTATAACGTATTACGTTATGTGGGATGACGTTATAATGAAATAGGTTATATGGTATGACGTTATAACGTATTACGTTATATGGCATGACGTTATAACGTATTTCGTTAAATGGGATGACGTTATAACGTATTGCGTTATATGGGATGACGTTATAACGTATTACGTTATATGGGATGACGTTATAACGTATTACGTTATATGGGATGACGTTATAACGTATTACGTAATATGGGATGACGTTATAACGTATTACGTTATGTGGGATGACGTTATAACGAAATAGGTTATATGGTATGACGTTATAACGTATTGCGTTATATGGGATGACGTTATAACGTATTGCGTTATATGGTATGACGTTATAACGTATTACGTAACATGGGATGACGTTATAACGTATTGCGTTATATGGGATGACGTTATAACGTATTACGTAATATGGGATGACGTTATAACGTATTACGTAATATGGGATGACGTTATAACGTATTACGTTATGTGGGACGACGTTATAACGTGTTCCGTTATATGGGATGACGTTATAACGTATTACGTTATATGGGATGACGTTATAACGTAAATAGGTTATATGGTATGACGTTATAACGTATTACGTAATATGGGATGACGTTATAACGTATTGCGTTATATGGGATGACGTTATAACGTATTACGTTATATGGGATGACGTTATAACGTATTACGTAATATGGGATGACTTTATAACGTATTACGTTATGTGGGATGACGTTATAACGAAATAGGTTATATGGTATGACGTTATAACGTATTGCGTTATATGGGATGACGTTATAACGTATTGCGTTATATGGTATGACGTTATAACGTATTACGTAACATGGGATGACGTTATAACGTATTGCGTTATATGGGATGACGTTATAACGTATTACGTAATATGGGATGACGTTATAACGTATTACGTTATATGGTATGACGTTATAACGTATTACGTAATATGGGATGACGTTATAACGTATTACGTTATGTGGGACGACGTTATAACGTATTGCGTTATATGGGATGACGTTATAACGTATTGCGTTATATGGGATGACGTTATAACGTATTACGTTATATGGGATGACGTTATAACGTATTACGTAATATGGGATGACGTTATAACGTATTACGTTATGTGGGATGACGTTATAACGAAATAGGTTATATGGTATGACGTTATAACGTATTGCGTTATATGGGATGACGTTATAACGTATTGCGTTATACGGTATGACGTTATAACGTATTACGTAACATGGGATGACGTTATAACGTATTGCGTTATATGGGATGACGTTATAACGTATCACGTAATATGGGATGACGTTATAACGTATTACGTAATATGGGATGACGTTATAACGTATTACGTTATGTGGGACGACGTTATAACGTATTCCGTTATATGGGATGACGTTATAACGTATTACGTTATATGGGATGACGTTATAACGTAAATAGGTTATATGGTATGACGTTATAACGTATTACGTAATATGGGATGACGTTATAACGTACTACGTTATGTGGGATGACGTTATAACGAAATAGGTTATATGGTATGACGTTATAACGTATTACGTTATATGGTATGACTTTGTAACGTATTACGTAATATGGGATGACGTTATAACGTATTACGTTATGTGGGACGACGTTATAACGTATTGCGTTATATGGGATGACGTTATAAAGTATTGCGTTATATGGTATGACGTTATAACGTATTACGTAACATGGGATGACGTTATAACGTATTACGTTATATGGGATGACGTTATAACGTAAATAGGTTATATGGTATGACGTTATACCGTATTACGTCATATGGGATGACGTTATAACGTATTAAGTTATATGGGATGACGTTATAACGTAATAGGTTGCATGGTATGACGTTATAACGTAATAGGTTATATGGTATGACGTTATACCGAATTACGTTATGTGGTATGACGTTATAACGTATTACGTAATATGGGATGACGTTATAACGTATTCCGTTATGTGGGACGACGTTATAACGAATTGCGTTATATGGGATGACGTTATAACGTATTGCGTTATATGGGATGACGTTATATCGTATTACGTTATGTGGGATGACGTTATAACGAAATAGGTTATATGGTATGACGTTATAACGTATTACGTTATATGGGATGACGTTATAACGTATTACGTTATATGGGATGACGTTATAAAGTATTACGTAATATGGGATGACGTTATAACGTATTACGTTATGTGGGATGACGTTATAACGAAATAGGTTATATGGTATGACGTTATAACGTAATACGTTATATGGTATGACGTTATAACGTATTACGTAATATGGGATGACGTTATAACGTATTACGTTATGTGGGACGACGTTATAACGTATTGCGTTATATGGGATGACGTTATAACGTATTACGTAATATGGGATGACGTTATAACGTATTGGGTTATATGGGATGACGTTATAACGCATTGCGTTATATGGTATGACGTTATAACGTATTTCGTTAAATGGGATGACGTTATAACGTATTGCGTTATATGGGATGTCGTTATAACGTATTACGTTATATGGGATGACGTTATAACGTATTACGTTATATGGGATGACGTTATAACGTATTACGTAATATGGGATGACGTTATAACGTATTACGTTATGTGGGATGACGTTATAACGAAATAGGTTATATGGTATGACGTTATAACGTATTACGTTATATGGTATGACGTTATAACGTATTACGTAATATTGGATGACGTTATAACGTATTACGTTATGTGGGACGACGTTATAACGTATTGTGTTATGTGGGATGACGTTATAACGAAATAGGTTATATGGTATGACGTTATAAAGTATTACGTTATATGGTATGACGTTATAACGTATTACGTAATATGGGATGACGTTATAACGTATTACGTTATGTGGGACGACGTTATAACGTATTGCGTTATATGGGATGACGTTATAACGTATTGTGTTATATGGTATGACGTTATAACGTATTACGTTATATGGGATGACGTTATAACGAAATAGGTTATGTGGTAAGACGTTATAACGTATTACGTTATATGGTATGACGTTATAACGTATTACGTAATATGGGATGACGTTATAACGTATTACGTAATATGGGATGACGTTATAACGTATTACGTTATGTGGGACGACGTAATAACGAAATAGGTTATATGGTATAACGTTATAACGTATTACGCTATATGGTATGACGTTATAACGTAATAGGTTATATGGTATGACGTTATAACGTAATACGTTATATGGTATGACGTTATAACGTAAATAGGTTATATGGTATGACGTTATACCGTATTACGTCATATGGGGTGACGTTATAACGTATTACGTTATATGGGATGACGTTATAACGTAATAGGTTATATGGTATGACGTTATAACGTAATAGGTTATACGGTATGACGTAATACCTAATTACGTTATATGGTATGACGTTATAACGTAAATAGGTTATATGGTATGACATTATACCGTATTACGTTATATGGGATGACGTTATAACGTATTACGTAATATGGGATGACGTTATAACGTATTACGTTATGTGGGACGACGTTATAACGTATTGCGTAATATGGGATGACGTTATAACGTACTACGTTATGTGGGATGACGTTATAACGAAATAGGTTATATGGTATGACGTTATAACGTATTACGTTATATGGTATGACGTTATAACGTATTACGTAATATGGGATGACGTTCTAACGTATTACGTTATGTGGGACGACGTTATAACGTATTGCGTTATATGGGATGACGTTATAACGTATTGCGTTATATGGTATGACGTTATAACGTATTACGTAATATGGGATGACGTTATAACGTATTACGTAATATGGGATGACGTTATAACGTATTACGGTATGTGGGACGACGTTATAACGTATTCCGTTATATGGGATGACGTTATAACGTATTACGTTATATGGGATGACGTTATAACGTAAATAGGTTATATGGTATGACGTTATAACGTATTACGTAATATGGGATGACGTTATAACGTACTACGTTATGTGGGATGACGTTATAACGAAATAGGTTATATGGTATGACGTTATATAACGTATTACGTTATATGGCATGACGTTATAACGTATTACGTAATATGGGATGACGTTATAACGTATTACGTTATGTGTGACGACGTTATAACGTATTGCGTTATATGGGATGACGTTATAACGTATTGCGTTATATGGTATGACGTTATAACGTATTACGTAATATGGGATGACGTTATAATGTATTACGTTATATGGGATGACGTTATAACGTAATACGTTATATGGTATGACGTTATAACGTAAATAGGTTATATGGTACGACGTTATATCGTATTACGTTATATGGTATTACGTTATAACGTAAATAGGTTATATGGTATGACGTTATACCGTATTACGTTATATGGGATGACGCTATAACGTATTACGTAATATGGCATGACGTTATAACGTATTACGTAACATGGGACGACGTTATAACGTATTGCGTAATATGGGATGACGTTATAACGTATTACGTTATGTGGGACGACGTTATAACGTATTGCGTAATATGGGATGACGTTATAACGTACTACGTTATGTGGGATGACGTTATAACGAAATAGGTTATATGGTATGACGTTATAACGTAAATAGGTTATATGGTATGACGTTATAACGTATTACGTTATGTGGGACGACGTTATAACGTAATACGTTATATGGTATGACGTTATAACGTAAATAGGTTATATGGTATGACGTTATAACGTATTACGTTATGTGGGACGACGTTATAACGTATTGCGTAATATGGGATGACGTTATAACGTACTACGTTATGTGGGATGACGCTATAATGAAATAGGTTATATGGTATGACGTTATAACGTATTACGTTATATGGTATGACGTTATAACGTATTACGTTATATGGGATGACGTTATAACGAAATAGGTTATATGGTATGACGTTATAACGTAAATAGGTTATATGGTATGACGTTATAACGTATTACGTTATATGGGATGACGTTATAACGTAATACGTTATATGGTATGACGTTATAACGTAAATAGGTTATATGGTATGACGTTATAACGTATTACGTTATGTGGGACGACGTTATAACGTATTGCGTAATATGGGATGACGTTATAACGTACTACGTTATGTGGGATGACGTTATAACGTATTGCGTTATATGGTATGACGTTATAACGTATTACGTAATATGGGATGACGTTATAATGTATTACGTTATATGGGATGACGTTATAACGTAATACGTTATATGGTATGACGTGATAACGTAAATAGGTTATATGGTACGACGTTATATCGTATTACGTTATATGGTATTACGTTAAAACGTAAATAGGTTATATGGTATGACGTTATACCGTATTACGTTATATGGGATGACGCTATAACGTATTACGTAATATGGCATGACGTTATAACGTATTACGTAACATGGGACGACGTTATAACGTATTGCGTAATATGGGATGACGTTATAACGTATTACGTTATGTGGGACGACGTTATAACGTATTGCGTAATATGGGATGACGTTATAACGTACTACGTTATGTGGGATGACGTTATAACGAAATAGGTTATATGGTATGACGTTATAACGTAAATAGGTTATATGGTATGACGTTATAACGTATTACGTTATGTGGGACGACGTTATAACGTAATACGTTATATGGTATGACGTTATAACGTAAATAGGTTATATGGTATGACGTTATAACGTATTACGTTATGTGGGACGACGTTATAACGTATTGCGTAATATGGGATGACGTTATAACGTACTACGTTATGTGGGATGACGTTATAATGAAATAGGTTATATGGTATGACGTTATAACGTATTACGTTATATGGTATGACGTTATAACGTATTACGTTATATGGGATGACGTTATAACGAAATAGGTTATATGGTATGACGTTATAACGTAAATAGGTTATATGGTATGACGTTATAACGTATTACGTTATATGGGATGACGTTATAACGTAATACGTTATATGGTATGACGTTATAACGTAAATAGGTTATATGGTATGACGTTATAACGTATTACGTTATGTGGGACGACGTTATAACGTATTGCGTAATATGGGATGACGTTATAACGTACTACGTTATGTGGGATGACGTTATAATGAAATAGGTTATATGGTATGACGTTATAACGTATTACGTTATATGGTATGACGTTATAACGTATTACGTTATATGGGATGACGTTATAACGAAATAGGTTATGTGGTATGACGTTATAACGTATTACGTTATATGGTATGACGTTATAACGTATTACGTTATATGGTATTACGTTATAACGTAAATAGGTTATATGGTATGACGTTATAACGTAATACGTTATATGGTATGACGTTATAACGTAAATAGGTTATATGGTATAACGTTATAACGTATTACGCTATATGGTATGACGTTATAACGTAATAGGTTATATGGTATGACGTTATAACGTAATACGTTATATGGTATGACGTTATAACGTAAATAGGTTATATGGTATGACGTTATACCGTATTACGTCATATGGGGTGACGTTATAACGTATTACGTTATATGGGATGACGTTATAACGTAATAGGTTATATGGTATGACGTTATAACGTAATAGGTTATACGGTATGACGTAATACCTAATTACGTTATATGGTATGACGTTATAACGTAAATAGGTTATATGGTATGACATTATACCGTATTACGTTATATGGGATGACGTTATAACGTATTACGTAATATGGGATGACGTTATAACGTATTACGTTATGTGGGACGACGTTATAACGTATTGCGTAATATGGGATGACGTTATAACGTACTACGTTATGTGGGATGACGTTATAACGAAATAGGTTATATGGTATGACGTTATAACGTATTACGTTATATGGTATGACGTTATAACGTATTACGTAATATGGGATGACGTTCTAACGTATTACGTTATGTGGGACGACGTTATAACGTATTGCGTTATATGGGATGACGTTATAACGTATTGCGTTATATGGTATGACGTTATAACGTATTACGTAATATGGGATGACGTTATAACGTATTACGTAATATGGGATGACGTTATAACGTATTACGGTATGTGGGACGACGTTATAACGTATTCCGTTATATGGGATGACGTTATAACGTATTACGTTATATGGGATGACGTTATAACGTAAATAGGTTATATGGTATGACGTTATAACGTATTACGTAATATGGGATGACGTTATAACGTACTACGTTATGTGGGATGACGTTATAACGAAATAGGTTATATGGTATGACGTTATATAACGTATTACGTTATATGGCATGACGTTATAACGTATTACGTAATATGGGATGACGTTATAACGTATTACGTTATGTGTGACGACGTTATAACGTATTGCGTTATATGGGATGACGTTATAACGTATTGCGTTATATGGTATGACGTTATAACGTATTACGTAATATGGGATGACGTTATAATGTATTACGTTATATGGGATGACGTTATAACGTAATACGTTATATGGTATGACGTTATAACGTAAATAGGTTATATGGTACGACGTTATATCGTATTACGTTATATGGTATTACGTTATAACTTAAATAGGTTATATGGTATGACGTTATACCGTATTACGTTATATGGGATGACGCTATAACGTATTACGTAATATGGCATGACGTTATAACGTATTACGTAACATGGGACGACGTTATAACGTATTGCGTAATATGGGATGACGTTATAACGTATTACGTTATGTGGGACGACGTTATAACGTATTGCGTAATATGGGATGACGTTATAACGTACTACGTTATGTGGGATGACGTTATAACGAAATAGGTTATATGGTATGACGTTATAACGTAAATAGGTTATATGGTATGACGTTATAACGTATTACGTTATGTGGGACGACGTTATAACGTAATACGTTATATGGTATGACGTTATAACGTAAATAGGTTATATGGTATGACGTTATAACGTATTACGTTATGTGGGACGACGTTATAACGTATTGCGTAATATGGGATGACGTTATAACGTACTACGTTATGTGGGATGACGTTATAATGAAATAGGTTATATGGTATGACGTTATAACGTATTACGTTATATGGTATGACGTTATAACGTATTACGTTATATGGGATGACGTTATAACGAAATAGGTTATATGGTATGACGTTATAACGTAAATAGGTTATATGGTATGACGTTATAACGTATTACGTTATATGGGATGACGTTATAACGTAATACGTTATATGGTATGACGTTATAACGTAAATAGGTTATATGGTATGACGTTATAACGTATTACGTTATGTGGGACGACGTTATAACGTATTGCGTAATATGGGATGACGTTATAACGTACTACGTTATGTGGGATGACGTTATAATGAAATAGGTTATATGGTATGACGTTATAACGTATTACGTTATATGGTATGACGTTATAACGTATTACGTTATATGGGATGACGTTATAACGAAATAGGTTATGTGGTATGACGTTATAACGTATTACGTTATATGGTATGACGTTATAACGTATTACGTTATATGGTATTACGTTATAACGTAAATAGGTTATATGGTATGACGTTATAACGTAATACGTTATATGGTATGACGTTATAACGTAAATAGGTTATATGGTATGACGTTATAACGTATTACGTTATATGGTATTACGTTATAACGTAAATAGGTTATATGGTATGACGTTATAACGTATTACGTTATATGGTATTACGTTATAACGTAAATAGGTTATATGGTATGACGTTATACCGTATTACGTAATATGGCATGACGTTATAACGTATTACGTTATGTGGGACGACGTTATAACGTATTGCGTTATATGGGATGACGTTATAACGTATTACGTTATATGGGATGACGTTATAACGTATTACGTTATATGGGATGACGTTATAACGTAATTGGTTATATGGTATAACGTTATAGCGTATTACGTTATATGGTATGACGTTATAACGTAAATAGGCTATATGGTATGACGTTATACCGTATTACGTCATATGGGATGACGTTATAACGTATTACGTTATATGGGATGACGTTATAACGTAATAGGTTATATGGTATGACGTTATAACGTAATAGGTTATACGGTATGACGTAATACCTAATTACGTTATATGGTATGACGTTATAACGTAAATAGGTCATATGGTATGACATTATACCGTATTACGTTATATGGTATGACGTTATAACGTATTACGTAATATGGGATGACGTTATAACGTATTACGTTATGTGGGACGACGTTATAAAGTATTGCGTTATATGGGATGACGTTATAACGTATTGCGTTATATGGTATGACGTTATAACGTATTACGTTATATGGGATGACGTTATAACGAAATAGGTTATGTGGTATGACGTTATAACGTATTACGTTATATGGTATGACGTTATAACGTATTACGTAATATGGGATGACGTTATAACGTATTGCGTAATATGGGATGACGTTATAACGTTTTGCGTTATGTGGGACAACGTTATAACGTATTGCGTTATATGGGATGACGTTATAACGTATTACGTTATATGGGATGACGTTATAACGTAAATAGGTTATATGGTATGACGTTATACCGTATTACGTCATATGGGATGACGTTATAACGTATTACGTTATATGGGATGACGTTATAACGTAATAGGTTATATGGTATGACGTTATAACGTAATAGGTTATATGGTATGACGTTATACCGAATTACGTTATGTGGTATGACGTTATAACGTATTACGTTATATGGGATGACGTTATAACGTATTTCGTTAAATATGATGACGTTATAACGTATTACGTTATATGGGATGACGTTATAACGTAATAGGTTGTATGGTATGACGTTATAACGTATTACGTTATATGGTATGACGTTATAACGTATTACGTAATATGGGATGACGTTATAACGTATTACGTTATGTGGGACGACGTTATAACGTATTGCGTTATATGGGATGACGTTATAACGTATTGCGTTATATGGTAGACGTTATAACGTATTACGTAATATGGGATGACGTTATAACGTATTACGTTATGTGGGACGACGTTATAAAGTATTGCGTTATATGGGATGACGTTATAACGTATTGCGTTATATGGTATGACGTTATAACGTATTACGTTATGTGGGATGACGTTATAACGAAATAGGTTATATGGTATGACGTTATAACGTATTACGTTATATGGTATGACGTTATAACGTATTACGTTATGTGGGACGACGTTATAACGTATTGCGTTATATGGGATGACGTTATAACGTATTACGTTATATGGGATGACGTTATAACGTATTTCGTTAAATATGATGACGTTATAACGTATTACGTAATATGGGATGACGTTATAACGTATTACGTTATGTGGGATGACGTTATAACGTATTACGTAATATGGGATGACGTTATAACGTATTACGTTATGTGGGACGACGTTATAACGTATTACGTTATATGGGATGACGTTATAACGTATTTCGTTAAATATGATGACGTTATAACGTATTACGTAATATGGGATGACGTTATAACGTATTACGTTATGTGGGATGACGTTATAACGAAATAGGTTATATGGTATGACGTTATAACGTATTACGTAATATGGGATGACGTTATAACGTAAATAGGTTATATGGTATGACGTTATACCGTATTACGTCATATGGGGTGACGTTATAACGTATTACGTTATATGGGATGACGTTATAACGTAATAGGTTATATGGTATGACGTTATAACGTAATACGTTATATGGTATGACGTTATAACGTAAATAGGTTATATGGTATGACGTTATACCGTATTACGTCATATGGGGTGACGTTATAACGTATTACGTTATATGGGATGACGTTATAACGTAATAGGTTATATGGTATGACGTTATAACGTAATAGGTTATACGGTATGACGTAATACCTAATTACGTTATATGGTATGACGTTATAACGTAAATAGGTTATATGGTATGACATTATACCGTATTACGTTATATGGGATGACGTTATAACGTATTACGTAATATGGGATGACGTTATAACGTATTACGTTATGTGGGACGACGTTATAACGTATTGCGTAATATGGGATGACGTTATAACGTACTACGTTATGTGGGATGACGTTATAACGAAATAGGTTATATGGTATGACGTTATAACGTATTACGTTATATGGTATGACGTTATAACGTATTACGTAATATGGGATGACGTTCTAACGTATTACGTTATGTGGGACGACGTTATAACGTATTGCGTTATATGGGATGACGTTATAACGTATTGCGTTATATGGTATGACGTTATAACGTATTACGTAATATGGGATGACGTTATAACGTACTACGTTATGTGGGATGACGTTATAACGAAATAGGTTATATGGTATGACGTTATAACGTATTACGTTATATGGTATGACGTTATAACGTATTACGTAATATGGGATGACGTTCTAACGTATTACGTTATGTGGGACGACGTTATAACGTATTGCGTAATATGGGATGACGTTATAACGTACTACGTTATGTGGGATGACGTTATAACGAAATAGGTTATATGGTATGACGTTATAACGTATTACGTAATATGGGATGACGTTATAACGTATTACGTTATGTGGGACGACGTTATAACGTATTCCGTTATATGGGATGACGTTATAACGTATTACGTTATATGGGATGACGTTATAACGTAAATAGGTTATATGGTATGACGTTATAACGTATTACGTAATATGGGATGACGTTATAACGTACTACGTTATGTGGGATGACGTTATAACGAAATAGGTTATATGGTATGGCGTTATATAACGTATTACGTTATATGGTATGACGTTATAACGTATTACGTAATATGGGATGACGTTATAACGTATTACGTTATGTGGGACGACGTTATAACGTATTGCGTTATATGGGATGACGTTATAACGTATTGCGTTATATGGTATGACGTTATAACGTATTACGTAATATGGGATGACGTTATAATGTATTACGTTATATGGGATGACGTTATAACGTAATACGTTATATGGTATGACGTTATAACGTAAATAGGTTATATGGTATGACGTTATATCGTATTACGTTATATGGTATTACGTTATAACGTAAATAGGTTATATGGTATGACGTTATACCGTATTACGTTATATGGGATGACGCTATAACGTATTACGTAATATGGCATGACGTTATAACGTATTACGTAACATGGGACGACGTTATAACGTATTGCGTAATATGGGATGACGTTATAACGTATTACGTTATGTGGGACGACGTTATAACGTATTGCGTAATATGGGATGACGTTATAACGTACTACGTTATGTGGGATGACGTTATAACGAAATAGGTTATATGGTATGACGTTATAACGTATTACGTTATATGGTATGACGTTATAACGTATTACGTTATATGGGATGACGTTATAACGTAATACGTTATATGGTATGACGTTATAACGTAAATAGGTTATATGGTATGACGTTATAACGTATTACGTTATGTGGGACGACGTTATAACGTATTGCGTAATATGGGATGACGTTATAACGTACTACGTTATGTGGGATGACGTTATAACGTAAATAGGTTATATGGTATGACGTTATAACGTATTACGTTATGTGGGACGACGTTATAACGTATTGCGTAATATGGGATGACGTTATAACGTACTACGTTATGTGGGATGACGTTATAATGAAATAGGTTATGTGGGATGACGTTATAACGAAATAGGTTATATGGTATGACGTTATAACGTATTACGTAATATGGGATGACGTTATAACGTAAATAGGTTATATGGTATGACGTTATACCGTATTACGTCATATGGGGTGACGTTATAACGTATTACGTTATATGGGATGACGTTATAACGTAATAGGTTATATGGTATGACGTTATAACGTAATACGTTATATGGTATGACGTTATAACGTAAATAGGTTATATGGTATGACGTTATACCGTATTACGTCATATGGGGTGACGTTATAACGTATTACGTTATATGGGATGACGTTATAACGTAATAGGTTATATGGTATGACGTTATAACGTAATAGGTTATACGGTATGACGTAATACCTAATTACGTTATATGGTATGACGTTATAACGTAAATAGGTTATATGGTATGACATTATACCGTATTACGTTATATGGGATGACGTTATAACGTATTACGTAATATGGGATGACGTTATAACGTATTACGTTATGTGGGACGACGTTATAACGTATTGCGTAATATGGGATGACGTTATAACGTACTACGTTATGTGGGATGACGTTATAACGAAATAGGTTATATGGTATGACGTTATAACGTATTACGTTATATGGTATGACGTTATAACGTATTACGTAATATGGGATGACGTTCTAACGTATTACGTTATGTGGGACGACGTTATAACGTATTGCGTTATATGGGATGACGTTATAACGTATTGCGTTATATGGTATGACGTTATAACGTATTACGTAATATGGGATGACGTTATAACGTACTACGTTATGTGGGATGACGTTATAACGAAATAGGTTATATGGTATGACGTTATAACGTATTACGTTATATGGTATGACGTTATAACGTATTACGTAATATGGGATGACGTTCTAACGTATAACGTTATGTGGGACGACGTTATAACGTATTGCGTAATATGGGATGACGTTATAACGTACTACGTTATGTGGGATGACGTTATAACGAAATAGGTTATATGGTATGACGTTATAACGTATTACGTAATATGGGATGACGTTATAACGTATTACGTTATGTGGGACGACGTTATAACGTATTCCGTTATATGGGATGACGTTATAACGTATTACGTTATATGGGATGACGTTATAACGTAAATAGGTTATATGGTATGACGTTATAACGTATTACGTAATATGGGATGACGTTATAACGTACTACGTTATGTGGGATGACGTTATAACGAAATAGGTTATATGGTATGACGTTATATAACGTATTACGTTATATGGTATGACGTTATAACGTATTACGTAATATGGGATGACGTTATAACGTATTACGTTATGTGGGACGACGTTATAACGTATTGCGTTATATGGGATGACGTTATAACGTATTGCGTTATATGGTATGACGTTATAACGTATTACGTAATATGGGATGACGTTATAATGTATTAGGTTATATGGGATGACGTTATAACGTAATACGTTATATGGTATGACGTTATAACGTAAATAGGTTATATGGTATGACGTTATATCGTATTACGTTATATGGTATTACGTTATAACGTAAATAGGTTATATGGTATGACGTTATACCGTATTACGTTATATGGGATGACGCTATAACGTATTACGTAATATGGCATGACGTTATAACGTATTACGTAACATGGGACGACGTTATAACGTATTGCGTAATATGGGATGACGTTATAACGTATTACGTTATGTGGGACGACGTTATAACGTATTGCGTAATATGGGATGACGTTATAACGTACTACGTTATGTGGGATGACGTTATAACGAAATAGGTTATATGGTATGACGTTATAACGTATTACGTTATATGGTATGACGTTATAACGTATTACGTTATATGGGATGACGTTATAACGTAATACGTTATATGGTATGACGTTATAACGTAAATAGGTTATATGGTATGACGTTATAACGTATTACGTTATGTGGGACGACGTTATAACGTATTGCGTAATATGGGATGACGTTATAACGTACTACGTTATGTGGGATGACGTTATAATGAAATAGGTTATATGGTATTACGTTATAACGTATTACGTTATATGGTATGACGTTATAACGTATTACGTTATATGGGATGACGTTATAACGTAATACGTTATATGGTATGACGTTATAACGTAAATAGGTTATATGGTATGACGTTATAACGTATTACGTTATATGGTATTACGTTATAACGTAAATAGGTTATATGGTATGACGTTATAACGTAATACGTTATATGGTATGACGTTATAACGTAAATAGGTTATATGGTATGACGTTATAACGTATTACGTTATATGGTATTACGTTATAACGTAAATAGGTTATATGGTATGACGTTATACCGTATTACGTAATATGGCATGACGTTATAACGTATTACGTTATGTGGGACGACGTTATAACGTATTGCGTTATATGGGATGACGTTATAACGTATTACGTTATATGGGATGACGTTATAACGTATTACGTTATATGGGATGACGTTATAACGTAATTGGTTATATGGTATAACGTTATAGCGTATTACGTTATATGGTATGACGTTATAACGTAAATAGGCTATATGGTATGACGTTATACCGTATTACGTCATATGGGATGACGTTATAACGTATTACGTTATATGGGATGACGTTATAACGTAATAGGTTATATGGTATGACGTTATAACGTAATAGGTTATACGGTATGACGTAATACCTAATTACGTTATATGGTATGACGTTATAACGTAAATAGGTTATATGGTATGACATTATACCGTATTACGTTATATGGTATGACGTTATAACGTATTACGTAATATGGGATGACGTTATAACGTATTACGTTATGTGGGACGACGTTATAAAGTATTGCGTTATATGGGATGACGTTATAACGTATTGCGTTATATGGTATGACGTTATAACGTATTACGTTATATGGGATGACGTTATAACGAAATAGGTTATGTGGTATGACGTTATAACGTATTACGTTATATGGTATGACGTTATAACGTATTACGTAATATGGGATGACGTTATAACGTATTGCGTAATATGGGATGACGTTATAACGTATTACGTTATGTGGGACAACGTTATAACGTATTGCGTTATATGGGATGACGTTATAACGCATTACGTTATATGGGATGACGTTATAACGTAAATAGGTTATATGGTATGACGTTATACCGTATTACGTCATATGGGATGACGTTATAACGTATTACGTTATATGGGATGACGTTATAACGAAATAGGTTATATGGTATGACGTTATAACGTATTACGTTATATGGTATGACGTTATAACGTATTACGTTATGTGGGACGACGTTATAACGTATTGCGTTATATGGGATGACGTTATAACGTATTACGTTATATGGGATGACGTTATAACGTATTTCGTTAAATATGATGACGTTATAACGTATTACGTAATATGGGATGACGTTATAACGTATTACGTTATGTGGGATGACGTTATAACGTATTACGTAATATGGGATGACGTTATAACGTATTACGTTATGTGGGACGACGTTATAACGTATTACGTTATATGGGATGACGTTATAACGTATTTCGTTAAATATGATGACGTTATAACGTATTACGTAATATGGGATGACGTTATAACGTATTACGTTATGTGGGATGACGTTATAACGAAATAGGTTATATGGTATGACGTTATAACGTATTACGTAATATGGGATGACGTTATAACGTAAATAGGTTATATGGTATGACGTTATACCGTATTACGTCATATGGGGTGACGTTATAACGTATTACGTTATATGGGATGACGTTATAACGTAATAGGTTATATGGTATGACGTTATAACGTAATACGTTATATGGTATGACGTTATAACGTAAATAGGTTATATGGTATGACGTTATACCGTATTACGTCATATGGGGTGACGTTATAACGTATTACGTTATATGGGATGACGTTATAACGTAATAGGTTATATGGTATGACGTTATAACGTAATAGGTTATACGGTATGACGTAATACCTAATTACGTTATATGGTATGACGTTATAACGTAAATAGGTTATATGGTATGACATTATACCGTATTACGTTATATGGGATGACGTTATAACGTATTACGTAATATGGGATGACGTTATAACGAATTACGTTATGTGGGACGACGTTATAACGTATTGCGTAATATGGGATGACGTTATAACGTACTACGTTATGTGGGATGACGTTATAACGAAATAGGTTATATGGTATGACGTTATAACGTATTACGTTATATGGTATGACGTTATAACGTATTACGTAATATGGGATGACGTTCTAACGTATTACGTTATGTGGGACGACGTTATAACGTATTGCGTTATATGGGATGACGTTATAACGTATTGCGTTATATGGTATGACGTTATAACGTATTACGTAATATGGGATGACGTTATAACGTACTACGTTATGTGGGATGACGTTATAACGAAATAGGTTATATGGTATGACGTTATAACGTATTACGTTATATGGTATGACGTTATAACGTATTACGTAATATGGGATGACGTTCTAACGTATTACGTTATGTGGGACGACGTTATAACGTATTGCGTAATATGGGATGACGTTATAACGTACTACGTTATGTGGGATGACGTTATAACGAAATAGGTTATATGGTATGACGTTATAACGTATTACGTAATATGGGATGACGTTATAACGTATTACGTTATGTGGGACGACGTTATAACGTATTCCGTTATATGGGATGACGTTATAACGTATTACGTTATATGGGATGACGTTATAACGTAAATAGGTTATATGGTATGACGTTATAACGTATTACGTAATATGGGATGACGTTATAACGTACTACGTTATGTGGGATGACGTTATAACGAAATAGGTTATATGGTATGACGTTATATAACGTATTACGTTATATGGTATGACGTTATAACGTATTACGTAATATGGGATGACGTTATAACGTATTACGTTATGTGGGACGACGTTATAACGTATTGCGTTATATGGGATGACGTTATAACGTATTGCGTTATATGGTATGACGTTATAACGTATTACGTAATATGGGATGACGTTATAATGTATTACGTTATATGGGATGACGTTATAACGTAATACGTTATATGGTATGACGTTATAACGTAAATAGGTTATATGGTATGACGTTATATCGTATTACGTTATATGGTATTACGTTATAACGTAAATAGGTTATATGGTATGACGTTATACCGTATTACGTTATATGGGATGACGCTATAACGTATTACGTAATATGGCATGACGTTATAACGTATTACGTAACATGGGACGACGTTATAACGTATTGCGTAATATGGTATGACATTATACCGTATTACGTTATATGGTATGACGTTATAACGTATTACGTAATATGGGATGACGTTATAACGTACTACGTTATGTGGGATGACGTTATAACGAAATAGGTTATATGGTATGACGTTATAACGTATTACGTTATATGGTATGACGTTATAACGTATTACGTTATATGGGATGACGTTATAACGTAATACGTTATATGGTATGACGTTATAACGTAAATAGGTTATATGGTATGACGTTATAACGTATTACGTTATGTGGGACGACGTTATAACGTATTGCGTAATATGGGATGACGTTATAACGTACTACGTTATGTGGGATGACGTTATAATGAAATAGGTTATATGGTATGACGTTATAACGTATTACGTTATATGGTATGACGTTATAACGTATTACGTTATATGGGATGACGTTATAACGTAATACGTTATATGGTATGACGTTATAACGTAAATAGGTTATATGGTATGACGTTATAACGTATTACGTTATATGGTATTACGTTATAACGTAAATAGGTTATATGGTATGACGTTATAACGTAATACGTTATATGGTATGACGTTATAACGTAAATAGGTTATATGGTATGACGTTATAACGTATTACGTTATATGGTATTACGTTATAACGTAAATAGGTTATATGGTATGACGTTATACCGTATTACGTAATATGGCATGACGTTATAACGTATTACGTTATGTGGGACGACGTTATAACGTATTGCGTTATATGGGATGACGTTATAACGTATTACGTTATATGGGATGACGTATTACGTTATGTGGGACGACGTTATAAAGTATTGCGTTATATGGGATGACGTTATAACGTATTGCGTTATATGGTATGACGTTATAACGTATTACGTTATATGGGATGACGTTATAACGAAATAGGTTATGTGGTATGACGTTATAACGTATTACGTTATATGGTATGACGTTATAACGTATTACGTAATATGGGATGACGTTATAACGTATTGCGTAATATGGGATGACGTTATAACGTATTACGTTATGTGGGACAACGTTATAACGTATTGCGTTATATGGGATGACGTTATAACGTATTACGTTATATGGGATGACGTTATAACGTAAATAGGTTATATGGTATGACGTTATACCGTATTACGTCATATGGGATGACGTTATAACGTATTACGTTATATGGGATGACGTTATAACGTAATAGGTTATATGGTATGACGTTATAACGTAATAGGTTATATGGTATGACGTTATACCGAATTACGTTATGTGGTATGACGTTATAACGTATTACGTTATATGGGATGACGTTATAACGTATTTCGTTAAATATGATGACGTTATAACGTATTACGTAATATGGGATGACGTTATAACGTATTACGTTATGTGGGATGACGTTATAACGAAATAGGTTATATGGTATGACGTTATAACGTATTACGTTATATGGTATGACGTTATAACGTATTACGTTATGTGGGACGACGTTATAACGTATTGCGTTATATGGGATGACGTTATAACGTATTACGTTATATGGGATGACGTTATAACGTATTTCGTTAAATATGATGACGTTATAACGTATTACGTAATATGGGATGACGTTATAACGTATTACGTTATGTGGGATGACGTTATAACGTATTACGTAATATGGGATGACGTTATAACGTATTACGTTATGTGGGACGACGTTATAACGTATTGCGTTATATGGGATGACGTTATAACGTATTGCGTTATATGGTATGACGTTATAACGTATTACGTAATATGGGATGACGTTATAACGTATTACGTTATGTGGGACAACGTTATAACGTATTACGTTATATGGGATGACGTTATAACGTAAATAGGTTATATGGTATGACGTTATACCGTATTACGTCATATGGGATGACGTTATAACGTATTACGTTATATTGGATGACGTTATAACGTAATAGGTTATATGGTATGACGTTATAACGTAATAGGTTATATGGTATGACGTTATACCGAATTACGTTATGTGGTATGACGTTATAACGTATTACGTTATATGGGATGACGTTATAACGTATTTCGTTAAATATGATGACGTTATAACGTATTACGTAATATGGGATGACGTTATAACGTATTACGTTATGTGGGATGACGTTATAACGAAATAGGTTATATGGTATGACGTTGTAACGTATTACGTTATGTGGGCTGACGTTATAACGAAATAGGTTATATGGTATGACGTTATACCGTATTACGTAATATGGCATGACGTTATAACGTATTACGTTATGTGGGACGACGTTATAACGTATTGCGTTATATGGGATGACGTTATAACGTATTACGTTATATGGGATGACGTTATAACGTATTACGTTATATGGGATGACGTTATAACGTAATTGGTTATATGGTATAACGTTATAGCGTATTACGTTATATGGTATGACGTTATAACGTAAATAGGCTATATGGTATGACGTTATACCGTATTACGTCATATGGGATGACGTTATAACGTATTACGTTATATGGGATGACGTTATAACGTAATAGGTTATATGGTATGACGTTATAACGTAATAGGTTATACGGTATGACGTTATAACGTATTACGTAATATGGGATGACGTTATAACGTATTACGTTATGTGGGACGACGTTATAACGTATTGCGTTATATGGGATGACGTTATAACGTATTGCGTTATATGGTATGACGTTATAACGTATTACGTAATATGGGATGACGTTATAATGTATTACGTTATATGGGATGACGTTATAACGTAATACGTTATATGGTATGACGTTATAACGTAAATAGGTTATATGGTATGACGTTATATCGTATTACGTTATATGGTATTACGTTATAACGTAAATAGGTTATATGGTATGACGTTATACCGTATTACGTTATATGGGATGACGCTATAACGTATTACGTAATATGGCATGACGTTATAACGTATTACGTAACATGGGACGACGTTATAACGTATTGCGTAATATGGGATGACGTTATAACGTATTACGTTATGTGGGACGACGTTATAACGTATTGCGTAATATGGGATGACGTTATAACGTACTACGTTATGTGGGATGACGTTATAACGAAATAGGTTATATGGTATGACGTTATAACGTATTACGTTATATGGTATGACGTTATAACGTATTACGTTATATGGGATGACGTTATAACGTAATACGTTATATGGTATGACGTTATAACGTAAATAGGTTATATGGTATGACGTTATAACGTATTACGTTATGTGGGACGACGTTATAACGTATTGCGTAATATGGGATGACGTTATAACGTACTACGTTATGTGGGATGACGTTATAATGAAATAGGTTATATGGTATGACGTTATAACGTATTACGTTATATGGTATGACGTTATAACGTATTACGTTATATGGGATGACGTTATAACGTAATACGTTATATGGTATGACGTTATAACGTAAATAGGTTATATGGTATGACGTTATAACGTATTACGTTATATGGTATTACGTTATAACGTAAATAGGTTATATGGTATGACGTTATAACGTAATACGTTATATGGTATGACGTTATAACGTAAATAGGTTATATGGTATGACGTTATAACGTATTACGTTATATGGTATTACGTTATAACGTAAATAGGTTATATGGTATGACGTTATACCGTATTACGTAATATGGCATGACGTTATAACGTATTACGTTATGTGGGACGACGTTATAACGTATTGCGTTATATGGGATGACGTTATAACGTATTACGTTATATGGGATGACGTTATAACGTATTACGTTATATGGGATGACGTTATAACGTAATTGGTTATATGGTATAACGTTATAGCGTATTACGTTATATGGTATGACGTTATAACGTAAATAGGCTATATGGTATGACGTTATACCGTATTACGTCATATGGGATGACGTTATAACGTATTACGTTATATGGGATGACGTTATAACGTAATAGGTTATATGGTATGACGTTATAACGTAATAGGTTATACGGTATGACGTAATACCTAATTACGTTATATGGTATGACGTTATAACGTAAATAGGTTATATGGTATGACATTATACCGTATTACGTTATATGGTATGACGTTATAACGTATTACGTAATATGGGATGACGTTATAACGTATTACGTTATGTGGGACGACGTTATAAAGTATTGCGTTATATGGGATGACGTTATAACGTATTGCGTTATATGGTATGACGTTATAACGTATTACGTTATATGGGATGACGTTATAACGAAATAGGTTATGTGGTATGACGTTATAACGTATTACGTTATATGGTATGACGTTATAACGTATTACGTAATATGGGATGACGTTATAACGTATTGCGTAATATGGGATGACGTTATAACGTATTACGTTATGTGGGACAACGTTATAACGTATTGCGTTATATGGGATGACGTTATAACACATTACGTTATATGGGATGACGTTATAACGTAAATAGGTTATATGGTATGACGTTATACCGTATTACGTCATATGGGATGACGTTATAACGTATTACGTTATATGGGATGACGTTATAACGAAATAGGTTATATGGTATGACGTTATAACGTATTACGTTATATGGTATGACGTTATAACGTATTACGTTATGTGGGACGACGTTATAACGTATTGCGTTATATGGGATGACGTTATAACGTATTACGTTATATGGGATGACGTTATAACGTATTTCGTTAAATATGATGACGTTATAACGTATTACGTAATATGGGATGACGTTATAACGTATTACGTTATGTGGGATGACGTTATAACGTATTACGTAATATGGGATGACGTTATAACGTATTACGTTATGTGGGACGACGTTATAACGTATTACGTTATATGGGATGACGTTATAACGTATTTCGTTAAATATGATGACGTTATAACGTATTACGTAATATGGGATGACGTTATAACGTATTACGTTATGTGGGATGACGTTATAACGAAATAGGTTATATGGTATGACGTTATAACGTATTACGTAATATGGGATGACGTTATAACGTAAATAGGTTATATGGTATGACGTTATACCGTATTACGTCATATGGGGTGACGTTATAACGTATTACGTTATATGGGATGACGTTATAACGTAATAGGTTATATGGTATGACGTTATAACGTAATACGTTATATGGTATGACGTTATAACGTAAATAGGTTATATGGTATGACGTTATACCGTATTACGTCATATGGGGTGACGTTATAACGTATTACGTTATATGGGATGACGTTATAACGTAATAGGTTATATGGTATGACGTTATAACGTAATAGGTTATACGGTATGACGTAATACCTAATTACGTTATATGGTATGACGTTATAACGTAAATAGGTTATATGGTATGACATTATACCGTATTACGTTATATGGGATGACGTTATAACGTATTACGTAATATGGGATGACGTTATAACGTATTACGTTATGTGGGACGACGTTATAACGTATTGCGTAATATGGGATGACGTTATAACGTACTACGTTATGTGGGATGACGTTATAACGAAATAGGTTATATGGTATGACGTTATAACGTATTACGTTATATGGTATGACGTTATAACGTATTACGTAATATGGGATGACGTTCTAACGTATTACGTTATGTGGGACGACGTTATAACGTATTGCGTTATATGGGATGACGTTATAACGTATTGCGTTATATGGTATGACGTTATAACGTATTACGTAATATGGGATGACGTTATAACGTACTACGTTATGTGGGATGACGTTATAACGAAATAGGTTATATGGTATGACGTTATAACGTATTACGTTATATGGTATGACGTTATAACGTATTACGTAATATGGGATGACGTTCTAACGTATTACGTTATGTGGGACGACGTTATAACGTATTGCGTAATATGGGATGACGTTATAACGTACTACGTTATGTGGGATGACGTTATAACGAAATAGGTTATATGGTATGACGTTATAACGTATTACGTAATATGGGATGACGTTATAACGTATTACGTTATGTGGGACGACGTTATAACGTATTCCGTTATATGGGATGACGTTATAACGTATTACGTTATATGGGATGACGTTATAACGTAAATAGGTTATATGGTATGACGTTATAACGTATTACGTAATATGGGATGACGTTATAACGTACTACGTTATGTGGGATGACGTTATAACGAAATAGGTTATATGGTATGACGTTATATAACGTATTACGTTATATGGTATGACGTTATAACGAATTACGTAATATGGGATGACGTTATAACGTATTACGTTATGTGGGACGACGTTATAACGTATTGCGTTATATGGGATGACGTTATAACGTATTCCGTTATATGGTATGACGTTATAACGTATTACGTAATATGGGATGACGTTATAATGTATTACGTTATATGGGATGACGTTATAACGTAATACGTTATATGGTATGACGTTATAACGTAAATAGGTTATATGGTATGACGTCATATCGTATTACGTTATATGGTATTACGTTATAACGTAAATAGGTTATATGGTATGACGTTATACCGTATTACGTTATATGGGATGACGCTATAACGTATTACGTAATATGGCATGACGTTATAACGTATTACGTAACATGGGACGACGTTATAACGTATTGCGTAATATGGTATGACATTATACCGTATTACGTTATATGGTATGACGTTATAACGTATTACGTAATATGGGATGACGTTATAACGTACTACGTTATGTGGGATGACGTTATAACGAAATAGGTTATATGGTATGACGTTATAACGTATTACGTTATATGGTATGACGTTATAACGTATTACGTTATATGGGATGACGTTATAACGTAATACGTTATATGGTATGACGTTATAACGTAAATAGGTTATATGGTATGACGTTATAACGTATTACGTTATGTGGGACGACGTTATAACGTATTGCGTAATATGGGATGACGTTATAACGTACTACGTTATGTGGGATGACGTTATAATGAAATAGGTTATATGGTATGACGTTATAACGTATTACGTTATATGGTATGACGTTATAACGTATTACGTTATATGGGATGACGTTATAACGTAATACGTTATATGGTATGACGTTATAACGTAAATAGGTTATATGGTATGACGTTATAACGTATTACGTTATATGGTATTACGTTATAACGTAAATAGGTTAATTGGTATGACGTTATAACGTAATACGTTATATGGTATGACGTTATAACGTAAATAGGTTATATGGTATGACGTTATAACGTATTACGTTATATGGTATTACGTTATAACGTAAATAGGTTATATGGTATGACGTTATACCGTATTACGTAATATGGCATGACGTTATAACGTATTACGTTATGTGGGACGACGTTATAACGTATTGCGTTATATGGGATGACGTTATAACGTATTACGTTATATGGGATGACGTATTACGTTATGTGGGACGACGTTATAAAGTATTGCGTTATATGGGATGACGTTATAACGTATTGCGTTATATGGTATGACGTTATAACGTATTACGTTATATGGGATGACGTTATAACGAAATAGGTTATGTGGTATGACGTTATAACGTATTACGTTATATGGTATGACGTTATAACGTATTACGTAATATGGGATGACGTTATAACGTATTGCGTAATATGGGATGACGTTATAACGTATTACGTTATGTGGGACAACGTTATAACGTATTGCGTTATATGGGATGACGTTATAACGTATTACGTTATATGGGATGACGTTATAACGTAAATAGGTTATATGGTATGACGTTATACCGTATTACGTCATATGGGATGACGTTATAACGTATTACGTTATATGGGATGACGTTATAACGTAATAGGTTATATGGTATGACGTTATAACGTAATAGGTTATATGGTATGACGTTATACCGAATTACGTTATGTGGTATGACGTTATAACGTATTACGTTATATGGGATGACGTTATAACGTATTTCGTTAAATATGATGACGTTATAACGTATTACGTAATATGGGATGACGTTATAACGTATTACGTTATGTGGGATGACGTTATAACGAAATAGGTTATATGGTATGACGTTATAACGTATTACGTTATATGGTATGACGTTATAACGTATTACGTTATGTGGGACGACGTTATAACGTATTGCGTTATACGGGATGACGTTATAACGTATTACGTTATATGGGATGACGTTATAACGTATTTCGTTAAATATGATGACGTTATAACGTATTACGTAATATGGGATGACGTTATAACGTATTACGTTATGTGGGATGACGTTATAACGTATTACGTAATATGGGATGACGTTATAACGTATTACGTTATGTGGGACGACGTTATAACGTATTGCGTTATATGGGATGACGTTATAACGTATTGCGTTATATGGTATGACGTTATAACGTATTACGTAATATGGGATGACGTTATAACGTATTACGTTATGTGGGACAACGTTATAACGTATTACGTTATATGGGATGACGTTATAACGTAAATAAGTTATATGGTATGACGTTATACCGTATTACGTCATATGGGATGACGTTATAACGTATTACGTTATATTGGATGACGTTATAACGTAATAGGTTATATGGTATGACGTTATAACGTAATAGGTTATATGGTATGACGTTATACCGAATTACGTTATGTGGTATGACGTTATAACGTATTACGTTATATGGGATGACGTTATAACGTATTTCGTTAAATATGATGACGTTATAACGTATTACGTAATATGGGATGACGTTATAACGTATTACGTTATGTGGGATGACGTTATAACGAAATAGGTTATATGGTATGACGTTATAACGTATTACGTTATGTGGGCTGACGTTATAACGAAATAGGTTATATGGTATGACGTTATAACGTATTACGTTATATGGTATGACGTTATAACGTATTTCGTTAAATGGGATGACGTTATAACGTATTGCGTTATATGGGATGACGTTATAACGTATTACGTAATATGGGATGACGTTATAACGTATTGCGTTATATGGTATGACGTTATAACGTATTACGTTATGTGGGATGACGTTATAACGAAATAGGTTATATGGTATGACGTTATAACGTATTACGTTATATGGTATGACGTTATAACGTATTACGTAATATGGGATGACGTTATAACGTATTACGTTATGTGGGACGACGTTATAGCGTATTGCGTTATATGGGATGACGTTATAACGTATTACGTTATGTGGGATGACGTTATAACGAAATAGGTTATATGGTATGACGTTATAACGTATTACGTTATATGGTATGACGTTATAACGTATTGCGTAATATGGGATGACGTTATAACGTATTACGTAATATGGGATGACGTTATAACGTATTACGTTATGTGGGACGACGTTATAACGTATTGCGTTATATGGGATGACGTTATAACGTATTGCGTTATATGGGATGACGTTATAACGTATTGCGTTATATGGTATGACGTTATAACGTATTTCGTTAAATGGGATGACGTTATAACGTATTGCGTTATATGGGATGTCGTTATAACGTATTACGTTATATGGGATGACGTTATAACGTATTACGTTATATGGGATGACGTTATAACGTATTACGTAATATGGGATGACGTTATAACGTATTACGTTATGTGGGATGACGTTATAACGAAATAGGTTATATGGTATGACGTTATAACGTATTACGTTATATGGTATGACGTTATAACGTATTACGTAATATTGGATGACGTTATAACGTATTACGTTATGTGGGACGACGTTATAACGTATTGTGTTATGTGGGATGACGTTATAACGAAATAGGTTATATGGTATGACGTTATAAAGTATTACGTTATATGGTATGACGTTATAACGTATTACGTCATATGGGGTGACGTTATAACGTATTACGTTATATGGGATGACGTTATAACGTAATAGGTTATATGGTATGACGTTATAACGTAATAGGTTATACGGTATGACGTAATACCTAATTACGTTATATGGTATGACGTTATAACGTAAATAGGTTATATGGTATGACATTATACCGTATTACGTTATAAGGGGTGACGTTATAACGTATTACGTAATATGGGATGACGTTATAACGTATTACGTTATGTGGGACGACGTTATAACGTATTGCGTAATATGGGATGACGTTATAACGTATTACGTAATATGGGATGACGTTATAACGTATTACGTTATGTGGGACGACGTTATAACGTATTCCGTTATATGGGATGACGTTATAACGTATTACGTTATATGGGATGACGTTATAACGTAAATAGGTTATATGGTATGACGTTATAACGTATTACGTAATATGGGATGACGTTATAACGTATTACGTTATGTGGGACGACGTTATAACGTATTGCGTTATATGGGATGACGTTATAACGTATTGCGTTATATGGGATGACGTTATAACGTATTGCGTTATATGGTATGACGTTATAACGTATTTCGTTAAATGGGATGACGTTATAACGTATTGCGTTATATGGGATGTCGTTATAACGTATTACGTTATATGGGATGACGTTATAACGTATTACGTTATATGAGATGACGTTATAACGTATTACGTTATGTGGGACGACGTTATAGCGTATTGCGTTATATGGGATGACGTTATAACGTATTACGTTATGTGGGATGACGTTATAACGAAATAGGTTATATGGTATGACGTTATAACGTATTACGTTATATGGTATGACGTTATAACGTATTGCGTTATATGGGATGACGTTATAACGTATTGTGTTATATGGTATGACGTTATAACGTATTACGTTATATGGGATGACGTTATAACGAAATAGGTTATATGGTATGACGTTATAAAGTATTACGTTATATGGTATGACGTTATAACGTATTACGTAATATGGGATGACGTTATAACGTATTACGTTATGTGGGATGACGTTATAACGTATTACGTTATGTGGGATGACGTTATAACGTATTACGTAATATGGGATGACGTTATAACGTATTACGTTATGTGGGACGACGTTATAACGTATTACGTTATATGGGATGACGTTATAACGTATTTCGTTAAATATGATGACGTTATAACGTATTACGTAATATGGGATGACGTTATAACGTATTACGTTATGTGGGATGACGTTATAACGAAATAGGTTATATGGTATGACGTTATAACGTATTACGTAATATGGGATGACGTTATAACGTAAATAGGTTATATGGTATGACGTTATACCGTATTACGTCATATGGGGTGACGTTATAACGTATTACGTTATATGGGATGACGTTATAACGTAATAGGTTATATGGTATGACGTTATAACGTAATACGTTATATGGTATGACGTTATAACGTAAATAGGTTATATGGTATGACGTTATACCGTATTACGTCATATGGGGTGACGTTATAACGTATTACGTTATATGGGATGACGTTATAACGTAATAGGTTATATGGTATGACGTTATAACGTAATAGGTTATACGGTATGACGTAATACCTAATTACGTTATATGGTATGACGTTATAACGTAAATAGGTTATATGGTATGACATTATACCGTATTACGTTATATGGGATGACGTTATAACGTATTACGTAATATGGGATGACGTTATAACGAATTACGTTATGTGGGACGACGTTATAACGTATTGCGTAATATGGGATGACGTTATAACGTACTACGTTATGTGGGATGACGTTATAACGAAATAGGTTATATGGTATGACGTTATAACGTATTACGTTATATGGTATGACGTTATAACGTATTACGTAATATGGGATGACGTTCTAACGTATTACGTTATGTGGGACGACGTTATAACGTATTGCGTTATATGGGATGACGTTATAACGTATTGCGTTATATGGTATGACGTTATAACGTATTACGTAATATGGGATGACGTTATAACGTACTACGTTATGTGGGATGACGTTATAACGAAATAGGTTATATGGTATGACGTTATAACGTATTACGTTATATGGTATGACGTTATAACGTATTACGTAATATGGGATGACGTTCTAACGTATTACGTTATGTGGGACGACGTTATAACGTATTGCGTAATATGGGATGACGTTATAACGTACTACGTTATGTGGGATGACGTTATAACGAAATAGGTTATATGGTATGACGTTATAACGTATTACGTAATATGGGATGACGTTATAACGTATTACGTTATGTGGGACGACGTTATAACGTATTCCGTTATATGGGATGACGTTATAACGTATTACGTTATATGGGATGACGTTATAACGTAAATAGGTTATATGGTATGACGTTATAACGTATTACGTAATATGGGATGACGTTATAACGTACTACGTTATGTGGGATGACGTTATAACGAAATAGGTTATATGGTATGACGTTATATAACGTATTACGTTATATGGTATGACGTTATAACGTATTACGTAATATGGGATGACGTTATAACGTATTACGTTATGTGGGACGACGTTATAACGTATTGCGTTATATGGGATGACGTTATAACGTATTGCGTTATATGGTATGACGTTATAACGTATTACGTAATATGGGATGACGTTATAATGTATTACGTTATATGGGATGACGTTATAACGTAATACGTTATATGGTATGACGTTATAACGTAAATAGGTTATATGGTATGACGTTATATCGTATTACGTTATATGGTATTACGTTATAACGTAAATAGGTTATATGGTATGACGTTATACCGTATTACGTTATATGGGATGACGCTATAACGTATTACGTAATATGGCATGACGTTATAACGTATTACGTAACATGGGACGACGTTATAACGTATTGCGTAATATGGTATGACATTATACCGTATTACGTTATATGGTATGACGTTATAACGTATTACGTAATATGGGATGACGTTATAACGTACTACGTTATGTGGGATGACGTTATAACGAAATAGGTTATATGGTATGACGTTATAACGTATTACGTTATATGGTATGACGTTATAACGTATTACGTTATATGGGATGACGTTATAACGTAATACGTTATATGGTATGACGTTATAACGTAAATAGGTTATATGGTATGACGTTATAACGTATTACGTTATGTGGGACGACGTTATAACGTATTGCGTAATATGGGATGACGTTATAACGTACTACGTTATGTGGGATGACGTTATAATGAAATAGGTTATATGGTATGACGTTATAACGTATTACGTTATATGGTATGACGTTATAACGTATTACGTTATATGGGATGACGTTATAACGTAATACGTTATATGGTATGACGTTATAACGTAAATAGGTTATATGGTATGACGTTATAACGTATTACGTTATATGGTATTACGTTATAACGTAAATAGGTTATATGGTATGACGTTATAACGTAATACGTTATATGGTATGACGTTATAACGTAAATAGGTTATATGGTATGACGTTATAACGTATTACGTTATATGGTATTACGTTATAACGTAAATAGGTTATATGGTATGACGTTATACCGTATTACGTAATATGGCATGACGTTATAACGTATTACGTTATGTGGGACGACGTTATAACGTATTGCGTTATATGGGATGACGTTATAACGTATTACGTTATATGGGATGACGTATTACGTTATGTGGGACGACGTTATAAAGTATTGCGTTATATGGGATGACGTTATAACGTATTGCGTTATATGGTATGACGTTATAACGTATTACGTTATATGGGATGACGTTATAACGAAATAGGTTATGTGGTATGACGTTATAACGTATTACGTTATATGGTATGACGTTATAACGTATTACGTAATATGGGATGACGTTATAACGTATTGCGTAATATGGGATGACGTTATAACGTATTACGTTATGTGGGACAACGTTATAACGTATTGCGTTATATGGGATGACGTTATAACGTATTACGTTATATGGGATGACGTTATAACGTAAATAGGTTATATGGTATGACGTTATACCGTATTACGTCATATGGGATGACGTTATAACGTATTACGTTATATGGGATGACGTTATAACGTAATAGGTTATATGGTATGACGTTATAACGTAATAGGTTATATGGTATGACGTTATACCGAATTACGTTATGTGGTATGACGTTATAACGTATTACGTTATATGGGATGACGTTATAACGTATTTCGTTAAATATGATGACGTTATAACGTATTACGTAATATGGGATGACGTTATAACGTATTACGTTATGTGGGATGACGTTATAACGAAATAGGTTATATGGTATGACGTTATAACGTATTACGTTATATGGTATGACGTTATAACGTATTACGTTATGTGGGACGACGTTATAACGTATTGCGTTATATGGGATGACGTTATAACGTATTACGTTATATGGGATGACGTTATAACGTATTTCGTTAAATATGATGACGTTATAACGTATTACGTAATATGGGATGACGTTATAACGTATTACGTTATGTGGGATGACGTTATAACGTATTACGTAATATGGGATGACGTTATAACGTATTACGTTATGTGGGACGACGTTATAACGTATTGCGTTATATGGGATGACGTTATAACGTATTGCGTTATATGGTATGACGTTATAACGTATTACGTAATATGGGATGACGTTATAACGTATTACGTTATGTGGGACAACGTTATAACGTATTACGTTATATGGGATGACGTTATAACGTAAATAGGTTATATGGTATGACGTTATACCGTATTACGTCATATGGGATGACGTTATAACGTATTACGTTATATTGGATGACGTTATAACGTAATAGGTTATATGGTATGACGTTATAACGTAATAGGTTATATGGTATGACGTTATACCGAATTACGTTATGTGGTATGACGTTATAACGTATTACGTTATATGGGATGACGTTATAACGTATTTCGTTAAATATGATGACGTTATAACGTATTACGTAATATGGGATGACGTTATAACGTATTACGTTATGTGGGATGACGTTATAACGAAATAGGTTATATGGTATGACGTTGTAACGTATTACGTTATGTGGGCTGACGTTATAACGAAATAGGTTATATGGTATGACGTTATACCGTATTACGTAATATGGCATGACGTTATAACGTATTACGTTATGTGGGACGACGTTATAACGTATTGCGTTATATGGGATGACGTTATAACGTATTACGTTATATGGGATGACGTTATAACGTATTACGTTATATGGGATGACGTTATAACGTAATTGGTTATATGGTATAACGTTATAGCGTATTACGTTATATGGTATGACGTTATAACGTAAATAGGCTATATGGTATGACGTTATACCGTATTACGTCATATGGGATGACGTTATAACGTATTACGTTATATGGGATGACGTTATAACGTAATAGGTTATATGGTATGACGTTATAACGTAATAGGTTATACGGTATGACGTTATAACGTATTACGTAATATGGGATGACGTTATAACGTATTACGTTATGTGGGACGACGTTATAACGTATTGCGTTATATGGGATGACGTTATAACGTATTGCGTTATATGGTATGACGTTATAACGTATTACGTAATATGGGATGACGTTATAATGTATTACGTTATATGGGATGACGTTATAACGTAATACGTTATATGGTATGACGTTATAACGTAAATAGGTTATATGGTATGACGTTATATCGTATTACGTTATATGGTATTACGTTATAACGTAAATAGGTTATATGGTATGACGTTATACCGTATTACGTTATATGGGATGACGCTATAACGTATTACGTAATATGGCATGACGTTATAACGTATTACGTAACATGGGACGACGTTATAACGTATTGCGTAATATGGGATGACGTTATAACGTATTACGTTATGTGGGACGACGTTATAACGTATTGCGTAATATGGGATGACGTTATAACGTACTACGTTATGTGGGATGACGTTATAACGAAATAGGTTATATGGTATGACGTTATAACGTATTACGTTATATGGTATGACGTTATAACGTATTACGTTATATGGGATGACGTTATAACGTAATACGTTATATGGTATGACGTTATAACGTAAATAGGTTATATGGTATGACGTTATAACGTATTACGTTATGTGGGACGACGTTATAACGTATTGCGTAATATGGGATGACGTTATAACGTACTACGTTATGTGGGATGACGTTATAATGAAATAGGTTATATGGTATGACGTTATAACGTATTACGTTATATGGTATGACGTTATAACGTATTACGTTATATGGGGTGACGTTATAACGTAATACGTTATATGGTATGACGTTATAACGTAAATAGGTTATATGGTATGACGTTATAACGTATTACGTTATATGGTATTACGTTATAACGTAAATAGGTTATATGGTATGACGTTATAACGTAATACGTTATATGGTATGACGTTATAACGTAAATAGGTTATATGGTATGACGTTATAACGTATTACGTTATATGGTATTACGTTATAACGTAAATAGGTTATATGGTATGACGTTATACCGTATTACGTAATATGGCATGACGTTATAACGTATTACGTTATGTGGGACGACGTTATAACGTATTGCGTTATATGGGATGACGTTATAACGTATTACGTTATATGGGATGACGTTATAACGTATTACGTTATATGGGATGACGTTATAACGTAATTGGTTATATGGTATAACGTTATAGCGTATTACGTTATATGGTATGACGTTATAACGTAAATAGGCTATATGGTATGACGTTATACCGTATTACGTCATATGGGATGACGTTATAACGTATTACGTTATATGGGATGACGTTATAACGTAATAGGTTATATGGTATGACGTTATAACGTAATAGGTTATACGGTATGACGTAATACCTAATTACGTTATATGGTATGACGTTATAACGTAAATAGGTTATATGGTATGACATTATACCGTATTACGTTATATGGTATGACGTTATAACGTATTACGTAATATGGGATGACGTTATAACGTATTACGTTATGTGGGACGACGTTATAAAGTATTGCGTTATATGGGATGACGTTATAACGTATTGCGTTATATGGTATGACGTTATAACGTATTACGTTATATGGGATGACGTTATAACGAAATAGGTTATGTGGTATGACGTTATAACGTATTACGTTATATGGTATGACGTTATAACGTATTACGTAATATGGGATGACGTTATAACGTATTGCGTAATATGGGATGACGTTATAACGTATTACGTTATGTGGGACAACGTTATAACGTATTGCGTTATATGGGATGACGTTATAACACATTACGTTATATGGGATGACGTTATAACGTAAATAGGTTATATGGTATGACGTTATACCGTATTACGTCATATGGGATGACGTTATAACGTATTACGTTATATGGGATGACGTTATAACGAAATAGGTTATATGGTATGACGTTATAACGTATTACGTTATATGGTATGACGTTATAACGTATTACGTTATGTGGGACGACGTTATAACGTATTGCGTTATATGGGATGACGTTATAACGTATTACGTTATATGGGATGACGTTATAACGTATTTCGTTAAATATGATGACGTTATAACGTATTACGTAATATGGGATGACGTTATAACGTATTACGTTATGTGGGATGACGTTATAACGTATTACGTAATATGGGATGACGTTATAACGTATTACGTTATGTGGGACGACGTTATAACGTATTACGTTATATGGGATGACGTTATAACGTATTTCGTTAAATATGATGACGTTATAACGTATTACGTAATATGGGATGACGTTATAACGTATTACGTTATGTGGGATGACGTTATAACGAAATAGGTTATATGGTATGACGTTATAACGTATTACGTAATATGGGATGACGTTATAACGTAAATAGGTTATATGGTATGACGTTATACCGTATTACGTCATATGGGGTGACGTTATAACGTATTACGTTATATGGGATGACGTTATAACGTAATAGGTTATATGGTATGACGTTATAACGTAATACGTTATATGGTATGACGTTATAACGTAAATAGGTTATATGGTATGACGTTATACCGTATTACGTCATATGGGGTGACGTTATAACGTATTACGTTATATGGGATGACGTTATAACGTAATAGGTTATATGGTATGACGTTATAACGTAATAGGTTATACGGTATGACGTAATACCTAATTACGTTATATGGTATGACGTTATAACGTAAATAGGTTATATGGTATGACATTATACCGTATTACGTTATATGGGATGACGTTATAACGTATTACGTAATATGGGATGACGTTATAACGTATTACGTTATGTGGGACGACGTTATAACGTATTGCGTAATATGGGATGACGTTATAACGTACTACGTTATGTGGGATGACGTTATAACGAAATAGGTTATATGGTATGACGTTATAACGTATTACGTTATATGGTATGACGTTATAACGTATTACGTAATATGGGATGACGTTCTAACGTATTACGTTATGTGGGACGACGTTATAACGTATTGCGTTATATGGGATGACGTTATAACGTATTGCGTTATATGGTATGACGTTATAACGTATTACGTAATATGGGATGACGTTATAACGTACTACGTTATGTGGGATGACGTTATAACGAAATAGGTTATATGGTATGACGTTATAACGTATTACGTTATATGGTATGACGTTATAACGTATTACGTAATATGGGATGACGTTCTAACGTATTACGTTATGTGGGACGACGTTATAACGTATTGCGTAATATGGGATGACGTTATAACGTACTACGTTATGTGGGATGACGTTATAACGAAATAGGTTATATGGTATGACGTTATAACGTATTACGTAATATGGGATGACGTTATAACGTATTACGTTATGTGGGACGACGTTATAACGTATTCCGTTATATGGGATGACGTTATAACGTATTACGTTATATGGGATGACGTTATAACGTAAATAGGTTATATGGTATGACGTTATAACGTATTACGTAATATGGGATGACGTTATAACGTACTACGTTATGTGGGATGACGTTATAACGAAATAGGTTATATGGTATGACGTTATATAACGTATTACGTTATATGGTATGACGTTATAACGAATTACGTAATATGGGATGACGTTATAACGTATTACGTTATGTGGGACGACGTTATAACGTATTGCGTTATATGGGATGACGTTATAACGTATTGCGTTATATGGTATGACGTTATAACGTATTACGTAATATGGGATGACGTTATAATGTATTACGTTATATGGGATGACGTTATAACGTAATACGTTATATGGTATGACGTTATAACGTAAATAGGTTATATGGTATGACGTCATATCGTATTACGTTATATGGTATTACGTTATAACGTAAATAGGTTATATGGTATGACGTTATACCGTATTACGTTATATGGGATGACGCTATAACGTATTACGTAATATGGCATGACGTTATAACGTATTACGTAACATGGGACGACGTTATAACGTATTGCGTAATATGGTATGACATTATACCGTATTACGTTATATGGTATGACGTTATAACGTATTACGTAATATGGGATGACGTTATAACGTACTACGTTATGTGGGATGACGTTATAACGAAATAGGTTATATGGTATGACGTTATAACGTATTACGTTATATGGTATGACGTTATAACGTATTACGTTATATGGGATGACGTTATAACGTAATACGTTATATGGTATGACGTTATAACGTAAATAGGTTATATGGTATGACGTTATAACGTATTACGTTATGTGGGACGACGTTATAACGTATTGCGTAATATGGGATGACGTTATAACGTACTACGTTATGTGGGATGACGTTATAATGAAATAGGTTATATGGTATGACGTTATAACGTATTACGTTATATGGTATGACGTTATAACGTATTACGTTATATGGGATGACGTTATAACGTAATACGTTATATGGTATGACGTTATAACGTAAATAGGTTATATGGTATGACGTTATAACGTATTACGTTATATGGTATTACGTTATAACGTAAATAGGTTAATTGGTATGACGTTATAACGTAATACGTTATATGGTATGACGTTATAACGTAAATAGGTTATATGGTATGACGTTATAACGTATTACGTTATATGGTATTACGTTATAACGTAAATAGGTTATATGGTATGACGTTATACCGTATTACGTAATATGGCATGACGTTATAACGTATTACGTTATGTGGGACGACGTTATAACGTATTGCGTTATATGGGATGACGTTATAACGTATTACGTTATATGGGATGACGTATTACGTTATGTGGGACGACGTTATAAAGTATTGCGTTATATGGGATGACGTTATAACGTATTGCGTTATATGGTATGACGTTATAACGTATTACGTTATATGGGATGACGTTATAACGAAATAGGTTATGTGGTATGACGTTATAACGTATTACGTTATATGGTATGACGTTATAACGTATTACGTAATATGGGATGACGTTATAACGTATTGCGTAATATGGGATGACGTTATAACGTATTACGTTATGTGGGACAACGTTATAACGTATTGCGTTATATGGGATGACGTTATAACGTATTACGTTATATGGGATGACGTTATAACGTAAATAGGTTATATGGTATGACGTTATACCGTATTACGTCATATGGGATGACGTTATAACGTATTACGTTATATGGGATGACGTTATAACGTAATAGGTTATATGGTATGACGTTATAACGTAATAGGTTATATGGTATGACGTTATACCGAATTACGTTATGTGGTATGACGTTATAACGTATTACGTTATATGGGATGACGTTATAACGTATTTCGTTAAATATGATGACGTTATAACGTATTACGTAATATGGGATGACGTTATAACGTATTACGTTATGTGGGATGACGTTATAACGAAATAGGTTATATGGTATGACGTTATAACGTATTACGTTATATGGTATGACGTTATAACGTATTACGTTATGTGGGACGACGTTATAACGTATTGCGTTATATGGGATGACGTTATAACGTATTACGTTATATGGGATGACGTTATAACGTATTTCGTTAAATATGATGACGTTATAACGTATTACGTAATATGGGATGACGTTATAACGTATTACGTTATGTGGGATGACGTTATAACGTATTACGTAATATGGGATGACGTTATAACGTATTACGTTATGTGGGACGACGTTATAACGTATTGCGTTATATGGGATGACGTTATAACGTATTGCGTTATATGGTATGACGTTATAACGTATTACGTAATATGGGATGACGTTATAACGTATTACGTTATGTGGGACAACGTTATAACGTATTACGTTATATGGGATGACGTTATAACGTAAATAAGTTATATGGTATGACGTTATACCGTATTACGTCATATGGGATGACGTTATAACGTATTACGTTATATTGGATGACGTTATAACGTAATAGGTTATATGGTATGACGTTATAACGTAATAGGTTATATGGTATGACGTTATACCGAATTACGTTATGTGGTATGACGTTATAACGTATTACGTTATATGGGATGACGTTATAACGTATTTCGTTAAATATGATGACGTTATAACGTATTACGTAATATGGGATGACGTTATAACGTATTACGTTATGTGGGATGACGTTATAACGAAATAGGTTATATGGTATGACGTTATAACGTATTACGTTATGTGGGCTGACGTTATAACGAAATAGGTTATATGGTATGACGTTATAACGTATTACGTTATATGGTATGACGTTATAACGTATTTCGTTAAATGGGATGACGTTATAACGTATTGCGTTATATGGGATGACGTTATAACGTATTACGTAATATGGGATGACGTTATAACGTATTGCGTTATATGGTATGACGTTATAACGTATTACGTTATGTGGGATGACGTTATAACGAAATAGGTTATATGGTATGACGTTATAACGTATTACGTTATATGGTATGACGTTATAACGTATTACGTAATATGGGATGACGTTATAACGTATTACGTTATGTGGGACGACGTTATAGCGTATTGCGTTATATGGGATGACGTTATAACGTATTACGTTATGTGGGATGACGTTATAACGAAATAGGTTATATGGTATGACGTTATAACGTATTACGTTATATGGTATGACGTTATAACGTATTGCGTAATATGGGATGACGTTATAACGTATTACGTAATATGGGATGACGTTATAACGTATTACGTTATGTGGGACGACGTTATAACGTATTGCGTTATATGGGATGACGTTATAACGTATTGCGTTATATGGGATGACGTTATAACGTATTGCGTTATATGGTATGACGTTATAACGTATTTCGTTAAATGGGATGACGTTATAACGTATTGCGTTATATGGGATGTCGTTATAACGTATTACGTTATATGGGATGACGTTATAACGTATTACGTTATATGGGATGACGTTATAACGTATTACGTAATATGGGATGACGTTATAACGTATTACGTTATGTGGGATGACGTTATAACGAAATAGGTTATATGGTATGACGTTATAACGTATTACGTTATATGGTATGACGTTATAACGTATTACGTAATATTGGATGACGTTATAACGTATTACGTTATGTGGGACGACGTTATAACGTATTGTGTTATGTGGGATGACGTTATAACGAAATAGGTTATATGGTATGACGTTATAAAGTATTACGTTATATGGTATGACGTTATAACGTATTACGTCATATGGGGTGACGTTATAACGTATTACGTTATATGGGATGACGTTATAACGTAATAGGTTATATGGTATGACGTTATAACGTAATAGGTTATACGGTATGACGTAATACCTAATTACGTTATATGGTATGACGTTATAACGTAAATAGGTTATATGGTATGACATTATACCGTATTACGTTATAAGGGGTGACGTTATAACGTATTACGTAATATGGGATGACGTTATAACGTATTACGTTATGTGGGACGACGTTATAACGTATTGCGTAATATGGGATGACGTTATAACGTATTACGTAATATGGGATGACGTTATAACGTATTACGTTATGTGGGACGACGTTATAACGTATTCCGTTATATGGGATGACGTTATAACGTATTACGTTATATGGGATGACGTTATAACGTAAATAGGTTATATGGTATGACGTTATAACGTATTACGTAATATGGGATGACGTTATAACGTATTACGTTATGTGGGACGACGTTATAACGTATTGCGTTATATGGGATGACGTTATAACGTATTGCGTTATATGGGATGACGTTATAACGTATTGCGTTATATGGTATGACGTTATAACGTATTTCGTTAAATGGGATGACGTTATAACGTATTGCGTTATATGGGATGTCGTTATAACGTATTACGTTATATGGGATGACGTTATAACGTATTACGTTATATGAGATGACGTTATAACGTATTACGTTATGTGGGACGACGTTATAGCGTATTGCGTTATATGGGATGACGTTATAACGTATTACGTTATGTGGGATGACGTTATAACGAAATAGGTTATATGGTATGACGTTATAACGTATTACGTTATATGGTATGACGTTATAACGTATTGCGTTATATGGGATGACGTTATAACGTATTGTGTTATATGGTATGACGTTATAACGTATTACGTTATATGGGATGACGTTATAACGAAATAGGTTATATGGTATGACGTTATAAAGTATTACGTTATATGGTATGACGTTATAACGTATTACGTAATATGGGATGACGTTATAACGTATTACGTTATGTGGGACGACGTTATAACGTATTGCGTTATATGGGATGTCGTTATAACGTATTACGTTATATGGGATGACGTTATAACGTATTACGTTATATGGGATGACGTTATAACGTATTACGTAATATGGGATGACGTTATAACGTATTACGTTATGTGGGATGACGTTATAACGAAATAGGTTATATGGTATGACGTTATAACGTATTACGTTATATGGTATGACGTTATAACGTATTACGTAATATGGGATGACGTTATAACGTATTACGTTATGTGGGACAACGTTATAACGTATTACGTTATATGGGATGACGTTATAACGTAAATAGGTTATATGGTATGACGTTATACCGTATTACGTCATATGGGATGACGTTATAACGTATTACGTTATATGGTATGACGTTATAACGTATTACGTTATATGGGATGACGTTATAACGTAATAGGTTGTATGGTATGACGTTATAACGTATTACGTTATATGGTATGACGTTATAACGTATTACGTAATATGGGATGACGTTATAACGTATTACGTTATGTGGGACGACGTTATAACGTATTGCGTTATATGGGATGACGTTATAACGTATTGCGTTATATGGTATGACGTTATAACGTATTACGTAATATGGGATGACGTTATAACGTATTACGTTATGTGGGACGACGTTATAAAGTATTGCGTTATATGGGATGACGTTATAACGTATTGCGTTATATGGTATGACGTTATAACGTATTACGTTATGTGGGATGACGTTATAACGAAATAGGTTATATGGTATGACGTTATAACGTATTACGTTATATGGTATGACGTTATAACGTATTACGTTATGTGGGACGACGTTATAACGTATTGCGTTATATGGGATGACGTTATAACGTATTACGTTATATGGGATGACGTTATAACGTATTTCGTTAAATATGATGACGTTATAACGTATTACGTAATATGGGATGACGTTATAACGTATTACGTTATGTGGGATGACGTTATAACGTATTACGTAATATGGGATGACGTTATAACGTATTACGTTATGTGGGACGACGTTATAACGTATTGCGTTATATGGGATGACGTTATAACGTATTGCGTTATATGGTATGACGTTATAACGTATTACGTAATATGGGATGACGTTATAACGTATTACGTTATGTGGGACAACGTTATAACGTATTACGTTATATGGGATGACGTTATAACGTAAATAGGTTATATGGTATGACGTTATACCGTATTACGTCATATGGGATGACGTTATAACGTATTACGTTATATGGGATGACGTTATAACGTAATAGGTTATATGGTATGACGTTATAACGTAATAGGTTATATGGTATGACGTTATACCGAATTACGTTATGTGGTATGACGTTATAACGTATTACGTTATATGGGATGACGTTATAACGTATTTCGTTAAATATGATGACGTTATAACGTATTACGTAATATGGGATGACGTTATAACGTATTACGTTATATGGGATGACGTTATAACGTAATAGGTTATATGGTATGACGTTATAACGTAATAGGTTATATGGTATGACGTTATACCGAATTACGTTATGTGGTATGACGTTATAACGTATTACGTTATATGGGATGACGTTATAACGTATTTCGTTAAATATGATGACGTTATAACGTATTACGTAATATGGGATGACGTTATAACGTATTACGTTATGTGGGATGACGTTATAACGAAATAGGTTATATGGTATGACGTTATAACGTATTACGTTATGTGGGCTGACGTTATAACGAAATAGGTTATATGGTATGACGTTATAACGTATTACGTTATATGGTATGACGTTATAACGTATTTCGTTAAATGGGATGACGTTATAACGTATTGCGTTATATGGGATGACGTTATAACGTATTACGTAATATGGGATGACGTCATAACGTATTGCGTTATATGGTATGACGTTATAACGTATTACGTTATGTGGGATGACGTTATAACGAAATAGGTTATATGGTATGACGTTATAACGTATTACGTTATATGGTATGACGTTATAACGTATTACGTAATATGGGATGACGTTATAACGTATTACGTTATGTGGGACGACGTTATAGCGTATTGCGTTATATGGGATGACGTTATAACGTATTACGTTATGTGGGATGACGTTATAACGAAATAGGTTATATGGTATGACGTTATAACGTATTACGTTATATGGTATGACGTTATAACGTATTACGTAATATGGGATGACGTTATAACGTATTACGTAATATGGGATGACGTTATAACGTATTACGTTATGTGGGACGACGTTATAACGTATTGCGTTATATGGGATGACGTTATAACGTATTGCGTTATATGGGATGACGTTATAACGTATTGCGTTATATGGTATGACGTTATAACGTATTTCGTTAAATGGGATGACGTTATAACGTATTGCGTTATATGGGATGTCGTTATAACGTATTACGTTATATGGGATGACGTTATAACGTATTACGTTATATGGGATGACGTTATAACGTATTACGTAATATGGGATGACGTTATAACGTATTACGTTATGTGGGATGACGTTATAACGAAATAGGTTATATGGTATGACGTTATAACGTATTACGTTATATGGTATGACGTTATAACGTATTACGTAATATTGGATGACGTTATAACGTATTTCGTTATGTGGGACGACGTTATAACGTATTGTGTTATGTGGGATGACGTTATAACGAAATAGGTTATATGGTATGACGTTATAAAGTATTACGTTATATGGTATGACGTTATAACGTATTACGTAATATGGTATGACGTTATAACGTAAATAGGTTATATGGTATGACGTTATAACGTATTACGTTATGTGGGACGACGTTATAACGTATTGCGTAATATGGGATGACGTTATAACGTACTACGTTATGTGGGATGACGTTATAATGAAATAGGTTATATGGTATGACGTTATAACGTATTACGTTATATGGTATGACGTTATAACGTATTACGTTATATGGGGTGACGTTATAACGTAATACGTTATATGGTATGACGTTATAACGTAAATAGGTTATATGGTATGACGTTATAACGTATTACGTTATATGGTATTACGTTATAACGTAAATAGGTTATATGGTATGACGTTATAACGTAATACGTTATATGGTATGACGTTATAACGTAAATAGGTTATATGGTATGACGTTATAACGTATTACGTTATATGGTATTACGTTATAACGTAAATAGGTTATATGGTATGACGTTATACCGTATTACGTAATATGGCATGACGTTATAACGTATTACGTTATGTGGGACGACGTTATAACGTATTGCGTTATATGGGATGACGTTATAACGTATTACGTTATATGGGATGACGTTATAACGTATTACGTTGTATGGGATGACGTTATAACGTAATTGGTTATATGGTATAACGTTATAGCGTATTACGTTATATGGTATGACGTTATAACGTAAATAGGCTATATGGTATGACGTTATACCGTATTACGTCATATGGGATGACGTTATAACGTATTACGTTATATGGGATGACGTTATAACGTAATAGGTTATATGGTATGACGTTATAACGTAATAGGTTATACGGTATGACGTAATACCTAATTACGTTATATGGTATGACGTTATAACGTAAATAGGTTATATGGTATGACATTATACCGTATTACGTTATATGGTATGACGTTATAACGTATTACGTAATATGGGATGACGTTATAACGTATTACGTTATGTGGGACGACGTTATAAAGTATTGCGTTATATGGGATGACGTTATAACGTATTGCGTTATATGGTATGACGTTATAACGTATTACGTTATATGGGATGACGTTATAACGAAATAGGTTATGTGGTATGACGTTATAACGTATTACGTTATATGGTATGACGTTATAACGTATTACGTAATATGGGATGACGTTATAACGTATTGCGTAATATGGGATGACGTTATAACGTATTACGTTATGTGGGACAACGTTATAACGTATTGCGTTATATGGGATGACGTTATAACACATTACGTTATATGGGATGACGTTATAACGTAAATAGGTTATATGGTATGACGTTATACCGTATTACGTCATATGGGATGACGTTATAACGTATTACGTTATATGGGATGACGTTATAACGAAATAGGTTATATGGTATGACGTTATAACGTATTACGTTATATGGTATGACGTTATAACGTATTACGTTATGTGGGACGACGTTATAACGTATTGCGTTATATGGGATGACGTTATAACGTATTACGTTATATGGGATGACGTTATAACGTATTTCGTTAAATATGATGACGTTATAACGTATTACGTAATATGGGATGACGTTATAACGTATTACGTTATGTGGGATGACGTTATAACGTATTACGTAATATGGGATGACGTTATAACGTATTACGTTATGTGGGACGACGTTATAACGTATTACGTTATATGGGATGACGTTATAACGTATTTCGTTAAATATGATGACGTTATAACGTATTACGTAATATGGGATGACGTTATAACGTATTACGTTATGTGGGATGACGTTATAACGAAATAGGTTATATGGTATGACGTTATAACGTATTACGTAATATGGGATGACGTTATAACGTAAATAGGTTATATGGTATGACGTTATACCGTATTACGTCATATGGGGTGACGTTATAACGTATTACGTTATATGGGATGACGTTATAACGTAATAGGTTATATGGTATGACGTTATAACGTAATACGTTATATGGTATGACGTTATAACGTAAATAGGTTATATGGTATGACGTTATACCGTATTACGTCATATGGGGTGACGTTATAACGTATTACGTTATATGGGATGACGTTATAACGTAATAGGTTATATGGTATGACGTTATAACGTAATAGGTTATACGGTATGACGTAATACCTAATTACGTTATATGGTATGACGTTATAACGTAAATAGGTTATATGGTATGACATTATACCGTATTACGTTATATGGGATGACGTTATAACGTATTACGTAATATGGGATGACGTTATAACGTATTACGTTATGTGGGACGACGTTATAACGTATTGCGTAATATGGGATGACGTTATAACGTACTACGTTATGTGGGATGACGTTATAACGAAATAGGTTATATGGTATGACGTTATAACGTATTACGTTATATGGTATGACGTTATAACGTATTACGTAATATGGGATGACGTTCTAACGTATTACGTTATGTGGGACGACGTTATAACGTATTGCGTTATATGGGATGACGTTATAACGTATTGCGTTATATGGTATGACGTTATAACGTATTACGTAATATGGGATGACGTTATAACGTACTACGTTATGTGGGATGACGTTATAACGAAATAGGTTATATGGTATGACGTTATAACGTATTACGTTATATGGTATGACGTTATAACGTATTACGTAATATGGGATGACGTTCTAACGTATTACGTTATGTGGGACGACGTTATAACGTATTGCGTAATATGGGATGACGTTATAACGTACTACGTTATGTGGGATGACGTTATAACGAAATAGGTTATATGGTATGACGTTATAACGTATTACGTAATATGGGATGACGTTATAACGTATTACGTTATGTGGGACGACGTTATAACGTATTCCGTTATATGGGATGACGTTATAACGTATTACGTTATATGGGATGACGTTATAACGTAAATAGGTTATATGGTATGACGTTATAACGTATTACGTAATATGGGATGACGTTATAACGTACTACGTTATGTGGGATGACGTTATAACGAAATAGGTTATATGGTATGACGTTATATAACGTATTACGTTATATGGTATGACGTTATAACGAATTACGTAATATGGGATGACGTTATAACGTATTACGTTATGTGGGACGACGTTATAACGTATTGCGTTATATGGGATGACGTTATAACGTATTGCGTTATATGGTATGACGTTATAACGTATTACGTAATATGGGATGACGTTATAATGTATTACGTTATATGGGATGACGTTATAACGTAATACGTTATATGGTATGACGTTATAACGTAAATAGGTTATATGGTATGACGTCATATCGTATTACGTTATATGGTATTACGTTATAACGTAAATAGGTTATATGGTATGACGTTATACCGTATTACGTTATATGGGATGACGCTATAACGTATTACGTAATATGGCATGACGTTATAACGTATTACGTAACATGGGACGACGTTATAACGTATTGCGTAATATGGTATGACATTATACCGTATTACGTTATATGGTATGACGTTATAACGTATTACGTAATATGGGATGACGTTATAACGTACTACGTTATGTGGGATGACGTTATAACGAAATAGGTTATATGGTATGACGTTATAACGTATTACGTTATATGGTATGACGTTATAACGTATTACGTTATATGGGATGACGTTATAACGTAATACGTTATATGGTATGACGTTATAACGTAAATAGGTTATATGGTATGACGTTATAACGTATTACGTTATGTGGGACGACGTTATAACGTATTGCGTAATATGGGATGACGTTATAACGTACTACGTTATGTGGGATGACGTTATAATGAAATAGGTTATATGGTATGACGTTATAACGTATTACGTTATATGGTATGACGTTATAACGTATTACGTTATATGGGATGACGTTATAACGTAATACGTTATATGGTATGACGTTATAACGTAAATAGGTTATATGGTATGACGTTATAACGTATTACGTTATATGGTATTACGTTATAACGTAAATAGGTTAATTGGTATGACGTTATAACGTAATACGTTATATGGTATGACGTTATAACGTAAATAGGTTATATGGTATGACGTTATAACGTATTACGTTATATGGTATTACGTTATAACGTAAATAGGTTATATGGTATGACGTTATACCGTATTACGTAATATGGCATGACGTTATAACGTATTACGTTATGTGGGACGACGTTATAACGTATTGCGTTATATGGGATGACGTTATAACGTATTACGTTATATGGGATGACGTATTACGTTATGTGGGACGACGTTATAAAGTATTGCGTTATATGGGATGACGTTATAACGTATTGCGTTATATGGTATGACGTTATAACGTATTACGTTATATGGGATGACGTTATAACGAAATAGGTTATGTGGTATGACGTTATAACGTATTACGTTATATGGTATGACGTTATAACGTATTACGTAATATGGGATGACGTTATAACGTATTGCGTAATATGGGATGACGTTATAACGTATTACGTTATGTGGGACAACGTTATAACGTATTGCGTTATATGGGATGACGTTATAACGTATTACGTTATATGGGATGACGTTATAACGTAAATAGGTTATATGGTATGACGTTATACCGTATTACGTCATATGGGATGACGTTATAACGTATTACGTTATATGGGATGACGTTATAACGTAATAGGTTATATGGTATGACGTTATAACGTAATAGGTTATATGGTATGACGTTATACCGAATTACGTTATGTGGTATGACGTTATAACGTATTACGTTATATGGGATGACGTTATAACGTATTTCGTTAAATATGATGACGTTATAACGTATTACGTAATATGGGATGACGTTATAACGTATTACGTTATGTGGGATGACGTTATAACGAAATAGGTTATATGGTATGACGTTATAACGTATTACGTTATATGGTATGACGTTATAACGTATTACGTTATGTGGGACGACGTTATAACGTATTGCGTTATATGGGATGACGTTATAACGTATTACGTTATATGGGATGACGTTATAACGTATTTCGTTAAATATGATGACGTTATAACGTATTACGTAATATGGGATGACGTTATAACGTATTACGTTATGTGGGATGACGTTATAACGTATTACGTAATATGGGATGACGTTATAACGTATTACGTTATGTGGGACGACGTTATAACGTATTGCGTTATATGGGATGACGTTATAACGTATTGCGTTATATGGTATGACGTTATAACGTATTACGTAATATGGGATGACGTTATAACGTATTACGTTATGTGGGACAACGTTATAACGTATTACGTTATATGGGATGACGTTATAACGTAAATAAGTTATATGGTATGACGTTATACCGTATTACGTCATATGGGATGACGTTATAACGTATTACGTTATATTGGATGACGTTATAACGTAATAGGTTATATGGTATGACGTTATAACGTAATAGGTTATATGGTATGACGTTATACCGAATTACGTTATGTGGTATGACGTTATAACGTATTACGTTATATGGGATGACGTTATAACGTATTTCGTTAAATATGATGACGTTATAACGTATTACGTAATATGGGATGACGTTATAACGTATTACGTTATGTGGGATGACGTTATAACGAAATAGGTTATATGGTATGACGTTATAACGTATTACGTTATGTGGGCTGACGTTATAACGAAATAGGTTATATGGTATGACGTTATAACGTATTACGTTATATGGTATGACGTTATAACGTATTTCGTTAAATGGGATGACGTTATAACGTATTGCGTTATATGGGATGACGTTATAACGTATTACGTAATATGGGATGACGTTATAACGTATTGCGTTATATGGTATGACGTTATAACGTATTACGTTATGTGGGATGACGTTATAACGAAATAGGTTATATGGTATGACGTTATAACGTATTACGTTATATGGTATGACGTTATAACGTATTACGTAATATGGGATGACGTTATAACGTATTACGTTATGTGGGACGACGTTATAGCGTATTGCGTTATATGGGATGACGTTATAACGTATTACGTTATGTGGGATGACGTTATAACGAAATAGGTTATATGGTATGACGTTATAACGTATTACGTTATATGGTATGACGTTATAACGTATTGCGTTATATGGGATGACGTTATAACGTATTACGTAATATGGGATGACGTTATAACGTATTACGTTATGTGGGACGACGTTATAACGTATTGCGTTATATGGGATGACGTTATAACGTATTGCGTTATATGGGATGACGTTATAACGTATTGCGTTATATGGTATGACGTTATAACGTATTTCGTTAAATGGGATGACGTTATAACGTATTGCGTTATATGGGATGTCGTTATAACGTATTACGTTATATGGGATGACGTTATAACGTATTACGTTATATGGGATGACGTTATAACGTATTACGTAATATGGGATGACGTTATAACGTATTACGTTATGTGGGATGACGTTATAACGAAATAGGTTATATGGTATGACGTTATAACGTATTACGTTATATGGTATGACGTTATAACGTATTACGTAATATTGGATGACGTTATAACGTATTACGTTATGTGGGACGACGTTATAACGTATTGTGTTATGTGGGATGACGTTATAACGAAATAGGTTATATGGTATGACGTTATAAAGTATTACGTTATATGGTATGACGTTATAACGTATTACGTCATATGGGGTGACGTTATAACGTATTACGTTATATGGGATGACGTTATAACGTAATAGGTTATATGGTATGACGTTATAACGTAATAGGTTATACGGTATGACGTAATACCTAATTACGTTATATGGTATGACGTTATAACGTAAATAGGTTATATGGTATGACATTATACCGTATTACGTTATAAGGGGTGACGTTATAACGTATTACGTAATATGGGATGACGTTATAACGTATTACGTTATGTGGGACGACGTTATAACGTATTGCGTAATATGGGATGACGTTATAACGTATTACGTAATATGGGATGACGTTATAACGTATTACGTTATGTGGGACGACGTTATAACGTATTCCGTTATATGGGATGACGTTATAACGTATTACGTTATATGGGATGACGTTATAACGTAAATAGGTTATATGGTATGACGTTATAACGTATTACGTAATATGGGATGACGTTATAACGTATTACGTTATGTGGGACGACGTTATAACGTATTGCGTTATATGGGATGACGTTATAACGTATTGCGTTATATGGGATGACGTTATAACGTATTGCGTTATATGGTATGACGTTATAACGTATTTCGTTAAATGGGATGACGTTATAACGTATTGCGTTATATGGGATGTCGTTATAACGTATTACGTTATATGGGATGACGTTATAACGTATTACGTTATATGAGATGACGTTATAACGTATTACGTTATGTGGGACGACGTTATAGCGTATTGCGTTATATGGGATGACGTTATAACGTATTACGTTATGTGGGATGACGTTATAACGAAATAGGTTATATGGTATGACGTTATAACGTATTACGTTATATGGTATGACGTTATAACGTATTGCGTTATATGGGATGACGTTATAACGTATTGTGTTATATGGTATGACGTTATAACGTATTACGTTATATGGGATGACGTTATAACGAAATAGGTTATATGGTATGACGTTATAAAGTATTACGTTATATGGTATGACGTTATAACGTATTACGTAATATGGGATGACGTTATAACGTATTACGTTATGTGGGACGACGTTATAACGTATTGCGTTATATGGGATGTCGTTATAACGTATTACGTTATATGGGATGACGTTATAACGTATTACGTTATATGGGATGACGTTATAACGTATTACGTAATATGGGATGACGTTATAACGTATTACGTTATGTGGGATGACGTTATAACGAAATAGGTTATATGGTATGACGTTATAACGTATTACGTTATATGGTATGACGTTATAACGTATTACGTAATATGGGATGACGTTATAACGTATTACGTTATGTGGGACAACGTTATAACGTATTACGTTATATGGGATGACGTTATAACGTAAATAGGTTATATGGTATGACGTTATACCGTATTACGTCATATGGGATGACGTTATAACGTATTACGTTATATGGTATGACGTTATAACGTATTACGTTATATGGGATGACGTTATAACGTAATAGGTTGTATGGTATGACGTTATAACGTATTACGTTATATGGTATGACGTTATAACGTATTACGTAATATGGGATGACGTTATAACGTATTACGTTATGTGGGACGACGTTATAACGTATTGCGTTATATGGGATGACGTTATAACGTATTGCGTTATATGGTATGACGTTATAACGTATTACGTAATATGGGATGACGTTATAACGTATTACGTTATGTGGGACGACGTTATAAAGTATTGCGTTATATGGGATGACGTTATAACGTATTGCGTTATATGGTATGACGTTATAACGTATTACGTTATGTGGGATGACGTTATAACGAAATAGGTTATATGGTATGACGTTATAACGTATTACGTTATATGGTATGACGTTATAACGTATTACGTTATGTGGGACGACGTTATAACGTATTGCGTTATATGGGATGACGTTATAACGTATTACGTTATATGGGATGACGTTATAACGTATTTCGTTAAATATGATGACGTTATAACGTATTACGTAATATGGGATGACGTTATAACGTATTACGTTATGTGGGATGACGTTATAACGTATTACGTAATATGGGATGACGTTATAACGTATTACGTTATGTGGGACGACGTTATAACGTATTGCGTTATATGGGATGACGTTATAACGTATTGCGTTATATGGTATGACGTTATAACGTATTACGTAATATGGGATGACGTTATAACGTATTACGTTATGTGGGACAACGTTATAACGTATTACGTTATATGGGATGACGTTATAACGTAAATAGGTTATATGGTATGACGTTATACCGTATTACGTCATATGGGATGACGTTATAACGTATTACGTTATATGGGATGACGTTATAACGTAATAGGTTATATGGTATGACGTTATAACGTAATAGGTTATATGGTATGACGTTATACCGAATTACGTTATGTGGTATGACGTTATAACGTATTACGTTATATGGGATGACGTTATAACGTATTTCGTTAAATATGATGACGTTATAACGTATTACGTAATATGGGATGACGTTATAACGTATTACGTTATATGGGATGACGTTATAACGTAATAGGTTATATGGTATGACGTTATAACGTAATAGGTTATATGGTATGACGTTATACCGAATTACGTTATGTGGTATGACGTTATAACGTATTACGTTATATGGGATGACGTTATAACGTATTTCGTTAAATATGATGACGTTATAACGTATTACGTAATATGGGATGACGTTATAACGTATTACGTTATGTGGGATGACGTTATAACGAAATAGGTTATATGGTATGACGTTATAACGTATTACGTTATGTGGGCTGACGTTATAACGAAATAGGTTATATGGTATGACGTTATAACGTATTACGTTATATGGTATGACGTTATAACGTATTTCGTTAAATGGGATGACGTTATAACGTATTGCGTTATATGGGATGACGTTATAACGTATTACGTAATATGGGATGACGTCATAACGTATTGCGTTATATGGTATGACGTTATAACGTATTACGTTATGTGGGATGACGTTATAACGAAATAGGTTATATGGTATGACGTTATAACGTATTACGTTATATGGTATGACGTTATAACGTATTACGTAATATGGGATGACGTTATAACGTATTACGTTATGTGGGACGACGTTATAGCGTATTGCGTTATATGGGATGACGTTATAACGTATTACGTTATGTGGGATGACGTTATAACGAAATAGGTTATATGGTATGACGTTATAACGTATTACGTTATATGGTATGACGTTATAACGTATTACGTAATATGGGATGACGTTATAACGTATTACGTAATATGGGATGACGTTATAACGTATTACGTTATGTGGGACGACGTTATAACGTATTGCGTTATATGGGATGACGTTATAACGTATTGCGTTATATGGGATGACGTTATAACGTATTGCGTTATATGGTATGACGTTATAACGTATTTCGTTAAATGGGATGACGTTATAACGTATTGCGTTATATGGGATGTCGTTATAACGTATTACGTTATATGGGATGACGTTATAACGTATTACGTTATATGGGATGACGTTATAACGTATTACGTAATATGGGATGACGTTATAACGTATTACGTTATGTGGGATGACGTTATAACGAAATAGGTTATATGGTATGACGTTATAACGTATTACGTTATATGGTATGACGTTATAACGTATTACGTAATATTGGATGACGTTATAACGTATTTCGTTATGTGGGACGACGTTATAACGTATTGTGTTATGTGGGATGACGTTATAACGAAATAGGTTATATGGTATGACGTTATAAAGTATTACGTTATATGGTATGACGTTATAACGTATTACGTAATATGGGATGACGTTATAACGTATTACGTTATGTGGGACGACGTTATAACGTATTGCGTTATATGGGATGACGTTATAACGTATTGTGTTATATGGTATGACGTTATAACGTATTACGTTATATGAGATGACGTTATAACGTATTACGTTATGTGGGACGACGTTATAGCGTATTGCGTTATATGGGATGACGTTATAACGTATTACGTTATGTGGGATGACGTTATAACGAAATAGGTTATATGGTATGACGTTATAACGTATTACGTTATATGGTATGACGTTATAACGTATTGCGTTATATGGGATGACGTTATAACGTATTGTGTTATATGGTATGACGTTATAACGTATTACGTTATATGGGATGACGTTATAACGAAATAGGTTATATGGTATGACGTTATAAAGTATTACGTTATATGGTATGACGTTATAACGTATTACGTAATATGGGATGACGTTATAACGTATTACGTTATGTGGGACGACGTTATAACGTATTGCGTTATATGGGATGTCGTTATAACGTATTACGTTATATGGGATGACGTTATAACGTATTACGTTATATGGGATGACGTTATAACGTATTACGTAATATGGGATGACGTTATAACGTATTACGTTATATGGGATGACGTTATAACGTATTACGTAATATGGGATGACGTTATAACGTATTACGTTATGTGGGACGACGTTATAACGTATTCCGTTACATGGGATGACGTTATAACGTATTACGTTATATGGGATGACGTTATAACGTAAATAGGTTATATGGTATGACGTTATAACGTATTACGTAATATGGGATGACGTTATAACGTATTACGTTATGTGGGACGACGTTATAACGTATTGCGTTATATGGGATGACGTTATAACGTATTACGTTATATGGGATGACGTTATAACGTATTTCGTTAAATATGATGACGTTATAACGTATTACGTAATATGGGATGACGTTATAACGTATTACGTTATGTGGGATGACGTTATAACGTATTACGTAATATGGGATGACGTTATAACGTATTACGTTATGTGGGACGACGTTATAACGTATTGCGTTATATGGGATGACGTTATAACGTATTGCGTTATATGGTATGACGTTATAACGTATTACGTAATATGGGATGACGTTATAACGTATTACGTTATGTGGGACAACGTTATAACGTATTACGTTATATGGGATGACGTTATAACGTAAATAGGTTATATGGTATGACGTTATACCGTATTACGTCATATGGGATGACGTTATAACGTATTACGTTATATGGGATGACGTTATAACGTAATAGGTTATATGGTATGACGTTATAACGTAATAGGTTATATGGTATGACGTTATACCGAATTACGTTATGTGGTATGACGTTATAACGTATTACGTTATATGGGATGACGTTATAACGTATTTCGTTAAATATGATGACGTTATAACGTATTACGTAATATGGGATGACGTTATAACGTATTACGTTATGTGGGATGACGTTATAACGAAATAGGTTATATGGTATGACGTTATAACGTATTACGTTATGTGGGCTGACGTTATAACGAAATAGGTTATATGGTATGACGTTATAACGTATTACGTTATATGGTATGACGTTATAACGTATTTCGTTAAATGGGATGACGTTATAACGTATTGCGTTATATGGGATGACGTTATAACGTATTACGTAATATGGGATGACGTTATAACGTATTGCGTTATATGGTATGACGTTATAACGTATTACGTTATGTGGGATGACGTTATAACGAAATAGGTTATATGGTATGACGTTATAACGTATTACGTTATATGGTATGACGTTATAACGTATTACGTAATATGGGATGACGTTATAACGTATTACGTTATGTGGGACGACGTTATAGCGTATTGCGTTATATGGGATGACGTTATAACGTATTACGTTATGTGGGATGACGTTATAACGAAATAGGTTATATGGTATGACGTTATAACGTATTACGTTATATGGTATGACGTTATAACGTATTACGTAATATGGGATGACGTTATAACGTATTACGTAATATGGGATGACGTTATAACGTATTACGTTATGTGGGACGACGTTATAACGTATTGCGTTATATGGGATGACGTTATAACGTATTGCGTTATATGGGATGACGTTATAACGTATTGCGTTATATGGTATGACGTTATAACGTATTTCGTTAAATGGGATGACGTTATAACGTATTGCGTTATATGGGATGTCGTTATAACGTATTACGTTATATGGGATGACGTTATAACGTATTACGTTATATGGGATGACGTTATAACGTATTACGTAATATGGGATGACGTTATAACGTATTACGTTATGTGGGATGACGTTATAACGAAATAGGTTATATGGTATGACGTTATAACGTATTACGTTATATGGTATGACGTTATAACGTATTACGTAATATTGGATGACGTTATAACGTATTACGTTATGTGGGACGACGTTATAACGTATTGTGTTATGTGGGATGACGTTATAACGAAATAGGTTATATGGTATGACGTTATAAAGTATTACGTTATATGGTATGACGTTATAACGTATTACGTAATATGGGATGACGTTATAACGTATTACGTTATGTGGGACGACGTTATAACGTATTGCGTTATATGGGATGACGTTATAACGTATTGTGTTATATGGTATGACGTTATAACGTATTACGTTATATGGGATGACGTTATAACGAAATAGGTTATGTGGTATGACGTTATAACGTATTACGTTATATGGTATGACGTTATAACGTATTACGTAATATGGGATGACGTTATAACGTATTACGTAATATGGGATGACGTTATAACGTATTACGTTATGTGGGACGACGTTATAACGAAATAGGTTATATGGTATAACGTTATAACGTATTACGCTATATGGGATGACGTTATAACGTATTGTGTTATATGGTATGACGTTATAACGTATTACGTTATATGGGATGACGTTATAACGAAATAGGTTATGTGGTATGACGTTATAACGTATTACGTTATATGGTATGACGTTATAACGTATTACGTAATATGGGATGACGTTATAACGTATTACGTAATATGGGATGACGTTATAACGTATTACGTTATGTGGGACGACGTTATAACGAAATAGGTTATATGGTATAACGTTATAACGTATTACGCTATATGGTATGACGTTATAACGTAAATAGGTTATATGGTATGACGTTATACCGTATTACGTCATATGGGGTGACATTATAACGTATTACGTAATATGGGATGACGTTATAACGTATTACGTTATGTGGGACGACGTTATAACGTATTCCGTTATATGGGATGACGTTATAACGTATTACGTTGTATGGGATGACGTTATAACGTAAATAGGTTATATGGTATGACGTTATAACGTATTACGTAATATGGGATGACGTTATAACGTATTACGTTATGTGGGACGACGTTATAACGTATTGCGTTATATGGGATGACGTTATAACGTATTGCGTTATATGGTATGACGTTATAACGTATTACGTAATATGGGATGACGTTATAATGTATTACGTTATATGGGATGACGTTATAACGTAATACGTTATATGGTATGACGTTATAACGTAAATAGGTTATATGGTATGACGTTATATCGTATTACGTTATATGGTATTACGTTATAACGTAAATAGGTTATATGGTATGACGTAATACCTAATTACGTTATATGGTATGACGTTATAACGTAAATAGGTTATATGGTATGACATTATACCGTATTACGTTATATGGGATGACGTTATAACGTATTGCGTTATATGGTATGACGTTATAACGTATTACGTAATATGGGATGACGTTATAATGTATTACGTTATATGGGATGACGTTATAACGTAATACGTTATATGGTATGACGTTATAACGTAAATAGGTTATATGGTATGACGTTATATCGTATTACGTTATATGGTATTACGTTATAACGTAAATAGGTTATATGGTATGACGTAATACCTAATTACGTTATATGGTATGACGTTATAACGTAAATAGGTTATATGGTATGACATTATACCGTATTACGTTATATGGGATGACGTTATAACGTATTACGTAATATGGGATGACGTTATAACGTATTACGTTATGTGGGACGACGTTATAACGTATTGCGTAATATGGGATGACGTTATAACGTACTACGTTATGTGGGATGACGTTATAACGAAATAGGTTATATGGTATGACGTTATAACGTATTACGTTATATGGTATGACGTTATAACGTATTACGTAATATGGGATGACGTTCTAACGTATTACGTTATGTGGGACGACGTTATAACGTATTGCGTTATATGGGATGACGTTATAACGTATTGCGTTGTATGGTATGACGTTATAACGTATTACGTAATATGGGATGACGTTATAACGTATTACGTAATATGGGATGACGTTATAACGTATTACGTAATATGGGATGACGTTATAACGTATTACGTAATATGGGATGACGTTATAACGTATTACGTTATGTGGGACGACGTTATAACGTATTGCGTTATATGGGATGACGTTATAACGTACTACGTTATGTGGGATGACGTTATAACGAAATAGGTTATATGGTATGGCGTTATAACGTATTACGTTATATGGTATGACGTTATAACGTATTACGTAATATGGGATGACGTTATAACGTATTACGTAATATGGGATGACGTTATAACGTATTACGTTATGTGGGACGACGTTATAACGTATTGCGTTATATGGTATGACGTTATACCGTATTACGTCATATGGGGTGACATTATAACGTATTACGTTATATGGGATGACGTTATAACGTAATAGGTTATATGGTATGACGTTATAACGTAATAGGTTATACGGTATGACGTAATACCTAATTACGTTATATGGTATGACGTTATAACGTAAATAGGTTATATGGTATGACATTATACCGTATTACGTTATATGGGATGACGTTATAACGTATTACGTAATATGGGATGACGTTATAACGTATTACGTTATGTGGGACGACGTTATAACGTATTGCGTAATATGGGATGACGTTATAACGTATTACGTAATATGGGATGACGTTATAACGTATTACGTTATGTGGGACGACGTTATAACGTATTCCGTTATATGGGATGACGTTATAACGTATTACGTTATATGGGATGACGTTATAACGAAATAGGTTATATGGTATGACGTTATAACGTATTACGTAATATGGGATGACGTTATAACGTATTACGTTATGTGGGACGACGTTATAACGTATTGCGTTATATGGGATGACGTTATAACGTATTGCGTTATATGGGATGACGTTATAACGTATTGCGTTATATGGTATGACGTTATAACGTATTTCGTTAAATGGGATGACGTTATAACGTATTGCGTTATATGGGATGTCGTTATAACGTATTACGTTATATGGGATGACGTTATAACGTATTACGTTATATGAGATGACGTTATAACGTATTACGTTATGTGGGACGACGTTATAGCGTATTGCGTTATATGGGATGACGTTATAACGTATTACGTTATGTGGGATGACGTTATAACGAAATAGGTTATATGGTATGACGTTATAACGTATTACGTTATATGGTATGACGTTATAACGTATTGCGTTATATGGGATGACGTTATAACGTATTGTGTTATATGGTATGACGTTATAACGTATTACGTTATATGGGATGACGTTATAACGAAATAGGTTATATGGTATGACGTTATAAAGTATTACGTTATATGGTATGACGTTATAACGTATTACGTAATATGGGATGACGTTATAACGTATTACGTTATGTGGGACGACGTTATAACGTATTGCGTTATATGGGATGTCGTTATAACGTATTACGTTATATGGGATGACGTTATAACGTATTACGTTATATGGGATGACGTTATAACGTATTACGTAATATGGGATGACGTTATAACGTATTACGTTATGTGGGATGACGTTATAACGAAATAGGTTATATGGTATGACGTTATAACGTATTACGTTATATGGTATGACGTTATAACGTATTACGTTATATGGGATGACGTTATAACGTAATAGGTTGTATGGTATGACGTTATAACGTATTACGTTATATGGTATGACGTTATAACGTATTACGTAATATGGGATGACGTTATAACGTATTACGTTATGTGGGACGACGTTATAACGTATTGCGTTATATGGGATGACGTTATAACGTATTGCGTTATATGGTATGACGTTATAACGTATTACGTAATATGGGATGACGTTATAACGTATTACGTTATGTGGGACGACGTTATAAAGTATTGCGTTATATGGGATGACGTTATAACGTATTGCGTTATATGGTATGACGTTATAACGTATTACGTTATGTGGGATGACGTTATAACGAAATAGGTTATATGGTATGACGTTATAACGTATTACGTTATATGGTATGACGTTATAACGTATTACGTTATGTGGGACGACGTTATAACGTATTGCGTTATATGGGATGACGTTATAACGTATTACGTTATATGGGATGACGTTATAGCGTATTTCGTTAAATATGATGACGTTATAACGTATTACGTAATATGGGATGACGTTATAACGTATTACGTTATGTGGGATGACGTTATAACGTATTACGTAATATGGGATGACGTTATAACGTATTACGTTATGTGGGACGACGTTATAACGTATTGCGTTATATGGGATGACGTTATAACGTATTGCGTTATATGGTATGACGTTATAACGTATTACGTAATATGGGATGACGTTATAACGTATTACGTTATGTGGGACAACGTTATAACGTATTACGTTATATGGGATGACGTTATAACGTAAATAGGTTATATGGTATGACGTTATACCGTATTACGTCATATGGGATGACGTTATAACGTATTGCGTTATATGGGATGACGTTATAACGTATTACGTTATATGGGATGACGTTATAACGAAATAGGTTATATGGTATGACGTTATACCGTATTACGTCATATGGGACGACGTTATAACGTATTGCGTTATATGGGATGACGTTATAACGTATTGCGTTATATGGGATGACGTTATAACGTATTGCGTTATATGGTATGACGTTATAACGTATTTCGTTAAATGGGATGACGTTATAACGTATTGCGTTATATGGGATGTCGTTATAACGTATTACGTTATATGGGATGACGTTATAACGTATTACGTTATATGAGATGACGTTATAACGTATTACGTTATGTGGGACGACGTTATAGCGTATTGCGTTATATGGGATGACGTTATAACGTATTACGTTATGTGGGATGACGTTATAACGAAATAGGTTATATGGTATGACGTTATAACGTATTACGTTATATGGTATGACGTTATAACGTATTGCGTTATATGGGATGACGTTATAACGTATTGTGTTATATGGTATGACGTTATAACGTATTACGTTATATGGGATGACGTTATAACGAAATAGGTTATATGGTATGACGTTATAAAGTATTACGTTATATGGTATGACGTTATAACGTATTACGTAATATGGGATGACGTTATAACGTATTACGTTATGTGGGACGACGTTATAACGTATTGCGTTATATGGGATGACGTTATAACGTATTGCGTTATATGGTATGACGTTATAACGTATTACGTAATATGGGATGACGTTATAACGTATTACGTTATGTGGGACAACGTTATAACGTATTACGTTATGTGGGATGACGTTATAACGAAATAGGTTATATGGTATGACGTTATAACGTATTACGTTATATGGTATGACGTTATAACGTATTACGTTATATGGGATGACGTTATAACGTAATAGGTTGTATGGTATGACGTTATAACGTATTACGTTATATGGTATGACGTTATAACGTATTACGTAATATGGGATGACGTTATAACGTATTACGTTATGTGGGACGACGTTATAACGTATTGCGTTATATGGGATGACGTTATAACGTATTGCGTTATATGGTATGACGTTATAACGTATTACGTAATATGGGATGACGTTATAACGTATTACGTTATGTGGGACGACGTTATAAAGTATTGCGTTATATGGGATGACGTTATAACGTATTGCGTTATATGGTATGACGTTATAACGTATTACGTTATGTGGGATGACGTTATAACGAAATAGGTTATATGGTATGACGTTATAACGTATTACGTTATATGGTATGACGTTATAACGTATTACGTTATGTGGGACGACGTTATAACGTATTGCGTTATATGGGATGACGTTATAACGTATTACGTTATATGGGATGACGTTATAACGTATTTCGTTAAATATGATGACGTTATAACGTATTACGTAATATGGGATGACGTTATAACGTATTACGTTATATGGTATGACGTTATAACGTATTACGTAATATGGGATGACGTTATAACGTATTACGTTATGTGGGACAACGTTATAACGTATTACGTTATATGGGATGACGTTATAACGTAAATAGGTTATATGGTATGACGTTATACCGTATTACGTCATATGGGATGACGTTATAACGTATTGCGTTATATGGGATGACGTTATAACGTATTTCGTTAAATATGATGACGTTATAACGTATTACGTAATATGGGATGACGTTATAACGTATTACGTTATGTGGGATGACGTTATAACGTATTACGTTATATGGTATGACGTTATAACGTATTACGTTATATGGTATGACGTTATAACGTATTACGTAATATGGGATGACGTTATAACGTATTACGTTATGTGGGACGACGTTATAACGTATTGCGTTATATGGGATGACGTTATAACGTATTGCGTTATATGGTATGACGTTATAACGTATTACGTAATACGGGATGACGTTATAACGTATTACGTTATGTGGGACGACGTTATAAAGTATTGCGTTATATGGGATGACGTTATAACGTATTGCGTTATATGGTATGACGTTATAACGTATTACGTTATGTGGGATGACGTTATAACGAAATAGTTTATATGGTATGACGTTATAACGTATTACGTTATATGGTATGACGTTATAACGTATTACGTTATGTGGGACGACGTTATAACGTATTGCGTTATATGGGATGACGTTATAACGTATTACGTTATATGGGATGACGTTATAACGTATTTCGTTAAATATGATGACGTTATAACGTATTACGTAATATGGGATGACGTTATAACGTATTACGTTATGTGGGATGACGTTATAACGTATTACGTAATATGGGATGACGTTATAACGTATTACGTTATGTGGGACGACGTTATAACGTATTGCGTTATATGGGATGACGTTATAACGTATTGCGTTATATGGTATGACGTTATAACGTATTACGTAATATGGGATGACGTTATAACGTATTACGTTATGTGGGACAACGTTATAACGTATTACGTTATATGGGATGACGTTATAACGTAAATAGGTTATATGGTATGACGTTATACCGTATTACGTCATATGGGATGACGTTATAACGTATTACGTTATATGGGATGACGTTATAACGTAATAGGTTATATGGTATGACGTTATAACGTAATAGGTTATATGGTATGACGTTATACCGAATTACGTTATGTGGTATGACGTTATAACGTATTTCGTTAAATATGATGACGTTATAACGTATTACGTAATATGGGATGACGTTATAACGTATTACGTTATGTGGGATGACGTTATAACGAAATAGGTTATATGGTATGACGTTATAACGTATTACGTTATGTGGGCTAACGTTATAACGAAATAGGTTATATGGTATGACGTTATAACGTATTACGTTATATGGTATGACGTTATAACGTATTTCGTTAAATGGGATGACGTTATAACGTATTGCGTTATATGGGATGACGTTATAACGTATTACGTAATATGGGATGACGTCATAACGTATTGCGTTATATGGTATGACGTTATAACGTATTACGTTATGTGGGATGACGTTATAACGAAATAGGTTATATGGTATGACGTTATAACGTATTACGTTATATGGTATGACGTTATAACGTATTACGTAATATGGGATGACGTTATAACGTATTACGTTATGTGGGACGACGTTATAGCGTATTGCGTTATATGGGATGACGTTATAACGTATTACGTTATGTGGGATGACGTTATAACGAAATAGGTTATATGGTATGACGTTATAACGTATTACGTTATATGGTATGACGTTATAACGTATTACGTAATATGGGATGACGTTATAACGTATTACGTAATATGGGATGACGTTATAACGTATTACGTTATGTGGGACGACGTTATAACGTATTGCGTTATATGGGATGACGTTATAACGTATTGCGTTATATGGGATGACGTTATAACGTATTGCGTTATATGGTATGACGTTATAACGTATTTCGTTAAATGGGATGACGTTATAACGTATTGCGTTATATGGGATGTCGTTATAACGTATTACGTTATATGGGATGACGTTATAACGTATTACGTCATATGGGATGACGTTATAACGTATTGCGTTATATGGGATGACGTTATAACGTATTTCGTTAAATATGATGACGTTATAACGTATTACGTAATATGGGATGACGTTATAACGTATTACGTTATGTGGGATGACGTTATAACGTATTGCGTTATATGGGATGACGTTATAACGTATTGTGTTATATGGTATGACGTTATAACGTATTACGTTATATGGGATGACGTTATAACGAAATAGGTTATATGGTATGACGTTATAAAGTATTACGTTATATGGTATGACGTTATAACGTATTACGTAATATGGGATGACGTTATAACGTATTACGTTATGTGGGACGACGTTATAACGTATTGCGTTATATGGGATGTCGTTATAACGTATTACGTAATATGGGATGACGTTATAACGTATTACGTTATGTGGGACAACGTTATAACGTATTACGTTATATGGGATGACGTTATAACGTAAATAGGTTATATGGTATGACGTTATACCGTATTACGTCATATGGGATGACGTTATAACGTATTACGTTATATGGTATGACGTTATAACGTATTACGTTATATGGGATGACGTTATAACGTAATAGGTTGTATGGTATGACGTTATAACGTATTACGTTATATGGTATGACGTTATAACGTATTACGTAATATGGGATGACGTTATAACGTATTACGTTATGTGGGACGACGTTATAACGTATTGCGTTATATGGGATGACGTTATAACGTATTGCGTTATATGGTATGACGTTATAACGTATTACGTAATATGGGATGACGTTATAACGTATTACGTTATGTGGGACGACGTTATAAAGTATTGCGTTATATGGGATGACGTTATAACGTATTGCGTTATATGGTATGACGTTATAACGTATTACGTTATGTGGGATGACGTTATAACGAAATAGGTTATATGGTATGACGTTATAACGTATTACGTTATATGGTATGACGTTATAACGTATTACGTTATGTGGGACGACGTTATAACGTATTGCGTTATATGGGATGACGTTATAACGTATTACGTTATATGGGATGACGTTATAACGTATTTCGTTAAATATGATGACGTTATAACGTATTACGTAATATGGGATGACGTTATAACGTATTACGTTATGTGGGATGACGTTATAACGTATTACGTAATATGGGATGACGTTATAACGTATTACGTTATGTGGGACGACGTTATAACGTATTGCGTTATATGGGATGACGTTATAACGTATTGCGTTATATGGTATGACGTTATAACGTATTACGTAATATGGGATGACGTTATAACGTATTACGTTATGTGGGACAACGTTATAACGTATTACGTTATATGGGATGACGTTATAACGTAAATAGGTTATATGGTATGACGTTATACCGTATTACGTCATATGGGATGACGTTATAACGTATTACGTTATATGGGATGACGTTATAACGTAATAGGTTATATGGTATGACGTTATAACGTAATAGGTTATATGGTATGACGTTATACCGAATTACGTTATGTGGTATGACGTTATAACGTATTACGTTATATGGGATGACGTTATAACGTATTTCGTTAAATATGATGACGTTATAACGTATTACGTAATATGGGATGACGTTATAACGTATTACGTTATGTGGGATGACGTTATAACGAAATAGGTTATATGGTATGACGTTATAACGTATTACGTTATGTGGGCTAACGTTATAACGAAATAGGTTATATGGTATGACGTTATAACGTATTACGTTATATGGTATGACGTTATAACGTATTTCGTTAAATGGGATGACGTTATAACGTATTGCGTTATATGGGATGACGTTATAACGTATTACGTAATATGGGATGACGTCATAACGTATTGCGTTATATGGTATGACGTTATAACGTATTACGTTATGTGGGATGACGTTATAACGAAATAGGTTATATGGTATGACGTTATAACGTATTACGTTATATGGTATGACGTTATAACGTATTACGTAATATGGGATGACGTTATAACGTATTACGTTATGTGGGACGACGTTATAGCGTATTGCGTTATATGGGATGACGTTATAACGTATTACGTTATGTGGGATGACGTTATAACGAAATAGGTTATATGGTATGACGTTATAACGTATTACGTTATATGGTATGACGTTATAACGTATTACGTAATATGGGATGACGTTATAACGTATTACGTAATATGGGATGACGTTATAACGTATTACGTTATGTGGGACGACGTTATAACGTATTGCGTTATATGGGATGACGTTATAACGTATTGCGTTATATGGGATGACGTTATAACGTATTGCGTTATATGGTATGACGTTATAACGTATTTCGTTAAATGGGATGACGTTATAACGTATTGCGTTATATGGGATGTCGTTATAACGTATTACGTTATATGGGATGACGTTATAACGTATTACGTTATATGGGATGACGTTATAACGTATTACGTAATATGGGATGACGTTATAACGTATTACGTTATGTGGGATGACGTTATAACGAAATAGGTTATATGGTATGACGTTATAACGTATTACGTTATATGGTATGACGTTATAACGTATTACGTAATATTGGATGACGTTATAACGTATTACGTTATGTGGGACGACGTTATAACGTATTGTGTTATGTGGGATGACGTTATAACGAAATAGGTTATATGGTATGACGTTATAAAGTATTACTTTATATGGTATGACGTTATAACGTATTACGTAATATGGGATGACGTTATAACGTATTACGTTATGTGGGACGACGTTATAACGTATTGCGTTATATGGGATGACGTTATAACGTATTGTGTTATATGGTATGACGTTATAACGTATTACGTTATATGGGATGACGTTATAACGAAATAGGTTATGTGGTATGACGTTATAACGTATTACGTTATATGGTATGACGTTATAACGTATTACGTAATATGGGATGACGTTATAACGTATTACGTAATATGGGATGACGTTATAACGTATTACGTTATGTGGGACGACGTTATAACGAAATAGGTTATATGGTATAACGTTATAACGTATTACGCTATATGGTATGACGTTATAACGTAATAGGTTATATGGTATGACGTTATAACGTAATACGTTATATGGTATGACGTTATAACGTAAATAGGTTATATGGTATGACGTTATACCGTATTACGTCATATGGGGTGACGTTATAACGTATTACGTTATATGGGATGACGTTATAACGTAATAGGTTATATGGTATGACGTTATAACGTAATAGGTTATACGGTATGACGTAATACCTAATTACGTTATATGGTATGACGTTATAACGTAAATAGGTTATATGGTATGACATTATACCGTATTACGTTATATGGGATGACGTTATAACGTATTACGTAATATGGGATGACGTTATAACGTATTACGTTATGTGGGACGACGTTATAACGTATTGCGTAATATGGGATGACGTTATAACGTATTACGTAATATGGGATGACGTTATAACGTATTACGTTATGTGGGACGACGTTATAACGTATTCCGTTATATGGGATGACGTTATAACGTATTACGTTATATGGGATGACGTTATAACGAAATAGGTTATATGGTATGACGTTATAACGTATTACGTAATATGGGATGACGTTATAACGTATTACGTTATGTGGGACGACGTTATAACGTATTGCGTTATATGGGATGACGTTATAACGTATTGCGTTATATGGGATGACGTTATAACGTATTGCGTTATATGGTATGACGTTATAACGTATTTCGTTAAATGGGATGACGTTATAACGTATTGCGTTATATGGGATGTCGTTATAACGTATTACGTTATATGGGATGACGTTATAACGTATTACGTTATATGAGATGACGTTATAACGTATTACGTTATGTGGGACGACGTTATAGCGTATTGCGTTATATGGGATGACGTTATAACGTATTACGTTATGTGGGATGACGTTATAACGAAATAGGTTATATGGTATGACGTTATAACGTATTACGTTATATGGTATGACGTTATAACGTATTGCGTTATATGGGATGACGTTATAACGTATTGTGTTATATGGTATGACGTTATAACGTATTACGTTATATGGGATGACGTTATAACGAAATAGGTTATATGGTATGACGTTATAAAGTATTACGTTATATGGTATGACGTTATAACGTATTACGTAATATGGGATGACGTTATAACGTATTACGTTATGTGGGACGACGTTATAACGTATTGCGTTATATGGGATGTCGTTATAACGTATTACGTTATATGGGATGACGTTATAACGTATTACGTTATATGGGATGACGTTATAACGTATTACGTAATATGGGATGACGTTATAACGTATTACGTTATGTGGGATGACGTTATAACGAAATAGGTTATATGGTATGACGTTATAACGTATTACGTTATATGGTATGACGTTATAACGTGTTACGTTATATGGGATGACGTTATAACGTAATAGGTTGTATGGTATGACGTTATAACGTATTACGTTATATGGTATGACGTTATAACGTATTACGTAATATGGGATGACGTTATAACGTATTACGTTATGTGGGACGACGTTATAACGTATTGCGTTATATGGGATGACGTTATAACGTATTGCGTTATATGGTATGACGTTATAACGTATTACGTAATATGGGATGACGTTATAACGTATTACGTTATGTGGGACGACGTTATAAAGTATTGCGTTATATGGGATGACGTTATAACGTATTGCGTTATATGGTATGACGTTATAACGTATTACGTTATGTGGGATGACGTTATAACGAAATAGGTTATATGGTATGACGTTATAACGTATTACGTTATATGGTATGACGTTATAACGTATTACGTTATGTGGGACGACGTTATAACGTATTGCGTTATATGGGATGACGTTATAACGTATTACGTTATATGGGATGACGTTATAACGTATTTCGTTAAATATGATGACGTTATAACGTATTACGTAATATGGGATGACGTTATAACGTATTACGTTATGTGGGATGACGTTATAACGTATTACGTAATATGGGATGACGTTATAACGTATTACGTTATGTGGGACGACGTTATAACGTATTGCGTTATATGGGATGACGTTATAACGTATTGCGTTATATGGTATGACGTTATAACGTATTACGTAATATGGGATGACGTTATAACGTATTACGTTATGTGGGACAACGTTATAACGTATTACGTTATATGGGATGACGTTATAACGTAAATAGGTTATATGGTATGACGTTATACCGTATTACGTCATATGGGATGACGTTATAACGTATTGCGTTATATGGGATGACGTTATAACGTATTACGTTATATGGGATGACGTTATAACGAAATAGGTTATATGGTATGACGTTATACCGTATTACGTCATATGGGACGACGTTATAACGTATTGCGTTATATGGGATGACGTTATAACGTATTGCGTTATATGGGATGACGTTATAACGTATTGCGTTATATGGTATGACGTTATAACGTATTTCGTTAAATGGGATGACGTTATAACGTATTGCGTTATATGGGATGTCGTTATAACGTATTACGTTATATGGGATGACGTTATAACGTATTACGTTATATGAGATGACGTTATAACGTATTACGTTATGTGGGACGACGTTATAGCGTATTGCGTTATATGGGATGACGTTATAACGTATTGCGTTATATGGTATGACGTTATAACGTATTACGTAATATGGGATGACGTTATAACGTATTACGTTATGTGGGACAACGTTATAACGTATTACGTTATGTGGGATGACGTTATAACGAAATAGGTTATATGGTATGACGTTATAACGTATTACGTTATATGGTATGACGTTATAACGTATTGCGTTATATGGGATGACGTTATAACGTATTGTGTTATATGGTATGACGTTATAACGTATTACGTTATATGGGATGACGTTATAACGAAATAGGTTATATGGTATGACGTTATAAAGTATTACGTTATATGGTATGACGTTATAACGTATTACGTAATATGGGATGACGTTATAACGTATTACGTAATATGGGATGACGTTATAACGTATTACGTTATATGGTATGACGTTATAACGTATTACGTAATATGGGATGACGTTATAACGTATTACGTTATGTGGGACAACGTTATAACGTATTACGTTATATGGGATGACGTTATAACGTAAATAGGTTATATGGTATGACGTTATACCGTATTACGTCATATGGGATGACGTTATAACGTATTGCGTTATATGGGATGACGTTATAACGTATTTCGTTAAATATGATGACGTTATAACGTATTACGTAATATGGGATGACGTTATAACGTATTACGTTATGTGGAATGACGTTATAACGTATTACGTTATATGGTATGACGTTATAACGTATTACGTTATATGGTATGACGTTATAACGTATTACGTAATATGGGATGACGTTATAACGTATTACGTTATGTGGGACGACGTTATAACGTATTGCGTTATATGGGATGACGTTATAACGTATTGCGTTATATGGTATGACGTTATAACGTATTACGTAATACGGGATGACGTTATAACGTATTACGTTATGTGGGACGACGTTATAAAGTATTGCGTTATATGGGATGACGTTATAACGTATTGCGTTATATGGTATGACGTTATAACGTATTACGTTATGTGGGATGACGTTATAACGAAATAGTTTATATGGTATGACGTTATAACGTATTACGTTATATGGTATGACGTTATAACGTATTACGTTATGTGGGACGACGTTATAACGTATTGCGTTATATGGGATGACGTTATAACGTATTACGTTATATGGGATGACGTTATAACGTATTTCGTTAAATATGATGACGTTATAACGTATTACGTAATATGGGATGACGTTATAACGTATTACGTTATGTGGGATGACGTTATAACGTATTACGTAATATGGGATGACGTTATAACGTATTACGTTATGTGGGACGACGTTATAACGTATTGCGTTATATGGGATGACGTTATAACGTATTGCGTTATATGGTATGACGTTATAACGTATTACGTAATATGGGATGACGTTATAACGTATTACGTTATGTGGGACAACGTTATAACGTATTACGTTATATGGGATGACGTTATAACGTAAATAGGTTATATGGTATGACGTTATACCGTATTACGTCATATGGGATGACGTTATAACGTATTACGTTATATGGGATGACGTTATAACGTAATAGGTTATATGGTATGACGTTATAACGTAATAGGTTATATGGTATGACGTTATACCGAATTACGTTATGTGGTATGACGTTATAACGTATTTCGTTAAATATGATGACGTTATAACGTATTACGTAATATGGGATGACGTTATAACGTATTACGTTATGTGGGATGACGTTATAACGAAATAGGTTATATGGTATGACGTTATAACGTATTACGTTATGTGGGCTAACGTTATAACGAAATAGGTTATATGGTATGACGTTATAACGTATTACGTTATATGGTATGACGTTATAACGTATTTCGTTAAATGGGATGACGTTATAACGTATTGCGTTATATGGGATGACGTTATAACGTATTACGTAATATGGGATGACGTCATAACGTATTGCGTTATATGGTATGACGTTATAACGTATTACGTTATGTGGGATGACGTTATAACGAAATAGGTTATATGGTATGACGTTATAACGTATTACGTTATATGGTATGACGTTATAACGTATTACGTAATATGGGATGACGTTATAACGTATTACGTTATGTGGGACGACGTTATAGCGTATTGCGTTATATGGGATGACGTTATAACGTATTACGTTATGTGGGATGACGTTATAACGAAATAGGTTATATGGTATGACGTTATAACGTATTACGTTATATGGTATGACGTTATAACGTATTACGTAATATGGGATGACGTTATAACGTATTACGTAATATGGGATGACGTTATAACGTATTACGTTATGTGGGACGACGTTATAACGTATTGCGTTATATGGGATGACGTTATAACGTATTGCGTTATATGGGATGACGTTATAACGTATTGCGTTATATGGTATGACGTTATAACGTATTTCGTTAAATGGGATGACGTTATAACGTATTGCGTTATATGGGATGTCGTTATAACGTATTACGTTATATGGGATGACGTTATAACGTATTACGTCATATGGGATGACGTTATAACGTATTGCGTTATATGGGATGACGTTATAACGTATTTCGTTAAATATGATGACGTTATAACGTATTACGTAATATGGGATGACGTTATAACGTATTACGTTATGTGGGATGACGTTATAACGTATTGCGTTATATGGGATGACGTTATAACGTATTGTGTTATATGGTATGACGTTATAACGTATTACGTTATATGGGATGACGTTATAACGAAATAGGTTATATGGTATGACGTTATAAAGTATTACGTTATATGGTATGACGTTATAACGTATTACGTAATATGGGATGACGTTATAACGTATTACGTTATGTGGGACGACGTTATAACGTATTGCGTTATATGGGATGTCGTTATAACGTATTACGTAATATGGGATGACGTTATAACGTATTACGTTATGTGGGACAACGTTATAACGTATTACGTTATATGGGATGACGTTATAACGTAAATAGGTTATATGGTATGACGTTATACCGTATTACGTCATATGGGATGACGTTATAACGTATTACGTTATATGGTATGACGTTATAACGTATTACGTTATATGGGATGACGTTATAACGTAATAGGTTGTATGGTATGACGTTATAACGTATTACGTTATATGGTATGACGTTATAACGTATTACGTAATATGGGATGACGTTATAACGTATTACGTTATGTGGGACGACGTTATAACGTATTGCGTTATATGGGATGACGTTATAACGTATTGCGTTATATGGTATGACGTTATAACGTATTACGTAATATGGGATGACGTTATAACGTATTACGTTATGTGGGACGACGTTATAAAGTATTGCGTTATATGGGATGACGTTATAACGTATTGCGTTATATGGTATGACGTTATAACGTATTACGTTATGTGGGATGACGTTATAACGAAATAGGTTATATGGTATGACGTTATAACGTATTACGTTATATGGTATGACGTTATAACGTATTACGTTATGTGGGACGACGTTATAACGTATTGCGTTATATGGGATGACGTTATAACGTATTACGTTATATGGGATGACGTTATAACGTATTTCGTTAAATATGATGACGTTATAACGTATTACGTAATATGGGATGACGTTATAACGTATTACGTTATGTGGGATGACGTTATAACGTATTACGTAATATGGGATGACGTTATAACGTATTACGTTATGTGGGACGACGTTATAACGTATTGCGTTATATGGGATGACGTTATAACGTATTGCGTTATATGGTATGACGTTATAACGTATTACGTAATATGGGATGACGTTATAACGTATTACGTTATGTGGGACAACGTTATAACGTATTACGTTATATGGGATGACGTTATAACGTAAATAGGTTATATGGTATGACGTTATACCGTATTACGTCATATGGGATGACGTTATAACGTATTACGTTATATGGGATGACGTTATAACGTAATAGGTTATATGGTATGACGTTATAACGTAATAGGTTATATGGTATGACGTTATACCGAATTACGTTATGTGGTATGACGTTATAACGTATTACGTTATATGGGATGACGTTATAACGTATTTCGTTAAATATGATGACGTTATAACGTATTACGTAATATGGGATGACGTTATAACGTATTACGTTATGTGGGATGACGTTATAACGAAATAGGTTATATGGTATGACGTTATAACGTATTACGTTATGTGGGCTAACGTTATAACGAAATAGGTTATATGGTATGACGTTATAACGTATTACGTTATATGGTATGACGTTATAACGTATTTCGTTAAATGGGATGACGTTATAACGTATTGCGTTATATGGGATGACGTTATAACGTATTACGTAATATGGGATGACGTCATAACGTATTGCGTTATATGGTATGACGTTATAACGTATTACGTTATGTGGGATGACGTTATAACGAAATAGGTTATATGGTATGACGTTATAACGTATTACGTTATATGGTATGACGTTATAACGTATTACGTAATATGGGATGACGTTATAACGTATTACGTTATGTGGGACGACGTTATAGCGTATTGCGTTATATGGGATGACGTTATAACGTATTACGTTATGTGGGATGACGTTATAACGAAATAGGTTATATGGTATGACGTTATAACGTATTACGTTATATGGTATGACGTTATAACGTATTACGTAATATGGGATGACGTTATAACGTATTACGTAATATGGGATGACGTTATAACGTATTACGTTATGTGGGACGACGTTATAACGTATTGCGTTATATGGGATGACGTTATAACGTATTGCGTTATATGGGATGACGTTATAACGTATTGCGTTATATGGTATGACGTTATAACGTATTTCGTTAAATGGGATGACGTTATAACGTATTGCGTTATATGGGATGTCGTTATAACGTATTACGTTATATGGGATGACGTTATAACGTATTACGTTATATGGGATGACGTTATAACGTATTACGTAATATGGGATGACGTTATAACGTATTACGTTATGTGGGATGACGTTATAACGAAATAGGTTATATGGTATGACGTTATAACGTATTACGTTATATGGTATGACGTTATAACGTATTACGTAATATTGGATGACGTTATAACGTATTACGTTATGTGGGACGACGTTATAACGTATTGTGTTATGTGGGATGACGTTATAACGAAATAGGTTATATGGTATGACGTTATAAAGTATTACTTTATATGGTATGACGTTATAACGTATTACGTAATATGGGATGACGTTATAACGTATTACGTTATGTGGGACGACGTTATAACGTATTGCGTTATATGGGATGACGTTATAACGTATTGTGTTATATGGTATGACGTTATAACGTATTACGTTATATGGGATGACGTTATAACGAAATAGGTTATGTGGTATGACGTTATAACGTATTACGTTATATGGTATGACGTTATAACGTATTACGTAATATGGGATGACGTTATAACGTATTACGTAATATGGGATGACGTTATAACGTATTACGTTATGTGGGACGACGTTATAACGAAATAGGTTATATGGTATAACGTTATAACGTATTACGCTATATGGTATGACGTTATAACGTAATAGGTTATATGGTATGACGTTATAACGTAATACGTTATATGGTATGACGTTATAACGTAAATAGGTTATATGGTATGACGTTATACCGTATTACGTCATATGGGGTGACGTTATAACGTATTACGTTATATGGGATGACGTTATAACGTAATAGGTTATATGGTATGACGTTATAACGTAATAGGTTATACGGTATGACGTAATACCTAATTACGTTATATGGTATGACGTTATAACGTAAATAGGTTATATGGTATGACATTATACCGTATTACGTTATATGGGATGACGTTATAACGTATTACGTAATATGGGATGACGTTATAACGTATTACGTTATGTGGGACGACGTTATAACGTATTGCGTAATATGGGATGACGTTATAACGTATTACGTAATATGGGATGACGTTATAACGTATTACGTTATGTGGGACGACGTTATAACGTATTCCGTTATATGGGATGACGTTATAACGTATTACGTTATATGGGATGACGTTATAACGAAATAGGTTATATGGTATGACGTTATAACGTATTACGTAATATGGGATGACGTTATAACGTATTACGTTATGTGGGACGACGTTATAACGTATTGCGTTATATGGGATGACGTTATAACGTATTGCGTTATATGGGATGACGTTATAACGTATTGCGTTATATGGTATGACGTTATAACGTATTTCGTTAAATGGGATGACGTTATAACGTATTGCGTTATATGGGATGTCGTTATAACGTATTACGTTATATGGGATGACGTTATAACGTATTACGTTATATGAGATGACGTTATAACGTATTACGTTATGTGGGACGACGTTATAGCGTATTGCGTTATATGGGATGACGTTATAACGTATTACGTTATGTGGGATGACGTTATAACGAAATAGGTTATATGGTATGACGTTATAACGTATTACGTTATATGGTATGACGTTATAACGTATTGCGTTATATGGGATGACGTTATAACGTATTGTGTTATATGGTATGACGTTATAACGTATTACGTTATATGGGATGACGTTATAACGAAATAGGTTATATGGTATGACGTTATAAAGTATTACGTTATATGGTATGACGTTATAACGTATTACGTAATATGGGATGACGTTATAACGTATTACGTTATGTGGGACGACGTTATAACGTATTGCGTTATATGGGATGTCGTTATAACGTATTACGTTATATGGGATGACGTTATAACGTATTACGTTATATGGGATGACGTTATAACGTATTACGTAATATGGGATGACGTTATAACGTATTACGTTATGTGGGATGACGTTATAACGAAATAGGTTATATGGTATGACGTTATAACGTATTACGTTATATGGTATGACGTTATAACGTGTTACGTTATATGGGATGACGTTATAACGTAATAGGTTGTATGGTATGACGTTATAACGTATTACGTTATATGGTATGACGTTATAACGTATTACGTAATATGGGATGACGTTATAACGTATTACGTTATGTGGGACGACGTTATAACGTATTGCGTTATATGGGATGACGTTATAACGTATTGCGTTATATGGTATGACGTTATAACGTATTACGTAATATGGGATGACGTTATAACGTATTACGTTATGTGGGACGACGTTATAAAGTATTGCGTTATATGGGATGACGTTATAACGTATTGCGTTATATGGTATGACGTTATAACGTATTACGTTATGTGGGATGACGTTATAACGAAATAGGTTATATGGTATGACGTTATAACGTATTACGTTATATGGTATGACGTTATAACGTATTACGTTATGTGGGACGACGTTATAACGTATTGCGTTATATGGGATGACGTTATAACGTATTACGTTATATGGGATGACGTTATAACGTATTTCGTTAAATATGATGACGTTATAACGTATTACGTAATATGGGATGACGTTATAACGTATTACGTTATGTGGGATGACGTTATAACGTATTACGTAATATGGGATGACGTTATAACGTATTACGTTATGTGGGACGACGTTATAACGTATTGCGTTATATGGGATGACGTTATAACGTATTGCGTTATATGGTATGACGTTATAACGTATTACGTAATATGGGATGACGTTATAACGTATTACGTTATGTGGGACAACGTTATAACGTATTACGTTATATGGGATGACGTTATAACGTAAATAGGTTATATGGTATGACGTTATACCGTATTACGTCATATGGGATGACGTTATAACGTATTGCGTTATATGGGATGACGTTATAACGTATTACGTTATATGGGATGACGTTATAACGAAATAGGTTATATGGTATGACGTTATACCGTATTACGTCATATGGGACGACGTTATAACGTATTGCGTTATATGGGATGACGTTATAACGTATTGCGTTATATGGGATGACGTTATAACGTATTGCGTTATATGGTATGACGTTATAACGTATTTCGTTAAATGGGATGACGTTATAACGTATTGCGTTATATGGGATGTCGTTATAACGTATTACGTTATATGGGATGACGTTATAACGTATTACGTTATATGAGATGACGTTATAACGTATTACGTTATGTGGGACGACGTTATAGCGTATTGCGTTATATGGGATGACGTTATAACGTATTGCGTTATATGGTATGACGTTATAACGTATTACGTAATATGGGATGACGTTATAACGTATTACGTTATGTGGGACAACGTTATAACGTATTACGTTATGTGGGATGACGTTATAACGAAATAGGTTATATGGTATGACGTTATAACGTATTACGTTATATGGTATGACGTTATAACGTATTGCGTTATATGGGATGACGTTATAACGTATTGTGTTATATGGTATGACGTTATAACGTATTACGTTATATGGGATGACGTTATAACGAAATAGGTTATATGGTATGACGTTATAAAGTATTACGTTATATGGTATGACGTTATAACGTATTACGTAATATGGGATGACGTTATAACGTATTACGTTATGTGGGACGACGTTATAACGTATTACGTTATGTGGGATGACGTTATAACGAAATAGGTTATATGGTATGACGTTATAACGTATTACGTTATATGGTATGACGTTATAACGTATTGCGTTATATGGGATGACGTTATAACGTATTGCGTTATATGGTATGACGTTATAACGTATTACGTAATATGGGATGACGTTATAACGTATTACGTTATGTGGGACAACGTTATAACGTATTACGTTATGTGGGATGACGTTATAACGAAATAGGTTATATGGTATGACGTTATAACGTATTACGTTATATGGTATGACGTTATAACGTATTACGTTATATGGGATGACGTTATAACGTAATAGGTTGTATGGTATGACGTTATAACGTATTACGTTATATGGTATGACGTTATAACGTATTACGTAATATGGGATGACGTTATAACGTATTACGTTATGTGGGACGACGTTATAACGTATTGCGTTATATGGGATGACGTTATAACGTATTGCGTTATATGGTATGACGTTATAACGTATTACGTAATATGGGATGACGTTATAACGTATTACGTTATGTGGGACGACGTTATAAAGTATTGCGTTATATGGGATGACGTTATAACGTATTGCGTTATATGGTATGACGTTATAACGTATTACGTTATGTGGGATGACGTTATAACGAAATAGGTTATATGGTATGACGTTATAACGTATTACGTTATATGGTATGACGTTATAACGTATTACGTTATGTGGGACGACGTTATAACGTATTGCGTTATATGGGATGACGTTATAACGTATTACGTTATATGGGATGACGTTATAACGTATTTCGTTAAATATGATGACGTTATAACGTATTACGTAATATGGGATGACGTTATAACGTATTACGTTATGTGGGATGACGTTATAACGTATTACGTAATATGGGATGACGTTATAACGTATTACGTTATGTGGGACGACGTTATAACGTATTGCGTTATATGGGATGACGTTATAACGTATTGCGTTATATGGTATGACGTTATAACGTATTATGTAATATGGGATGACGTTATAACGTATTACGTTATGTGGGACAACGTTATAACGTATTACGTTATATGGGATGACGTTATAACGTAAATAGGTTATATGGTATGACGTTATACCGTATTACGTCATATGGGATGACGTTATAACGTATTGCGTTATATGGGATGACGTTATAACGTATTTCGTTAAATATGATGACGTTATAACGTATTACGTAATATGGGATGACGTTATAACGTATTACGTTATGTGGGATGACGTTATAACGTATTGCGTTATATGGGATGACGTTATAACGTATTGTGTTATATGGTATGACGTTATAACGTATTACGTTATATGGGATGACGTTATAACGAAATAGGTTATATGGTATGACGTTATAAAGTATTACGTTATATGGTATGACGTTATAACGTATTACGTAATATGGGATGACGTTATAACGTATTACGTTATGTGGGACGACGTTATAACGTATTGCGTTATATGGGATGTCGTTATAACGTATTACGTAATATGGGATGACGTTATAACGTATTACGTTATGTGGGACAACGTTATAACGTATTACGTTATATGGGATGACGTTATAACGTAAATAGGTTATATGGTATGACGTTATACCGTATTACGTCATATGGGATGACGTTATAACGTATTACGTTATATGGTATGACGTTATAACGTATTACGTTATATGGGATGACGTTATAACGTAATAGGTTGTATGGTATGACGTTATAACGTATTACGTTATATGGTATGACGTTATAACGTATTACGTAATATGGGATGACGTTATAACGTATTACGTTATGTGGGACGACGTTATAACGTATTGCGTTATATGGGATGACGTTATAACGTATTGCGTTATATGGTATGACGTTATAACGTATTACGTAATATGGGATGACGTTATAACGTATTACGTTATGTGGGACGACGTTATAAAGTATTGCGTTATATGGGATGACGTTATAACGTATTGCGTTATATGGTATGACGTTATAACGTATTACGTTATGTGGGATGACGTTATAACGTATTACGTTATACGGGATGACGTTATAACGTATTTCGTTAAATATGATGACGTTATACCGAATTACGTAATATGGGATGACGTTATAACGTATTACGTTATGTGGGATGACGTTATAACGAAATAGGTTATATGGTATGACGTTATAACGTATTACGTTATGTGGGCTAACGTTATAACGAAATAGGTTATATGGTATGACGTTATAACGTATTACGTTATATGGTATGACGTTATAACGTATTTCGTTAAATGGGATGACGTTATAACGTATTGCGTTATATGGGATGACGTTATAACGTATTACGTAATATGGGATGACGTCATAACGTATTGCGTTATATGGTATGACGTTATAACGTATTACGTTATGTGGGATGACGTTATAACGAAATAGGTTATATGGTATGACGTTATAACGTATTACGTTATATGGTATGACGTTATAACGTATTACGTAATATGGGATGACGTTATAACGTATTACGTTATGTGGGACGACGTTATAGCGTATTACGTTATATGGGATGACGTTATAACGTATTACGTTATGTGGGATGACGTTATAACGAAATAGGTTATATGGTATGACGTTATAACGTATTACGTTATATGGTATGACGTTATAACGTATTACGTAATATGGGATGACGTTATAACGTATTACGTAATATGGGATGACGTTATAACGTATTACGTTATGTGGGACGACGTTATAACGTATTGCGTTATATGGGATGACGTTATAACGTATTGCGTTATATGGGATGACGTTATAACGTATTGCGTTATATGGTATGACGTTATAACGTATTTCGTTAAATGGGATGACGTTATAACGTATTGCGTTATATGGGATGTCGTTATAACGTATTACGTTATATGGGATGACGTTATAACGTATTACGTTATATGGGATGACGTTATAACGTATTACGTAATATGGGATGACGTTATAACGTATTACGTTATGTGGGATGACGTTATAACGAAATAGGTTATATGGTATGACGTTATAACGTATTACGTTATATGGTATGACGTTATAACGTATTACGTAATATTGGATGACGTTATAACGTATTACGTTATGTGGGACGACGTTATAACGTATTGTGTTATGTGGGATGACGTTATAACGAAATAGGTTATATGGTATGACGTTATAAAGTATTACGTTATATGGTATGACGTTATAACGTATTACGTAATATGGGATGACGTTATAACGTATTACGTTATGTGGGACGACGTTATAACGTATTGCGTTATATGGGATGACGTTATAACGTATTGTGTTATATGGTATGACGTTATAACGTATTACGTTATATGGGATGACGTTATAACGAAATAGGTTATGTGGTAAGACGTTATAACGTATTACGTTATATGGTATGACGTTATAACGTATTACGTAATATGGGATGACGTTATAACGTATTACGTAATATGGGATGACGTTATAACGTATTACGATATGTGGGACGACGTTATAACGAAATAGGTTATATGGTATAACGTTATAACGTATTACGCTATATGGTATGACGTTATAACGTAATAGGTTATATGGTATGACGTTATAACGTAATACGTTATATGGTATGACGTTATAACGTAAATAGGTTATATGGTATGACGTTATACCGTATTACGTCATATGGGGTGACGTTATAACGTATTACGTTATATGGGATGACGTTATAACGTAATAGGTTATATGGTATGACGTTATAACGTAATAGGTTATACGGTATGACGTAATACCTAATTACGTTATATGGTATGACGTTATAACGTATTACGTAATATGGGATGACGTTATAACGTATTACGTTATGTGGGACGACGTTATAACGTATTGCGTAATATGGGATGACGTTATAACGTATTACGTAATATGGGATGACGTTATAACGTATTACGTTATGTGGGACGACGTTATAACGTATTCCGTTATATGGGATGACGTTATAACGTATTACGTTATATGGGATGACGTTATAACGTAAATAGGTTATATGGTATGACGTTATAACGTATTACGTAATATGGGATGACGTTATAACGTATTACGTTATGTGGGACGACGTTATAACGTATTGCGTTATATGGGATGACGTTATAACGTATTGCGTTATATGGGATGACGTTATAACGTATTGCGTTATATGGTATGACGTTATAACGTATTTCGTTAAATGGGATGACGTTATAACGTATTGCGTTATATGGGATGTCGTTATAACGTATTACGTTATATGGGATGACGTTATAACGTATTACGTTATATGAGATGACGTTATAACGTATTACGTTATGTGGGACGACGTTATAGCGTATTGCGTTATATGGGATGACGTTATAACGTATTACGTTATGTGGGATGACGTTATAACGAAATAGGTTATATGGTATGACGTTATAACGTATTACGTTATATGGTATGACGTTATAACGTATTGCGTTATATGGGATGACGTTATAACGTATTGTGTTATATGGTATGACGTTATAACGTATTACGTTATATGGGATGACGTTATAACGAAATAGGTTATATGGTATGACGTTATAAAGTATTACGTTATATGGTATGACGTTATAACGTATTACGTAATATGGGATGACGTTATAACGTATTACGTTATGTGGGACGACGTTATAACGTATTGCGTTATATGGGATGTCGTTATAACGTATTACGTTATATGGGATGACGTTATAACGTATTACGTTATATGGGATGACGTTATAACGTATTACGTAATATGGGATGACGTTATAACGTATTACGTTATGTGGGATGACGTTATAACGAAATAGGTTATATCGTATGACGTTATAACGTATTACGTTATATGGTATGACGTTATAACGTATTACGTAATATGGGATGACGTTATAACGTATTACGTTATGTGGGACAACGTTATAACGTATTACGTTATATGGGATGACGTTATAACGTAAATAGGTTATATGGTATGACGTTATACCGTATTACGTCATATGGGATGACGTTATAACGTATTACGTTATATGGTATGACGTTATAACGTATTACGTTATATGGGATGACGTTATAACGTAATAGGTTGTATGGTATGACGTTATAACGTATTACGTTATATGGTATGACGTTATAACGTATTACGTAATATGGGATGACGTTATAACGTATTACGTTATGTGGGACGACGTTATAACGTATTGCGTTATATGGGATGACGTTATAACGTATTGCGTTATATGGTATGACGTTATAACGTATTACGTAATATGGGATGACGTTATAACGTATTACGTTATGTGGGACGACGTTATAAAGTATTGCGTTATATGGGATGACGTTATAACGTATTGCGTTATATGGTATGACGTTATAACGTATTACGTTATGTGGGATGACGTTATAACGAAATAGGTTATATGGTATGACGTTATAACGTATTACGTTATATGGTATGACGTTATAACGTATTACGTTATGTGGGACGACGTTATAACGTATTGCGTTATATGGGATGACGTTATAACCTATTACGTTATATGGGATGACGTTATAACGTATTTCGTTAAATATGATGACGTTATAACGTATTACGTAATATGGGATGACGTTATAACGTATTACGTTATGTGGGATGACGTTATAACGTATTACGTAATATGGGATGACGTTATAACGTATTACGTTATGTGGGACGACGTTATAACGTATTGCGTTATATGGGATGACGTTATAACGTATTGCGTTATATGGTATGACGTTATAACGTATTACGTAATATGGGATGACGTTATAACGTATTACGTTATGTGGGACAACGTTATAACGTATTACGTTATATGGGATGACGTTATAACGTAAATAGGTTATATGGTATGACGTTATACCGTATTACGTCATATGGGATGACGTTATAACGTATTACGTTATATGGGATGACGTTATAACGTAATAGGTTATATGGTATGACGTTATAACGTAATAGGTTATATGGTATGACGTTATACCGAATTACGTTATGTGGTATGACGTTATAACGTATTACGTTATATGGGATGACGTTATAACGTATTTCGTTAAATGGGATGACGTTATAACGTATTGCGTTATATGGGATGACGTTATAACGTATTACGTAATATGGGATGACGTTATAACGTATTGCGTTATATGGTATGACGTTATAACGTATTACGTTATGTGGGATGACGTTATAACGAAATAGGTTATATGGTATGACGTTATAACGTATTACGTTATATGGTATGACGTTATAACGTATTACGTAATATGGGATGACGTTATAACGTATTACGTTATGTGGGACGACGTTATAGCGTATTGCGTTATATGGGATGACGTTATAACGTATTACGTTATGTGGGATGACGTTATAACGAAATAGGTTATATGGTATGACGTTATAACGTATTACGTTATATGGTATGACGTTATAACGTATTACGTAATATGGGATGACGTTATAACGTATTACGTAATATGGGATGACGTTATAACGTATTACGTTATGTGGGACGACGTTATAACGTATTGCGTTATATGGGATGACGTTATAACGTATTGCGTTATATGGGATGACGTTATAACGTATTGCGTTATATGGTATGACGTTATAACGTATTTCGTTAAATGGGATGACGTTATAACGTATTGCGTTATATGGGATGTCGTTATAACGTATTCCGTTATATGGGATGACGTTATAACGTATTACGTTATATGGGATGACGTTATAACGTATTACGTAATATGGGATGACGTTATAACGTATTGCGTTATGTGGGATGACGTTATAACGAAATAGGTTATATGGTATGACGTTATAACGTATTACGTTATATGGTATGACGTTATAACGTATTACGTAATATTGGATGACGTTATAACGTATTACGTTATGTGGGACGACGTTATAACGTATTGTGTTATGTGGGATGACGTTATAACGAAATAGGTTATATGGTATGACGTTAAAAAGTATTACGTTATATGGTATGACGTTATAACGTATTACGTAATATGGGATGACGTTATAACGTATTACGTTATGTGGGACGACGTTATAACGTATTGCGTTATATGGGATGACGTTATAACGTATTGTGTTATATGGTATGACGTTATAACGTATTACGTTATATGGGATGACGTTATAACGAAATAGGTTATGTGGTAAGACGTTATAACGTATTACGTTATATGGTATGACGTTATAACGTATTACGTAATATGGGATGACGTTATAACGTATTACGTAATATGGGATGACGTTATAACGTATTACGTTATGTGGGACGACGTTATAACGAAATAGGTTATATGGTATAACGTTATAACGTATTACGCTATATGGTATGACGTTATAACGTAATAGGTTATATGGTATGACGTTATAACGTAATACGTTATATGGTATGACGTTATAACGTAAATAGGTTATGTGGTATGACGTTATACCGTATTACGTCATATGGGGTGACGTTATAACGTATTACGTTATATGGGATGACGTTATAACGTAATAGGTTATATGGTATGACGTTATAACGTAATAGGTTATACGGTATGACGTAATACCTAATTACGTTATATGGTATGACGTTATAACGTAAATAGGTTATATGGTATGACATTATACCGTATTACGTTATATGGGATGACGTTATAACGTATTACGTAATATGGGATGACGTTATAACGTATTACGTTATGTGGGACGACGTTATAACGTATTGCGTAATATGGGATGACGTTATAACGTATTACGTAATATGGGATGACGTTATAACGTATTACGTTATGTGGGACGACGTTATAACGTATTCCGTTATATGGGATGACGTTATAACGTATTACGTTATATGGGATGACGTTATAACGTAAATAGGTTATATGGTATGACGTTATAACGTATTACGTAAAATGGGATGACGTTATAACGTATTACGTTATGTGGGACGACGTTATAACGTATTGCGTTATATGGGATGACGTTATAACGTATTGCGTTATATGGGATGACGTTATAACGTATTGCGTTATATGGTATGACGTTATAACGTATTACGTAATATGGGATGACGTTATAACGTATTACGTTATGTGGGACGACGTTATAAAGTATTGCGTTATATGGGATGACGTTATAACGTATTGCGTTATATGGTATGACGTTATAACGTATTACGTTATGTGGGATGACGTTATAACGAAATAGGTTATATGGTATGACGTTATAACGTATTACGTTATATGGTATGACGTTATAACGTATTACGTTATGTGGGACGACGTTATAACGTATTGCGTTATATGGGATGACGTTATAACCTATTACGTTATATGGGATGACGTTATAACGTATTTCGTTAAATATGATGACGTTATAACGTATTACGTAATATGGGATGACGTTATAACGTATTACGTTATGTGGGATGACGTTATAACGTATTACGTAATATGGGATGACGTTATAACGTATTACGTTATGTGGGACGACGTTATAACGTATTGCGTTATATGGGATGACGTTATAACGTATTGCGTTATATGGTATGACGTTATAACGTATTACGTAATATGGGATGACGTTATAACGTATTACGTTATGTGGGACAACGTTATAACGTATTACGTTATATGGGATGACGTTATAACGTAAATAGGTTATATGGTATGACGTTATACCGTATTACGTCATATGGGATGACGTTATAACGTATTACGTTATATGGGATGACGTTATAACGTAATAGGTTATATGGTATGACGTTATAACGTAATAGGTTATATGGTATGACGTTATACCGAATTACGTTATGTGGTATGACGTTATAACGTATTACGTTATATGGGATGACGTTATAACGTATTTCGTTAAATGGGATGACGTTATAACGTATTGCGTTATATGGGATGACGTTATAACGTATTACGTAATATGGGATGACGTTATAACGTATTGCGTTATATGGTATGACGTTATAACGTATTACGTTATGTGGGATGACGTTATAACGAAATAGGTTATATGGTATGACGTTATAACGTATTACGTTATATGGTATGACGTTATAACGTATTACGTAATATGGGATGACGTTATAACGTATTACGTTATGTGGGACGACGTTATAGCGTATTGCGTTATATGGGATGACGTTATAACGTATTACGTTATGTGGGATGACGTTATAACGAAATAGGTTATATGGTATGACGTTATAACGTATTACGTTATATGGTATGACGTTATAACGTATTACGTAATATGGGATGACGTTATAACGTATTACGTAATATGGGATGACGTTATAACGTATTACGTTATGTGGGACGACGTTATAACGTATTGCGTTATATGGGATGACGTTATAACGTATTGCGTTATATGGGATGACGTTATAACGTATTGCGTTATATGGTATGACGTTATAACGTATTTCGTTAAATGGGATGACGTTATAACGTATTGCGTTATATGGGATGTCGTTATAACGTATTCCGTTATATGGGATGACGTTATAACGTATTACGTTATATGGGATGACGTTATAACGTATTACGTAATATGGGATGACGTTATAACGTATTGCGTTATGTGGGATGACGTTATAACGAAATAGGTTATATGGTATGACGTTATAACGTATTACGTTATATGGTATGACGTTATAACGTATTACGTAATATTGGATGACGTTATAACGTATTACGTTATGTGGGACGACGTTATAACGTATTGTGTTATGTGGGATGACGTTATAACGAAATAGGTTATATGGTATGACGTTATAAAGTATTACGTTATATGGTATGACGTTATAACGTATTACGTAATATGGGATGACGTTATAACGTATTACGTTATGTGGGACGACGTTATAACGTATTGCGTTATATGGGATGACGTTATAACGTATTGTGTTATATGGTATGACGTTATAACGTATTACGTTATATGGGATGACGTTATAACGAAATAGGTTATGTGGTAAGACGTTATAACGTATTACGTTATATGGTATGACGTTATAACGTATTACGTAATATGGGATGACGTTATAACGTATTACGTAATATGGGATGACGTTATAACGTATTACGTTATGTGGGACGACGTTATAACGAAATAGGTTATATGGTATAACGTTATAACGTATTACGCTATATGGTATGACGTTATAACGTAATAGGTTATATGGTATGACGTTATAACGTAATACGTTATATGGTATGACGTTATAACGTAAATAGGTTATGTGGTATGACGTTATACCGTATTACGTCATATGGGGTGACGTTATAACGTATTACGTTATATGGGATGACGTTATAACGTAATAGGTTATATGGTATGACGTTATAACGTAATAGGTTATACGGTATGACGTAATACCTAATTACGTTATATGGTATGACGTTATAACGTAAATAGGTTATATGGTATGACATTATACCGTATTACGTTATATGGGATGACGTTATAACGTATTACGTAATATGGGATGACGTTATAACGTATTACGTTATGTGGGACGACGTTATAACGTATTGCGTAATATGGGATGACGTTATAACGTATTACGTAATATGGGATGACGTTATAACGTATTACGTTATGTGGGACGACGTTATAACGTATTCCGTTATATGGGATGACGTTATAACGTATTACGTTATATGGGATGACGTTATAACGTAAATAGGTTATATGGTATGACGTTATAACGTATTACGTAAAATGGGATGACGTTATAACGTATTACGTTATGTGGGACGACGTTATAACGTATTGCGTTATATGGGATGACGTTATAACGTATTGCGTTATATGGGATGACGTTATAACGTATTGCGTTATATGGTATGACGTTATAACGTATTTCGTTAAATGGGATGACGTTATAACGTATTGCGTTATATGGGATGTCGTTATAACGTATTACGTTATATGGGATGACGTTATAACGTATTACGTTATATGAGATGACGTTATAACGTATTACGTAATATGGGATGACGTTATAACGTATTACGTTATGTGGGATGACGTTATAACGAAATAGGTTATATGGTATGACGTTATAACGTATTACGTTATATGGTATGACGTTATAACGTATTACGTAATATTGGATGACGTTATAACGTATTACGTTATGTGGGACGACGTTATAACGTATTGTGTTATGTGGGATGACGTTATAACGAAATAGGTTATATGGTATGACGTTATAAAGTATTACGTTATATGGTATGACGTTATAACGTATTACGTAATATGGGATGACGTTATAACGTATTACGTTATGTGGGACGACGTTATAACGTATTGCGTTATATGGGATGACGTTATAACGTATTGTGTTATATGGTATGACGTTATAACGTATTACGTTACATGGGATGACGTTATAACGAAATAGGTTATGTGGTAAGACGTTATAACGTATTACGTTATATGGTATGACGTTATAACGTATTACGTAATATGGGATGACGTTATAACGTATTACGTAATATGGGCTGACGTTATAACGTATTACGTTATGTGGGACGACGTTATAACGAAATAGGTTATATGGTATAACGTTATAACGTATTACGCTATATGGTATGACGTTATAACGTAATAGGTTATATGGTATGACGTTATAACGTAATACGTTATATGGTATGACGTTATAACGTAAATAGGTTATATGGTATGACGTTATACCGTATTACGTCATATGGGGTGACGTTATAACATATTACGTTATATGGGATGACGTTATAACGTAATAGGTTATATGGTATGACGTTATAACGTAATAGGTTATACGGTATGACGTAATACCTAATTACGTTATATGGTATGACGTTATAACGTAAATAGGTTATATGGTATGACATTATACCGTATTACGTTATATGGGATGTCGTTATAACGTATTACGTTATGTGGGACGACGTTATAACGTATTACGTAATATGGGATGACGTTATAACGTATTACGTTATGTGGGATGACGTTATAACGAAATAGGTTATATGGTATGACGTTATAAAGTATTACGTTATATGGTATGACGTTATAACGTATTACGTAATATGTGATGACGTTATAACGTATTACGTTATGTGGGACGACGTTATAACGTATTACGTAATATGGGATGACGTTATAACGTATTACGTTATGTGGGATGACGTTATAACGAAATAGGTTATATGGTATGACGTTATAAAGTATTACGTTATATGGTATGACGTTATAACGTATTACGTAATATGGGATGACGTTATAACGTATTACGTTATGTGGGACGACGTTATAACGTATTGCGTAATATGGGATGACGTTATAACGTACTACGTTATGTGGGATGACGTTATAACGAAATAGGTTATATGGTATGACGTTATAACGTATTACGTTATATGGTATGACGTTATAACGTATTACGTAATATGGGATGACGTTCTAACGTATTACGTTATGTGGGACGACGTTATAACGTATTGCGTTATATGGGATGACGTTATAACGTATTGCGTTATATGGTATGACGTTATAACGTATTACGTAATATGGGATGACGTTATAACGTATTACGTAATATGGGATGACGTTATAACGTATTACGTTATGTGGGACGACGTTATAACGTATTCCGTTATATGGGATGACGTTATAACGTATTACGTTGTATGGGATGACGTTATAACGTAAATAGGTTATATGGTATGACGTTATAACGTATTACGTAATATGGGATGACGTTATAACGTATTACGTTATGTGGGACGACGTTATAACGTATTGCGTTATATGGGATGACGTTATAACGTATTGCGTTATATGGTATGACGTTATAACGTATTACGTAATATGGGATGACGTTATAATGTATTACGTTATATGGGATGACGTTATAACGTAATACGTTATATGGTATGACGTTATAACGTAAATAGGTTATATGGTATGACGTTATATCGTATTACGTTATATGGTATTACGTTATAACGTAAATAGGTTATATGGTATGACGTAATACCTAATTACGTTATATGGTATGACGTTATAACGTAAATAGGTTATATGGTATGACATTATACCGTATTACGTTATATGGGATGACGTTATAACGTATTGCGTTATATGGTATGACGTTATAACGTATTACGTAATATGGGATGACGTTATAATGTATTACGTTATATGGGATGACGTTATAACGTAATACGTTATATGGTATGACGTTATAACGTAAATAGGTTATATGGTATGACGTTATATCGTATTACGTTATATGGTATTACGTTATAACGTAAATAGGTTATATGGTATGACGTAATACCTAATTACGTTATATGGTATGACGTTATAACGTAAATAGGTTATATGGTATGACATTATACCGTATTACGTTATATGGGATGACGTTATAACGTATTACGTAATATGGGATGACGTTATAACGTATTACGTTATGTGGGACGACGTTATAACGTATTGCGTAATATGGGATGACGTTATAACGTACTACGTTATGTGGGATGACGTTATAACGAAATAGGTTATATGGTATGACGTTATAACGTATTACGTTATATGGTATGACGTTATAACGTATTACGTAATATGGGATGACGTTCTAACGTATTACGTTATGTGGGACGACGTTATAACGTATTGCGTTATATGGGATGACGTTATAACGTATTGCGTTATATGGTATGACGTTATAACGTATTACGTAATATGGGATGACGTTATAACGTATTACGTAATATGGGATGACGTTATAACGTATTACGTAATATGGGATGACGTTATAACGTATTACGTAATATGGGATGACGTTATAACGTATTACGTTATGTGGGACGACGTTATAACGTATTGCGTTATATGGGATGACGTTATAACGTACTACGTTATGTGGGATGACGTTATAACGAAATAGGTTATATGGTATGGCGTTATAACGTATTACGTTATATGGTATGACGTTATAACGTATTACGTAATATGGGATGACGTTATAACGTATTACGTAATATGGGATGACGTTATAACGTATTACGTTATGTGGGACGACGTTATAACGTATTGCGTTATATGGGATGACGTTATAACGTATTGCGTTATATGGGATGACGTTATAACGTATTGCGTTATATGGTATGACGTTATAACGTATTTCGTTAAATGGGATGACGTTATAACGTATTGCGTTATATGGGATGTCGTTATAACGTATTACGTTATATGGGATGACGTTATAACGTATTACGTTATATGAGATGACGTTATAACGTATTACGTAATATGGGATGACGTTATAACGTATTACGTTATGTGGGATGACGTTATAACGAAATAGGTTATATGGTATGACGTTATAACGTATTACGTTATATGGTATGACGTTATAACGTATTACGTAATATTGGATGACGTTATAACGTATTACGTTATGTGGGACGACGTTATAACGTATTGTGTTATGTGGGATGACGTTATAACGAAATAGGTTATATGGTATGACGTTATAAAGTATTACGTTATATGGTATGACGTTATAACGTATTACGTAATATGGGATGACGTTATAACGTATTACGTTATGTGGGACGACGTTATAACGTATTGCGTTATATGGGATGACGTTATAACGTATTGTGTTATATGGTATGACGTTATAACGTATTACGTTATATGGGATGACGTTATAACGAAATAGGTTATGTGGTAAGACGTTATAACGTATTACGTTATATGGTATGACGTTATAACGTATTACGTAATATGGGATGACGTTATAACGTATTACGTAATATGGGATGACGTTATAACGTATTACGTTATGTGGGACGACGTTATAACGAAATAGGTTATATGGTATAACGTTATAACGTATTACGCTATATGGTATGACGTTATAACGTAATAGGTTATATGGTATGACGTTATAACGTAATACGTTATATGGTATGACGTTATAACGTAAATAGGTTATATGGTATGACGTTATACCGTATTACGTCATATGGGGTGACGTTATAACATATTACGTTATATGGGATGACGTTATAACGTAATAGGTTATATGGTATGACGTTATAACGTAATAGGTTATACGGTATGACGTAATACCTAATTACGTTATATGGTATGACGTTATAACGTAAATAGGTTATATGGTATGACATTATACCGTATTACGTTATATGGGATGACGTTATAACGTATTACGTTATGTGGGACGACGTTATAACGTATTACGTAATATGGGATGACGTTATAACGTATTACGTTATGTGGGATGACGTTATAACGAAATAGGTTATATGGTATGACGTTATAAAGTATTACGTTATATGGTATGACGTTATAACGTATTACGTAATATGGGATGACGTTATAACGTATTACGTTATGTGGGACGACGTTATAACGTATTACGTAATATGGGATGACGTTATAACGTATTACGTTATGTGGGATGACGTTATAACGAAATAGGTTATATGGTATGACGTTATAAAGTATTACGTTATATGGTATGACGTTATAACGTATTACGTAATATGGGATGACGTTATAACGTATTACGTTATGTGGGACGACGTTATAACGTATTGCGTAATATGGGATGACGTTATAACGTACTACGTTATGTGGGATGACGTTATAACGAAATAGGTTATACGGTATGACGTAATACCTAATTACGTTATATGGTATGACGTTATAACGTAAATAGGTTATATGGTATGACATTATACCGTATTACGTTATATGGGATGACGTTATAACGTATTACGTAATATGGGATGACGTTATAACGTATTACGTTATGTGGGACGACGTTATAACGTATTGCGTAATATGGGATGACGTTATAACGTATTACGTAATATGGGATGACGTTATAACGTATTACGTTATGTGGGACGACGTTATAACGTATTCCGTTATATGGGATGACGTTATAACGTATTACGTTATATGGGATGACGTTATAACGTAAATAGGTTATATGGTATGACGTTATAACGTATTACGTAAAATGGGATGACGTTATAACGTATTACGTTATGTGGGACGACGTTATAACGTATTGCGTTATATGGGATGACGTTATAACGTATTGCGTTATATGGGATGACGTTATAACGTATTGCGTTATATGGTATGACGTTATAACGTATTTCGTTAAATGGGATGACGTTATAACGTATTGCGTTATATGGGATGTCGTTATAACGTATTACGTTATATGGGATGACGTTATAACGTATTACGTTTTATGAGATGACGTTATAACGTATTACGTAATATGGGATGACGTTATAACGTATTACGTTATGTGGGATGACGTTATAACGAAATAGGTTATATGGTATGACGTTATAACGTATTACGTTATATGGTATGACGTTATAACGTATTACGTAATATTGGATGACGTTATAACGTATTACGTTATGTGGGACGACGTTATAACGTATTGTGTTATGTGGGATGACGTTATAACGAAATAGGTTATATGGTATGACGTTATAAAGTATTACGTTATATGGTATGACGTTATAACGTATTACGTAATATGGGATGACGTTATAACGTATTACGTTATGTGGGACGACGTTATAACGTATTGCGTTATATGGGATGACGTTATAACGTATTGTGTTATATGGTATGACGTTATAACGTATTACGTTACATGGGATGACGTTATAACGAAATAGGTTATGTGGTAAGACGTTATAACGTATTACGTTATATGGTATGACGTTATAACGTATTACGTAATATGGGATGACGTTATAACGTATTACGTAATATGGGCTGACGTTATAACGTATTACGTTATGTGGGACGACGTTATAACGAAATAGGTTATATGGTATAACGTTATAACGTATTACGCTATATGGTATGACGTTATAACGTAATAGGTTATATGGTATGACGTTATAACGTAATACGTTATATGGTATGACGTTATAACGTAAATAGGTTATATGGTATGACGTTATACCGTATTACGTCATATGGGGTGACGTTATAACATATTACGTTATATGGGATGACGTTATAACGTAATAGGTTATATGGTATGACGTTATAACGTAATAGGTTATACGGTATGACGTAATACCTAATTACGTTATATGGTATGACGTTATAACGTAAATAGGTTATATGGTATGACATTATACCGTATTACGTTATATGGGATGTCGTTATAACGTATTACGTTATGTGGGACGACGTTATAACGTATTACGTAATATGGGATGACGTTATAACGTATTACGTTATGTGGGATGACGTTATAACGAAATAGGTTATATGGTATGACGTTATAAAGTATTACGTTATATGGTATGACGTTATAACGTATTACGTAATATGGGATGACGTTATAACGTATTACGTTATGTGGGACGACGTTATAACGTATTACGTAATATGGGATGACGTTATAACGTATTACGTTATGTGGGATGACGTTATAACGAAATAGGTTATATGGTATGACGTTATAAAGTATTACGTTATATGGTATGACGTTATAACGTATTACGTAATATGGGATGACGTTATAACGTATTACGTTATGTGGGACGACGTTATAACGTATTGCGTAATATGGGATGACGTTATAACGTACTACGTTATGTGGGATGACGTTATAACGAAATAGGTTATATGGTATGACGTTATAACGTATTACGTTATATGGTATGACGTTATAACGTATTACGTAATATGGGATGACGTTCTAACGTATTACGTTATGTGGGACGACGTTATAACGTATTGCGTTATATGGGATGACGTTATAACGTATTGCGTTATATGGTATGACGTTATAACGTATTACGTAATATGGGATGACGTTATAACGTATTACGTAATATGGGATGACGTTATAACGTATTACGTTATGTGGGACGACGTTATAACGTATTCCGTTATATGGGATGACGTTATAACGTATTACGTTGTATGGGATGACGTTATAACGTAAATAGGTTATATGGTATGACGTTATAACGTATTACGTAATATGGGATGACGTTATAACGTATTACGTTATGTGGGACGACGTTATAACGAAATAGGTTATATGGTATAACGTTATAACGTATTACGCTATATGGTATGACGTTATAACGTAATAGGTTATATGGTATGACGTTATAACGTAATACGTTATATGGTATGACGTTATAACGTAAATAGGTTATATGGTATGACGTTATACCGTATTCCGTCATATGGGGTGACGTTATAACATATTACGTTATATGGGATGACGTTATAACGTAATAGGTTATATGGTATGACGTTATAACGTAATAGGTTATACGGTATGACGTAATACCTAATTACGTTATATGGTATGACGTTATAACGTATTACGTTATATGGTATGACGTTATAACGTATTACGTAATATGGGATGACGTTATAACGTATTACGTTATGTGGGACGACGTTATAACGTATTGCGTTATATGGGATGACGTTATAACGTATTGCGTTATATGGTATGACGTTATAACGTATTACGTAATATGGGATGACGTTATAATGTATTACGTTATATGGGATGACGTTATAACGTAATACGTTATATGGTATGACGTTATAACGTAAATAGGTTATATGGTATGACGTTATATCGTATTACGTTATATGGTATTACGTTATAACGTAAATAGGTTATATGGTATGACGTAATACCTAATTACGTTATATGGTATGACGTTATAACGTAAATAGGTTATATGGTATGACATTATACCGTATTACGTTATATGGGATGACGTTATAACGTATTGCGTTATATGGTATGACGTTATAACGTATTACGTAATATGGGATGACGTTATAATGTATTACGTTATATGGGATGACGTTATAACGTAATACGTTATATGGTATGACGTTATAACGTAAATAGGTTATATGGTATGACGTTATATCGTATTACGTTATATGGTATTACGTTATAACGTAAATAGGTTATATGGTATGACGTAATACCTAATTACGTTATATGGTATGACGTTATAACGTAAATAGGTTATATGGTATGACATTATACCGTATTACGTTATATGGGATGACGTTATAACGTATTACGTAATATGGGATGACGTTATAACGTATTACGTTATGTGGGACGACGTTATAACGTATTGCGTAATATGGGATGACGTTATAACGTACTACGTTATGTGGGATGACGTTATAACGAAATAGGTTATATGGTATGACGTTATAACGTATTACGTTATATGGTATGACGTTATAACGTATTACGTAATATGGGATGACGTTCTAACGTATTACGTTATGTGGGACGACGTTATAACGTATTGCGTTATATGGGATGACGTTATAACGTATTGCGTTATATGGTATGACGTTATAACGTATTACGTAATATGGGATGACGTTATAACGTATTACGTAATATGGGATGACGTTATAACGTATTACGTAATATGGGATGACGTTATAACGTATTACGTAATATGGGATGACGTTATAACGTATTACGTTATGTGGGACGACGTTATAACGTATTGCGTTATATGGGATGACGTTATAACGTACTACGTTATGTGGGATGACGTTATAACGAAATAGGTTATATGGTATGGCGTTATAACGTATTACGTTATATGGTATGACGTTATAACGTATTACGTAATATGGGATGACGTTATAACGTATTACGTAATATGGGATGACGTTATAACGTATTACGTTATGTGGGACGACGTTATAACGTATTGCGTTATATGGGATGACGTTATAACGTATTGCGTTATATGGGATGACGTTATAACGTATTGCGTTATATGGTATGACGTTATAACGTATTTCGTTAAATGGGATGACGTTATAACGTATTGCGTTATATGGGATGTCGTTATAACGTATTACGTTATATGGGATGACGTTATAACGTATTACGTTATATGAGATGACGTTATAACGTATTACGTAATATGGGATGACGTTATAACGTATTACGTTATGTGGGATGACGTTATAACGAAATAGGTTATATGGTATGACGTTATAACGTATTACGTTATATGGTATGACGTTATAACGTATTACGTAATATTGGATGACGTTATAACGTATTACGTTATGTGGGACGACGTTATAACGTATTGTGTTATGTGGGATGACGTTATAACGAAATAGGTTATATGGTATGACGTTATAAAGTATTACGTTATATGGTATGACGTTATAACGTATTACGTAATATGGGATGACGTTATAACGTATTACGTTATGTGGGACGACGTTATAACGTATTGCGTTATATGGGATGACGTTATAACGTATTGTGTTATATGGTATGACGTTATAACGTATTACGTTATATGGGATGACGTTATAACGAAATAGGTTATGTGGTAAGACGTTATAACGTATTACGTTATATGGTATGACGTTATAACGTATTACGTAATATGGGATGACGTTATAACGTATTACGTAATATGGGATGACGTTATAACGTATTACGTTATGTGGGACGACGTTATAACGAAATAGGTTATATGGTATAACGTTATAACGTATTACGCTATATGGTATGACGTTATAACGTAATAGGTTATATGGTATGACGTTATAACGTAATACGTTATATGGTATGACGTTATAACGTAAATAGGTTATATGGTATGACGTTATACCGTATTACGTCATATGGGGTGACGTTATAACATATTACGTTATATGGGATGACGTTATAACGTAATAGGTTATATGGTATGACGTTATAACGTAATAGGTTATACGGTATGACGTAATACCTAATTACGTTATATGGTATGACGTTATAACGTAAATAGGTTATATGGTATGACATTATACCGTATTACGTTATATGGGATGACGTTATAACGTATTACGTTATGTGGGACGACGTTATAACGTATTACGTAATATGGGATGACGTTATAACGTATTACGTTATGTGGGATGACGTTATAACGAAATAGGTTATATGGTATGACGTTATAAAGTATTACGTTATATGGTATGACGTTATAACGTATTACGTAATATGGGATGACGTTATAACGTATTACGTTATGTGGGACTACGTTATAACGTATTACGTAATATGGGATGACGTTATAACGTATTACGTTATGTGGGATGACGTTATAACGAAATAGGTTATATGGTATGACGTTATAAAGTATTACGTTATATGGTATGACGTTATAACGTATTACGTAATATGGGATGACGTTATAACGTATTACGTTATGTGGGACGACGTTATAACGTATTGCGTAATATGGGATGACGTTATAACGTACTACGTTATGTGGGATGACGTTATAACGAAATAGGTTATATGGTATGACGTTATAACGTATTACGTTATATGGTATGACGTTATAACGTATTACGTAATATGGGATGACGTTCTAACGTATTACGTTATGTGGGACGACGTTATAACGTATTGCGTTATATGGGATGACGTTATAACGTATTGCGTTATATGGTATGACGTTATAACGTATTATGTAATATGGGATGACGTTATAACGTATTACGTAATATGGGATGACGTTATAACGTATTACGTTATGTGGGGCGACGTTATAACGTATTCCGTTATATGGGATGACGTTATAACGTATTACGTTGTATGGGATGACGTTATAACGTAAATAGGTTATATGGTATGACGTTATAACGTATTACGTAATATGGGATGACGTTATAACGTATTACGTTATGTGGGACGACGTTATAACGAAATAGGTTATATGGTATAACGTTATAACGTATTACGCTATATGGTATGACGTTATAACGTAATAGGTTATATGGTATGACGTTATAACGTAATACGTTATATGGTATGACGTTATAACGTAAATAGGTTATATGGTATGACGTTATACCGTATTACGTCATATGGGGCGACGTTATAACATATTACGTTATATGGGATGACGTTATAACGTAATAGGTTATATGGTATGACGTTATAACGTAATAGGTTATACGGTATGACGTAATACCTAATTACGTTATATGGTATGACGTTATAACGTATTACGTTATATGGTATGACGTTATAACGTATTACGTAATATGGGATGACGTTATAACGTATTACGTTATGTGGGACGACGTTATAACGTATTGCGTTATATGGGATGACGTTATAACGTATTGCGTTATATGGTATGACGTTATAACGTATTACGTAATATGGGATGACGTTATAATGTATTACGTTATATGGGATGACGTTATAACGTAATACGTTATATGGTATGACGTTATAACGTAAATAGGTTATATGGTATGACGTTATATCGTATTACGTTATATGGTATTACGTTATAACGTAAATAGGTTATATGGTATGACGTTATACCGTATTACGTTATATGGGATGACGCTATAACGTATTACGTAATATGGCATGACGTTATAACGTATTACGTAACATGGGGTGACGTTATAACGTATTACGTTATATGGTATGACGTTATAACGTATTACGTAATATGGGATGACGTTCTAACGTATTACGTTATGTGGGACGACGTTATAACGTATTGCGTAATATGGGATGACGTTATAACGTATTACGTTATGTGGGACGACGTTATAACGTATTGCGTAATATGGGATGACGTTATAACGTACTACGTTATGTGGGATGACGTTATAACGAAATAGGTTATATGGTATGACGTTATAACGTATTACGTTATATGGGATGACGTTATAACGTAATACGTTATATGGTATGACGTTATAACGTAAATAGGTTATATGGTATGACGTTATAACGTATTACGTTATGTGGGACGACGTTATAACGTATTGCGTAATATGGGACGACGTTATAACGTATTGTGTTATGTGGGATGACGTTATAACGAAATAGGTTATATGGTATGACGTTATAAAGTATTACGTTATATGGTATGACGTTATAACGTATTACGTAATATGGGATGACGTTATAACGTATTACGTTATGTGGGACGACGTTATAACGTATTGCGTTATATGGGATGACGTTATAACGTATTGTGTTATATGGTATGACGTTATAACGTATTACGTTATATGGTATTACGTTATAACGTAAATAGGTTATATGGTATGACGTAATAACGTAATACGTTATATGGTATGACGTTATAACGTAAATAGGTTATATGGTATGACGTTATAACGTATTACGTTATATGGTATTACGTTATAACGTAAATAGGTTATATGGTATGACGTTATACCGTATTACGTAATATGGCATGACGTTATAACGTATTACGTTATGTGGGACGACGTTATAACGTATTGCGTTATATGGGATGACGTTATAACGTATTACGTTATATGGGATAACGTTATAACGTATTACGTTATATGGGATGACGTTATAACGTAATTGGTTATATGGTATAACGTTATAGCGTATTACGTTATATGGTATGACGTTATAACGTAAATAGGCTATATGGTATGACGTTATACCGTATTACGTCATATGGGATGACGTTATAACGTATTACGTTATATGGGATGACGTTATAACGTAATAGGTTATATGGTATGACGTTATAACGTAATAGATTATACGGTATGACGTAATACCTAATTACGTTATATGGTATGACGTTATAACGTAAATAGGATATATGGTATGACATTATACCGTATTACGTTATATGGTATGACGTTATAACGTATTACGTTATATGGTATTACGTTATAACGTAAATAGGTTATATGGTATGACGTTATAACGTATTACGTTATGTGGGACGACGTTATAACGTATTGCGTTATATGGGATGACGTTATAACGTAAATAGGTTATATGGTATGACGTTATACCGTATTACGTCATATGGGATGACGTTATAACGTATTACGTTATATGGGATGACGTTATAACGTAATAGGTTATATGGTATGACGTTATAACGTAATAGGTTATATGGTATGACGTTATACCGAATTACGTTATGTGGTATGACGTTATAACGTATTACGTTATATGGGATGACGTTATAACGTATTTCGTTAAATATGATGACGTTATAACGTATTACGTAATATGGGATGACGTTATAACGTATTACGTTATGTGGGATGACGTTATAACGAAATAGGTTATATGGTATGACGTTATAACGTATTACGTTATGTGGGATGACGTTATAACGAAATAGGTTATATGGTATGACGTTATAACGTATTACGTTATATGGTATGACGTTATAACGTATTTCGTTAAATGGGATGACGTTATAACGTATTGCGTTATATGGGATGACGTTATAACGTATTACGTAATATGGGATGACGTTATAACGTATTGCGTTATATGGTATGACGTTATAACGTATTACGTTATGTGGGATGACGTTATAACGAAATAGGTTATATGGTATGACGTTATAACGTATTACGTTATATGGTATGACGTTATAACGTATTACGTAATATGGGATGACGTTATAACGTATTACGTTATGTGGGACGACGTTATAGCGTATTGCGTTATATGGGATGACGTTATAACGTATTACGTTATGTGGGATGACGTTATAACGAAATAGGTTATATGGTATGACGTTATAACGTATTACGTTATATGGTATGACGCTATAACGTATTACGTAATATGGGATGACGTTATAACGTATTACGTAATATGGGATGACGTTATAACGTATTACGTTATGTGGGACGACGTTATAACGTATTGCGTTATATGGGATGACGTTATAACGTATTGCGTTATATGGGATGACGCTATAACGTATTGCGTTATATGGTATGACGTTATAACGTATTTCGTTAAATGGGATGACGTTATAACGTATTGCGTTATATGGGATGTCGTTATAACGTATTACGTTATATGGGATGACGTCATAACGTATTACGTTATATGGGATGACGTTATAACGTAATACGTAATATGGGATGACGTTATAACGTATTACGTTATGTGGGATGACGTTATAACGAAATAGGTTATATGGTATGACGTTATAACGTATTACGTTATATGGTATGACGTTATAACGTATTACGTAATATTGGATGACGTTATAACGTATTACGTTATGTGGGACGACGTTATAACGTATTGTGTTATGTGGGATGACGTTATAACGAAATAGGTTATATGGTATGACGTTATAAAGTATTACGTTTTATGGTATGACGTTATAACGTATTACGTAATATGGGATGACGTTATAACGTATTACGTTATGTGGGACGACGTTATAACGTATTGCGTTATATGGGATGACGTTATAACGTATTGTGTTATATGGTATGACGTTATAACGTATTACGTTATATGGGATGACGTTATAACGAAATAGGTTATGTGGTAAGACGTTATAACGTATTACGTTATATGGTATGACGTTATAACGTATTACGTAATATGGGATGACGTTATAACGTATTACGTAATATGGGATGACGTTATAACGTATTACGTTATGTGGGACGACGTTATAACGAAATAGGTTATATGGTATAACGTTATAACGTATTACGCTATATGGTATGACGTTATAAGGTAATAGGTTATATGGTATGACGTTATAACGTAATACGTTATATGGTATGACGTTATAACGTAAATAGGTTATATGGTATGACGTTATACCGTATTACGTCATATGGGGTGACGTTATAACGTATTACGTTATATGGGATGACGTTATAACGTAATAGGTTATATGGTATGACGTTATAACGTAATAGGTTATACGGTATGACGTAATACCTAATTACGTTATATGGTATGACGTTATAACGTAAATAGGTTATATGGTATGACATTATACCGTATTACGTTATATGGGATGACGTTATAACGTATTACGTAATATGGGATGACGTTATAACGTATTACGTTATGTGGGTCGACGTTATAACGTATTGCGTAATATGGGATGACGTTATAACGTACTACGTTATGTGGGATGACGTTATAACGAAATAGGTTATATGGTATGACGTTATAACGTATTACGTTATATGGTATGACGTTATAACGTATTACGTAATATGGGATGACGTTCTAACGTATTACGTTATGTGGGACGACGTTATAACGTATTGCATTATATGGGATGACGTTATAACGTATTGCGTTATATGGTATGACGTTATAACGTATTACGTAATATGGGATGACGTTATAACGTATTACGTAATATGGGATGACGTTATAACGTATTACGTTATGTGGGACGACGTTATAACGTATTCCGTTATATGGGATGACGTTATAACGTATTACGTTATATGGGATGACGTTATAACGTAAATAGGTTATATGGTATGACGTTATAACGTATTACGTAATATGGGATGACGTTATAACGTACTACGTTATGTGGTATGACGTTATAACGAAATAGATTATATGGTATGACGTTATAACGTATTACGTTATATGGTATGACGTTATAACGTATTACGTAATATGGGATGACGTTATAACGTATTACGTTATGTGGGACGACGTTATAACGTATTGCGTTATATGGGATGACGTTATAACGTATTGCGTAATATGGGATGACGTTATAACGTATTACGTTATGTGGGACGACGTTATAACGTATTGCGTAATATGGGATGACGTTATAACGTACTACGTTATGTGGGATGACGTTATAACGAAATAGGTTATATGGTATGACGTTATAACGTATCACGTTATATGGTATGACGTTATAACGTATTACGTTATATGGGATGACGTTATAACGTTATACGTTATATGGTATGACGTTATAACGTAAATAGGTTATATGGTATGACGTTATAACGTATTACGTTATGTGGGACGACGTTATAACGTATTGCGTAATATGGGATGACGTTATAACGTTCTACGTTATGTGGGATGACGTTATAACGAAATAGGTTATATGGTATGGCGTTATAACGTATTACGTTATATGGTATGACGTTATAACGTATTACGTTATATGGGATGACGTTATAACGTAATACGTTATATGGTATGACGTTATAACGTAAATAGGTTATATGGTATGACGTTATAACGTATTACGTTATATGGTATTACGTTACAACGTAAATAGGTTATATGGTATGACGTTATAACGTAATACGTTATATGGTATGACGTTATAACGTAAATAGGTTATATGGTATGACGTTATAACGTATTACGTTATATGGTATTACGTTATAACGTAAATAGGTTATATGGTATGACGTTATACCGTATTACGTAATATGGCATGACGTTATAACGTATTACGTTATGTGGGACGACGTTATAACGTATTGCGTTATATGGGATGACGTTATAACGTATTACGTTATATGGGATGACGTTATAACGTATTACGTTATGTGGGACGACGTTATAACGTATTGCGTTATATGGGATGACGTTATAACGTATTGCGTTATATGGTATGACGTTATAACGTATTACGTAATATGGGATGACGTTATAACGTATTACGTTATGTGGGACAACGTTATAACGTATTACGTTATATGGGATGACGTTATAACGTAAATAGGTTATATGGTATGACGTTATACCGTATTACGTCATATGTGATGACGTTATAACGTATTACGTTATATGGGATGACGTTATAACGTAATAGGTTATATGGTATGACGTTATAACGTAATATGTTATATGGTATGACGTTATACCGAATTACGTTATGTGGTATGACGTTATAACGTATTACGTTATATGGGATGACGTTATAACGTATTTCGTTAAATATGATGACGTTATAACGTATTACGTAATATGGGATGACGTTATAACGTATTACGTTATGTGGGATGACGTTATAACGAAATAGGTTATATGGTATGACGTTATAACGTATTACGTTATGTGGGATGACGTTATAACGAAATAGGTTATATGGTATGACGTTATAACGTATTACGTTATATGGTATGACGTTATAACGTATTTCGTTAAATGGGATGACGTGATAACGTATTGCGTTATATGGGATGACGTTATAACGTATTACGTAATATGGGATGACGTTATAACGTATTGCGTTATATGGTATGACGTTATAACGTATTACGTTATGTGGGATGACGTTATAACGAAATAGGTTATATGGTATGACGTTATAACGTATTACGTTATATGGTATGACGTTATAACGTATTACGTAATATGGGATGACGTTATAACGTATTACGTTATGTGGGACGACGTTATAGCGTATTGCGTTATATGGGATGACGTTATAACGTATTACGTTATGTGGGATGACGTTATAACGAAATAGGTTATATGGTATGACGTTATAACGTATTACGTTATATGGTATGACGCTATAACGTATTACGTAATATGGGATGACGTTATAACGTATTACGTAATATGGGATGACGTTATAACGTATTACGTTATGTGGGACGACGTTATAACGTATTGCGTTATATGGGATGACGTTATAACGTATTGCGTTATATGGGATGACGTTATAACGTATTGCGTTATATGGTATGACGTTATAACGTATTTCGTTAAATGGGATGACGTTATAACGTATTGCGTTATATGGGATGTCGTTATAACGTATTACGTTATATGGGATGACGTTATAACGTATTACGTTATATGGGATGACGTTATAACGTATTACGTAATATGGGATGACGTTATAACGTATTACGTAATATGGGATGACGTTATAACGTATTACGTTATGTGGGACGACGTTATAACGTATTGCGTTATATGGGATGACGTTATAACGTATTGCGTTATATGGGATGACGTTATAACGTATTGCGTTATATGGTATGACGTTATAACGTATTTCGTTAAATGGGATGACGTTATAACGTATTGCGTTATATGGGATGTCGTTATAACGTATTACGTTATATGGGATGACGTTATAACGTATTACGTTATATGAGATGACGTTATAACGTATTACGTAATATGGGATGACGTTATAACGTATTACGTTATGTGGGATGACGTTATAACGAAATAGGTTATATGGTATGATGTTATAACGTATTACGTTATATGGTATGACGTTATAACGTATTACGTAATATTGGATGACGTTATAACGTATTACGTTATGTGGGACGACGTTATAACGTATTGTGTTATGTGGGATGACGTTATAACGAAATAGGTTATATGGTATGACGTTATAAAGTATTACGTTATATGGTATGACGTTATAACGTATTACGTAATATGGGATGACGTTATAACGTATTACGTTATGTGGGACGACGTTATAACGTATTGCGTTTTATGGGATGACGTTATAACGTATTGTGTTATATGGTATGACGTTATAACGTATTACGTTATATGGGATGACGTTATAACGAAATAGGTTATGTGGTAAGACGTTATAACGTATTACGTTATATGGTATGACGTTATAACGTATTACGTAATATGGGATGACGTTATAACGTATTACGTTATGTGGGATGACGTTATAACGAAATAGGTTATATGGTATGACGTTATAACGTATTACGTTATATGGTATGACGTTATAACGTATTACGTAATATGGGATGACGTTATAACGTATTACGTTATGTGGGACGACGTTATAGCGTATTGCGTTATATGGGATGACGTTATAACGTATTACGTTATGTGGGATGACGTTATAACGAAATAGGTTATATGGTATGACGTTATAACGTATTACGTTATATGGTATGACGCTATAACGTATTACGTAATATGGGATGACGTTATAACGTATTACGTAATATGGGATGACGTTATAACGTATTACGTTATGTGGGACGACGTTATAACGTATTGCGTTATATGGGATGACGTTATAACGTATTGCGTTATATGGGATGACGCTATAACGTATTGCGTTATATGGTATGACGTTATAACGTATTTCGTTAAATGGGATGACGTTATAACGTATTGCGTTATATGGGATGTCGTTATAACGTATTACGTTATATGGGATGACGTCATAACGTATTACGTTATATGGGATGACGTTATAACGTAATACGTAATATGGGATGACGTTATAACGTATTACGTTATGTGGGATGACGTTATAACGAAATAGGTTATATGGTATGACGTTATAACGTATTACGTTATATGGTATGACGTTATAACGTATTACGTAATATTGGATGACGTTATAACGTATTACGTTATGTGGGACGACGTTATAACGTATTGTGTTATGTGGGATGACGTTATAACGAAATAGGTTATATGGTATGACGTTATAAAGTATTACGTTTTATGGTATGACGTTATAACGTATTACGTAATATGGGATGACGTTATAACGTATTACGTTATGTGGGACGACGTTATAACGTATTGCGTTATATGGGATGACGTTATAACGTATTGTGTTATATGGTATGACGTTATAACGTATTACGTTATATGGGATGACGTTATAACGAAATAGGTTATGTGGTAAGACGTTATAACGTATTACGTTATATGGTATGACGTTATAACGTATTACGTAATATGGGATGACGTTATAACGTATTACGTAATATGGGATGACGTTATAACGTATTACGTTATGTGGGACGACGTTATAACGAAATAGGTTATATGGTATAACGTTATAACGTATTACGCTATATGGTATGACGTTATAAGGTAATAGGTTATATGGTATGACGTTATAACGTAATACGTTATATGGTATGACGTTATAACGTAAATAGGTTATATGGTATGACGTTATACCGTATTACGTCATATGGGGTGACGTTATAACGTATTACGTTATATGGGATGACGTTATAACGTAATAGGTTATATGGTATGACGTTATAACGTAATAGGTTATACGGTATGACGTAATACCTAATTACGTTATATGGTATGACGTTATAACGTAAATAGGTTATATGGTATGACATTATACCGTATTACGTTATATGGGATGACGTTATAACGTATTACGTAATATGGGATGACGTTATAACGTATTACGTTATGTGGGTCGACGTTATAACGTATTGCGTAATATGGGATGACGTTATAACGTACTACGTTATGTGGGATGACGTTATAACGAAATAGGTTATATGGTATGACGTTATAACGTATTACGTTATATGGTATGACGTTATAACGTATTACGTAATATGGGATGACGTTCTAACGTATTACGTTATGTGGGACGACGTTATAACGTATTGCATTATATGGGATGACGTTATAACGTATTGCGTTATATGGTATGACGTTATAACGTATTACGTAATATGGGATGACGTTATAACGTATTACGTAATATGGGATGACGTTATAACGTATTACGTTATGTGGGACGACGTTATAACGTATTCCGTTATATGGGATGACGTTATAACGTATTACGTTATATGGGATGACGTTATAACGTAAATAGGTTATATGGTATGACGTTATAACGTATTACGTAATATGGGATGACGTTATAACGTACTACGTTATGTGGTATGACGTTATAACGAAATAGATTATATGGTATGACGTTATAACGTATTACGTTATATGGTATGACGTTATAACGTATTACGTAATATGGGATGACGTTATAACGTATTACGTTATGTGGGACGACGTTATAACGTATTGCGTTATATGGGATGACGTTATAACGTATTGCGTAATATGGGATGACGTTATAACGTATTACGTTATGTGGGACGACGTTATAACGTATTGCGTAATATGGGATGACGTTATAACGTACTACGTTATGTGGGATGACGTTATAACGAAATAGGTTATATGGTATGACGTTATAACGTATCACGTTATATGGTATGACGTTATAACGTATTACGTTATATGGGATGACGTTATAACGTTATACGTTATATGGTATGACGTTATAACGTAAATAGGTTATATGGTATGACGTTATAACGTATTACGTTATGTGGGACGACGTTATAACGTATTGCGTAATATGGGATGACGTTATAACGTTCTACGTTATGTGGGATGACGTTATAACGAAATAGGTTATATGGTATGGCGTTATAACGTATTACGTTATATGGTATGACGTTATAACGTATTACGTTATATGGGATGACGTTATAACGTAATACGTTATATGGTATGACGTTATAACGTAAATAGGTTATATGGTATGACGTTATAACGTATTACGTTATATGGTATTACGTTACAACGTAAATAGGTTATATGGTATGACGTTATAACGTAATACGTTATATGGTATGACGTTATAACGTAAATAGGTTATATGGTATGACGTTATAACGTATTACGTTATATGGTATTACGTTATAACGTAAATAGGTTATATGGTATGACGTTATACCGTATTACGTAATATGGCATGACGTTATAACGTATTACGTTATGTGGGACGACGTTATAACGTATTGCGTTATATGGGATGACGTTATAACGTATTACGTTATATGGGATGACGTTATAACGTATTACGTTATGTGGGACGACGTTATAACGTATTGCGTTATATGGGATGACGTTATAACGTATTGCGTTATATGGTATGACGTTATAACGTATTACGTAATATGGGATGACGTTATAACGTATTACGTTATGTGGGACAACGTTATAACGTATTACGTTATATGGGATGACGTTATAACGTAAATAGGTTATATGGTATGACGTTATACCGTATTACGTCATATGTGATGACGTTATAACGTATTACGTTATATGGGATGACGTTATAACGTAATAGGTTATATGGTATGACGTTATAACGTAATAGGTTATATGGTATGACGTTATACCGAATTACGTTATGTGGTATGACGTTATAACGTATTACGTTATATGGGATGACGTTATAACGTATTTCGTTAAATATGATGACGTTATAACGTATTACGTAATATGGGATGACGTTATAACGTATTACGTTATGTGGGATGACGTTATAACGAAATAGGTTATATGGTATGACGTTATAACGTATTACGTTATGTGGGATGACGTTATAACGAAATAGGTTATATGGTATGACGTTATAACGTATTACGTTATATGGTATGACGTTATAACGTATTTCGTTAAATGGGATGACGTGATAACGTATTGCGTTATATGGGATGACGTTATAACGTATTACGTAATATGGGATGACGTTATAACGTATTGCGTTATATGGTATGACGTTATAACGTATTACGTTATGTGGGATGACGTTATAACGAAATAGGTTATATGGTATGACGTTATAACGTATTACGTTATATGGTATGACGTTATAACGTATTACGTAATATGGGATGACGTTATAACGTATTACGTTATGTGGGACGACGTTATAGCGTATTGCGTTATATGGGATGACGTTATAACGTATTACGTTATGTGGGATGACGTTATAACGAAATAGGTTATATGGTATGACGTTATAACGTATTACGTTATATGGTATGACGCTATAACGTATTACGTAATATGGGATGACGTTATAACGTATTACGTAATATGGGATGACGTTATAACGTATTACGTTATGTGGGACGACGTTATAACGTATTGCGTTATATGGGATGACGTTATAACGTATTACGTTATGTGGGACGACGTTATAACGTATTGCGTTATATGGGATGACGTTATAACGTATTGCGTTATATGGGATGACGTTATAACGTATTGCGTTATATGGTATGACGTTATAACGTATTACGTTATATGGGATGACGTTATAACGTATTACGTTATATGGGATGACGTTATAACGTATTACGTAATATGGGATGACGTTATAACGTATTACGTAATATGGGATGACGTTATAACGTATTACGTTATGTGGGACGACGTTATAACGTATTGCGTTATATGGGATGACGTTATAACGTATTGCGTTATATGGGATGACGTTATAACGTATTGCGTTATATGGTATGACGTTATAACGTATTTCGTTAAATGGGATGACGTTATAACGTATTGCGTTATATGGGATGTCGTTATAACGTATTACGTTATATGGGATGACGTTATAACGTATTACGTTATATGAGATGACGTTATAACGTATTACGTAATATGGGATGACGTTATAACGTATTACGTTATGTGGGATGACGTTATAACGAAATAGGTTATATGGTATGATGTTATAACGTATTACGTTATATGGTATGACGTTATAACGTATTACGTAATATTGGATGACGTTATAACGTATTACGTTATGTGGGACGACGTTATAACGTATTGTGTTATGTGGGATGACGTTATAACGAAATAGGTTATATGGTATGACGTTATAAAGTATTACGTTATATGGTATGACGTTATAACGTATTACGTAATATGGGATGACGTTATAACGTATTACGTTATGTGGGACGACGTTATAACGTATTGCGTTTTATGGGATGACGTTATAACGTATTGTGTTATATGGTATGACGTTATAACGTATTACGTTATATGGGATGACGTTATAACGAAATAGGTTATGTGGTAAGACGTTATAACGTATTACGTTATATGGTATGACGTTATAACGTATTACGTAATATGGGATGACGTTATAACGTATTACGTAATATGGGATGACGTTATAACGTATTACGTTATGTGGGACGACGTTATAACGAAATAGGTTATATTGTATAACGTTATAACGTATTACGTAATATGGGATGACGTTATAACGTATTACGTTATGTGGGACGACGTTATAACGTATTGCGTAATATGGGATGACGTTATAACGTACTACGTTATGTGGGATGACGTTATAACGAAATAGGTTATATGGTATGACGTTATAACGTATTACGTTATATGGTATGACGTTATAACGTATTACGTAATATGGGATGACGTTCTAACGTATTACGTTATGTGGGACGACGTTATAACGTATTGCGTTATATGGGATGACGTTATAACGTATTGCGTTATATGGTATGACGTTATAACGTATTACGTAATATGGGATGACGTTATAACGTATTACGTAATATGGGATGACGTTATAACGTATTACGTTATGTGGGACGACGTTATAACGTATTCCGTTATATCGGATGACGTTATAACGTATTACGTTGTATGGGATGACGTTATAACGTAAATAGGTTATATGGTATGACGTTATAACGTATTACGTAATATGGGATGACGTTATAACGTATTACGTTATGTGGGACGACGTTATAACGAAATAGGTTATATGGTATAACGTTATAACGTATTACGCTATATGGTATGACGTTATAACGTATTACGTAATATGGGATGACGTTATAACGTATTACGTTATGTGGGACGACGTTATAACGAAATAGGTTATATTGTATGACGTTATACCGTATTACGTCATATGGGGTGACGTTATAACATATTACGTTATATGGGATGACGTTATAACGTAATAGGTTATATGGTATGACGTTATAACGTAATAGGTTATACGGTATGACGTAATACCTAATTACGTTATATGGTATGACGTTATAACGTATTACGTTATATGGTATGACGTTATAACGTATTACGTAATATGGGATGACGTTATAACGTATTACGTTATGTGGGACGACGTTATAACGTATTGCGTTATATGGGATGACGTTATAACGTATTGCGTTATATGGTATGACGTTATAACGTATTACGTAATATGGGATGACGTTATAATGTATTACGTTATATGGGATGACGTTATAACGTAATACGTTATATGGTATGACGTTATAACGTAAATAGGTTATATGGTATGACGTTATATCGTATTACGTTATATGGTATTACGTTATAACGTAAATAGGTTATATGGTATGACGTTATACCGTATTACGTTATATGGGATGACGCTATAACGTATTACGTAATATGGCATGACGTTATAACGTATTACGTAACATGGGGTGACGTTATAACGTATTACGTTATATGGTATGACGTTATAACGTATTACGTAATATGGGATGACGTTCTAACGTATTACGTTATGTGGGACGACGTTATAACGTATTGCGTAATATGGGATGACGTTATAACGTATTACGTTATGTGGGACGACGTTATAACGTATTGCGTAATATGGGATGACGTTATAACGTACTACGTTATGTGGGATGACGTTATAACGAAATAGGTTATATGGTATGACGTTATAACGTATTACGTTATATGGGATGACGTTATAACGTAATACGTTATATGGTATGACGTTATAACGTAAATAGGTTATATGGTATGACGTTATAACGTATTACGTTATGTGGGACGACGTTATAACGTATTGCGTAATATGGGACGACGTTATAACGTATTGTGTTATGTGGGATGACGTTATAACGAAATAGGTTATATGGTATGACGTTATAAAGTATTACGTTATATGGTATGACGTTATAACGTATTACGTAATATGGGATGACGTTATAACGTATTACGTTATGTGGGACGACGTTATAACGTATTGCGTTATATGGGATGACGTTATAACGTATTGTGTTATATGGTATGACGTTATAACGTATTACGTTATATGGTATTACGTTATAACGTAAATAGGTTATATGGTATGACGTAATAACGTAATACGTTATATGGTATGACGTTATAACGTAAATAGGTTATATGGTATGACGTTATAACGTATTACGTTATATGGTATTACGTTATAACGTAAATAGGTTATATGGTATGACGTTATACCGTATTACGTAATATGGCATGACGTTATAACGTATTACGTTATGTGGGACGACGTTATAACGTATTGCGTTATATGGGATGACGTTATAACGTATTACGTTATATGGGATAACGTTATAACGTATTACGTTATATGGGATGACGTTATAACGTAATTGGTTATATGGTATAACGTTATAGCGTATTACGTTATATGGTATGGCGTTATAACGTAAATAGGCTATATGGTATGACGTTATACCGTATTACGTCATATGGGATGACGTTATAACGTATTACGTTATATGGGATGACGTTATAACGTAATAGGTTATATGGTATGACGTTATAACGTAATAGGTTATACGGTATGACGTAATACCTAATTACGTTATATGGTATGACGTTATAACGTAAATAGGATATATGGTATGACATTATACCGTATTACGTTATATGGTATGACGTTATAACGTATTACGTTATATGGTATTACGTTATAACGTAAATAGGTTATATGGTATGACGTTATAACGTATTACGTTATGTGGGACGACGTTATAACGTATTGCGTTATATGGGATGACGTTATAACGTATTACGTTATATGGGATGACGTTATAACGTATTTCGTTAAATATGATGACGTTATAACGTATTACGTAATATGGGATGACGTTATAACGTATTACGTTATGTGGGATGACGTTATAACGTATTACGTAATATGGGATGACGTTATAACGTATTACGTTATGTGGGACGACGTTATAACGTATTGCGTTATATGGGATGACGTTATAACGTATTGCGTTATATGGTATGACGCTATAACGTATTACGTAATATGGGATGACGTTATAACGTATTACGTTATGTGGGACAACGTTATAACGTATTACGTTATATGGGATGACGTTATAACGTAAATAGGTTATATGGTATGACGTTATACCGTATTACGTCATATGGGATGACGTTATAACGTATTACGTTATATGGGATGACGTTATAACGTAATAGGTTATATGGTATGACGTTATAACGTAATAGGTTATATGGTATGACGTTATACCGAATTACGTTATGTGGTATGACGTTATAACGTATTACGTTATATGGGATGACGTTATAACGTATTTCGTTAAATATGATGACGTTATAACGTATTACGTAATATGGGATGACGTTATAACGTATTACGTTATGTGGGATGACGTTATAACGAAATAGGTTATATGGTATGACGTTATAACGTATTACGTTATGTGGGATGACGTTATAACGAAATAGGTTATATGGTATGACGTTATAACGTATTACGTTATATGGTATGACGTTATAACGTATTTCGTTAAATGGGATGACGTTATAACGTATTGCGTTATATGGGATGACGTTATAACGTATTACGTAATATGGGATGACGTTATAACGTATTGCGTTATATGGTATGACGTTATAACGTATTACGTAATATGGGATGACGTTATAACGTATTACGTTATGTGGGACGACGTTATAACGAAATAGGTTATATTGTATGACGTTATACCGTATTACGTCATATGGGGTGACGTTATAACATATTACGTTATATGGGATGACGTTATAACGTAATAGGTTATATGGTATGACGTTATAACGTAATAGGTTATACGGTATGACGTAATACCTAATTACGTTATATGGTATGACGTTATAACGTATTACGTTATATGGTATGACGTTATAACGTATTACGTAATATGGGATGACGTTATAACGTATTACGTTATGTGGGACGACGTTATAACGTATTGCGTTATATGGGATGACGTTATAACGTATTGCGTTATATGGTATGACGTTATAACGTATTACGTAATATGGGATGACGTTATAATGTATTACGTTATATGGGATGACGTTATAACGTAATACGTTATATGGTATGACGTTATAACGTAAATAGGTTATATGGTATGACGTTATATCGTATTACGTTATATGGTATTACGTTATAACGTAAATAGGTTATATGGTATGACGTTATACCGTATTACGTTATATGGGATGACGCTATAACGTATTACGTAATATGGCATGACGTTATAACGTATTACGTAACATGGGGTGACGTTATAACGTATTACGTTATATGGTATGACGTTATAACGTATTACGTAATATGGGATGACGTTCTAACGTATTACGTTATGTGGGACGACGTTATAACGTATTGCGTAATATGGGATGACGTTATAACGTATTACGTTATGTGGGACGACGTTATAACGTATTGCGTAATATGGGATGACGTTATAACGTACTACGTTATGTGGGATGACGTTATAACGAAATAGGTTATATGGTATGACGTTATAACGTATTACGTTATATGGGATGACGTTATAACGTAATACGTTATATGGTATGACGTTATAACGTAAATAGGTTATATGGTATGACGTTATAACGTATTACGTTATGTGGGACGACGTTATAACGTATTGCGTAATATGGGACGACGTTATAACGTATTGTGTTATGTGGGATGACGTTATAACGAAATAGGTTATATGGTATGACGTTATAAAGTATTACGTTATATGGTATGACGTTATAACGTATTACGTAATATGGGATGACGTTATAACGTATTACGTTATGTGGGACGACGTTATAACGTATTGCGTTATATGGGATGACGTTATAACGTATTGTGTTATATGGTATGACGTTATAACGTATTACGTTATATGGTATTACGTTATAACGTAAATAGGTTATATGGTATGACGTAATAACGTAATACGTTATATGGTATGACGTTATAACGTAAATAGGTTATATGGTATGACGTTATAACGTATTACGTTATATGGTATTACGTTATAACGTAAATAGGTTATATGGTATGACGTTATACCGTATTACGTAATATGGCATGACGTTATAACGTATTACGTTATGTGGGACGACGTTATAACGTATTGCGTTATATGGGATGACGTTATAACGTATTACGTTATATGGGATAACGTTATAACGTATTACGTTATATGGGATGACGTTATAACGTAATTGGTTATATGGTATAACGTTATAGCGTATTACGTTATATGGTATGGCGTTATAACGTAAATAGGCTATATGGTATGACGTTATACCGTATTACGTCATATGGGATGACGTTATAACGTATTACGTTATATGGGATGACGTTATAACGTAATAGGTTATATGGTATGACGTTATAACGTAATAGGTTATACGGTATGACGTAATACCTAATTACGTTATATGGTATGACGTTATAACGTAAATAGGATATATGGTATGACATTATACCGTATTACGTTATATGGTATGACGTTATAACGTATTACGTTATATGGTATTACGTTATAACGTAAATAGGTTATATGGTATGACGTTATAACGTATTACGTTATGTGGGACGACGTTATAACGTATTGCGTTATATGGGATGACGTTATAACGTATTACGTTATATGGGATGACGTTATAACGTATTTCGTTAAATATGATGACGTTATAACGTATTACGTAATATGGGATGACGTTATAACGTATTACGTTATGTGGGATGACGTTATAACGTATTACGTAATATGGGATGACGTTATAACGTATTACGTTATGTGGGACGACGTTATAACGTATTGCGTTATATGGGATGACGTTATAACGTATTGCGTTATATGGTATGACGCTATAACGTATTACGTAATATGGGATGACGTTATAACGTATTACGTTATGTGGGACAACGTTATAACGTATTACGTTATATGGGATGACGTTATAACGTAAATAGGTTATATGGTATGACGTTATACCGTATTACGTCATATGGGATGACGTTATAACGTATTACGTTATATGGGATGACGTTATAACGTAATAGGTTATATGGTATGACGTTATAACGTAATAGGTTATATGGTATGACGTTATACCGAATTACGTTATGTGGTATGACGTTATAACGTATTACGTTATATGGGATGACGTTATAACGTATTTCGTTAAATATGATGACGTTATAACGTATTACGTAATATGGGATGACGTTATAACGTATTACGTTATGTGGGATGACGTTATAACGAAATAGGTTATATGGTATGACGTTATAACGTATTACGTTATGTGGGATGACGTTATAACGAAATAGGTTATATGGTATGACGTTATAACGTATTACGTTATATGGTATGACGTTATAACGTATTTCGTTAAATGGGATGACGTTATAACGTATTGCGTTATATGGGATGACGTTATAACGTATTACGTAATATGGGATGACGTTATAACGTATTGCGTTATATGGTATGACGTTATAACGTATTACGTTATGTGGGATGACGTTATAACGAAATAGGTTATATGGTATGACGTTATAACGTATTACGTTATATGGTATGACGTTATAACGTATTACGTAATATGGGATGACGTTATAACGTATTACGTTATGTGGGACGACGTTATAGCGTATTGCGTTATATGGGATGACGTTATAACGTATTACGTTATGTGGGATGACGTTATAACGAAATAGGTTATATGGTATGACGTTATAACGTATTACGTTATATGGTATGACGCTATAACGTATTACGTAATATGGGATGACGTTATAACGTATTACGTAATATGGGATGACGTTATAACGTATTACGTTATGTGGGACGACGTTATAACGTATTGCGTTATATGGGATGACGTTATAACGTATTGCGTTATATGGGATGACGTTATAACGTATTGCGTTATATGGTATGACGTTATAACGTATTTCGTTAAATGGGATGACGTTATAACGTATTGCGTTATATGGGATGTCGTTATAACGTATTACGTTATATGGGATGACGTTATAACGTATTACGTTATATGGGATGACGTTATAACGTAATACGTAATATGGGATGACGTTATAACGTATTACGTTATGTGGGATGACGTTATAACGAAATAGGTTATATGGTATGACGTTATAACGTATTACGTTATATGGTATGACGTTATAACGTATTACGTAATATTGGATGACGTTATAACGTATTACGTTTTGTGGGACGACGTTATAACGTATTGTGTTATGTGGGATGACGTTATAACGAAATAGGTTATATGGTATGACGTTATAAAGTATTACGTTATATGGTATGACGTTATAACGTATTACGTAATATGGGATGACGTTATAACGTATTACGTTATGTGGGACGACGTTATAACGTATTGCGTTATATGGGATGACGTTATAACGTATTGTGTTATATGGTATGACGTTATAACGTATTACGTTATATGGGATGACGTTATAACGAAATAGGTTATGTGGTAAGACGTTATAACGTATTACGTTATATGGTATGACGTTATAACGTATTACGTAATATGGGATGACGTTATAACGTATTACGTAATATGGGATGACGTTATAACGTATTACGTTATGTGGGACGACGTTATATCGAAATAGGTTATATGGTATAACGTTATAACGTATTACGCTATATGGTATGACGTTATAACGTAATAGGTTATATGGTATGACGTTATAACGTAATACGTTATATGGTATGACGTTATAACGTAAATAGGTTATATGGTATGACGTTATACCGTATTACGTCATATGGGGTGACGTTATAACGTATTACGTTATATGGGATGACGTTATAACGTAATAGGTTATATGGTATGACGTTATAACGTAATAGGTTATACGGTATGACGAAATACCTAATTACGTTATATGGTATGACGTTATAACGTAAATAGGTTATATGGTATGACATTATACCGTATTACGTTATATGGGATGACGTTATAACGTATTACGTAATATGGGATGACGTTATAACGTATTACGTTATGTGGGACGACGTTATAACGTATTGCGTAATATGGGATGACGTTATAACGTACTACGTTATGTGGGATGACGTTATAACGAAATAGGTTATATGGTATGACGTTATAACGTATTACGTTATATGGTATGACGTTATAACGTATTACGTAATATGGGATGACGTTCTAACGTATTACGTTATGTGGGACGACGTTATAACGTATTGCATTATATGGGATGACGTTATAACGTATTGCGTTATATGGTATGACGTTATAACGTATTACGTAATATGGGATGACGTTATAACGTATTACGTAATATGGGATGACGTTATAACGTATTACGTTATGTGGGACGACGTTATAACGTATTCCGTTATATGGGATGACGTTATAACGTATTACGTTATATGGGATGACGTTATAACGTAAATAGGTTATATGGTATGACGTTATAACGTATTACGTAATATGGGATGACGTTATAACGTACTACGTTATGTGGGATGACGTTATAACGAAATAGGTTATATGGTATGACGTTATAACGTATTACGTTATATGGTATGACGTTATAACGTATTACGTAATATGGGATGACGTTATAACGTATTACGTTATGTGGGACGACGTTATAACGTATTGCGTTATATGGGATGACGTTATAACGTATTGCGTTATATGGTATGACGTTATAACGTATTACGTAATATGGGATGACGTTATAATGTATTACGTTATATGGGATGACGTTATAACGTAATACGTTATATGGTATGACGTTATAACGTAAATAGGTTATATGGTATGACGTTATATCGTATTACGTTATATGGTATTACGTTATAACGTAAATAGGTTATATGGTATGACGTTATACCGTATTACGTTATATGGGATGACGCAATAACGTATTACGTAATATGGCATGACGTTATAACGTATTACGTAACATGGGGTGACGTTATAACGTATTACGTTATATGGTATGACGTTATAACGTATTACGTAATATGGGATGACGTTCTAACGTATTACGTTATGTGGGACGACGTTATAACGTATTGCGTAATATGGGATGACGTTATAACGTATTACGTTATGTGGGACGACGTTATAACGTATTGCGTAATATGGGATGACGTTATAACGTACTACGTTATGTGGGATGACGTTATAACGAAATAGGTTATATGGTATGACGTTATAACGTATCACGTTATATGGTATGACGTTATAACGTATTACGTTATATGGGATGACGTTATAACGTAATACGTTATATGGTATGACGTTATAACGTAAATAGGTTATATGGTATGACGTTATAACGTATTACGTTATGTGGGACGACGTTATAACGTATTGCGTAATATGGGATGACGTTATAACGTACTACGTTATGTGGGATGACGTTATAACGAAATAGGTTATATGGTATGACGTTATAACGTATTACGTTATATGGTATGACGTTATAACGTATTACGTTATATGGGATGACGTTATAACGTAATACGTTATATGGTATGACGTTATAACGTAAATAGGTTATATGGTATGACGTTATAACGTATTACGTTATATGGTATTACGTTACAACGTAAATAGGTTATATGGTATGACGTTATAACGTAATACGTTATATGGTATGACGTTATAACGTAAATAGGTTATATGGTATGACGTTATAACGTATTACGTTATATGGTATTACGTTATAACGTAAATAGGTTATATGGTATGACGTTATACCGTATTACGTAATATGGCATGACGTTATAACGTATTACGTTATGTGGGACGACGTTATAACGTATTGCGTTATATGGGATGACGTTATAACGTATTACGTTATATGGGATGACGTTATAACGTATTACGTTATGTGGGACGACGTTATAACGTATTGCGTTATATGGGATGACGTTATAACGTATTGCGTTATATGGTATGACGTTATAACGTATTACGTAATATGGGATGACGTTATAACGTATTACGTTATGTGGGACAACGTTATAACGTATTACGTTATATGGGATGACGTTATAACGTAAATAGGTTATATGGTATGACGTTATACCGTATTACGTCATATGGGATGACGTTATAACGTATTACGTTATATGGGATGACGTTATAACGTAATAGGTTATATGGTATGACGTTATAACGTAATAGGTTATATGGTGTGACGTTATACCGAATTACGTTATGTGGTATGACGTTATAACGTATTACGTTAAATGGGATGACGTTATAACGTATTTCGTTAAATATGATGACGTTATAACGTATTACGTAATATGGGATGACGTTATAACGTATTACGTTATGTGGGATGACGTTATAACGAAATAGGTTATATGGTATGACGTTATAACGTATTACGTTATGTGGGATGACGTTATAACGAAATAGGTTATATGGTATGACGTTATAACGTATTACGTTATATGGTATGACGTTATAACGTATTTCGTTAAATGGGATGACGTGATAACGTATTGCGTTATATGGGATGACGTTATAACGTATTACGTAATATGGGATGACGTTATAACGTATTGCGTTATATGGTATGACGTTATAACGTATTACGTTATGTGGGATGACGTTATAACGAAATAGGTTATATGGTATGACGTTATAACGTATTACGTTGTATGGTATGACGTTATAACGTATTACGTAATATGGGATGACGTTATAACGTATTACGTTATGTGGGACGACGTTATAGCGTATTGCGTTATATGGGATGACGTTATAACGTATTACGTTATGTGGGATGACGTTATAACGAAATAGGTTATATGGTATGACGTTATAACGTATTACGTTATATGGTATGACGCTATAACGTATTACGTAATATGGGATGACGTTATAACGTATTACGTAATATGGGATGACGTTATAACGTATTACGTTATGTGGGACGACGTTATAACGTATTGCGTTATATGGGATGACGTTATAACGTATTGCGTTATATGGGATGACGTTATAACGTATTGCGTTATATGGTATGACGTTATAACGTATTTCGTTAAATGGGATGACGTTATAACGTATTGCGTTATATGGGATGTCGTTATAACGTATTACGTTATATGGGATGACGTTATAACGTATTACGTTATATGGGATGACGTTATAACGTATTACGTAATATGGGATGACGTTATAACGTATTACGTTATGTGGGATGACGTTATAACGAAATAGGTTATATGGTATGACGTTATAACGTATTACGTTATATGGTATGACGTTATAACGTATTACGTAATATTGGATGACGTTATAACGTATTACGTTATGTGGGACGACGTTATAACGTATTGTGTTATGTGGGATGACGTTATAACGAAATAGGTTATATGGTATGACGTTATAAAGTATTACGTTATATGGTATGACGTTATAACGTATTACGTAATATGGGATGACGTTATAACGTATTACGTTATGTGGGACGACGTTATAACGTATTGCGTTATATGGGATGACGTTATAACGTATTGTGTTATATGGTATGACGTTATAACGTAATAGGTTATACGGTATGACGTAATACCTAATTACGTTATATGGTATGACGTTATAACGTAAATAGGTTATATGGTATGACATTATACCGTATTACGTTATATGGGATGACGTTATAACGTATTACGTAATATGGGATGACGTTATAACGTATTGCGTAATATGGGATGACGTTATAACGTACTACGTTATGTGGGATGACGTTATAACGAAATAGGTTATATGGTATGACGTTATAACGTATTACGTTCTATGGTATGACGTTATAACGTATTACGTTATATGGGATGACGTTATAACGTAATAGGTTATATGGTATGACGTTATAACGTAATAGGTTATACGGTATGACGTAATACCTAATTACGTTATATGGTATGACGTTATAACGTAAATAGGTTATATGGTATGACATTATACCGTATTACGTTATATGGGATGACGTTATAACGTATTACGTAATATGGGATGACGTTATAACGTATTACGTTATGTGGGACGACGTTATAACGTATTGCGTTATATGGGATGACGTTATAACGTATTGTGTTATATGGTATGACGTTATAACGTAATAGGTTATACGGTATGACGTAATACCTAATTACGTTATATGGTATGACGTTATAACGTAAATAGGTTATATGGTATGACATTATACCGTATTACGTTATATGGTATAACGTTATAACGTATTACGCTATATGGTATGACGTTATAACGTAATAGGTTATATGGTATGACGTTATAACGTAATACGTTATATGGTATGACGTTATAACGTAAATAGGTTATATGGTATGACGTTATACCGTATTACGTCATATGGGGTGACGTTATAACGTATTACGTTATATGGGATGACGTTATAACGTAATAGGTTATATGGTATGACGTTATAACGTAATAGGTTATACGGTATGACGTAATACCTAATTACGTTATATGGTATGACGTTATAACGTAAATAGGTTATATGGTATGACATTATACCGTATTACGTTATATGGGATGACGTTATAACGTATTACGTAATATGGGATGACGTTATAACGTATTACGTTATGTGGGACGACGTTATAACGTATTGCGTAATATGGGATGACGTTATAACGTACTACGTTATGTGGGATGACGTTATAACGAAATAGGTTATATGGTATGACGTTATAACGTATTACGTTCTATGGTATGACGTTATAACGTATTACGTAATATGGGATGACGTTCTAACGTATTACGTTATGTGGGACGACGTTATAACGTATTGCATTATATGGGATGACGTTATAACGTATTGCGTTATATGGTATGACGTTATAACGTATTACGTAATATGGGATGACGTTATAACGTATTACGTAATATGGGATGACGTTATAACGTATTACGTTATGTGGGACGACGTTATAACGTATTCCGTTATATGGGATGACGTTATAACGTATTACGTTATATGGGATGACGTTATAACGTAAATAGGTTATATGGTATGACGTTATAACGTATTACGTAATATGGGATGACGTTATAACGTACTACGTTATGTGGGATGACGTTATAACGAAATAGGTTATATGGTATGACGTTATAACGTATTACGTTATATGGTATGACGTTATAACGTATTACGTAATATGGGATGACGTTGTAACGTATTACGTTATGTGGGACGACGTTATAACGTATTGCGTTATATGGGATGACGTTATAACGTATTGCGTTATATGGTATGACGTTATAACGTATTACGTAATATGGGATGACGTTATAATGTATTACGTTATATGGGATGACGTTATAACGTAATACGTTATATGGTATGACGTTATAACGTAAATAGGTTATATGGTATGACGTTATATCGTATTACGTTATATGGTATTACGTTATAACGTAAATAGGTTATATGGTATGACGTTATACCGTATTACGCTATATGGGATGACGCAATAACGTATTACGTAATATGGCATGACGTTATAACGTATGACGTAACATGGGATGACGTTATAACGTATTACGTTATATGGTATGACGTTATAACGTATTACGTAATATGGGATGACGTTCTAACGTATTACGTTATGTGGGACGACGTTATAACGTATTGCGTAATATGGGATGACGTTATAACGTATTACGTTATGTGGGACGACGTTATAACGTATTGCGTAATATGGGATGACGTTATAACGTACTACGTTATGTGGGATGACGTTATAACGAAATAGGTTATATGGTATGACGTTATAACGTATTACGTTATATGGTATGACGTTATAACGTATTACGTTATATGGGATGACGTTATAACGTAATACGTTATATGGTATGACGTTATAACGTAAATAGGTTATATGGTATGACGTTATAACGTATTACGTTATGTGGGACGACGTTATAACGTATTGCGTAATATGGGATGACGTTATAACGTACTACGTTATGTGGGATGACGTTATAACGAAATAGGTTATATGGTATGACGTTATAACGTATTACGTTATATGGTATGACGTTATAACGTATTACGTTATATGGGATGACGTTATAACGTAATACGTTATATGGTATGACGTTATAACGTAAATAGGTTATATGGTATGACGTTATAACGTATTACGTTATATGGTATTACGTTACAACGTAAATAGGTTATATGGTATGACGTTATAACGTAATACGTTATATGGTATGACGTTATAACGTAAATAGGTTATATGGTATGACGTTATAACGTATTACGTTATATGGTATTACGTTATAACGTAAATAGGTTATATGGTATGACGTTATACCGTATTACGTAATATGGCATGACGTTATAACGTATTACGTTATGTGGGACGACGTTATAACGTATTGCGTTATATGGGATGACGTTATAACGTATTACGTTATATGGGATGACGTTATAACGTATTACGTTATATGGGATGACGTTATAACGTAATTGGTTATATGGTATAACGTTATAGCGTATTACGTTATATGGTATGACGTTATAACGTAAATAGGCTATATGGTATGACGTTATACCGTATTACGTCATATGGGATGACGTTATAACATATTACGTTATATGGGATGACGTTATAACGTATTGCGTTATATGGTATGACGTTATAACGTATTGCGTTATATGGGATGACGTTATAACGTATTGCGTTATATGGTATGACGTTATAACGTATTTCGTTAAATGGGATGACGTTATAACGTATTGCGTTATATGGGATGTCGTTATAACGTATTACGTTATATGGGATGACGTTATAACGTATTACGTTATATGAGATGACGTTATAACGTATTACGTAATATGGGATGACGTTATAACGTATTACGTTATGTGGGATGACGTTATAACGAAATAGGTTATATGGTATGACGTTATAACGTATTACGTTATATGGTATGACGTTATAACGTATTACGTAATATTGGATGACGTTATAACGTATTACGTTATGTGGGACGACGTTATAACGTATTGTGTTATGTGGGATGACGTTATAACGAAATAGGTTATATGGTATGACGTTATAAAGTATTACGTTATATGGTATGACGTTATAACGTATTACGTAATATGGTTTGACGTTATAACGTATTACGTTATGTGGGACGACGTTATAACGTATTGCGTTTTATGGGATGACGTTATAACGTATTGTGTTATATGGTATGACGTTATAACGTATTACGTTATATGGGATGACGTTATAACGAAATAGGTTATGTGGTAAGACGTTATAACGTATTACGTTATATGGTATGACGTTATAACGTATTACGTAATATGGGATGACGTTATAACGTATTACGTAATATGGGATGACGTTATAACGTATTACGTTATGTGGGACGACGTTATAACGAAATAGGTTATATGGTATAACGTTATAACGTATTACGCTATATGGTATGACGTTATAACGTAATAGGTTATATGGTATGACGTTATAACGTAATACGTTATATGGTATGACGTTATAACGTAAATAGGTTATATGGTATGACGTTATACCGTATTACGTCATATGGGGTGACGTTATAACATATTACGTTATATGGGATGACGTTATAACGTAATAGGTTATATCGTATGACGTTATAACGTAATAGGTTATACGGTATGACGTAATACCTAATTACGTTATATGGTATGACGTTATAACGTAAATAGGTTATATGGTATGACATTATACCGTATTACGTTATATGGGATGACGTTATAACGTATTACGTAATATGGGATGACGTTATAACGTATTACGTTATGTGGGACGGCGTTATAACGTATTGCGTAATATGGGATGACGTTATAACGTACTACGTTATGTGGGATGACGTTATAACGAAATAGGTTATATGGTATGACGTTATAACGTATTACGTTATATGGTATGACGTTATAACGTAAATAGGTTATATGGTATGACGTTATACCGTATTACGTCATATGGGGTGACGTTATAACATATTACGTTATATGGGATGACGTTATAACGTAATAGGTTATATGGTATGACGTTATAACGTATTACGTAATATGGGATGACGTTATAACGTATTACGTTATGTGGGACGACGTTATAACGAAATAGGTTATATGGTATAACGTTATAACGTATTACGCTATATGGTATGACGTTATAACGTAATAGGTTATATGGTATGACGTTATAACGTAATACGTTATATGGTATGACGTTATAACGTAAATAGGTTATATGGTATGACGTTATACCGTATTACGTCATATGGGGTGACGTTATAACATATTACGTTATATGGGATGACGTTATAACGTAATAGGTTATATCGTATGACGTTATAACGTAATAGGTTATACGGTATGACGTAATACCTAATTACGTTATATGGTATGACGTTATAACGTAAATAGGTTATATGGTATGACATTATACCGTATTACGTTATATGGGATGACGTTATAACGTATTACGCTATATGGTATGACGTTATAACGAAATAGGTTATATGGTATGACGTTATAACGTATTACGTTATATGGTATGACGTTATAACGTAAATAGGTTATATGGTATGACGTTATACCGTATTACGTCATATGGGGTGACGTTATAACATATTACGTTATATGGGATGACGTTATAACGTAATAGGTTATATGGTATGACGTTATAACGTATTACGTTATGTGGGACGACGTTATAACGTATTGCGTAATATGGGATGACGTTATAACGTACTACGTTATGTGGGATGACGTTATAACGAAATAGGTTATATGGTATGACGTTATAACGTATTACGTTATATGGTATGACGTTATAACGTAAATAGGTTATATGGTATGACGTTATACCGTATTACGTCATATGGGGTGACGTTATAACATATTACGTTATATGGGATGACGTTATAACGTAATAGGTTATATCGTATGACGTTATAACGTAATAGGTTATACGGTATGACGTAATACCTAATTACGTTATATGGTATGACGTTATAACGTAAATAGGTTATATGGTATGACATTATACCGTATTACGTTATATGGGATGACGTTATAACGTATTACGTTATATGGGATGACGTTATAACGTATTACGTAATATGGGATGACGTTCTAACGTATTACGTTATGTGGGACGACGTTATAACGTATTGCGTTATATGGGATGACGTTATAACGTATTGCGTTATATGGTATGACGTTATAACGTATTACGTAATATGGGATGACGTTATAACGTATTACGTAATATGGGATGACGTTATAACGTATTACGTTATGTGGGACGACGTTATAACGTATTCCGTTATATGGGATGACGTTATAACGTATTACGTTATATGGGATGACGTTATAACGTAAATAGGTTATATGGTATGACGTTATAACGTATTACGTAATATGGGATGACGTTATAACGTATTACGTCATGTGGGACGACGTTATAACGAAATAGGTTATATGGTATAACGTTATAACGTATTACGCTATATGGTATGACGTTATAACGTAATAGGTTATATGGTATGACGTTATAACGTAATACGTTATATGGTATGACGTTATAACGTAAATAGGTTATATGGTATGACGTTATACCGTATTACGTCATATGGGGTGACGTTATAACATATTACGTTATATGGGATGACGTTATAACGTAATAGGTTATATGGTATGACGTTATAACGTAATAGGTTATACGGTATGACGTAATACCTAATTACGTTATATGGTATGACGTTATAACGTATTACGTTATATGGTATGACGTTATAACGTATTACGTAATATGGGATGACGTTATAACGTATTACGTTATGTGGGACGACGTTATAACGTATTGCGTTATATGGGATGACGTTATAACGTATTGCGTTATATGGTATGACGTTATAACGTATTACGTAATATGGGATGACGTTATAATGTATTACGTTATATGGGATGACGTTATAACGTAATACGTTATATGGTATGACGTTATAACGTAAATAGGTTATATGGTATGACGTTATATCGTATTACGTTATATGGTATTACGTTATAACGTAAATAGGTTATATGGTATGACGTTATACCGTATTACGTTATATGGGATGACGCTATAACGTATTACGTAATATGGCATGACGTTATAACGTATTACGTAACATGGGGTGACGTTATAACGTATTACGTTATATGGTATGACGTTATAACGTATTACGTAATATGGGATGACGTTCTAACGTATTACGTTATGTGGGACGACGTTATAACGTATTGCGTAATATGGGATGACGTTATAACGTATTACGTTATGTGGGACGACGTTATAACGTATTGCGTAATATGGGATGACGTTATAACGTACTACGTTATGTGGGATGACGTTATAACGAAATAGGTTATATGGTATGACGTTATAAGGTATTACGTTATATGGGATGACGTTATAACGTAATACGTTATATGGTATGACGTTATAACGTAAATAGGTTATATGGTATGACGTTATAACGTATTACGTTATGTGGGACGACGTTATAACGTATTGCGTAATATGGGACGACGTTATAACGTATTGTGTTATGTGGGATGACGTTATAACGAAATAGGTTATATGGTATGACGTTATAAAGTATTACGTTATATGGTATGACGTTATAACGTATTACGTAATATGGGATGACGTTATAACGTATTACGTTATGTGGGACGACGTTATAACGTATTGCGTTATATGGGATGATGTTATAACGTATTGTGTTATATGGTATGACGTTATAACGTATTACGTTATATGGTATTACGTTATAACGTAAATAGGTTATATGGTATGACGTAATAACGTAATACGTTATATGGTATGACGTTATAACGTAAATAGGTTATATGGTATGACGTTATAACGTATTACGTTATATGGTATAACGTTATAACGTAAATAGGTTATATGGTATGACGTTATACCGTATTACGTAATATGGCATGACGTTATAACGTATTACGTTATGTGGGACGACGTTATAACGTATTGCGTTATATGGGATGACGTTATAACGTATTACGTTATATGGGATAACGTTATAACGTATTACGTTATATGGGATGACGTTATAACGTAATTGGTTATATGGTATAACGTTATAGCGTATTACGTTATATGGTATGACGTTATAACGTAAATAGGCTATATGGTATGACGTTATACCGTATTACGTCATATGGGATGACGTTATAACGTATTACGTTATATGGGATGACGTTATAACGTAATAGGTTATATGGTATGACGTTATAACGTAATAGGTTATACGGTATGACGTAATACCTAATTACGTTATATGGTATGACGTTATAACGTAAATAGGATATATGGTATGACATTATACCGTATTACGTTATATGGTATGACGTTATAACGTATTACGTTATATGGTATTACGTTATAACGTAAATAGGTTATATGGTATGACGTTATAACGTAATACGTTATATGGTATGACGTTATAACGTAAATAGGTTATATGGTATGACGTTATAACGTATTACGTAATATGGGATGACGTTCTAACGTATTACGTTATGTGGGACGACGTTATAACGTATTGCATTATATGGGATGACGTTATAACGTATTGCGTTATATGGTATGACGTTATAACGTATTACGTAATATGGGATGACGTTATAACGTATTACGTAATATGGGATGACGTTATAACGTATTACGTTATGTGGGACGACGTTATAACGTATTCCGTTATATGGGATGACGTTATAACGTATTACGTTATATGGGATGACGTTATAACGTAAATAGGTTATATGGTATGACGTTACAACGTATTACGTAATATGGGATGACGTTATAACGTATTACGTAATATGGGATGACGTTATAACGTATTACGTTATGTGGGACGACGTTATAACGTATTGCGTTATATGGGATGACGTTATAACGTATTGCGTTATATGGGATGACGTTATAACGTATTGCGTTATATGGTATGACGTTATAACGTATTTCGTTAAATGGGATGACGTTATAACGTATTGCGTTATATGGGATGTCGTTATAACGTATTACGTTATATGGGATGACGTTATAACGTATTACGTTATATGGGATGACGTTATAACGTATTACGTAATATGGGATGACGTTATAACGTATTACGTTATGTGGGATGACGTTATAACGAAATAGGTTATATGGTATGACGTTATAACGTATTACGTTATATGGTATGACGTTATAACGTATTACGTAATATTGGATGACGTTATAACGTATTACGTTATGTGGGACGACGTTATAACGTATTGTGTTATGTGGGATGACGTTATAACGAAATAGGTTATATGGTATGACGTTATAAAGTATTACGTTATATGGTATGACGTTATAACGTATTACGTAATATGGGATGACGTTATAACGTATTACGTTATGTGGGACGACGTTATAACGTATTGCGTTATATGGGATGACGTTATAACGTATTGTGTTATATGGTATGACGTTATAACGTAATAGGTTATACGGTATGACGTAATACCTAATTACGTTATATGGTATGACGTTATAACGTAAATAGGTTATATGGTATGACATTATACCGTATTACGTTATATGGGATGACGTTATAACGTATTACGTAATATGGGATGACGTTATAACGTATTGCGTAATATGGGATGACGTTATAACGTACTACGTTATGTGGGATGACGTTATAACGAAATAGGTTATATGGTATGACGTTATAACGTATTACGTTCTATGGTATGACGTTATAACGTATTACGTTATATGGGATGACGTTATAACGTAATAGGTTATATGGTATGACGTTATAACGTAATAGGTTATACGGTATGACGTAATACCTAATTACGTTATATGGTATGACGTTATAACGTAAATAGGTTATATGGTATGACATTATACCGTATTACGTTATATGGGATGACGTTATAACGTATTACGTAATATGGGATGACGTTATAACGTATTACGTTATGTGGGACGACGTTATAACGTATTGCGTTATATGGGATGACGTTATAACGTATTGTGTTATATGGTATGACGTTATAACGTAATAGGTTATACGGTATGACGTAATACCTAATTACGTTATATGGTATGACGTTATAACGTAAATAGGTTATATGGTATGACATTATACCGTATTACGTTATATGGTATAACGTTATAACGTATTACGCTATATGGTATGACGTTATAACGTAATAGGTTATATGGTATGACGTTATAACGTAATACGTTATATGGTATGACGTTATAACGTAAATAGGTTATATGGTATGACGTTATACCGTATTACGTCATATGGGGTGACGTTATAACGTATTACGTTATATGGGATGACGTTATAACGTAATAGGTTATATGGTATGACGTTATAACGTAATAGGTTATACGGTATGACGTAATACCTAATTACGTTATATGGTATGACGTTATAACGTAAATAGGTTATATGGTATGACATTATACCGTATTACGTTATATGGGATGACGTTATAACGTATTACGTAATATGGGATGACGTTATAACGTATTACGTTATGTGGGACGACGTTATAACGTATTGCGTAATATGGGATGACGTTATAACGTACTACGTTATGTGGGATGACGTTATAACGAAATAGGTTATATGGTATGACGTTATAACGTATTACGTTCTATGGTATGACGTTATAACGTATTACGTAATATGGGATGACGTTATAACGTATTACGTAATATGGGATGACGTTATAACGTATTACGTTATGTGGGACGACGTTATAACGTATTCCGTTATATGGGATGACGTTATAACGTATTACGTTATATGGGATGACGTTATAACGTAAATAGGTTATATGGTATGACGTTATAACGTATTACGTAATATGGGATGACGTTATAACGTACTACGTTATGTGGGATGACGTTATAACGAAATAGGTTATATGGTATGACGTTATAACGTATTACGTTATATGGTATGACGTTATAACGTATTACGTAATATGGGATGACGTTGTAACGTATTACGTTATGTGGGACGACGTTATAACGTATTGCGTTATATGGGATGACGTTATAACGTATTGCGTTATATGGTATGACGTTATAACGTATTACGTAATATGGGATGACGTTATAATGTATTACGTTATATGGGATGACGTTATAACGTAATACGTTATATGGTATGACGTTATAACGTAAATAGGTTATATGGTATGACGTTATATCGTATTACGTTATATGGTATTACGTTATAACGTAAATAGGTTATATGGTATGACGTTATACCGTATTACGCTATATGGGATGACGCAATAACGTATTACGTAATATGGCATGACGTTATAACGTATTACGTAACATGGGATGACGTTATAACGTATTACGTTATATGGTATGACGTTATAACGTATTACGTAATATGGGATGACGTTCTAACGTATTACGTTATGTGGGACGACGTTATAACGTATTGCGTAATATGGGATGACGTTATAACGTATTACGTTATGTGGGACGACGTTATAACGTATTGCGTAATATGGGATGACGTTATAACGTACTACGTTATGTGGGATGACGTTATAACGAAATAGGTTATATGGTATGACGTTATAACGTATTACGTTATATGCTATGACGTTATAACGTATTACGTTATATGGGATGACGTTATAACGTAATACGTTATATGGTATGACGTTATAACGTAAATAGGTTATATGGTATGACGTTATAACGTATTACGTTATGTGGGACGACGTTATAACGTATTGCGTAATATGGGATGACGTTATAACGTACTACGTTATGTGGGATGACGTTATAACGAAATAGGTTATATGGTATGACGTTATAACGTATTACGTTATATGGTATGACGTTATAACGTATTACGTTATATGGGATGACGTTATAACGTAATACGTTATATGGTATGACGTTATAACGTAAATAGGTTATATGGTATGACGTTATAACGTATTACGTTATATGGTATTACGTTACAACGTAAATAGGTTATATGGTATGACGTTATAACGTAATACGTTATATGGTATGACGTTATAACGTAAATAGGTTATATGGTATGACGTTATAACGTATTACGTTATATGGTATTACGTTATAACGTAAATAGGTTATATGGTATGACGTTATACCGTATTACGTAATATGGCATGACGTTATAACGTATTACGTTATGTGGGACGACGTTATAACGTATTGCGTTATATGGGATGACGTTATAACGTATTACGTTATATGGGATGACGTTATAACGTATTACGTTATATGGGATGACGTTATAACGTAATTGGTTATATGGTATAACGTTATAGCGTATTACGTTATATGGTATGACGTTATAACGTAAATAGGCTATATGGTATGACGTTATACCGTATTACGTCATATGGGATGACGTTATAACATATTACGTTATATGGGATGACGTTATAACGTATTGCGTTATATGGTATGACGTTATAACGTATTGCGTTATATGGGATGACGTTATAACGTATTGCGTTATATGGTATGACGTTATAACGTATTTCGTTAAATGGGATGACGTTATAACGTATTGCGTTATATGGGATGTCGTTATAACGTATTACGTTATATGGGATGACGTTATAACGTATTACGTTATATGAGATGACGTTATAACGTATTACTTAATATGGGATGACGTTATAACGTATTACGTTATGTGGGATGACGTTATAACGAAATAGGTTATATGGTATGACGTTATAACGTATTACGTTATATGGTATGACGTTATAACGTATTACGTAATATTGGATGACGTTATAACGTATTACGTTATGTGGGACGACGTTATAACGTATTGTGTTATGTGGGATGACGTTATAACGAAATAGGTTATATGGTATGACGTTATAAAGTATTACGTTATATGGTATGACGTTATAACGTATTACGTAATATGGTTTGACGTTATAACGTATTACGTTATGTGGGACGACGTTATAACGTATTGCGTTTTATGGGATGACGTTATAACGTATTGTGTTATATGGTATGACGTTATAACGTATTACGTTATATGGGATGACGTTATAACGAAATAGGTTATGTGGTAAGACGTTATAACGTATTACGTTATATGGTATGACGTTATAACGTATTACGTAATATGGGATGACGTTATAACGTATTACGTAATATGGGATGACGTTATAACGTATTACGTTATGTGGGACGACGTTATAACGAAATAGGTTATATGGTATAACGTTATAACGTATTACGCTATATGGTATGACGTTATAACGTAATAGGTTATATGGTATGACGTTATAACGTAATACGTTATATGGTATGACGTTATAACGTAAATAGGTTATATGGTATGACGTTATACCGTATTACGTCATATGGGGTGACGTTATAACATATTACGTTATATGGGATGACGTTATAACGTAATAGGTTATATCGTATGACGTTATAACGTAATAGGTTATACGGTATGACGTAATACCTAATTACGTTATATGGTATGACGTTATAACGTAAATAGGTTATATGGTATGACATTATACCGTATTACGTTATATGGGATGACGTTATAACGTATTACGTAATATGGGATGACGTTATAACGTATTACGTTATGTGGGACGGCGTTATAACGTATTGCGTAATATGGGATGACGTTATAACGTACTACGTTATGTGGGATGACGTTATAACGAAATAGGTTATATGGTATGACGTTATAACGTATTACGTTATATGGTATGACGTTATAACGTAAATAGGTTATATGGTATGACGTTATACCGTATTACGTCATATGGGGTGACGTTATAACATATTACGTTATATGGGATGACGTTATAACGTAATAGGTTATATGGTATGACGTTATAACGTATTACGTAATATGGGATGACGTTATAACGTATTACGTTATGTGGGACGACGTTATAACGAAATAGGTTATATGGTATAACGTTATAACGTATTACGCTATATGGTATGACGTTATAACGTAATAGGTTATATGGTATGACGTTATAACGTAATACGTTATATGGTATGACGTTATAACGTAAATAGGTTATATGGTATGACGTTATACCGTATTACGTCATATGGGGTGACGTTATAACATATTACGTTATATGGGATGACGTTATAACGTAATAGGTTATATCGTATGACGTTATAACGTAATAGGTTATACGGTATGACGTAATACCTAATTACGTTATATGGTATGACGTTATAACGTAAATAGGTTATATGGTATGACATTATACCGTATTACGTTATATGGGATGACGTTATAACGTATTACGCTATATGGTATGACGTTATAACGAAATAGGTTATATGGTATGACGTTATAACGTATTACGTTATATGGTATGACGTTATAACGTAAATAGGTTATATGGTATGACGTTATACCGTATTACGTCATATGGGGTGACGTTATAACATATTACGTTATATGGGATGACGTTATAACGTAATAGGTTATATGGTATGACGTTATAACGTATTACGTTATGTGGGACGACGTTATAACGTATTGCGTAATATGGGATGACGTTATAACGTACTACGTTATGTGGGATGACGTTATAACGAAATAGGTTATATGGTATGACGTTATAACGTATTACGTTATATGGTATGACGTTATAACGTAAATAGGTTATATGGTATGACGTTATACCGTATTACGTCATATGGGGTGACGTTATAACATATTACGTTATATGGGATGACGTTATAACGTAATAGGTTATATCGTATGACGTTATAACGTAATAGGTTATACGGTATGACGTAATACCTAATTACGTTATATGGTATGACGTTATAACGTAAATAGGTTATATGGTATGACATTATACCGTATTACGTTATATGGGATGACGTTATAACGTATTACGTTATATGGGATGACGTTATAACGTATTACGTAATATGGGATGACGTTCTAACGTATTACGTTATGTGGGACGACGTTATAACGTATTGCGTTATATGGGATGACGTTATAACGTATTGCGTTATATGGTATGACGTTATAACGTATTACGTAATATGGGATGACGTTATAACGTATTACGTAATATGGGATGACGTTATAACGTATTACGTTATGTGGGACGACGTTATAACGTATTCCGTTATATGGGATGACGTTATAACGTATTACGTTATATGGGATGACGTTATAACGTAAATAGGTTATATGGTATGACGTTATAACGTATTACGTAATATGGGATGACGTTATAACGTATTACGTTATGTGGGACGACGTTATAACGAAATAGGTTATATGGTATAACGTTATAACGTATTACGCTATATGGTATGACGTTATAACGTAATAGGTTATATGGTATGACGTTATAACGTAATACGTTATATGGTATGACGTTATAACGTAAATAGGTTATATGGTATGACGTTATACCGTATTACGTCATATGGGGTGACGTTATAACATATTACGTTATATGGGATGACGTTATAACGTAATAGGTTATATGGTATGACGTTATAACGTAATAGGTTATACGGTATGACGTAATACCTAATTACGTTATATGGTATGACGTTATAACGTATTACGTTATATGGTATGACGTTATAACGTATTACGTAATATGGGATGACGTTATAACGTATTACGTTATGTGGGACGACGTTATAACGTATTGCGTTATATGGGATGACGTTATAACGTATTGCGTTATATGGTATGACGTTATAACGTATTACGTAATATGGGATGACGTTATAATGTATTACGTTATATGGGATGACGTTATAACGTAATACGTTATATGGTATGACGTTATAACGTAAATAGGTTATATGGTATGACGTTATAACGTATTACGTTATATGCTATGACGTTATAACGTATTACGTTATATGGGATGACGTTATAACGTAATACGTTATATGGTATGACGTTATAACGTAAATAGGTTATATGGTATGACGTTATAACGTATTACGTTATGTGGGACGACGTTATAACGTATTGCGTAATATGGGATGACGTTATAACGTACTACGTTATGTGGGATGACGTTATAACGAAATAGGTTATATGGTATGACGTTATAACGTATTACGTTATATGGTATGACGTTATAACGTATTACGTTATATGGGATGACGTTATAACGTAATACGTTATATGGTATGACGTTATAACGTAAATAGGTTATATGGTATGACGTTATAACGTATTACGTTATATGGTATTACGTTACAACGTAAATAGGTTATATGGTATGACGTTATAACGTAATACGTTATATGGTATGACGTTATAACGTAAATAGGTTATATGGTATGACGTTATAACGTATTACGTTATATGGTATTACGTTATAACGTAAATAGGTTATATGGTATGACGTTATACCGTATTACGTAATATGGCATGACGTTATAACGTATTACGTTATGTGGGACGACGTTATAACGTATTGCGTTATATGGGATGACGTTATAACGTATTACGTTATATGGGATGACGTTATAACGTATTACGTTATATGGGATGACGTTATAACGTAATTGGTTATATGGTATAACGTTATAGCGTATTACGTTATATGGTATGACGTTATAACGTAAATAGGCTATATGGTATGACGTTATACCGTATTACGTCATATGGGATGACGTTATAACATATTACGTTATATGGGATGACGTTATAACGTATTGCGTTATATGGTATGACGTTATAACGTATTGCGTTATATGGGATGACGTTATAACGTATTGCGTTATATGGTATGACGTTATAACGTATTTCGTTAAATGGGATGACGTTATAACGTATTGCGTTATATGGGATGTCGTTATAACGTATTACGTTATATGGGATGACGTTATAACGTATTACGTTATATGAGATGACGTTATAACGTATTACTTAATATGGGATGACGTTATAACGTATTACGTTATGTGGCATGACGTTATAACGTATTACGTAACATGGGATGACGTTATAACGTATTACGTTATATGGTATGACGTTATAACGTATTACGTAATATGGGATGACGTTCTAACGTATTACGTTATGTGGGACGACGTTATAACGTATTGCGTAATATGGGATGACGTTATAACGTATTACGTTATGTGGGACGACGTTATAACGTATTGCGTAATATGGGATGACGTTATAACGTACTACGTTATGTGGGATGACGTTATAACGAAATAGGTTATATGGTATGACGTTATAACGTATTACGTTATATGCTATGACGTTATAACGTATTACGTTATATGGGATGACGTTATAACGTAATACGTTATATGGTATGACGTTATAACGTAAATAGGTTATATGGTATGACGTTATAACGTATTACGTTATGTGGGACGACGTTATAACGTATTGCGTAATATGGGATGACGTTATAACGTACTACGTTATGTGGGATGACGTTATAACGAAATAGGTTATATGGTATGACGTTATAACGTATTACGTTATATGGTATGACGTTATAACGTATTACGTTATATGGGATGACGTTATAACGTAATACGTTATATGGTATGACGTTATAACGTAAATAGGTTATATGGTATGACGTTATAACGTATTACGTTATATGGTATTACGTTACAACGTAAATAGGTTATATGGTATGACGTTATAACGTAATACGTTATATGGTATGACGTTATAACGTAAATAGGTTATATGGTATGACGTTATAACGTATTACGTTATATGGTATTACGTTATAACGTAAATAGGTTATATGGTATGACGTTATACCGTATTACGTAATATGGCATGACGTTATAACGTATTACGTTATGTGGGACGACGTTATAACGTATTGCGTTATATGGGATGACGTTATAACGTATTACGTTATATGGGATGACGTTATAACGTATTACGTTATATGGGATGACGTTATAACGTAATTGGTTATATGGTATAACGTTATAGCGTATTACGTTATATGGTATGACGTTATAACGTAAATAGGCTATATGGTATGACGTTATACCGTATTACGTCATATGGGATGACGTTATAACATATTACGTTATATGGGATGACGTTATAACGTATTGCGTTATATGGTATGACGTTATAACGTATTGCGTTATATGGGATGACGTTATAACGTATTGCGTTATATGGTATGACGTTATAACGTATTTCGTTAAATGGGATGACGTTATAACGTATTGCGTTATATGGGATGTCGTTATAACGTATTACGTTATATGGGATGACGTTATAACGTATTACGTTATATGAGATGACGTTATAACGTATTACTTAATATGGGATGACGTTATAACGTATTACGTTATGTGGGATGACGTTATAACGAAATAGGTTATATGGTATGACGTTATAACGTATTACGTTATATGGTATGACGTTATAACGTATTACGTAATATTGGATGACGTTATAACGTATTACGTTATGTGGGACGACGTTATAACGTATTGTGTTATGTGGGATGACGTTATAACGAAATAGGTTATATGGTATGACGTTATAAAGTATTACGTTATATGGTATGACGTTATAACGTATTACGTAATATGGTTTGACGTTATAACGTATTACGTTATGTGGGACGACGTTATAACGTATTGCGTTTTATGGGATGACGTTATAACGTATTGTGTTATATGGTATGACGTTATAACGTATTACGTTATATGGGATGACGTTATAACGAAATAGGTTATGTGGTAAGACGTTATAACGTATTACGTTATATGGTATGACGTTATAACGTATTACGTAATATGGGATGACGTTATAACGTATTACGTAATATGGGATGACGTTATAACGTATTACGTTATGTGGGACGACGTTATAACGAAATAGGTTATATGGTATAACGTTATAACGTATTACGCTATATGGTATGACGTTATAACGTAATAGGTTATATGGTATGACGTTATAACGTAATACGTTATATGGTATGACGTTATAACGTAAATAGGTTATATGGTATGACGTTATACCGTATTACGTCATATGGGGTGACGTTATAACATATTACGTTATATGGGATGACGTTATAACGTAATAGGTTATATCGTATGACGTTATAACGTAATAGGTTATACGGTATGACGTAATACCTAATTACGTTATATGGTATGACGTTATAACGTAAATAGGTTATATGGTATGACATTATACCGTATTACGTTATATGGGATGACGTTATAACGTATTACGTAATATGGGATGACGTTATAACGTATTACGTTATGTGGGACGGCGTTATAACGTATTGCGTAATATGGGATGACGTTATAACGTACTACGTTATGTGGGATGACGTTATAACGAAATAGGTTATATGGTATGACGTTATAACGTATTACGTTATATGGTATGACGTTATAACGTAAATAGGTTATATGGTATGACGTTATACCGTATTACGTCATATGGGGTGACGTTATAACATATTACGTTATATGGGATGACGTTATAACGTAATAGGTTATATGGTATGACGTTATAACGTATTACGTAATATGGGATGACGTTATAACGTATTACGTTATGTGGGACGACGTTATAACGAAATAGGTTATATGGTATAACGTTATAACGTATTACGCTATATGGTATGACGTTATAACGTAATAGGTTATATGGTATGACGTTATAACGTAATACGTTATATGGTATGACGTTATAACGTAAATAGGTTATATGGTATGACGTTATACCGTATTACGTCATATGGGGTGACGTTATAACATATTACGTTATATGGGATGACGTTATAACGTAATAGGTTATATCGTATGACGTTATAACGTAATAGGTTATACGGTATGACGTAATACCTAATTACGTTATATGGTATGACGTTATAACGTAAATAGGTTATATGGTATGACATTATACCGTATTACGTTATATGGGATGACGTTATAACGTATTACGCTATATGGTATGACGTTATAACGAAATAGGTTATATGGTATGACGTTATAACGTATTACGTTATATGGTATGACGTTATAACGTAAATAGGTTATATGGTATGACGTTATACCGTATTACGTCATATGGGGTGACGTTATAACATATTACGTTATATGGGATGACGTTATAACGTAATAGGTTATATGGTATGACGTTATAACGTATTACGTTATGTGGGACGACGTTATAACGTATTGCGTAATATGGGATGACGTTATAACGTACTACGTTATGTGGGATGACGTTATAACGAAATAGGTTATATGGTATGACGTTATAACGTATTACGTTATATGGTATGACGTTATAACGTAAATAGGTTATATGGTATGACGTTATACCGTATTACGTCATATGGGGTGACGTTATAACATATTACGTTATATGGGATGACGTTATAACGTAATAGGTTATATCGTATGACGTTATAACGTAATAGGTTATACGGTATGACGTAATACCTAATTACGTTATATGGTATGACGTTATAACGTAAATAGGTTATATGGTATGACATTATACCGTATTACGTTATATGGGATGACGTTATAACGTATTACGTTATATGGGATGACGTTATAACGTATTACGTAATATGGGATGACGTTCTAACGTATTACGTTATGTGGGACGACGTTATAACGTATTGCGTTATATGGGATGACGTTATAACGTATTGCGTTATATGGTATGACGTTATAACGTATTACGTAATATGGGATGACGTTATAACGTATTACGTAATATGGGATGACGTTATAACGTATTACGTTATGTGGGACGACGTTATAACGTATTCCGTTATATGGGATGACGTTATAACGTATTACGTTATATGGGATGACGTTATAACGTAAATAGGTTATATGGTATGACGTTATAACGTATTACGTAATATGGGATGACGTTATAACGTATTACGTTATGTGGGACGACGTTATAACGAAATAGGTTATATGGTATAACGTTATAACGTATTACGCTATATGGTATGACGTTATAACGTAATAGGTTATATGGTATGACGTTATAACGTAATACGTTATATGGTATGACGTTATAACGTAAATAGGTTATATGGTATGACGTTATACCGTATTACGTCATATGGGGTGACGTTATAACATATTACGTTATATGGGATGACGTTATAACGTAATAGGTTATATGGTATGACGTTATAACGTAATAGGTTATACGGTATGACGTAATACCTAATTACGTTATATGGTATGACGTTATAACGTATTACGTTATATGGTATGACGTTATAACGTATTACGTAATATGGGATGACGTTATAACGTATTACGTTATGTGGGACGACGTTATAACGTATTGCGTTATATGGGATGACGTTATAACGTATTGCGTTATATGGTATGACGTTATAACGTATTACGTAATATGGGATGACGTTATAATGTATTACGTTATATGGGATGACGTTATAACGTAATACGTTATATGGTATGACGTTATAACGTAAATAGGTTATATGGTATGACGTTATATCGTATTACGTTATATGGTATTACGTTATAACGTAAATAGGTTATATGGTATGACGTTATACCGTATTACGTTATATGGGATGACGCTATAACGTATTACGTAATATGGCATGACGTTATAACGTATTACGTAACATGGGGTGACGTTATAACGTATTACGTTATATGGTATGACGTTATAACGTATTACGTAATATGGGATGACGTTCTAACGTATTACGTTATGTGGGACGACGTTATAACGTATTGCGTAATATGGGATGACGTTATAACGTATTACGTTATGTGGGACGACGTTATAACGTATTGCGTAATATGGGATGACGTTATAACGTACTACGTTATGTGGGATGACGTTATAACGAAATAGGTTATATGGTATGACGTTATAAGGTATTACGTTATATGGGATGACGTTATAACGTAATACGTTATATGGTATGACGTTATAACGTAAATAGGTTATATGGTATGACGTTATAACGTATTACGTTATGTGGGACGACGTTATAACGTATTGCGTAATATGGGACGACGTTATAACGTATTGTGTTATGTGGGATGACGTTATAACGAAATAGGTTATATGGTATGACGTTATAAAGTATTACGTTATATGGTATGACGTTATAACGTATTACGTAATATGGGATGACGTTATAACGTATTACGTTATGTGGGACGACGTTATAACGTATTGCGTTATATGGGATGATGTTATAACGTATTGTGTTATATGGTATGACGTTATAACGTATTACGTTATATGGTATTACGTTATAACGTAAATAGGTTATATGGTATGACGTAATAACGTAATACGTTATATGGTATGACGTTATAACGTAAATAGGTTATATGGTATGACGTTATAACGTATTACGTTATATGGTATAACGTTATAACGTAAATAGGTTATATGGTATGACGTTATACCGTATTACGTAATATGGCATGACGTTATAACGTATTACGTTATGTGGGACGACGTTATAACGTATTGCGTTATATGGGATGACGTTATAACGTATTACGTTATATGGGATAACGTTATAACGTATTACGTTATATGGGATGACGTTATAACGTAATTGGTTATATGGTATAACGTTATAGCGTATTACGTTATATGGTATGACGTTATAACGTAAATAGGCTATATGGTATGACGTTATACCGTATTACGTCATATGGGATGACGTTATAACGTATTACGTTATATGGGATGACGTTATAACGTAATAGGTTATATGGTATGACGTTATAACGTAATAGGTTATACGGTATGACGTAATACCTAATTACGTTATATGGTATGACGTTATAACGTAAATAGGATATATGGTATGACATTATACCGTATTACGTTATATGGTATGACGTTATAACGTATTACGTTATATGGTATTACGTTATAACGTAAATAGGTTATATGGTATGACGTTATAACGTAATACGTTATATGGTATGACGTTATAACGTAAATAGGTTATATGGTATGACGTTATAACGTATTACGTAATATGGGATGACGTTCTAACGTATTACGTTATGTGGGACGACGTTATAACGTATTGCATTATATGGGATGACGTTATAACGTATTGCGTTATATGGTATGACGTTATAACGTATTACGTAATATGGGATGACGTTATAACGTATTACGTAATATGGGATGACGTTATAACGTATTACGTTATGTGGGACGACGTTATAACGTATTCCGTTATATGGGATGACGTTATAACGTATTACGTTATATGGGATGACGTTATAACGTAAATAGGTTATATGGTATGACGTTATAACGTATTACGTAATATGGGATGACGTTATAACGTACTACGTTATGTGGGATGACGTTATAACGAAATAGGTTATATGGTATGACGTTATAACGTATTACGTTATATGGTATGACGTTATAACGTATTACGTAATATGGGATGACGTTATAACGTATTACGTTATGTGGGACGACGTTATAACGTATTGCGTTATATGGGATGACGTTATAACGTATTGCGTTATATGGTATGACGTTATAACGTATTACGTAATATGGGATGACGTTATAATGTATTACGTTATATGGGATGACGTTATAACGTAATACGTTATATGGTATGACGTTATAACGTAAATAGGTTATATGGTATGACGTTATATCGTATTACGTTATATGGTATTACGTTATAACGTAAATAGGTTATATGGTATGACGTTATACCGTATTACGCTATATGGGATGACGCAATAACGTATTACGTAATATGGCATGACGTTATAACGTATTACGTAACATGGGATGACGTTATAACGTATTACGTTATATGGTATGACGTTATAACGTATTACGTAATATGGGATGACGTTCTAACGTATTACGTTATGTGGGACGACGTTATAACGTATTGCGTAATATGGGATGACGTTATAACGTATTACGTTATGTGGGACGACGTTATAACGTATTGCGTAATATGGGATGACGTTATAACGTACTACGTTATGTGGGATGACGTTATAACGAAATAGGTTATATGGTATGACGTTATAACGTATTACGTTATATGGTATGACGTTATAACGTATTACGTTATATGGGATGACGTTATAACGTAATACGTTATATGGTATGACGTTATAACGTAAATAGGTTATATGGTATGACGTTATAACGTATTACGTTATGTGGGACGACGTTATAACGTATTGCGTAATATGGGATGACGTTATAACGTACTACGTTATGTGGGATGACGTTATAACGAAATAGGTTATATGGTATGACGTTATAACGTATTACGTTATATGGTATGACGTTATAACGTATTACGTTATATGGGATGACGTTATAACGTAATACGTTATATGGTATGACGTTATAACGTAAATAGGTTATATGGTATGACGTTATAACGTATTACGTTATATGGTATTACGTTACAACGTAAATAGGTTATATGGTATGACGTTATAACGTAATACGTTATATGGTATGACGTTATAACGTAAATAGGTTATATGGTATGACGTTATAACGTATTACGTTATATGGTATTACGTTATAACGTAAATAGGTTATATGGTATGACGTTATACCGTATTACGTAATATGGCATGACGTTATAACGTATTACGTTATGTGGGACGACGTTATAACGTATTGCGTTATATGGGATGACGTTATAACGTATTACGTTATATGGGATGACGTTATAACGTATTACGTTATATGGGATGACGTTATAACGTAATTGGTTATATGGTATAACGTTATAGCGTATTACGTTATATGGTATGACGTTATAACGTAAATAGGCTATATGGTATGACGTTATACCGTATTACGTCATATGGGATGACGTTATAACGTATTACGTTATATGGGATGACGTTATAACGTAATAGGTTATATGGTATGACGTTATAACGTAATAGGTTATACGGTATGACGTAATACCTAATTACGTTATATGGTATGACGTTATAACGTAAATAGGTTATATGGTATGACATTATACCGTATTACGTTATATGGTATGACGTTATAACGTATTACGTAATATGGGATGACGTTATAACGTATTACGTTATGTGGGACGACGTTATAAAGTATTGCGTTATATGGGATGACGTTATAACGTATTGCGTTATATGGTATGACGTTATAACGTATTACGTTATATGGGATGACGTTATAACGAAATAGGTTTTGTGGTATGACGTTATAACGTATTACGTTATATGGTATGACGTTATAACGTACTACGTAATATGGGATGACGTTATAACGTATTGCGTAATATGGGATGACGTTATAACGTATTACGTTATGTGGGACAACGTTATAACGTATTGCGTTATATGGGATGACGTTATAACGTATTACGTTATATGGGATGACGTTATAACGTAAATAGGTTATATGGTATGACGTTATACCGTATTACGTCATATGGGATGACGTTATAACGTATTACGTTATATGGGATGACGTTATAACGTAATAGGTTATATGGTATGACGTTATAACGTAATAGGTTATATGGTATGACGTTATACCGAATTACGTTATGTGGTATGACGTTATAACGTATTACGTTATATGGGATGACGTTATAACGTATTTCGTTAAATATGATGACGTTATAACGTATTACGTAACATGGGATGACGTTATAACGTATTACGTTATATGGTATGACGTAATAACGTATTACGTAATATGGGATGACGTTCTAACGTATTACGTTATGTGGGACGACGTTATAACGTATTGCGTAATATGGGATGACGTTATAACGTATTACGTTATGTGGGACGACGTTATAACGTATTGCGTAATATGGGATGACGTTATAACGTACTGCGTTATGTGGGATGACGTTATAACGAAATAGGTTATATGGTATGACGTTATAACGTATTACGTTATATGGTATGACGTTATAACGTATTACGTAATATGGGATGACGTTATAACGTATTACGTTATGTGGGACGACGTTATAACGTATTGCGCTATATGGGACGACGTTATAACGTATTGCGTTATATGGTATGACGTTATAACGTATTACGTAATATGGGATGACGTTATAACGTATTACGTAATATGGGATGACGTTATAACGTATTACGTTATGTGGGACGACGTTATAACGTATTCCGTTATATGGGATGACGTTATAACGTATTACGTTATATGGGATGACGTTATAACGTAAATAGGTTATATGGTATGACGTTATAACGTATTACGTAATATGGGATGACGTTATAACGTACTACGTTATGTGGGATGACGTTATAACGAAGTAGGTTATATGGTATGACGTTATAACGTATTACGTTATATGGTATGACGTTATAACGTATTACGTAATATGGGATGTCGTTATAACATATTACGTTATGTGGGACGACGTTATAACGCATTGCGTTATATGGGATGACGTTATAACGTATTGCGTTATATGGTATGACGTTATAACGTATTACGTAACATGGGATGACGTTATAACGTATTACGTTATATGGGATGACGTTATACCGAATTACGTTATGTGGTATGACGTTATAACGTATTACGTTATATGGGATGACGTTATAACGTATTTCGTTAAATATGATGACGTTATAACGTATTCCGTAATATGGGATGACGTTATAACGTATTACGTTATGTGGGATGACGTTATAACGAAATAGGTTATATGGTATGACGTTATAACGTATTACGTTATATGGGATGACGTTATAACGTAATAGGTTGTATGGTATGACGTTATAACGTATTACGTTATATGGTATGACGTTATAACGTATTACGTAATATGGGATGACGTTATAACGTATTACGTTATGTGGGACGACGTTATAACGTATTGCGTTATATGGGATGACGTTATAACGTATTGCGTTATATGGTATGACGTTATAACGTATTACGTAATATGGGATGACGTTATAACGTATTACGTTATGTGGGACGACGTTATAAAGTATTGCGTTATATGGGATGACGTTATAACGTATTACGTTATGTGGTATGACGTTATACCGTATTACGTCATATGGGATGACGTTATAACGTATTACGTTATATGGGATGACGTTATAACGTAATAGGTTATATGGTATGACGTTATAACGTAATAGGTTATATGGTATGACGTTATACCGAATTACGTTATGTGGTATGACGTTATAACGTATTACGTTATATGGGATGACGTTATAACGTATTTCGTTAAATATGATGACGTTATAACGTATTACGTAATATGGGATGACGTTATAACGTATTACGTTATGTGGGATGACGTTATAACGAAATAGGTTATATGGTATGACGTTATAACGTATTACGTTATATGGTATGACGTTATAACGTATTACGTAATATGGGATGACGTTATAACGTATTACGTTATGTGGGACGACGTTATAACGTATTACGTTATGTGGGACGACGTTATAACGTATTACGTTATGTGGGATGACGTTATAACGAAATAGGTTATATGGTATGACGTTATAACGTATTACGTTATATGGTATGACGTTATACCGTATTACGTTATATGGGATGACGTTATAACGAAATAGGTTATGTGGTATGACGTTATAACTTATTACGTTATATGGTATGACGTTATAACGGATTACGTAATATGGGATGACGTTATAACGTATTACGTTATATGGTATGACGTTATAACGTATTGCGTTATATGGGATGACGTTATAACGTATTGCGTTATATGGTATGACGTTATAATGTATTACGTTATATGGGATGACGTTATAACGAAATAGGTTATGTGGTATGACGTTATAACGTATTACGTAATATGGGATAACGTTATAACGTATTACGTTATGTGGGACGACGTCATAACGTAATTGGTTATATGGTATAACGTTATAACATATCACGCTGTATGGTATGACGTTATAACGTAATAGGTTATATGGTATGACGTTATAACGTATTACGTTATATGGTATGACGTTATACCGTATTACGTCATATGGGATGACGTTATAACGTATTAAGTTATATGGGATGACGTTATAACGTAATAGGTTGTATGGTATGACGTTATAACGTAATAGGTTATATGGTATGACGTTATACCGAATTACGTTATGTGGTATGACGTTATAACGTATTACGTTATATGGGATGACGTTATAACGTATTTCGTTAAATGGGATGACGTTATAACGTATTACGTAATATGGGATGACGTTATAACGTATTACGTTATGTGGGATGACGTTATAACGAAATAGGTTATATGGTATGACGTTATAACGTATTACGTTATATGGTATGACGTTATAACGTATTACGTAATATGGGATGACGTTATAACGTATTACGTTATGTGGGACGACGTCATAACGTAATAGGTTATATGGTATGACGTTATAACGTAATACGTTATATGGTATGACGTTATAACGTAATACGTTATATGGTATGACGTTATAACGTAATACGTTATATGGTATGACGTTATAACGTAAATAGTTTATGTGGTATGACGTTATAACGTATTACGTTATATGGTATGACGTTATAACGTATTACGTTATATGGGATGACGTTATATCGAAATTGGTTATATGGTATGACGTTATAACGTAATAGGTTATATGACATGACGTTATACCGAATTACGTTATATGAGATGACGTTATAACGTATTACGTAATATGGCATGACGTTATAACGTATTACGTTATGTGGGACGACGTTATAACGTATTGCGTTATATGGGATGACGTTATAACGTACTACGTTATATGGGATGACGTTATAATGTATTACGTTATATGGGATGACGTTATAACGTAATACGTTATATGGGATGACGTTATAACGTATTACGTTATATGGGATGACGTTATAACGTAATAGGTTATATGGTATGACGTTATAACGTAATAGGTTATACGGTATGACGTTATAACGTATTACGTAATATGGGATGACGTTATAACGTATTACGTTATGTGGGACGACGTTATAACGTATTGCGTTATATGGGATGACGTTATAACGTATTGCGTTATATGGTATGACGTTATAACTTATTACGTAATATGGGATGACGTTATAACGTATTACGTAATATGGGATGACGTTATAACGTATTACGTTATGTGGGACGACGTTATAACGTATTCCGTTATATGGGATGACGTTATAACGTATTACGTTATATGGGATGACGTTATAACGTATTACGTTATGTGGGACGACGTTATAACGTATTGCGTAATATGGGATGACGTTATAACGTACTACGTTATGTGGGATGACGTTATAACGAAATAGGTTATATGGTATGACGTTATAACGTATTACGTTATATGGTATGACGTTATAACGTATTACGTAATATGGGATGACGTTATAACGTATTACGTTATGTGGGACGACGTTATAACGTATTGCGTTATATGGGACGACGTTATAACGTATTGCGTTATATGGTATGACGTTATAACGTATTACGTAATATGGGATGACGTTATAACGTATTACGTAATATGGGATGACGTTATAACGTATTACGTTATGTGGGACGACGTTATAACGTATTCCGTTATATGGGATGACGTTATAACGAAATAGGTTATGTGGTATGACGTTATAACGTATTACGTAATATGGGATAACGTTATAACGTATTACGTTATGTGGGACGACGTCATAACGTAATTGGTTATATGGTATAACGTTATAACATATCACGCTGTATGGTATGACGTTATAACGTAATAGGTTATATGGTATGACGTTATAACGTATTACGTTATATGGTATGACGTTATACCGTATTACGTCATATGGGATGACATTATAACGTATTAAGTTATATGGGATGACGTTATAACGTAATAGGTTGTATGGTATGACGTTATAACGTAATAGGTTATATGGTATGACGTTATACCGAATTACGTTATGTGGTATGACGTTATAACGTATTACGTTATATGGGATGACGTTATAACGTATTTCGTTAAATGGGATGACGTTATAACGTATTACGTAATATGGGATGACGTTATAACGTATTACGTTATGTGGGATGACGTTATAACGAAATAGGTTATATGGTATGACGTTATAACGTATTACGTTATATGGTATGACGTTATAACGTATTACGTAATATGGGATGACGTTATAACGTATTACGTTATGTGGGACGACGTCATAACGTAATAGGTTATATGGTATGACGTTATAACGTAATACGTTATATGGTATGACGTTATAACGTAATACGTTATATGGTATGACGTTATAACGTAATACGTTATATGGTATGACGTTATAACGTAAATAGTTTATGTGGTATGACGTTATAACGTATTACGTTATATGGTATGACGTTATAACGTATTACGTTATATGGGATGACGTTATATCGAAATTGGTTATATGGTATGACGTTATAACGTAATAGGTTATATGACATGACGTTATACCGAATTACGTTATATGAGATGACGTTATAACGTATTACGTAATATGGCATGACGTTATAACGTATTACGTTATGTGGGACGACGTTATAACGTATTGCGTTATATGGGATGACGTTATAACGTACTACGTTATATGGGATGACGTTATAATGTATTACGTTATATGGGATGACGTTATAACGTAATACGTTATATGGGATGACGTTATAACGTATTACGTTATATGGGATGACGTTATAACGTAATAGGTTATATGGTATGACGTTATAACGTAATAGGTTATACGGTATGACGTTATAACGTATTACGTAATATGGGATGACGTTATAACGTATTACGTTATGTGGGACGACGTTATAACGTATTGCGTTATATGGGATGACGTTATAACGTATTGCGTTATATGGTATGACGTTATAACTTATTACGTAATATGGGATGACGTTATAACGTATTACGTAATATGGGATGACGTTATAACGTATTACGTTATGTGGGACGACGTTATAACGTATTCCGTTATATGGGATGACGTTATAACGTATTACGTTATATGGGATGACGTTATAACGTATTACGTTATGTGGGACGACGTTATAACGTATTGCGTAATATGGGATGACGTTATAACGTACTACGTTATGTGGGATGACGTTATAACGAAATAGGTTATATGGTATGACGTTATAACGTATTACGTTATATGGTATGACGTTATAACGTATTACGTAATATGGGATGACGTTATAACGTATTACGTTATGTGGGACGACGTTATAACGTATTGCGTTATATGGGACGACGTTATAACGTATTGCGTTATATGGTATGACGTTATAACGTATTACGTAATATGGGATGACGTTATAACGTATTACGTAATATGGGATGACGTTATAACGTATTACGTTATGTGGGACGACGTTATAACGTATTCCGTTATATGGGATGACGTTATAACGTATTACGTTATATGGGATGACGTTATAACGTAAATAGGTTATATGGTATGACGTTATAACGTATTACGTAATATGGGATGACGTTATAACGTACTACGTTATATGGGATGACGTTATAACGTAATAGGTTATATGGTATGACGTTATAACGTAATAGGTTATATGGTATGACGTTATACCGAATTACGTTATGTGGTATGACGTTATAACGTATTACGTTATATGGGATGACGTTATAACGTATTTCGTTAAATATGATGACGTTATAACGTATTACGTAACATGGGATGACGTTATAACGTATTACGTAACATGGGATGACGTTATAACGTATTACGTTATATGGGATGACGTTATAACGTAAATAGGTTATATGGTATGACGTTATACCGTATTACGTCATATGGGATGACGTTATAACGTATTAAGTTATATGGGATGACGTTATAACGTAATAGGTTGTATGGTATGACGTTATAACGTAATAGGTTATATGGTATGACGTTATACCGAATTACGTTATGTGGTATGACGTTATAACGTATTACGTAATATGGGATGACGTTATACCGTATTACGTTATGTGGGACGACGTTATAACGTATTGCGTTATATCGGATGACGTTATAACGTATTGCGTTATATGGGATGACGTTATAACGTATTACGTTATGTGGGATGACGTTATAACGAAATAGGTTATATGGTATGACGTTATAACGTATTACGTTATATGGTATGACGCTATAACGTATTTCGTTAAATGGGATGACGTTATAACGTATTGCGTTATATGGGACGACGTTATAACGTATTACGTTATATGGGATGACGTTATAACGTATTACGTTATATGGGATGACGTTATAACGTATTACGTTATGTGGGATGACGTTATAACGAAATAGGTTATATGGTATGACGTTATAACGTAATAGGTTATATGGTATGACGTTATACCGAATTACGTTATGTGGTATGACGTTATAACGTATTACGTAATATGGGATGACGTTATACCGTATTACGTTATGTGGGACGACGTTATAACGTAATAGGTTGTATGGTATGACGTTATAACGTAATAGGTTATATGGTATGACGTTATACCGAATTACGTTATGTGGTATGACGTTATAACGTATTACGTAATATGGGATGACGTTATACCGTATTACGTTATGTGGGACGACGTTATAACGTATTGCGTTATATCGGATGACGTTATAACGTAAATAGGTTATATGGTATGACGTTATACCGTATTACGTCATATGGGATGACGTTATAACGTATTAAGTTATATGGGATGACGTTATAACGTAATAGGTTGTATGGTATGACGTTATAACGTAATAGGTTATATGGTATGACGTTATACCGAATTACGTTATGTGGTATGACGTTATAACGTATTACGTAATATGGGATGACGTTATACCGTATTACGTTATGTGGGACGACGTTATAACGTATTGCGTTATATCGGATGACGTTATAACGTATTGCGTTATATGGGATGACGTTATAACGTATTACGTTATGTGGGATGACGTTATACCGAATTACGTTATATGAGATGACGTTATAACGTATTACGTAATATGGCATGACGTTATAACGTATTACGTTATGTGGGACGACGTTATAACGTATTGCGTTATATGGGATGACGTTATAACGTACTACGTTATATGGGATGACGTTATAATGTATTACGTTATATGGGATGACGTTATAACGTAATACGTTATATGGGATGACGTTATAACGTATTACGTTATATGGGATGACGTTATAACGTAATAGGTTATATGGTATGACGTTATAACGTAATAGGTTATACGGTATGACGTTATAACGTATTACGTAATATGGGATGACGTTATAACGTATTACGTTATGTGGGACGACGTTATAACGTATTGCGTTATATGGGATGACGTTATAACGTATTGCGTTATATGGTATGACGTTATAACTTATTACGTAATATGGGATGACGTTATAACGTATTACGTAATATGGGATGACGTTATAACGTATTACGTTATGTGGGACGACGTTATAACGTATTCCGTTATATGGGATGACGTTATAACGTATTACGTTATATGGGATGACGTTATAACGTATTACGTTATGTGGGACGACGTTATAACGTATTGCGTAATATGGGATGACGTTATAACGTACTACGTTATGTGGGATGACGTTATAACGAAATAGGTTATATGGTATGACGTTATAACGTATTACGTTATATGGTATGACGTTATAACGTATTACGTAATATGGGATGACGTTATAACGTATTACGTTATGTGGGACGACGTTATAACGTATTGCGTTATATGGGACGACGTTATAACGTATTGCGTTATATGGTATGACGTTATAACGTATTACGTAATATGGGATGACGTTATAACGTATTACGTAATATGGGATGACGTTATAACGTATTACGTTATGTGGGACGACGTTATAACGTATTCCGTTATATGGGATGACGTTATAACGTATTACGTTATATGGGATGACGTTATAACGTAAATAGGTTATATGGTATGACGTTATAACGTATTACGTAATATGGGATGACGTTATAACGTACTACGTTATATGGGATGACGTTATAACGTAATAGGTTATATGGTATGACGTTATAACGTAATAGGTTATATGGTATGACGTTATACCGAATTACGTTATGTGGTATGACGTTATAACGTATTACGTTATATGGGATGACGTTATAACGTATTTCGTTAAATATGATGACGTTATAACGTATTACGTAACATGGGATGACGTTATAACGTATTACGTAACATGGGATGACGTTATAACGTATTACGTTATATGGGATGACGTTATAACGTAAATAGGTTATATGGTATGACGTTATACCGTATTACGTCATATGGGATGACGTTATAACGTATTAAGTTATATGGGATGACGTTATAACGTAATAGGTTGTATGGTATGACGTTATAACGTAATAGGTTATATGGTATGACGTTATACCGAATTACGTTATGTGGTATGACGTTATAACGTATTACGTAATATGGGATGACGTTATACCGTATTACGTTATGTGGGACGACGTTATAACGTATTGCGTTATATCGGATGACGTTATAACGTATTGCGTTATATGGGATGACGTTATAACGTATTACGTTATGTGGGATGACGTTATAACGAAATAGGTTATATGGTATGACGTTATAACGTATTACGTTATATGGTATGACGCTATAACGTATTTCGTTAAATGGGATGACGTTATAACGTATTGCGTTATATGGGACGACGTTATAACGTATTACGTTATATGGGATGACGTTATAACGTATTACGTTATATGGGATGACGTTATAACGTATTACGTTATGTGGGATGACGTTATAACGAAATAGGTTATATGGTATGACGTTATAACGTATTATGTTATGTGGGATGACGTTATAACGAAATAGGTTATATGGTATGACGTTATAACGTATTACGTTATATGGTATGAGGTTATAACGTATTACGTAATATGGGATGACGTTATAACGTATTACGTTATGTGGGACGACGTTATAACGTATTGCGTTATATGGGATGACGTTATAGCGTATTGCGTTATATGGGATGACGTTATAACGTATTACGTTATGTGGGATGACGTTATATCGAAATAGGTTATATGGTATGACGTTATAACGTATTACGTTATATGGTATGACGTTATAACGTAGTACGTAATATGGGATGACGTTATAACGTATTACGTAATATGGGATGACGTTATAACGTATTACGTTATGTGGGACGACGTTATAACGTATTGCGTTATATGGGATGACGTTATAACGTATTGCGTTATATGGGATGACGTTATAACGTATTGCGTTATATGGTATGACGTTATAACGTATTTCGTTAAATGGGATGACGTTATAACGTATTGCGTTATATGGGATGTCGTTATAACGTATTACGTTATATGGGATGACGCTATATCGAAACTGGTTATATGGTATGACGTTATAACGTAATAGGTTATATGACATGACGTTATACCGAATTACGTTATATGAGATGACGTTATAACGTATTACGTTATATGGGATGGCGTTATAATGTATTATGTTATATGGGATGACGTTATAACGTAATACGTTATATGGTATGACGTTATAACGTAAATAGGTTATATGGTATGACGTTATAACGTATTACGTTATATGGTATTACGTTATAACGTAAATAGGTTATATGGTATGACGTTATACCGTATTACGTTATATGGTATTACGTTATAACGTAAATAGGTTATATGGTATGACGTTATACCGTATTACGTTATATGGGATGACGCTATAACGTATTACGTAATATGGCATGACGTTATAACGTATTACGTTATGTTGGACGACGTTATAACGTATTGCGTTATATGGTATGACGTTATAACGTAATAGGTTATATGGTATGACGTTATAACGTAATACGTTATATGGTATGACGTTGTAACGTAAATAGGTTATATGGTATGACGTTATACCGTATTACGTCATATGGGATGACGTTATAACGTACTACGTTATGTGGGATGACGTTATAACGAAATAGGTTATATGGTATGACGTTATAACGTATTACGTTATATGGTATGACGTTATAACGTATTACGTAATATGGGATGACGTTCTAACGTATTACGTTATGTGGGACGACGTTATAACGTATTGCGTTATATGGGATGACGTTATAACGTATTGCGTTATATGGTATAACGTTATAACGTATTACGTAATATGGGATGACGTTATAACGTATTACGTAATATGGGATGACGTTATAACGTATTACGTTATGTGGGACGACGTTATAACGTATTCCGTTATATGGGATGACGTTATAACGTATTACGTTATATGGGATGACGTTATAACGTAAATAGGTAATATGGTATGACGTTATAACGTATTACGTAATATGGGATGACGTTATAACGTATTACGTAATATGGGATGACGTTATAACGTATTGCGTTATGTGGGACGACGTTATAACGTATTGCGTTATATGGGATGACGTTATAACGTATTGCGTGATATGGGATGACGTTATAACGTATTGCGTTATATGGTATGACGTTATGACGTATTTCGTTAAATGGGATGACGTTATAACGTATTGCGTTATATGGGATGTCGTTATAACGTATTACGTTATATGGGATGACGTTATATCGAAATTGGTTATATGGTATGACGTTATAACGTAATAGGTTATATGACATGACGTTATACCGAATTACGTTATATGAGATGACGTTATAACGTATTACGTTATATGGGATGACGTTATAATGTATTACGTTATATGGGATGACGTTACAACGTAATACGTTATATGGTATGACGTTATAACGTAAATAGGTTATATGGTATGACGTTATAACGTATTACGTTATATGGTATTACGTTATAACGTAAATAGGTTATATGGTATGACGTTATACCGTATTACGTTATATGGTATTACGTTATAACGTAAATAGGTTATATGGTATGACGTTATACCGTATTACGTTATATGGGATGACGCTATAACGTATTACGTAATATGGCATGACGTTATAACGTATTACGTTATGCTGGACGACGTTATAACGTATTGCGTTATATGGTATGACGTTATAACGTAATAGGTTATATGGTATGACGTTATAACGTAACACGTTATATGGTATGACGTTATAACGTAAATAGGTTATATGGTATGACGTTATACCGTATTACGTCATATGGGATGACGTTATAACGTACTACGTTATGTGGGATGACGTTATAACGAAATAGGTTATATTGTATGACGTTATAACGTATTAGGTTATATGGTATGACGTTATAACGTATTACGTAATATGGGATGACGTTCTAACGTATTACGTTATGTGGGACGACGTTATAACGTATTGCGTTATATGGGATGACGTTATAACGTATTGCGTTATATGGTATGACGTTATAACGTATTACGTAATATGGGATGACGTTATAACGTATTACGTAATATGGGATGACGTTATAACGTATTACGTTATGTGGGACGACGTTATAACGTATTCCGTTATATGGGATGACGTTATAACGTATTACGTTATATGGGATGACGTTATAACGTAAATAGGTTATATGGTATGACGTTATAACGTATTACGTAATATGGGATGACGTTATAACGTACTACGTTATGTGGGATGACGTTATAACGAAATAGGTTATATGGTATGACGTTATAACGTATTACGTTATATGGTATGACGTTATAACGTATTACGTAATATGGGATGACGTTATAACGTATTACGTTATGTGGGACGACGTTATAACGTATTGCGTTATATGGGATGACGTTATAACGTATTGCGTTATATGGTATGACGTTATAACGTATTACGTAATATGGGATGACGTTATAATGTATTACGTTATATGGGATGACGTTATAACGTATTACGTTATATGGTATGACGTTATAACGTAAATAGGTTATATGGTATGACGTTATAACGTATTACGTTATATGGTATTACGTTATAACGTAAATAGGTTATATGGTATGACGTTATACCGTATTACGTTATATGGGATGACGCTATAACGTATTACGTAATATGGCATGACGTTATAACGTATTACGTTATGTTGGACGACGTTATAACGTATTACGTTATATGGTATGACGTTATAACGTATTACGTAATATGGGATGACGTTCTAACGTAATACGTTATGTGGGACGACGTTATAACGTATTGCGTTATATGGGATGACGTTATAACGTATTGCGTTATATGGGATGACGTTATAACGTATTACGTTATGTGGGACGACGTTATAACGTATTGCGTTATATGGGATGACGTTATAACGTATTGCGTTATATGGGATGACGTTATAACGTATTGCGTTATATGGTATGACGTTATAACGTATTTCGTTAAATGGGATGACGTTATAACGTATTGCGTTATATGGGATGTCGTTATAACGTATTACGTTATATGGGATGACGTTATATCGAAATTGGTTATATGGTATGACGTTATAACGTAATAGGTTATATGACATGACGTTATACCGAATTACGTTATATGAGATGACGTTATAACGTATTACGTTATATGGGATGACGTTATAATGTATTATGTTATATGGGATGACGTTATAACGTAATACGTTATATGGTATGACGTTATAACGTAAATAGGTTATATGGTATGACGTTATAACGTATTACGTTATATGGTATTACGTTATAACGTAAATAGGTTATATGGTATGACGTTATACCGTATTACGTTATATGGTATTACGTTATAACGTAAATAGGTTATATGGTATGACGTTATACCGTATTACGTTATATGGGATGACGCTATAACGTATTACGTAATATGGCATGACGTTATAACGTATTACGTTATGTTGGACGACGTTATAACGTATTGCGTTATATGGTATGACGTTATAACGTAATAGGTTATATGGTATGACGTTATAACGTAATACGTTATATGGTATGACGTTATAACGTAAATAGGTTATATGGTATGACGTTATACCGTATTACGTCATATGGGATGACGTTATAACGTATTACGTTATGTTGGACGACGTTATAACGTATTACGTTATATGGTATGACGTTATAACGTATTACGTAATATGGGATGACGTTCTAACGTATTACGTTATGTGGGACGACGTTATAACGTATTGCGTTATATGGGATGACGTTATAACGTATTGCGTTATATGGGATGACGTTATAACGTATTACGTTATGTGGGACGACGTTATAACGTATTGCGTTATATGGGATGACGTTATAACGTATTGCGTTATATGGGATGACGTTATAACGTATTGCGTTATATGGTATGACGTTATAACGTATTTCGTTAAATGGGATGACGTTATAACGTATTGCGTTATATGGGATGTCGTTATAACGTATTACGTTATATGGGATGACGTTATATCGAAATTGGTTATATGGTATGACGTTATAACGTAATAGGTTATATGACATGACGTTATACCGAATTACGTTATATGAGATGACGTTATAACGTATTACGTTATATGGGATGACGTTATAATGTATTATGTTATATGGGATGACGTTATAACGTAATACGTTATATGGTATGACGTTATAACGTAAATAGGTTATATGGTATGACGTTATAACGTATTACGTTATATGGTATTACGTTATAACGTAAATAGGTTATATGGTATGACGTTATACCGTATTACGTTATATGGTATTACGTTATAACGTAAATAGGTTATATGGTATGACGTTATACCGTATTACGTTATATGGGATGACGCTATAACGTATTACGTAATATGGCATGACGTTATAACGTATTACGTTATGTTGGACGACGTTATAACGTATTGCGTTATATGGTATGACGTTATAACGTAATAGGTTATATGGTATGACGTTATAACGTAATACGTTATATGGTATGACGTTATAACGTAAATAGGTTATATGGTATGACGTTATACCGTATTACGTCATATGGGATGACGTTATAACGTACTACGTTATGTGGGATGACGTTATAACGAAATAGGTTATATGGTATGACGTTATAACGTATTACGTTATATGGTATGACGTTATAACGTATTACGTAATATGGGATGACGTTATAACGTAAATAGGTTATATGGTATGACGTTATAACGTATTGCGTTATATGGTATGACGTTATAACGTATTACGTAATATGGGATGACGTTCTAACGTATTACGTTATGTGGGACGACGTTATAACGTAAATAGGTTATATGGTATGACGTTATAACGTATTACGTAATATGGGATGACGTTCTAACGTATTACGTTATGTGGGACGACGTTATAACGTATTGCGTTATATGGGATGACGTTATAACGTATTGCGTTATATGGTATGACGTTATAACGTATTACGTAATATGGGATGACGTTATAACGTATTACGTAATATGGGATGACGTTATAACGTATTACGTTATGTGGGACGACGTTATAACGTATTCCGTTATATGGGATGACGTTATAACGTATTACGTTATATGGGATGACGTTATAACGTAAATAGGTTATATGGTATGACGTTATAACGTATTACGTAATATGGGATGACGTTATAACGTACTACGTTATGTGGGATGACGTTATAACGAAATAGGTTATATGGTATGACGTTATAACGTATTACGTTATATGGTATGACGTTATAACGTATTACGTAATATGGGATGACGTTATAACGTATTACGTTATGTGGGACGACGTTATAACGTATTGCGTTATATGGGATGACGTTATAACGTATTGCGTTATATGGTATGACGTTATAACGTATTACGTAATATGGGATGACGTTATAATGTATTACGTTATATGGGATGACGTTATAACGTATTACGTTATATGGTATGACGTTATAACGTAAATAGGTTATATGGTATGACGTTATAACGTATTACGTTATATGGTATTACGTTATAACGTAAATAGGTTATATGGTATGACGTTATACCGTATTACGTTATATGGGATGACGCTATAACGTATTACGTAATATGGCATGACGTTATAACGTATTACGTTATGTTGGACGACGTTATAACGTATTACGTTATATGGTATGACGTTATAACGTATTACGTAATATGGGATGACGTTCTAACGTATTACGTTATGTGGGACGACGTTATAACGTATTGCGTTATATGGGATGACGTTATAACGTATTGCGTTATATGGGATGACGTTATAACGTATTACGTTATGTGGGACGACGTTATAACGTATTGCGTTATATGGGATGACGTTATAACGTATTGCGTTATATGGGATGACGTTATAACGTATTGCGTTATATGGTATGACGTTATAACGTATTTCGTTAAATGGGATGACGTTATAACGTATTGCGTTATATGGGATGTCGTTATAACGTATCACGTTATATGGGATGACGTTATATCGAAATTGGTTATATGGTATGACGTTATAACGTAATAGGTTATATGACATGACGTTATACCGAATTACGTTATATGAGATGACGTTATAACGTATTACGTTATATGGGATGACGTTATAATGTATTATGTTATATGGGATGACGTTATAACGTAATACGTTATATGGTATGACGTTATAACGTAAATAGGTTATATGGTATGACGTTATAACGTATTACGTTATATGGTATTACATTATAACGTAAATAGGTTATATGGTATGACGTTATACCGTATTACGTTATATGGTATTACGTTATAACGTAAATAGGTTATATGGTATGACGTTATACCGTATTACGTTATATGGGATGACGCTATAACGTATTACGTAATATGGCATGACGTTATAACGTATTACGTTATGTTGGACGACGTTATAACGTATTGCGTTATATGGTATGACGTTGTAACGTAATAGGTTATATGGTATGACGTTATAACGTAATACGTTATATGGTATGACGTTATAACGTAAATAGGTTATATGGTATGACGTTATACCGTATTACGTCATATGGGATGACGTTATAACGTATTACGTTATGTTGGACGACGTTATAACGTATTACGTTATATGGTATGACGTTATAACGTATTACGTAATATGGGATGACGTTCTAACGTATTACGTTATGTGGGACGACGTTATAACGTATTGCGTTATATGGGATGACGTTATAACGTATTGCGTTATATGGGATGACGTTATAACGTAAATAGGTTATATGGTATGACATTGTACCGTATTACGTTATATGGTATGACGTTATAACGTATTACGTAATATGGGATGACGTTATAACGTATTACGTTATGTGGGACGACGTTATAAAGTATTGCGTTATATGGGATGACGTTATAACGTATTGCGTTATATGGTATGACGTTATAACGTATTACGTTATATGGGATGACGTTATAACGAAATAGGTTTTGTGGTATGACGTTATAACGTATTACGTTATATGGTATGACGTTATAACGTACTACGTAATATGGGATGACGTTATAACGTATTGCGTAATATGGGATGACGTTATAACGTATTACGTTATGTGGGACAACGTTATAACGTATTGCGTTATATGGGATGACGTTATAACGTATTACGTTATATGGGATGACGTTATAACGTAAATAGGTTATATGGTATGACGTTATACCGTATTACGTCATATGGGATGACGTTATAACGTATTACGTTATATGGGATGACGTTATAACGTAATAGGTTATATGGTATGACGTTATAACGTAATAGGTTATATGGTATGACGTTATACCGAATTACGTTATGTGGTATGACGTTATAACGTATTACGTTATATGGGATGACGTTATAACGTATTTCGTTAAATATGATGACGTTATAACGTATTACGTAACATGGGATGACGTTATAACGTATTACGTTATATGGTATGACGTTATAACGTATTACGTAATATGGGATGACGTTCTAACGTATTACGTTATGTGGGACGACGTTATAACGTATTGCGTAATATGGGATGACGTTATAACGTATTACGTTATGTGGGACGACGTTATAACGTATTGCGTAATATGGGATGACGTTATAACGTACTACGTTATGTGGGATGACGTTATAACGAAATAGGTTATATGGTATGACGTTATAACGTATTACGTTATATGGTATGACGTTATAACGTATTACGTTATATGGGATGACGTTATAACGTAATACGTTATATGGTATGACGTTATAACGTAAATAGGTTATATGGTATGACGTTATAACGTATTACGTTATGTGGGACGACGTTATAACGTATTGCGTAATATGGGATGACATTATACCGTATTACGTTATATGGTATGACGTTATAACGTATTACGTAATATGGGATGACGTTATAACGTATTACGTTATGTGGGACGACGTTATAAAGTATTGCGTTATATGGGATGACATTATAACGTATTGCGTTATATGGTATGACGTTATAACGTATTACGTTGTATGGGATGACGTTATAACGAAATAGGTTATGTGGTATGACGTTATAACGTATTACGTTATATGGTATGACGTTATAACGTATTACGTAATATGGGATGACGTTATAACGTATTGCGTAATATGGGATGACGTTATAACGTATTACGTTATGTGGGACAACGTTATAACGTATTACGTCATATGGGATGACGTTATAACGTATTACGTTATATGGGATGACGTTATAACGTAATAGGTTATATGGTATGACGTTATAACGTAATAGGTTATATGGTATGACGTTATACCGAATTACGTTATGTGGTATGACGTTATAACGTATTACGTTATATGGGATGACGTTATAACGTATTTCGTTAAATATGATGACGTTATAACGTATTAAGTTATATGGGATGACGTTATAACGTAATAGGTTGTATGGTATGACGTTATAACGTATTACGTAATATGGGATGACGTTATAACGTATTACGTTATGTGGGACGACGTTATAACGTATTGCGTTATATGGGATGACGTTATAACGTATTGCGTTATATGGTATGACGTTATAACGGATTACGTAATATGGGATGACGTTATAACGTATTACGTTATATGGTATGACGTTATAACGTATTGCGTTATATGGGATGACGTTATAACGTATTGCGTTATATGGTATGACGTTATAATGTATTACGTTATATGGGATGACGTTATAACGAAATAGGTTATGTGGTATGACGTTATAACGTATTACGTAATATGGGATAACGTTATAACGTATTACGTTATGTGGGACGACGTCATAACGTAATTGGTTATATGGTATAACGTTATAACATATCACGCTGTATGGTATGACGTTATAACGTAATAGGTTATATGGTATGACGTTATAACGTATTACGTTATATGGTATGACGTTATAACGTGAATAGTTTATGTGGTATGACGTTATAACGTATTACGTTATATGGTATGACGTTATAACGTATTACGTTATATGGGATGACGTTATATCGAAATTGGTTATATGGTATGACGTTATAACGTAATAGGTTATATGACATGACGTTATACCGAATTACGTTATATGAGATGACGTTATAACGTATTACGTAATATGGCATGACGTTATAACGTATTACGTTATGTGGGACGACGTTATAACGTATTGCGTTATATGGGATGACGTTATAACGTACTACGTTATATGGGATGACGTTATAATGTATTACGTTATATGGGATGACGTTATAACGAAATAGGTTATATGGTATGACGTTATAACGTATTACGTTATATGGTATGACGTTATAACGTATTACGTAATATGGGATGACGTTATAACGTATTACGTTATGTGGGACGACGTCATAACGTAATAGGTTATATGGTATGACGTTATAACGTAATACGTTATATGGTATGACGTTATAACGTAATACGTTATATGGTATGACGTTATAACGTAATACGTTATATGGTATGACGTTATAACGTGAATAGTTTATGTGGTATGACGTTATAACGTAATAGGTTATATGGTATGACGTTATACCGAATTACGTTATGTGGTATGACGTTATAACGTATTACGTTATATGGGATGACGTTATAACGTATTTCGTTAAATGGGATGACGTTATAACGTATTACGTAATATGGGATGACGTTATAACGTATTACGTTATGTGGGATGACGTTATAACGAAATAGGTTATATGGTATGACGTTATAACGTATTACGTTATATGGTATGACGTTATAACGTATTACGTAATATGGGATGACGTTATAACGTATTACGTTATGTGGGACGACGTCATAACGTAATAGGTTATATGGTATGACGTTATAACGTAATACGTTATATGGTATGACGTTATAACGTAATACGTTATATGGTATGACGTTATAACGTAATACGTTATATGGTATGACGTTATAACGTGAATAGTTTATGTGGTATGACGTTATAACGTATTACGTTATATGGTATGACGTTATAACGTATTACGTTATATGGGATGACGTTATATCGAAATTGGTTATATGGTATGACGTTATAACGTAATAGGTTATATGACATGACGTTATACCGAATTACGTTATATGAGATGACGTTATAACGTATTACGTAATATGGCATGACGTTATAACGTATTACGTTATGTGGGACGACGTTATAACGTATTGCGTTATATGGGATGACGTTATAACGTACTACGTTATATGGGATGACGTTATAATGTATTACGTTATATGGGATGACGTTATAACGTAATACGTTATATGGTATGACGTTATAACGTAAATAGGTTATGTGGTATGACGTTATAACGTATTACGTTATATGGTATTACGTTATAACGTAAATAGGTTATATGGTATGACGTTATACCGTATTACGTTATATGGGATGACGCTATAACGTATTACGTTATATGGGATGACGCTATAACGTATTACGTTATGTGGGACGACGTCATAACGTATTGCGTTATATGGGATGACGTTATAACGTAATACGTTATATGGTATGACGTTATAACGTAAATAGGTAATATGGTATGACGTTATACCGTATTACGTCATATGGGATGACGTTATAACGTATTACGTTATATGGGATGACGTTATAACGTAATAGGTTATATGGTATGACGTTATAACGTAATAGGTTATACGGTATGACGTTATAACGTATTACGTAATATGGGATGACGTTATAACGTATTACGTTATGTGGGACGACGTTATAACGTATTGCGTTATATGGGATGACGTTATAACGTATTGCGTTATATGGTATGACGTTATAACGTATTACGTAATATGGGATGACGTTATAACGTATTACGTAATATGGGATGACGTTATAACGTATTACGTTATGTGGGACGACGTTATAACGTATTCCGTTATATGGGATGACGTTATAACGTATTACGTTATATGGGATGACGTTATAACGTATTACGTTATGTGGGACGACGTTATAACGTATTGCGTAATATGGGATGACGTTATAACGTACTACGTTATGTGGGATGACGTTATAACGAAATAGGTTATATGGTATGACGTTATAACGTATTACGTTATATGGTATGACGTTATAACGTATTACGTAATATGGGATGACGTTATAACGTATTACGTTATGTGGGACGACGTTATAACGTATTGCGTTATATGGGACGACGTTATAACGTATTGCGTTATATGGTATGACGTTATAACGTATTACGTAATATGGGATGACGTTATAACGCATTACGTAATATGGGATGACGTTATAACGTATTACGTTATGTGGGACGACGTTATAACGTATTCCGTTATATGGGATGACGTTATAACGTATTACGTTATATGGGATGACGTTATAACGTAAATAGGTTATATGGTATGACGTTATAACGTATTACGTAATATGGGATGACGTTATAACGTACTACGTTATGTGGGATGACGTTATAACGAAGTAGGTTATATGGTATGACGTTATAACGTATTACGTTATATGGTATGACGTTATAACGTATTACGTAATATGGGATGTCGTTATAACATATTACGTTATGTGGGACGACGTTATAACGCATTGCGTTATATGGGATGACGTTATAACGTATTGCGTTATATGGTATGACGTTATAACGTATTACGTAACATGGGATTACGTTATAACGTATTACGTTATATGGGATGACGTTATAACGTAAATAGGTTATATGGTATGACGTTATACCGTATTACGTCATATGGGATGACGTTATAACGTATTAAGTTATATGGGATGACGTTATAACGTAATAGGTTGTATGGTATGACGTTATAACGTAATAGGTTATATGGTATGACGTAATACCGAATTACGTTATGTGGTATGACGTTATAACGTATTACGTAATATGGGATGACGTTATACCGTATTACGTTATGTGGGACGACGTTATAACGTATTGCGTTATATCGGATGACGTTATAACGTATTGCGTTATATGGGATGACGTTATAACGTATTACGTTATGTGGGATGACGTTATAACGAAATAGGTTATATGGTATGACGTTATAACGTATTACGTTATATGGTATGACGCTATAACGTATTTCGTTAAATGGGATGACGTTATAACGTATTGCGTTATATGGGACGACGTTATAACGTATTACGTTATATGGGATGACGTTATAACGTATTACGTTATATGGGATGACGTTATAACGTATTACGTTATGTGGGATGACGTTATAACGAAATAGGTTATATGGTATGACGTTATAACGTATTATGTTATGTGGGATGACGTTATAACGAAATAGGTTATATGGTATGACGTTATAACGTATTACGTTATATGGTATGAGGTTATAACGTATTACGTAATATGGGATGACGTTATAACGTATTACGTTATGTGGGACGACGTTATAACGTATTGCGTTATATGGGATGACGTTATAGCGTATTGCGTTATATGGGATGACGTTATAACGTATTACGTTATGTGGGATGACGTTATATCGAAATAGGTTATATGGTATGATGTTATAACGTATTACGTTATATGGTATGACGTTATAACGTAGTACGTAATATGGGATGACGTTATAACGTATTACGTAATATGGGATGACGTTATAACGTATTACGTTATGTGGGACGACGTTATAACGTATTGCGTTATATGGGATGACGTTATAACGTATTGCGTTATATGGGATGACGTTATAACGTATTGCGTTATATGGTATGACGTTATAACGTATTTCGTTAAATGGGATGACGTTATAACGTATTGCGTTATATGGGATGTCGTTATAACGTATTACGTTATATGGGATGACGTTATATCGAAATTGGTTATATGGTATGACGTTATAACGTAATAGGTTATATGACATGACGTTATACCGAATTACGTTATATGAGATGACGTTATAACGTATTACGTTATATGGGATGGCGTTATAATGTATTATGTTATATGGGATGACGTTATAACGTAATACGTTATATGGTATGACGTTATAACGTAAATAGGTTATATGGTATGACGTTATAACGTATTACGTTATATGGTATTACGTTATAACGTAAATAGGTTATATGGTATGACGTTATACCGTATTACGTTATATGGTATTACGTTATAACGTAAATAGGTTATATGGTATGACGTTATACCGTATTACGTTATATGGGATGACGCTATAACGTATTACGTAATATGACATGACGTTATAACGTATTACGTTATGTTGGACGACGTTATAACGTATTGCGTTATATGGTATGACGTTATAACGTAATAGGTTATATGGTATGACGTTATAACGTAATACGTTATATGGTATGACGTTATAACGTAAATAGGTTATATGGTATGACGTTATACCGTATTACGTCATATGGGATGACGTTATAACGTACTACGTTATGTGGGATGACGTTATAACGAAATAGGTTATATGGTATGACGTTATAACGTATTACGTTATATGGTATGACGTTATAACGTATTACGTAATATGGGATGACGTTCTAACGTATTACGTTATGTGGGACGACGTTATAACGTATTGCGTTATATGGGATGACGTTATAACGTATTGCGTTATATGGTATGACGTTATAACGTATTACGTAATATGGGATGACGTTATAACGTATTACGTAATATGGGATGACGTTATAACGTATTACGTTATGTGGGACGACGTTATAACGTATTCCGTTATATGGGATGACGTTATAACGTATTACGTTATATGGGATGACGTTATAACGTAAATAGGTAATATGGTATGACGTTATAACGTATTACGTAATATGGGATGACGTTATAACGTATTACGTAATATGGGATGACGTTATAACGTATTACGTTATGTGGGACGACGTTATAACGTATTGCGTTATATGGGATGACGTTATAACGTATTGCGTGATATGGGATGACGTTATAACGTATTGCGTTATATGGTATGACGTTATAACGTATTTCGTTAAATGGGATGACGTTATAACGTATTGCGTTATATGGGATGTCGTTATAACGTATTACGTTATATGGTATGACGTTATAACGTAAATAGGTTATATGGTATGACGTTATACCGAATTACGTTATGTGGTATGACGTTATAACGTATTACGTTATATGGGATGACGTTATAACGTATTTCGTTAAATGGGATGACGTTATAACGTATTACGTAATATGGGATGACGTTATAACGTATTACGTTATGTGGGATGACGTTATAACGAAATAGGTTATATGGTATGACGTTATAACGTATTACGTTATATGGTATGACGTTATAACGTATTACGTAATATGGGATGACGTTATAACGTATTACGTTATGTGGGACGACGTCATAACGTAATAGGTTATATGGTATGACGTTATAACGTAATACGTTATATGGTATGACGTTATAACGTAATACGTTATATGGTATGACGTTATAACGTAATACGTTATATGGTATGACGTTATAACGTGAATAGTTTATGTGGTATGACGTTATAACGTATTACGTTATATGGTATGACGTTATAACGTATTACGTTATATGGGATGACGTTATATCGAAATTGGTTATATGGTATGACGTTATAACGTAATAGGTTATATGACATGACGTTATACCGAATTACGTTATATGAGATGACGTTATAACGTATTACGTAATATGGCATGACGTTATAACGTATTACGTTATGTGGGACGACGTTATAACGTATTGCGTTATATGGGATGACGTTATAACGTACTACGTTATATGGGATGACGTTATAATGTATTACGTTATATGGGATGACGTTATAACGTAATACGTTATATGGTATGACGTTATAACGTAAATAGGTTATGTGGTATGACGTTATAACGTATTACGTTATATGGTATTACGTTATAACGTAAATAGGTTATATGGTATGACGTTATACCGTATTACGTTATATGGGATGACGCTATAACGTATTACGTTATATGGGATGACGCTATAACGTATTACGTTATGTGGGACGACGTCATAACGTATTGCGTTATATGGGATGACGTTATAACGTAATACGTTATATGGTATGACGTTATAACGTAAATAGGTAATATGGTATGACGTTATACCGTATTACGTCATATGGGATGACGTTATAACGTATTACGTTATATGGGATGACGTTATAACGTATTGCGTTATATGGTATGACGTTATAACGTATTACGTAACATGGGATTACGTTATAACGTATTACGTTATATGGGATGACGTTATAACGTAAATAGGTTATATGGGATGACGTTATAACGTACTACGTTATATGGGATGACGTTATAATGTATTACGTTATATGGGATGACGTTATAACGTAATACGTTATATGGTATGACGTTATAACGTAAATAGGTTATGTGGTATGACGTTATAACGTATTACGTTATATGGTATTACGTTATAACGTAAATAGGTTATATGGTATGACGTTATAACGTATTACGTTATATGGTATGACGTTATAACGTATTACGTAATATGGGATGTCGTTATAACATATTACGTTATGTGGGACGACGTTATAACGCATTGCGTTATATGGGATGACGTTATAACGTATTGCGTTATATGGTATGACGTTATAACGTATTACGTAACATGGGATTACGTTATAACGTATTACGTTATATGGGATGACGTTATAACGTAAATAGGTTATATGGTATGACGTTATACCGTATTACGTCATATGGGATGACGTTATAACGTATTAAGTTATATGGGATGACGTTATAACGTAATAGGTTGTATGGTATGACGTTATAACGTAATAGGTTATATGGTATGACGTAATACCGAATTACGTTATGTGGTATGACGTTATAACGTATTACGTAATATGGGATGACGTTATACCGTATTACGTTATGTGGGACGACGTTATAACGTATTGCGTTATATCGGATGACGTTATAACGTATTGCGTTATATGGGATGACGTTATAACGTATTACGTTATGTGGGATGACGTTATAACGAAATAGGTTATATGGTATGACGTTATAACGTATTACGTTATATGGTATGACGCTATAACGTATTTCGTTAAATGGGATGACGTTATAACGTATTGCGTTATATGGGACGACGTTATAACGTATTACGTTATATGGGATGACGTTATAACGTATTACGTTATATGGGATGACGTTATAACGTATTACGTTATGTGGGATGACGTTATAACGAAATAGGTTATATGGTATGACGTTATAACGTATTATGTTATGTGGGATGACGTTATAACGAAATAGGTTATATGGTATGACGTTATAACGTATTACGTTATATGGTATGAGGTTATAACGTATTACGTAATATGGGATGACGTTATAACGTATTACGTTATGTGGGACGACGTTATAACGTAATAGGTTATATGACATGACGTTATACCGAATTACGTTATATGAGATGACGTTATAACGTATTACGTTATATGGGATGACGTTATAATGTATTACGTTATATGGGATGACGTTACAACGTAATACGTTATATGGTATGACGTTATAACGTAAATAGGTTATATGGTATGACGTTATAACGTATTACGTTATATGGTATTACGTTATAACGTAAATAGGTTATATGGTATGACGTTATACCGTATTACGTTATATGGTATTACGTTATAACGTAAATAGGTTATATGGTATGACGTTATACCGTATTACGTTATATGGGATGACGCTATAACGTATTACGTAATATGGCATGACGTTATAACGTATTACGTTATGCTGGACGACGTTATAACGTATTGCGTTATATGGTATGACGTTATAACGTAATAGGTTATATGGTATGACGTTATAACGTAACACGTTATATGGTATGACGTTATAACGTAAATAGGTTATATGGTATGACGTTATACCGTATTACGTCATATGGGATGACGTTATAACGTACTACGTTATGTGGGATGACGTTATAACGAAATAGGTTATATTGTATGACGTTATAACGTATTACGTTATATGGTATGACGTTATAACGTATTACGTAATATGGGATGACGTTCTAACGTATTACGTTATGTGGGACGACGTTATAACGTATTGCGTTATATGGGATGACGTTATAACGTATTGCGTTATATGGTATGACGTTATAACGTATTACGTAATATGGGATGACGTTATAACGTATTACGTAATATGGGATGACGTTATAACGTATTACGTTATGTGGGACGACGTTATAACGTATTCCGTTATATGGGATGACGTTATAACGTATTACGTTATATGGGATGACGTTATAACGTAAATAGGTTATATGGTATGACGTTATAACGTATTACGTAATATGGGATGACGTTATAACGTACTACGTTATGTGGGATGACGTTATAACGAAATAGGTTATATGGTATGACGTTATAACGTATTACGTTATATGGTATGACGTTATAACGTATTACGTAATATGGGATGACGTTATAACGTATTACGTTATGTGGGACGACGTTATAACGTATTGCGTTATATGGGATGACGTTATAACGTATTGCGTTATATGGTATGACGTTATAACGTATTACGTAATATGGGATGACGTTATAATGTATTACGTTATATGGGATGACGTTATAACGTATTACGTTATATGGTATGACGTTATAACGTAAATAGGTTATATGGTATGACGTTATAACGTATTACGTTATATGGTATTACGTTATAACGTAAATAGGTTATATGGTATGACGTTATACCGTATTACGTTATATGGGATGACGCTATAACGTATTACGTAATATGGCATGACGTTATAACGTATTACGTTATGTTGGACGACGTTATAACGTATTACGTTATATGGTATGACGTTATAACGTATTACGTAATATGGGATGACGTTCTAACGTATTACGTTATGTGGGACGACGTTATAACGTATTGCGTTATATGGGATGACGTTATAACGTATTGCGTTATATGGGATGACGTTATAACGTATTACGTTATGTGGGACGACGTTATAACGTATTGCGTTATATGGGATGACGTTATAACGTATTGCGTTATATGGGATGACGTTATAACGTATTGCGTTATATGGTATGACGTTATAACGTATTTCGTTAAATGGGATGACGTTATAACGTATTGCGTTATATGGGATGTCGTTATAACGTATTACGTTATATGGGATGACGTTATATCGAAATTGGTTATATGGTATGACGTTATAACGTAATAGGTTATATGACATGACGTTATACCGAATTACGTTATATGAGATGACGTTATAACGTATTACGTTATATGGGATGACGTTATAATGTATTATGTTATATGGGATGACGTTATAACGTAATACGTTATATGGTATGACGTTATAACGTAAATAGGTTATATGGTATGACGTTATAACGTATTACGTTATATATTATTACGTTATAACGTAAATAGGTTATATGGTATGACGTTATACCGTATTACGTTATATGGTATTACGTTATAACGTAAATAGGTTATATGGTATGACGTTATACCGTATTACGTTATATGGGATGACGCTATAACGTATTACGTAATATGGCATGACGTTATAACGTATTACGTTATGTTGGACGACGTTATAACGTATTGCGTTATATGGTATGACGTTATAACGTAATAGGTTATATGGTATGACGTTATAACGTAATACGTTATATGGTATGACGTTATAACGTAAATAGGTTATATGGTATGACGTTATACCGTATTACGTCATATGGGATGACGTTATAACGTATTACGTTATGTTGGACGACGTTATAACGTATTACGTTATATGGTATGACGTTATAACGTATTACGTAATATGGGATGACGTTCTAACGTATTACGTTATGTGGGACGACGTTATAACGTATTGCGTTATATGGGATGACGTTATAACGTATTGCGTTATATGGGATGACGTTATAACGTATTAAGTTATGTGGGACGACGTTATAACGTATTGCGTTATATGGGATGACGTTCTAACGTATTACGTTATGTGGGACGACTTTATACCGTATTACGTCATATGGGATGACGTTATAACGTACTACGTTATGTGGGATGACGTTATAACGAAATAGGTTATATGGTATGACGTTATAACGTATTACGTTATATGGTATGACGTTATAACGTATTACGTAATATGGGATGACGTTATAACGTAAATAGGTTATATGGTATGACGTTATAACGTATTGCGTTATATGGTATGACGTTATAACGTATTACGTAATATGGGATGACGTTCTAACGTATTACGTTATGTGGGACGACGTTATAACGTAAATAGGTTATATGGTATGACGTTATAACGTATTACGTAATATGGGATGACGTTCTATCGTATTACGTTATGTGGGACGACGTTATAACGTATTGCGTTATATGGGATGACGTTATAACGTATTGCGTTATATGGTATGACGTTATAACGTATTACGTAATATGGGATGACGTTATAACGTATTACGTAATATGGGATGACGTTATAACGTATTACGTTATGTGGGACGACGTTATAACGTATTCCGTTATATGGGATGACGTTATAACGTATTACGTTATATGGGATGACGTTATAACGTAAATAGGTTATATGGTATGACGTTATAACGTATTACGTAATATGGGATGACGTTATAACGTACTACGTTATGTGGGATGACGTTATAACGAAATAGGTTATATGGTATGACGTTATAACGTATTACGTTATATGGTATGACGTTATAACGTATTACGTAATATGGGATGACGTTATAACGTATTACGTTATGTGGGACGACGTTATAACGTATTGCGTTATATGGGATGACGTTATAACGTATTGCGTTATATGGTATGACGTTATAACGTATTACGTAATATGGGATGACGTTATAATGTATTACGTTATATGGGATGACGTTATAACGTATTACGTTATATGGTATGACGTTATAACGTAAATAGGTTATATGGTATGACGTTATAACGTATTACGTTATATGGTATTACGTTATAACGTAAATAGGTTATATGGTATGACGTTATACCGTATTACGTTATATGGGATGACGCTATAACGTATTACGTAATATGGCATGACGTTATAACGTATTACGTTATGTTGGACGACGTTATAACGTATTACGTTATATGGTATGACGTTATAACGTATTACGTAATATGGGATGACGTTCTAACGTATTACGTTATGTGGGACGACGTTATAACGTATTGCGTTATATGGGATGACGTTATAACGTATTGCGTTATATGGGATGACGTTATAACGTATTACGTTATGTGGGACGACGTTATAACGTATTGCGTTATATGGGATGACGTTATAACGTATTGCGTTATATGGGATGACGTTATAACGTATTGCGTTATATGGTATGACGTTATAACGTATTTCGTTAAATGGGATGACGTTATAACGTATTGCGTTATATGGGATGTCGTTATAACGTATTACGTTATATGGGATGACGTTATATCGAAATTGGTTATATGGTATGACGTTATAACGTAATAGGTTATATGACATGACGTTATACCGAATTACGTTATATGAGATGACGTTATAACGTATTACGTTATATGGGATAACGTTATAATGTATTATGTTATATGGGATGACGTTATAACGTAATACGTTATATGGTATGACGTTATAACGTAAATAGGTTATATGGTATGACGTTATAACGTATTACGTTATATGGTATTACGTTATAACGTAAATAGGTTATATGGTATGACGTTATACCGTATTACGTTATATGGTATTACGTTATAACGTAAATAGGTTATATGGTATGACGTTATACCGTATTACGTTATATGGGATGACGCTATAACGTATTACGTAATATGGCATGACGTTATAACGTATTACGTTATGTTGGACGACGTTATAACGTATTGCGTTATATGGTATGACGTTATAACGTAATAGGTTATATGGTATGACGTTATAACGTAATACGTTATATGGTATGACGTTATAACGTAAATAGGTTATATGGTATGACGTTATACCGTATTACGTCACATGGGATGACGTTATAACGTATTACGTTATGTTGGACGACGTTATAACGTATTACGTTATATGGTATGACGTTATAACGTATTACGTAATATGGGATGACGTTCTAACGTATTACGTTATGTGGGACGACGTTATAACGTATTGCGTTATATGGGATGACGTTATAACGTATTGCGTTATATGGGATGACGTTATAACGTATTACGTTATGTCGGACGACGTTATAACGTATTGCGTTATATGGGATGACGTTATAACGTATTGCGTTATATGGGATGACGTTATAACGTATTGTGTTATATGGTATGACGTTATAACGTATTTCGTTAAATGGGATGACGTTATAACGTATTGCGTTATATGGGATGTCGTTATAACGTATTACGTTATATGGGATGACGTTATATCGAAATTGGTTATATGGTATGACGTTATAACGTAATAGGTTATATGACATGACGTTATACCGAATTACGTTATATGAGATGACGTTATAACGTATTACGTTATATGGGATGACGTTATAATGTATTATGTTATATGGGATGACGTTATAACGTAATACGTTATATGGTATGACGTTATAACGTAAATAGGTTATATGGTATGACGTTATAACGTATTACGTTATATGGTATTACGTTATAACGTAAATAGGTTATATGGTATGACGTTATACCGTATTACGTTATATGGTATTACGTTATAACGTAAATAGGTTATATGGTATGACGTTATACCGTATTACGTTATATGGGATGACGCTATAACGTATTACGTAATATGGCATGACGTTATAACGTATTACGTTATGTTGGACGACGTTATAACGTATTGCGTTATATGGTATGACGTTATAACGTAATAGGTTATATGGTATGACGTTATAACGTAATACGTTATATGGTATGACGTTATAACGTAAATAGGTTATATGGTATGACGTTATACCGTATTACGTCATATGGGATGACGTTATAACGTACTACGTTATGTGGGATGACGTTATAACGAAATAGGTTATATGGTATGACGTTATAACGTATTATGTTATATGGTATGACGTTATAACGTATTACGTAATATGGGATGACGTTATAACGTAAATAGGTTATATGGTATGACGTTATAACGTATTGCGTTATATGGTATGACGTTATAACGTATTACGTAATATGGGATGACGTTCTAACGTATTACGTTATGTGGGACGACGTTATAACGTAAATAGGTTATATGGTATGACGTTATAACGTATTACGTAATATGGGATGACGTTCTAACGTATTACGTTATGTGGGACGACGTTATAACGTATTGCGTTATATGGGATGACGTTATAACGTATTGCGTTATATGGTATGACGTTATAACGTATTACGTAATATGGGATGACGTTATAACGTATTGCGTTATATGGGATGACGTTATAACGTATTACGTAATATGGGATGACGTTATAACGTATTACGTAATATGGGATGACGTTATAACGTATTACGTTATGTGGGACGACGTTATAACGTATTCCGTTATATGGGATGACGTTATAACGTATTACGTTATATGGGATGACGTTATAACGTAAATAGGTTATATGGTATGACGTTATAACGTATTACGTAATATGGGATGACGTTATAACGTACTACGTTATGTGGGATGACGTTATAACGAAATAGGTTATATGGTATGACGTTATAACGTATTACGTTATATGGTATGACGTTATAACGTATTACGTAATATGGGATGACGTTATAACGTATTACGTTATGTGGGACGACGTTATAACGTATTGCGTTATATGGGATGACGTTATAACGTATTGCGTTATATGGTATGACGTTATAACGTATTACGTAATATGGGATGACGTTATAATGTATTACGTTATATGGGATGACGTTATAACGTATTACGTTATATGGTATGACGTTATAACGTAAATAGGTTATATGGTATGACGTTATAACGTATTACGTTATATGGTATTACGTTATAACGTAAATAGGTTATATGGTATGACGTTATACCGTATTACGTTATATGGGATGACGCTATAACGTATTACGTAATATGGCATGACGTTATAACGTAATACGTTATGTTGGACGACGTTATAACGTATTACGTTATATGGTATGACGTTATAACGTATTACGTAATATGGGATGACGTTCTAACGTATTACGTTATGTGGGACGACGTTATAACGTATTGCGTTATATGGGATGACGTTATAACGTATTGCGTTATATGGGATGACGTTATAACGTATTACGTTATGTGGGATGACGTTATAACGTATTGCGTTATATGGGATGTCGTTATAACGTATTACGTTATATGGGATGACGTTATATCGAAATTGGTTATATGGTATGACGTTATAACGTAATAGGTTATATGACATGACGTTATACCGAATTACGTTATATGAGATGACGTTATAACGTATTACGTTATATGGGATGACGTTATAATGTATTATGTTATATGGGATGACGTTATAACGTAATACGTTATATGGTATGACGTTATAACGTAAATAGGTTATATGGTATGACGTTATAACGTATTACGTTATATGGTATTACGTTATAACGTAAATAGGTTATATGGTATGACGTTATACCGTATTACGTTATATGGTATTACGTTATAACGTAAATAGGTTATATGGTATGACGTTATACCGTATTACGTTATATGGGATGACGCTATAACGTATTACGTAATATGGCATGACGTTATAACGTATTACGTTATGTTGGACGACGTTATAACGTATTGCGTTATATGGTATGACGTTATAACGTAATAGGTTATATGGTATGACGTTATAACGTAATACGTTATATGGTATGACGTTATAACGTAAATAGGTTATATGGTATGACGTTATACCGTATTACGTCATATGGGATGACGTTATAACGTATTACGTTATGTTGGACGACGTTATAACGTATTACGTTATATGGTATGACGTTATAACGTATTACGTAATATGGGATGACGTTCTAACGTATTACGTTATGTGGGACGACGTTATAACGTATTGCGTTATATGGGATGACGTTATAACGTATTGCGTTATATGGGATGACGTTATAACGTATTACGTTATGTGGGACGACGTTATAACGTATTGCGTTATATGGGATGACGTTATAACGTATTGCGTTATATGGGATGACGTTATAACGTATTACGTTATATGGTATGACGTTATAACGTATTTCGTTAAATGGGATGACGTTATAACGTATTGCGTTATATGGGATGTCGTTATAACGTATTACGTTATATGGGATGACGTTATATCGAAATTGGTTATATGGTATGACGTTATAACGTAATAGGTTATATGACATGACGTTATACCGAATTACGTTATATGAGATGACGTTATAACGTATTACGTTATATGGGATGACGTTATAATGTATTATGTTATACGGGATGACGTTATAACGTAATACGTTATATGGTATGACGTTATAACGTAAATAGGTTATATGGTATGACGTTATAACGTATTACGTTATATGGTATTACGTTATAACGTAAATAGGTTATATGGTATGACGTTATACCGTATTACGTTATATGGTATTACGTTATAACGTAAATAGGTTATATGGTATGACGTTATACCGTATTACGTTATATGGGATGACGCTATAACGTATTACGTAATATGGCATGACGTTATAACGTATTACGTTATGCTGGACGACGTTATAACGTATTGCGTTATATGGTATGACGTTATAACGTAATAGGTTATATGGTATGACGTTATAACGTAACACGTTATATGGTATGACGTTATAACGTAAATAGGTTATATGGTATGACGTTATACCGTATTACGTCATATGGGATGACGTTATAACGTACTACGTTATGTGGGATGACGTTATAACGAAATAGGTTATATTGTATGACGTTATAACGTATTACGTTATATGGTATGACGTTATAACGTATTACGTAATATGGGATGACGTTCTAACGTATTACGTTATGTGGGACGACGTTATAACGTATTGCGTTATATGGGATGACGTTATAACGTATTGCGTTATATGGTATGACGTTATAACGTATTACGTAATATGGGATGACGTTATAACGTATTACGTAATATGGGATGACGTTATAACGTATTACGTTATGTGGGACGACGTTATAACGTATTCCGTTATATGGGATGACGTTATAACGTATTGCGTTATATGGGATGACGTTATAACGTAAATAGTTTATATGGTATGACGTTATAACGTATTACGTAATATGGGATGACGTTATAACGTACTACGTTATGTGGGATGACGTTATAACGAAATAGGTTATATGGTATGACGTTATAACGTATTACGTTATATGGTATGACGTTATAACGTATTACGTAATATGGGATGACGTTATAACGTATTACGTTATGTGGGACGACGTTATAACGTATTGCGTTATATGGGATGACGTTATAACGTATTGCGTTATATGGTATGACGTTATAACGTATTACGTAATATGGGATGACGTTATAATGTATTACGTTATATGGGATGACGTTATAACGTATTACGTTATATGGTATGACGTTATAACGTAAATAGGTTATATGGTATGACGTTATAACGTATTACGTTATATGGTATTACGTTATAACGTAAATAGGTTATATGGTATGACGTTATACCGTATTACGTTATATGGGATGACGCTATAACGTATTACGTAATATGGCATGACGTTATAACGTATTACATTATGTTGGACGACGTTATAACGTATTACGTTATATGGTATGACGTTATAACGTATTACGTAATATGGGATGACGTTCTAACGTATTACGTTATGTGGGACGACGTTATAACGTTTTGCGTTATATGGGATGACGTTATAACGTATTGCGTTATATGGGATGACGTTATAACGTATTACGTTATGTGGGACGACGTTATAACGTATTGCGTTATATGGTATGACGTTATAACGTAATAGGTTATATGACATGACGTTATACCGAATTACGTTATATGAGATGACGTTATAACGTATTACGTTATATGGGATGACGTTATAATGTATTATGTTATATGGGATGACGTTATAACGTAATACGTTATATGGTATGACGTTATAACGTAAATAGGTTATATGGTATGACGTTATAACGTATTACGTTATATGGTATTACGTTATAACGTAAATAGGTTATATGGTATGACGTTATACCGTATTACGTTATATGGTATTACGTTATAACGTAAATAGGTTATATGGTATGACGTTATACCGTATTACGTTATATGGGATGACGCTATAACGTATTACGTAATATGGCATGACGTTATAACGTATTACGTTATGTTGGACGACGTTATAACGTATTGCGTTATATGGTATGACGTTATAACGTAATAGGTTATATGGTATGACGTTATAACGTAATACGTTATATGGTATGACGTTATAACGTAAATAGGTTATATGGTATGACGTTATACCGTATTACGTCATATGGGATGACGTTATAACGTACTACGTTATGTGGGATGACGTTATAACGAAATAGGTTATATGGTATGACGTTATAACGTATTACGTTATATGGTATGACGTTATAACGTATTACGTAATATGGGATGACGTTATAACGTAAATAGGTTATATGGTATGACGTTATAACGTATTGCGTTATATGGTATGACGTTATAACGTATTACGTAATATGGGATGACGTTCTAACGTATTACGTTATGTGGGACGACGTTATAACGTATTGCGTTATATGGGATGACGTTATAACGTATTGCGTTATATGGTATGACGTTATAACGTATTACGTAATATGGGATGACGTTATAACGTATTACCTAATATGGGATGACGTTATAACGTATTACGTTATGTGGGACGACGTTATAACGTATTCCGTTATATGGGATGACGTTATAACGTATTACGTTATATGGGATGACGTTATAACGTAAATAGGTTATATGGTATGACGTTATAACGTATTACGTAATATGGGATGACGTTATAACGTACTACGTTATGTGGGATGACGTTATAACGAAATAGGTTATATGGTATGACGTTATAACGTATTACGTTATATGGTATGACGTTATAACGTATTACGTAATATGGGATGACGTTCTAACGTATTACGTTATGTGGCACGACGTTATAACGTATTGCGTTATATGGGATGACGTTATAACGTATTGCGTTATATGGTATGACGTTATAACGTATTACGTAATATGGGATGACGTTATAACGTATTACGTAATATGGGATGACGTTATAACGTATTACGTTATGTGGGACGACGTTATAACGTATTCCGTCATATGGGATGACGTTATAACGTATTACGTTATATGGGATGACGTTATAACGTAAATAGGTTATATGGTATGACGTTATAACGTATTACGTAATATGGGATGACGTTATAACGTATTACGTAATATGGGATGACGTTATAACGTATTACGTTATGTGGGACGACGTTATAACGTATTGCTTTATATGGGATGACGTTATAACGTATTGCGTTATATGGGATGACGTTATAACGTATTGCGTTATATGGTATGACGTTATAACGTATTTCGTTAAATGGGATGACGTTATAACGTATTGCGTTATATGGGATGTCGTTATAACGTATTACGTTATATGGGATGACGTTATATCGAAATTGGTTATATGGTATGACGTTATAACGTAATAGGTTATATGACATAACGTTATACCGAATTACGTTATATGAGATGACGTTATAACGTATTACGTTATATGGGATGACGTTATAATGTATTACGTTATATGGGATGACGTTACAACGTAATACGTTATATGGTATGACGTTATAACGTAAATAGGTTATATGGTATGACGTTATAACGTATTACGTTATATGGTATTACGTTATAACGTAAATAGGTTATATGGTATGACGTTATACCGTATTACGTTATATGGTATTACGTTATAACGTAAATAGGTTATATGGTATGACGTTATACCGTATTACGTTATATGGGATGACGCTATAACGTATTACGTAATATGGCATGACGTTATAACGTATTACGTTATGCTGGACGACGTTATAACGTATTGCGTTATATGGTATGACGTTATAACGTAATAGGTTATATGGTATGACGTTATAACGTAACACGTTATATGGTATGACGTTATAACGTAAATAGGTTATATGGTATGACGTTATACCGTATTACGTCATATGGGATGACGTTATAACGTACTACGTTATGTGGGATGACGTTATAACGAAATAGGTTATATGGTATGACGTTATAACGTATTACGTTATATGGTATGACGTTATAACGTATTACGTAATATGGGATGACGTTATAACGTATTACGTAATATGGGATGACGCTATAACGTATTACGTTATGTGGGACGACGTTATAACGTATTCCGTTATATGGGATGACGTTATAACGTATTACGTTATATGGGATGACGTTATAACGTAAATAGGTTATATGGTATGACGTTATAACGTATTACGTAATATGGGATGACGTTATAACGTACTACGTTATGTGGGATGACGTTATAACGAAATAGGTTATATGGTATGACGTTATAACGTATTACGTTATATGGTATGACGTTATAACGTATTACGTAATATGGGATGACGTTATAACGTATTACGTTATGTGGGACGACGTTATAACGTATTGCGTTATATGGGATGACGTTATAACGTATTGCGTTATATGGTATGACGTTATAACGTATTACGTAATATGGGATGACGTTATAATGTATTACGTTATATGGGATGACGTTATAACGTATTACGTTATATGGTATGACGTTATAACGTAAATAGGTTATATGGTATGACGTTATAACGTATTACGTTATATGGTATTACGTTATAACGTAAATAGGTTATATGGTATGACGTTATACCGTATTACGTTATATGGGATGACGCTATAACGTATTACGTAATATGGCATGACGTTATAACGTATTACGTTATGTTGGACGACGTTATAACGTATTACGTTATATGGTATGACGTTATAACGTATTACGTAATATGGGATGACGTTCTAACGTATTTCGTTATGTGGGACGACGTTATAACGTATTGCGTTATATGGGATGACGTTATAACGTATTGCGTTATATGGGATGACGTTATAACGTATTACGTTATGTGGGACGACGTTATAACGTATTGCGTTATATGGGATGACGTTATAACGTATTACGTTATATGGGATGACGTTATAATGTATTCCGTTATATGGGATGACGTTATAACGTATTACGTTATATGGTATGACGTTATAACGTAAATAGGTTATATGGTATGACGTTATACCGTATTACGTCATATGGGATGACGTTATAACGTACTACGTTATGTGGGATGACGTTATAACGAAATAGGTTATATGGTATGACGTTATAACGTATTACGTTATATGGTATGACGTTATAACGTATTACGTAATATGGGATGACGTTCTAACGTATTACGTTATGTGGGACGACGTTATAACGTATTGCGTTATATGGGATGACGTTATAACGTATTGCGTTATATGGTATGACGTTATAACGTATTACGTAATATGGGATGACGTTATAACGTATTACCTAATATGGGATGACGTTATAACGTATTACGTTATGTGGGACGACGTTATAACGTATTCCGTTATATGGGATGACGTTATAACGTATTACGTTATATGGGATGACGTTATAACGTAAATAGGTTATATGGTATGACGTTATAACGTATTACGTAATATGGGATGACGTTATAACGTACTACGTTATGTGGGATGACGTTATAACGAAATAGGTTATATGGTATGACGTTATAACGTATTACGTTATATGGTATGACGTTATAACGTATTACGTAATATGGGATGACGTTATAACGTATTACGTTATGTGGGACGACGTTATAACGTATTACGTTATATGGTATGACGTTATAACGTATTACGTAATATGGGATGACGTTCTAACGTATTACGTTATGTGGGACGACGTTATAACGTATTGCGTTATATGGGATGTCGTTATAACGTATTACGTTATGTGGGACGACGTTATAACGTATTGCGTTATATGGGATGACGTTATAACGTATTGCTTTATATGGTATGACGTTATAACGTATTACGTAACATGGGATGACGTTATAACGTATTACGTTATATGGGATGACGTTATAACGTAAATAGGTTATATGGTATGACGTTATACCGTATTACGTTATATGGGATGACGTTATAACGTATTAAGTTATATGGGATGACGTTATAACGTAATAGGTTGTACGGTATGACGTTATAACGTAATAGGTTATATGGTATGACGTTATACCGATTTACGTTATGTGGTATGACGTTATAACGTATTACGTAATATGGGAAGACGTTATAACGTATTACGTTATGTGGGACGACGTTATAACGTATTGCGTTATATGGGATGACGTTATAACGTATTGCGTTATATGGGATGACGTTATAACGTATTACGTTATGTGGGATGACGTTATAATGAAATAGGTTATATGGTATGACGTTATAACGTATTACGTTATATGGTATGACGTTATAACGTATTTCGTTAAATGGGATGACGTTATAACGTATTGCGTTATATGGGATGACGTTATAACGTATTACGTTATATGGGATGACGTTATAACGTATTACGTTATATGGGATGACGTTATAACGTATTACGTAATATGGGATGACGTTACAACGTATTACGTTATGTGGGATGACGTTATAACGAAATAGGTTATATGGTATGACGTTATAACGTATTGCGTTATATGGGATGACGTTATAACGTATTGCGTTATATGGGATGACGTTATAACGTATTGCGTTATATGGTATGACGTTATAACGTATTACGTAACATGGGATGACGTTATAACGTATTGCGTTATATGGGATGACGTTATAACGTATTACGTAATATGGGATGACGTTATAACGTATTACGTTATATGGTATGACGTTATAACGTATTACGTAATATGGGATGACGTTATAACGTATTACGTTATGTGGGACGACGTTATAACGTATTGCGTTATATGGGATGACGTTATAACGTATTGCGTTATATGGGATGATGTTATAACGTATTACGTTATATGGGATGACGTTATAACGTATTACGTAATATGGGATGACGTTATAACGTATTACGTTATGTGGGATGACGTTATAACGAAATAGGTTATATGGTATGACGTTATAACGTATTGCGTTATATGGGATGAGGTTATAACGTATTACGTTTTATGGTATGACGTTATAACGTATTACGTAATATGGGATGACGTTATAACGTATTACGTTATGTGGGACGACGTTATAACGTATTGCGTTATATGGGATGACGTTATAACGTATTGCGTTATATGGGATGACGTTATAACGTATTACGTTATATGGGATGACGTTATAACGTATTACGTAATATAGGATGACGTTATAACGTATTACGTTATATGGGATGACGTTATAACGAAATAGGTTATATGGTATGACGTTATAACGTATTGCGTTATATGGGATGACGTTATAACGTATTGCGTTATATGGTATGACGTTATAACGTATTACGTAACATGGGATGACGTTATAACGTATTGCGTTATATGGGATGACGTTATAACGTATTACGTAATATGGGATGACGTTATAACGTATTACGTAATATGGGATGACGTTATAACGTATTACGTTACGTGGGACGACGTTATAACGTATTCCGTTATATGGGATGACGTTATAACGTATTACGTTATATGGGATGACGTTATAACGTAAATAGGTTATATGGTATGACGTTATAACGTATTGCGTTATATGGTATGACGTTATAACGTATTACGTAATATGGGATGACGTTATAATGTATTACGTTATATGGGATGACGTTATAACGTATTACGTTATATGGTATGACGTTATAACGTAAATAGGTTATATGGTATGACGTTATAACGTATTACGTTATATGGTATTACGTTATAACGTAAATAGGTTATATGGTATGACGTTATACCGTATTACGTTATATGGGATGACGCTATAACGTATTACGTAATATGGCATGACGTTATAACGTATTACGTTATGTTGGACGACGTTATAACGTATTACGTTATATGGTATGACGTTATAACGTATTACGTAATATGGGATGACGTTCTAACGTATTTCGTTATGTGGGACGACGTTATAACGTATTGCGTTATATGGGATGACGTTATAACGTATTGCGTTATATGGGATGACGTTATAACGTATTACGTTATGTGGGACGACGTTATAACGTATTGCGTTATATGGGATGACGTTATAACGTATTACGTTATATGGGATGACGTTATAATGTATTCCGTTATATGGGATGACGTTATAACGTATTACGTTATATGGTATGACGTTATAACGTAAATAGGTTATATGGTATGACGTTATACCGTATTACGTCATATGGGATGACGTTATAACGTACTACGTTATGTGGGATGACGTTATAACGAAATAGGTTATATGGTATGACGTTATAACGTATTACGTTATATGGTATGACGTTATAACGTATTACGTAATATGGGATGACGTTCTAACGTATTACGTTATGTGGGACGACGTTATAACGTATTGCGTTATATGGGATGACGTTATAACGTATTGCGTTATATGGTATGACGTTATAACGTATTACGTAATATGGGATGACGTTATAACGTATTACCTAATATGGGATGACGTTATAACGTATTACGTTATGTGGGACGACGTTATAACGTATTCCGTTATATGGGATGACGTTATAACGTATTACGTTATATGGGATGACGTTATAACGTAAATAGGTTATATGGTATGACGTTATAACGTATTACGTAATATGGGATGACGTTATAACGTACTACGTTATGTGGGATGACGTTATAACGAAATAGGTTATATGGTATGACGTTATAACGTATTACGTTATATGGTATGACGTTATAACGTATTACGTAATATGGGATGACGTTATAACGTATTACGTTATGTGGGACGACGTTATAACGTATTACGTTATATGGTATGACGTTATAACGTATTACGTAATATGGGATGACGTTCTAACGTATTACGTTATGTGGGACGACGTTATAACGTATTGCGTTATATGGGATGTCGTTATAACGTATTACGTTATGTGGGACGACGTTATAACGTATTGCGTTATATGGGATGACGTTATAACGTATTGCTTTATATGGTGTGACGTTATAACGTATTACGTAACATGGGATGACGTTATAACGTATTACGTTATATGGGATGACGTTATAACGTAAATAGGTTATATGGTATGACGTTATACCGTATTACGTTATATGGGATGACGTTATAACGTATTAAGTTATATGGGATGACGTTATAACGTAATAGGTTGTACGGTATGACGTTATAACGTAATAGGTTATATGGTATGACGTTATACCGATTTACGTTATGTGGTATGACGTTATAACGTATTACGTAATATGGGAAGACGTTATAACGTATTACGTTATGTGGGACGACGTTATAACGTATTGCGTTATATGGGATGACGTTATAACGTATTGCGTTATATGGGATGACGTTATAACGTATTACGTTATGTGGGATGACGTTATAATGAAATAGGTTATATGGTATGACGTTATAACGTATTACGTTATATGGTATGACGTTATAACGTATTTCGTTAAATGGGATGACGTTATAACGTATTGCGTTATATGGGATGACGTTATAACGTATTACGTTATATGGGATGACGTTATAACGTATTACGTTATATGGGATGACGTTATAACGTATTACGTAATATGGGATGACGTTATAACGTATTACGTTATGTGGGATGACGTTATAACGAAATAGGTTATATGGTATGACGTTATAACGTATTGCGTTATATGGGATGACGTTATAACGTATTGCGTTATATGGTATGACGTTATAACGTATTACGTAACATGGGATGACGTTATAACGTATTGCGTTATATGGGATGACGTTATAACGTATTACGTAATATGGGATGACGTTATAACGTATTACGTAATATGGGATGACGTTATAACGTATTACGTTATGTGGGACGACGTTATAACGTATTCCGTTATATGGGATGACGTTATAACGTATTACGTTATATGGGATGACGTTATAACGTAAATAGGTTATATGGTATGACGTTATAACGTATTACGTAATATGGGATGACGTTATAACGTATTGCGTTATATGGGATGACGTTATAACGTATTACGTTATATGGGATGACGTTATAACGTATTACGTTATATGGGATGACGTTATAACGTATTACGTTATGTGGGATGACGTTATAACGAAATAGGTTATATGGTATGACGTTATAACGTATTGCGTTATATGGGATGACGTTATAACGTATTGCGTTATATGGTATGACGTTATAACGTATTACGTAACATGGGATGACGTTATAACGTATTGCGTTATATGGGATGACGTTATAACGTATTACGTAATATGGGATGACGTTATAACGTATTACGTTATATGGTATGACGTTATAACGTATTACGTAATATGGGATGACGTTATAACGTATTACGTTATGTGGGACGACGTTATAACGTATTGCGTTATATGGGATGACGTTATAACGTATTGCGTTATATGGGATGATGTTATAACGTATTACGTTATATGGGATGACGTTATAACGTATTACGTAATATGGGATGACGTTATAACGTATTACGTTATGTGGGATGACGTTATAACGAAATAGGTTATATGGTATGACGTTATAACGTATTGCGTTATATGGGATGAGGTTATAACGTATTACGTTTTATGGTATGACGTTATAACGTATTACGTAATATGGGATGACGTTATAACGTATTACGTTATGTGGGACGACGTTATAACGTATTGCGTTATATGGGATGACGTTATAACGTATTGCGTTATATGGGATGACGTTATAACGTATTACGTTATATGGGATGACGTTATAACGTATTACGTAATATGGGATGACGTTATAACGTATTACGTTATATGGGATGACGTTATAACGAAATAGGTTATATGGTATGACGTTATAACGTATTGCGTTATATGGGATGACGTTATAACGTATTGCGTTATATGGTATGACGTTATAACGTATTACGTAACATGGGATGACGTTATAACGTATTGCGTTATATGGGATGACGTTATAACGTATTACGTAATATGGGATGACGTTATAACGTATTACGTAATATGGGATGACGTTATAACGTATTACGTTACGTGGGACGACGTTATAACGTATTCCGTTATATGGGATGACGTTATAACGTATTACGTTATATGGGATGACGTTATAACGTAAATAGGTTATACGGTATGACGTTATAACGTATTACGTAATATGGGATGACGTTATAACGTACTACGTTATGTGGGATGACGTTATAACGAAATAGGTTATATGGTATGACGTTATAACGTATTACGTTATATGGTATGACGTTATAACGTATTACGTAATATGGGATGACGTTATAACGTATTACGTTATGTGGGACGACGTTATAACGTATTGCGTTATATGGGATGACGCTATAACGTATTGCGTTATATGGGATGACGTTATAACGTATTACGTTATATGGGATGACGTTATAACGTATTGCGTTATATGGTATGACGTTATAACGTATTACGTAACATGGGATGGCGTTATAACGTATTACGTTATATGGGATGACGTTATAACGTAAATAGGTTATATGGTATGACGTTATACCGTATTACGTCATATGGGATGACGTTATAACGTATTAAGTTATATGGGATGACGTTATAACGTAATAGGTTGTATGGTATGACGTTATAACGTAATAGGTTATATGGTATGACGTTATACCGAATTACGTTATGTGGTATGACGTTATAACGTATTACGTAATATGGGATGACGTTATAACGTATTACGTTATGTGGGACGACGTTATAACGTATTGCGTTATATGGGATGACGTTATAACGTATTGCGTTATATGGGATGACGTTATAACGTATTACGTTATGTGGGATGACGTTGTAACGTATTACGTTATGTGGGACGACGTTATAACGTATTACGTTATATGGTATGACGTTATAACGTATTACGTAATATGGGATGACGTTCTAACGTATTACGTTATGTGGGACGACGTTATAACGTATTGCGTTATATGGGATGTCGTTATAACGTATTACGTTATGTGGGACGACGTTATAACGTATTGCGTTATATGGGATGACGTTATAACGTATTGCTTTATATGGTATGACGTTATAACGTATTACGTAACATGGGATGACGTTATAACGTATTACGTTATATGGGATGACGTTATAACGTAAATAGGTTATATGGTATGACGTTATACCGTATTACGTCATATGGGATGACGTTATAACGTATTAAGTTATATGGGATGACGTTATAACGTATTAGGTTGTACGGTATGACGTTATAACGTAATAGGTTATATGGTATGACGTTATACCGATTTACGTTATGTGGTATGACGTTATAACGTATTACGTAATATGGGAAGACGTTATAACGTATTACGTTATGTGGGACGACGTTATAACGTATTGCGTTATATGGGATGACGTTATAACGTATTGCGTTATATGGGATGACGTTATAACGTATTACGTTATGTGGGATGACGTTATAATGAAATAGGTTATATGGTATGACGTTATAACGTATTACGTTATATGGTATGACGTTATAACGTATTTCGTTAAATGGGATGACGTTATAACGTATTGCGTTATATGGGATGACGTTATAACGTATTACGTTATATGGGATGACGTTATAACGTATTACGTTATATGGGATGACGTTATAACGTATTACGTAATATGGGATGACGTTATAACGTATTACGTTATGTGGGATGACGTTATAACGAAATAGGTTATATGGTATGACGTTATAACGTATTGCGTTATATGGGATGACGTTATAACGTATTGCGTTATATGGTATGACGTTATAACGTATTACGTAACATGGGATGACGTTATAACGTATTGCGTTATATGGGATGACGTTATAACGTATTACGTAATATGGGATGACGTTATAACGTATTACGTAATATGGGATGACGTTATAACGTATTACGTTATGTGGGACGACTTTATAACGTATTCGGTTATATGGGATGACGTTATAACGTATTACGTTATATGGGATGACGTTATAACGTAAATAGGTTATATGGTATGACGTTATAACGTATTACGTAATATGGGATGACGTTATAACGTATTGCGTTATATGGGATGACGTTATAACGTATTACGTTATATGGGATGACGTTATAACGTATTACGTAATATGGGATGACGTTATAACGTATTACGTTATGTGGGATGACGTTATAACGAAATAGGTTATATGGTATGACGTTATAACGTATTGCGTTATATGGGATGACGTTATAACGTATTGCGTTATATGGTATGACGTTATAACGTATTACGTAACATGGGATGACGTTATAACGTATTGCGTTATATGGGATGACGTTATAACGTATTACGTAATATGGGATGACGTTATAACGTATTACGTTATATGGTATGACGTTATAACGTATTACGTAATATGGGATGACGTTATAACGTATTACGTTATGTGGGACGACGTTATAACGTATTGCGTTATATGGGATGACGTTATAACGTATTGCGTTATATGGGATGATGTTATAACGTATTACGTTATATGGGATGACGTTATAACGTATTACGTAATATGGGATGACGTTATAACGTATTACGTTATGTGGGATGACGTTATAACGAAATAGGTTATATGGTATGACGTTATAACGTATTGCGTTATATGGGATGAGGTTATAACGTATTACGTTTTATGGTATGACGTTATAACGTATTACGTAATATGGGATGACGTTATAACGTATTACGTTATGTGGGACGACGTTATAACGTATTGCGTTATATGGGATGACGTTATAACGTATTGCATTATATGGGATGACGTTATAACGTATTACGTTATATGGGATGACGTTATAACGTATTACGTAATATGGGATGACGTTATAACGTATTACGTTATATGGGATGACGTTATAACGAAATAGGTTATATGGTATGACGTTATAACGTATTGCGTTATATGGGATGACGTTATAACGTATTGCGTTATATGGTATGACGTTATAACGTATTACGTAACATGGGATGACGTTATAACGTATTGCGTTATATGGGATGACGTTATAACGTATTACGTAATATGGGATGACGTTATAACGTATTACGTAATATGGGATGACGTTATAACGTATTACGTTACGTGGGACGACGTTATAACGTATTCCGTTATATGGGATGACGTTATAACGTATTACGTTATATGGGATGACGTTATAACGTAAATAGGTTATATGGTATGACGTTATAACGTATTACGTAATATGGGATGACGTTATAACGTACTACGTTATGTGGGATGACGTTATAACGAAATAGGTTGTATGGTATGACGTTATAACGTATTACGTTATATGGTATGACGTTATAACGTATTACGTAATATGGGATGACGTTATAACGTATTACGTTATGTGGGACGACGTTATAACGTATTGCGTTATATGGGATGACGTTATAAAGTATTGCGTTATATGGTATGACGTTATAACGTATTACGTAACATGGGATGGCGTTATAACGTATTACGTTATATGGGATGACGTTATAACGTAAATAGGTTATATGGTATGACGTTATACCGTATTACGTCATATGGGATGACGTTATAACGTATTAAGTTATATGGGATGACGTTATAACGTAATAGGTTGTATGGTATGACGTTATAACGTAATAGGTTATATGGTATGACGTTATACCGAATTACGTTATGTGGTATGACGTTATAACGTATTACGTAATATGGGATGACGTTATAACGTATTACGTTATGTGGGACGACGTTATAACGTATTGCGTTATATGGGATGACGTTATAACGTATTGCGTTATATGGGATGACGTTATAACGTATTACGTTATGTGGGATGACGTTATAACGAAATAGGTTATATGGTATGACGTTATAACGTATTACGTTATATGGTATGACGTTATAACGTATTTCGTTAAATGGGATGACGTTATAACGTATTGCGTTATATGGGATGACGTTATAACGTATTACGTTATATGGGATGACGTTATAACTTATTACGTTATATGGGATGACGTTATAAAGTATTACGTAATATGGGATGACGTTATAACGTATTACGTTATGTGGGATGACGTTATAACGAAATAGGTTATATGGTATGACGTTATAACGTATTACGTTATATGGTATGACGTTATAACGTATTACGTAATATGGGATGACGTTATAACGTATTACGTTATGTGGGACGACGTTATAACGTATTGCGTTATATGGGATGACGTTATAACGTATTACGTAATATGGGATGACGTTATAACGTATTACGTTATGTGGGACGACGTTATAACGTATTGCGTTATATGGGATGACGTTATAACGTATTGCGTAATATGGGATGACGTTATAACGTATTACGTAATATGGGATGACGTTATAACGTATTACGTTATGTGGGACGACGTTATAACGTATTGCGTTATATGGGATGACGTTATAACGTATTGCGTTATATGGGATGACGTGATAACGTATTGCGTTATATGGTATGACGTTATAACGTATTACGTTATGTGGGATGACGTTATAACGAAATAGGTTATATGGTATGACGTTATAACGTATTACGTTATATGGTATGACGTTATAACGTATTACGTAATATGGGATGACGTTATAACGTATTACGTTATGTGGGACGACGTTATAGCGTATTGCGTTATATGGGATGACGTTATAACGTATTACGTTATGTGGGATGACGTTATAACGAAATAGGTTATATGGTATGACGTTATAACGTATTACGTTATATGGTATGACGTTATAACGTATTACGTAATATGGGATGACGTTATAACGTATTACGTAATATGGGATGACGTTATAACGTATTACGTTATGTGGGACGACGTTATAACGTATTGCGTTATATGGGATGACGTTATAACGTATTGCGTTATATGGGATGACGTTATAACGTATTGCGTTATATGGTATGACGTTATAACGTATTTCGTTAAATGGGATGACGTTATAACGTATTGCGTTATATGGGATGTCGTTATAACGTATTACGTTATATGGGATGACGTTATAACGTATTACGTTATATGGGATTACGTTATAACGTATTACGTAATATGGGATGACGTTATAACGTATTACGTTATGTAGGATGACGTTATAACGAAATAGGTTATATGGTATGACGTTATAACGTATTACGTTATATGGTATGACGTTATAACGTATTACGTAATATTGGATGACGTTATAACGTATTACGTTATGTGGGACGACGTTATAACGTATTGTGTTATGTGGGATGACGTTATAACGAAATAGGTTATATGGTATGACGTTATAATGTATTACGTTATATGGTATGACGTTATAACGTATTACGTAATATGGGATGACGTTATAACGTATTACGTTATGTGGGACGACGTTATAACGTATTGCGTTATATGGGATGACGTTATAACGTATTGTGTTATATGGTATGACGTTATAACGTATTACGTTATATGGGATGACGTTATAACGAAATAGGTTATGTGGTAAGACGTTATAACGTATTACGTTATATGGTATGACGTTATAACGTATTACGTAATATGGGATGACGTTATAACGTATTACGTAATATGGGATGACGTTATAACGTATTACGTTATGTGGGACGACGTTATAACGAAGTAGGTTATATGGTATAACGTTATAACGTATTACGCTATATGGTATGACGTTATAACGTAATAGGTTATATGGTATGGCGTTATAACGTAATACGTTATATGGTATGACGTTATAACGTAAATAGGTTATATGGTATGACGTTATACCGTATTACGTCATATGGGGTGACGTTATAACGTATTACGTTATATGGGATGACGTTATAACGTAATAGGTTATATGGTATGACGTTATAACGTAATAGGTTATACGGTATGACGTAATACCTAATTACGTTATATGGTATGACGTTATAACGTAAATAGGTTATATGGTATGACATTATACCGTATTACGTTATATGGGATGACGTTATAACGTATTACGTAATATGGGATGACGTTATAACGTATTACGTTATGTGGGACGACGTTATAACGTATTGCGTAATATGGGATGACGTTATAACGTATTACGTTATGTGGGACGACGTTATAACGAAATAGGTTATATGGTATAACGTTATAACGTATTACGCTATATGGTATGACGTTATAACGTAATAGGTTATATGGTATGGCGTTATAACGTAATACGTTATATGGTATGACGTTATAACGTAAATAGGTTATATGGTATGACGTTATAACGTATTTCGTTAAATGGGATGACGTTATAACGTATTGCGTTATATGGGATGACGTTATAACGTATTACGTTATATGGGATGACGTTATAACTTATTACGTTATATGGGATGACGTTATAAAGTATTACGTAATATGGGATGACGTTATAACGTATTACGTTATGTGGGATGACGTTATAACGAAATAGGTTATATGGTATGACGTTATAACGTATTACGTTATATGGTATGACGTTATAACGTATTACGTAATATGGGATGACGTTATAACGTATTACGTTATGTGGGACGACGTTATAATGTATTGCGTTATATGGGATGACGTTATAACGTATTGCGTAATATGGGATGACGTTATAACGTATTACGTAATATGGGATGACGTTATAACGTATTACGTTATGTGGGACGACGTTATAACGTATTGCGTTATATGGGATGACGTTATAACGTATTGCGTTATATGGGATGACGTGATAACGTATTGCGTTATATGGTATGACGTTATAACGTATTACGTTATGTGGGATGACGTTATAACGAAATAGGTTATATGGTATGACGTTATAACGTATTACGTTATATGGTATGACGTTATAACGTATTACGTAATATGGGATGACGTTATAACGTATTACGTTATGTGGGACGACGTTATAGCGTATTGCGTTATATGGGATGACGTTATAACGTATTACGTTATGTGGGATGACGTTATAACGAAATAGGTTATATGGTATGACGTTATAACGTATTACGTTATATGGTATGACGTTATAACGTATTACGTAATATGGGATGACGTTATAACGTATTACGTAATATGGGATGACGTTATAACGTATTACGTTATGTGGGACGACGTTATAACGTATTGCGTTATATGGGATGACGTTATAACGTATTGCGTTATATGGGATGACGTTATAACGTATTGCGTTATATGGTATGACGTTATAACGTATTTCGTTAAATGGGATGACGTTATAACGTATTGCGTTATGTGGGATGTCGTTATAACGTATTACGTTATATGGGATGACGTTATAACGTATTACGTTATATGGGATGACGTTATAACGTATTACGTAATATGGGATGACGCTATAACGTATTACGTTATGTAGGATGACGTTATAACGAAATAGGTTATATGGTATGACGTTATAACGTATTACGTTATATGGTATGACGTTATAACGTATTACGTAATATTGGATGACGTTATAACGTATTACGTTATGTGGGACTACGTTATAACGTATTGTGTTATGTGGGATGACGTTATAACGAAATAGGTTATATGGTATGACGTTATAAAGTATTACGTTATATGGTATGACGTTATAACGTATTACGTAATATGGGATGACGTTATACCGTATTACGTTATGTGGGACGACGTTATAACGTATTGCGTTATATGGGATGACGTTATAACGTATTGTGTTATATGGTATGACGTTATAACGTATTACGTTATATGGGATGACGTTATAACGAAATAGGTTATGTTTTAAGACGTTATAACGTATTACGTTATATGGTATGACGTTATAACGTATTACGTAATATGGGATGACGTTATAACGTATTACGTAATATGGGATGACGTTATAACGTATTACGTTATGTGGGACGACGTTATAACGAAATAGGTTATATGGTATAACGTTATAACGTATTACGCTATATGGTATGACGTTATAACGTAATAGGTTATATGGTATGGCGTTATAACGTAATACGTTATATGGTATGACGTTATAACGTAAATAGGTTATATGGTATGACGTTATACCGTATTACGTCATATGGGGTGACGTTATAACGTATTACGTTATATGGGATGACGTTATAACGTAATAGGTTATATGGTATGACGGTATAACGTAATAGGTTATACGGTATGACGTAATACCTAATTACGTTATATGGTATGACGTTATAACGTAAATAGGTTATATGGTATGACATTATACCGTATTACGTTATATGGGATGACGTTATAACGTATTACGTAATATGGGATGACGTTATAACGTATTACGTTATGTGGGACGACGTTATAACGTATTGCGTAATATGGGATGACGTTATAACGTACTACGTTATGTGGGATGACGTTATAACGAAATAGGTTATATGGTATGACGTTATAACGTATTACGTTATATGGTATGACGTTATAACGTATTACGTAATATGGGATGACGTTCTAACGTATTACGTTATGTGGGACGACGTTATAACGTATTGCGTTATATGGGATGACGTTATAACGTATTGCGTTATATGGTATGACGTTATAACGTATTACGTAATATGGGATGACGTTATAACGTATTACGTAATATGGGATGACGTTATAACGTATTACGTTATGTGGGACGACGTTATAACGTATTCCGTTATATGGGATGACGTTATAACGTATTACGTTATATGGGATGACGTTATAACGTAAATAGGTTATATGGTATGACGTTATAACGTATTACGTAATATGGGATGACGTTATAACGTACTACGTTATGTGGGATGACGTTATAACGAAATAGGTTATATGGTATGACGTTATAACGTATTACGTTATATGGTATGACGTTATAACGTATTACGTAATATGGGATGACTTTATAACGTATTACGTTATGTGGGACGACGTTATAACGTATTGCGTTATATGGGATGACGTTATAACGTATTGCGTTATATGGTATGACGTTATAACGTATTACGTAATATGGGACGACGTTATAACGTATTGCGTTATATGGGATGACGTTATAACGTATTGCGTTATATGGTATGACGTTATAACGTATTACGTAATATGGGATGACGTTATAACGTATTACGTAATATGGGATGACGTTATAACGTATTACGTTATGTGGGACGACGTTATAACGTATTCCGTTATATGGGATGACGTTATAACGTATTACGTTATATGGGATGACGTTATAACGTAAATAGGTTATATGGTATGACGTTATAACGTATTACGTAATATGGGATGACGTTATAACGTACTACGTTATGTGGGATGACGTTATAACGAAATAGGTTATATGGTATGACGTTATAACGTATTACGTAATATGGGATGACGTTATAACGTATTACGTTATGTGGGACGACGTTATAACGTATTGCGTTATATGGGATGACGTTATAACGTATTGCGTTATATGGTATGACGTTATAACGTATTACGTAATATGGGATGACGTTATAATGTATTACGTAACATGGGATGACGTTATAACGTATTACGTTATATGGTATGACGTTATAACGTATTACGTAATATGGGATGACGTTCTAACGTATTACGTTATGTGGGACGACGTTATAACGTATTGCATTGTATGGGATGACGTTATAACGTATTGCGTTATATGGTATGACGTTATAACGTATTACGTAACATGGGATGACGTTATAACGTATTACGTTATATGGGATGACGTTATAACGTAAATAGGTTATATGGTATGACGTTATAACGTATTACGTTATATGGTCTGACGGTATAACGTATTACGTAATATGGGATGACGTTATAACGTATTACGTTATATGGTATGACGTTATAACGTATTTCGTTAAATGGGATGACGTTATAACGTATTGCGTTATATGAGATGACGTTATAACGTATTGCGTTATATGGGATGACGTTATAACGTATTACGTTATGTGGGATGACGTTATAACGTATTACGTAACATGGGATGACGTTATAACGTATTCCGTTAAATGGGATGACGTTATAACGTATTGCGTTATATGGGATGACGTTATAACGTATTACGTTATATGGGATGACGTTATAACGTATTACGTAACATGGGATGATGTTATAACGTATTACGTTATATGGGATGACGTTATAACGTAAACAGGTTATATGGTATGACGTTATAACGTATTACGTAATATGGGATGACGTTATAACGTACTACGTTATGTGGGATGTCGTTATAACGAATTAGGTTATATGGTATGACGTTATAACGTATTACGTAACATGGGATGACGTTACAACGTATTGCGTTATATGGGATGACGTTATAACGTATTACGTAATATGGGATGACGTTATAACGTATTACGTTATATGGTATAACGTTATAACGTATTGCGTTATATGGGATGACGTTATAACGTATTACGTTATATGGGATGACGTTATAACGTATTACGTAACATGGGATGACGTTACAACGTATTCCGTTAAATGGGATGACGTTATAACGTATTGCGTTATATGGGATGACGTTATAACGTATTACGTTATATGGGATGACGTTATAACGTAAACAGGTTATATGGTATGACGTTATAACGTATTACGTAATATGGGATGACGTTATAACGTACTACGTTATGTGGGATGTCGTTATAACGAATTAGGTTATATGGTATGACGTTATAACGTATTACGTTATATGGTATGACGTTATAACGTATTACGTAATATGGGATGACGTTATAACGTATTACGTTATGTGGGACGACGTTATAACGTATTGCGTTATATGGGATGACGTTATAACGTATTGCGTTATATGGTATGACGTTATAACGTATTACGTAACATGGGATGACGTTATAACGTATTACGTTATATGGGATGACGTTATAACGTAAATAGGTTATATGGTATGACGTTATACCGTATTACGTCATATGGGATGACGTTATAACGTATTAAGTTATATGGAATGACGTCATAACGTAATAGGTTGTATGGTATGACGTTATAACGTAATAGGTTATATGGTATGACGTTATACCGAATTACGTTATATGGTATGACGTTATAACGTATTACGTAATATGGGATGACGTTATAACGTATTACGTTATGTGGGACGACGTTATAACGTATTGCGTTATATGGGATGACGTTATAGCGTATTGCGTTATATGGGATGACGTTATAACGTATTACGTTATGTGGGATGACGTTATAACGAAATAGGTTATATGGTATGACGTTATAACGTATTACGTTATATGGGATGACGTTATAACGTATTACGTAACATGGGATGACGTTATAACGTATTGCGTTATATGGGATGACGTTATAACGTATTACGTAATATGGGATGACGTTATAACTTATTACGTAATATGGGATGACGTTATAACGTATTACGTTATGTGGGACGACGTTATAACGTATTCCGTTATATGGGATGACGTTATAACGTATTACGTTATATGGGATGACGTTGTAACGTAAACAGGTTATATGGTATGACGTTATAACGTATTACGTAATATGGGATGACGTTATAACGTACTACGTTATGTGGGATGTCGTTATAACGAATTAGGTTATATGGTATGACGTTATAACGTATTACGTTATATGGTATGACGTTATAACGTATTACGTAATATGGGATGACGTTATAACGTATTACGTTATGTGGGACGACGTTATAACGTATTGCGTTATATGGGATGACGTTATAACGTATTGCGTTATATGGTATGACGTTATAACGTATTACGTAACATGGGATGATGTTATAACGTATTACGTTATATGGGCTGACGTTATAACGTAAATAGGTTATATGGTATGACGTTATACCGTATTACGTCATATGGGATGACGTTATAACGTATTAAGTTATATGGGATGACGTCATAACGTAATAGGTTGTATGGTATGACGTTATAACGTAATAGGTTATATGGTATGACGTTATACCGAATTACGATATATGGTATGACGTTATAACGTATTACGTAATATGGGATGACGTTATAACGTATTACGTTATGTGGGACGACGTTATAACGTATTGCGTTATATGGGATGACGTTATAGCGTATTGCGTTATATGGGATGACGTTATAACGTATTACGTTATGTGGGATGACGTTATAACGAAATAGGTTATATGGTATGACGTTATAACGTATTACGTTATATGGTATGACGTTATAACGTATTTCGTTAAATGGGATGACGTTATAACGTATTGCGTTATATGGGATGACGTTATAACGTATTACGTTACATGGGATGACGTTATAACGTATTACGTTATATGGGATGACGTTATAACGTATTACGTAATATGGGATGACGTTATAACGTATTACGTTATGTGGGATGACGTTATAACGAAATAGGTTATATGGTATGACGTTATAACGTATTACGTTATATGGTATGACGTTATAACGTATTACGTAATATGGGATGACGTTATAACGTATTACGTTATGTGGGACGACGTTATAACGTATTGCGTTATATGGGATGACGTTATAGCGTATTGCGTTATATGGGATGACGTTATAACGTATTACGTTATGTGGGATGACGTTATAACGAAATAGGTTATATGGTATGACGTTATAACGTATTACGTTATATGGTATGACGTTATAACGTATTACGTAATATGGGATGACGTTATAACGTATTACGTTATATGGGATGACGTTATAACGTATTACGTTATGTGGGACGACGTTATAACGTATTGCGTTATATGGGATGACGTTATAACGTATTGCGTTATATGGGATGACGTTATAACGTATTACGTTATATGGTATGACGTTATAACGTATTTCGTTAAATGGGATGACGTTATAACGTATTGCGTTATATGGGATGACGTTATAACGTATTACGTTATATGGGATGACGTTATAACTTATTACGTTATATGGGATGACGTTATAAAGTATTACGTAATATGGGATGACGTTATAACGTATTACGTTATGTGGGATGACGTTATAACGAAATAGGTTATATGGTATGACGTTATAACGTATTACGTTATATGGTATGACGTTATAACGTATTACGTAATATGGGATGACGTTATAACGTATTACGTTATGTGGGACGACGTTATAACGTATTGCGTTATATGGGATGACGTTATAACGTATTACGTAATATGGGATGACGTTATAACGTATTACGTTATGTGGGACGACGTTATAACGTATTGCGTTATATGGGATGACGTTATAACGTATTGCGTAATATGGGATGACGTTATAACGTATTACGTAATATGGGATGACGTTATAACGTATTACGTTATGTGGGACGACGTTATAACGTATTGCGTTATATGGGATGACGTTATAACGTATTGCGTTATATGGGATGACGTGATAACGTATTGCGTTATATGGTATGACGTTATAACGTATTACGTTATGTGGGATGACGTTATAACAAAATAGGTTATATGGTATGACGTTATAACGTATTACGTTATATGGTATGACGTTATAACGTATTACGTAATATGGGATGACGTTATAACGTATTACGTTATGTGGGACGACGTTATAGCGTATTGCGTTATATGGGATGACGTTATAACGTATTACGTTATGTGGGATGACGTTATAACGAAATAGGTTATATGGTATGACGTTATAACGTATTACGTTATATGGTATGACGTTATAACGTATTACGTAATATGGGATGACGTTATAACGTATTACGTAATATGGGATGACGTTATAACGTATTACGTTATGTGGGACGACGTTATAACGTATTGCGTTATATGGGATGACGTTATAACGTATTGCGTTATATGGGATGACGTTATAACGTATTGCGTTATATGGTATGACGTTATAACGTATTTCGTTAAATGGGATGACGTTATAACGTATTGCGTTATATGGGATGTCGTTATAACGTATTACGTTATATGGGATGACGTTATAACGTATTACGTTATATGGGATGACGTTATAACGTATTACGTAATATGGGATGACGTTATAACGTATTACGTTATGTAGGATGACGTTATAACGAAATAGGTTATATGGTATGACGTTATAACGTATTACGTTATATGGTATGACGTTATAACGTATTACGTAATATTGGATGACGTTATAACGTATTACGTTATGTGGGACGACGTTATAACGTATTGTGTTATGTGGGATGACGTTATAACGAAATAGGTTATATGGTATGACGTTATAAAGTATTACGTTATATGGTATGACGTTATAACGTATTACGTAATATGGGATGACGTTATAACGTATTACGTTATGTGGGACGACGTTATAACGTATTGCGTTATATGGGATGACGTTATAACGTATTGTGTTATATGGTATGACGTTATAACGTATTACGTTATATGGGATGACGTTATAACGAAATAGGTTATGTGGTAAGACGTTATAACGTATTACGTTATATGGTATGACGTTATAACGTATTACGTAATATGGGATGACGTTATAACGTATTACGTAATATGGGATGACGTTATAACGTATTACGTTATGTGGGACGACGTTATAACGAAGTAGGTTATATGGTATAACGTTATAACGTATTACGCTATATGGTATGACGTTATAACGTAATAGGTTATATGGTATGGCGTTATAACGTAATACGTTATATGGTATGACGTTATAACGTAAATAGGTTATATGGTATGACGTTATACCGTATTACGTCATATGGGGTGACGTTATAACGTATTACGTTATATGGGATGACGTTATAACGTAATAGGTTATATGGTATGACGTTATAACGTAATAGGTTATACGGTATGACGTAATACCTAATTACGTTATATGGTATGACGTTATAACGTAAATAGGTTATATGGTATGACATTATACCGTATTACGTTATATGGGATGACGTTATAACGTATTACGTAATATGGGATGACGTTATAACGTATTACGTTATGTGGGACGACGTTATAACGTATTGCGTAATATGGGATGACGTTATAACGTATTACGTTATGTGGGACGACGTTATAACGAAATAGGTTATATGGTATAACGTTATAACGTATTACGCTATATGGTATGACGTTATAACGTAATAGGTTATATGGTATGGCGTTATAACGTAATACGTTATATGGTATGACGTTATAACGTAAATAGGTTATATGGTATGACGTTATAACGTATTTCGTTAAATGGGATGACGTTATAACGTATTGCGTTATATGGGATGACGTTATAACGTATTACGTTATATGGGATGACGTTATAACTTATTACGTTATATGGGATGACGTTATAAAGTATTACGTAATATGGGATGACGTTATAACGTATTACGTTATGTGGGATGACGTTATAACGAAATAGGTTATATGGTATGACGTTATAACGTATTACGTTATATGGTATGACGTTATAACGTATTACGTAATATGGGATGACGTTATAACGTATTACGTTATGTGGGACGACGTTATAACGTATTGCGTTATATGGGATGACGTTATAACGTATTGCGTAATATGGGATGACGTTATAACGTATTACGTAATATGGGATGACGTTATAACGTATTACGTTATGTGGGACGACGTTATAACGTATTGCGTTATATGGGATGACGTTATAACGTATTGCGTTATATGGGATGACGTGATAACGTATTGCGTTATATGGTATGACGTTATAACGTATTACGTTATGTGGGATGACGTTATAACGAAATAGGTTATATGGTATGACGTTATAACGTATTACGTTATATGGTATGACGTTATAACGTATTACGTAATATGGGATGACGTTATAACGTATTACGTTATGTGGGACGACGTTATAGCGTATTGCGTTATATGGGATGACGTTATAACGTATTACGTTATGTGGGATGACGTTATAACGAAATAGGTTATATGGTATGACGTTATAACGTATTACGTTATATGGTATGACGTTATAACGTATTACGTAATATGGGATGACGTTATAACGTATTACGTAATATGGGATGACGTTATAACGTATTACGTTATGTGGGACGACGTTATAACGTATTGCGTTATATGGGATGACGTTATAACGTATTGCGTTATATGGGATGACGTTATAACGTATTGCGTTATATGGTATGACGTTATAACGTATTTCGTTAAATGGGATGACGTTATAACGTATTGCGTTATGTGGGATGTCGTTATAACGTATTACGTTATATGGGATGACGTTATAACGTATTACGTTATATGGGATGACGTTATAACGTATTACGTAATATGGGATGACGCTATAACGTATTACGTTATGTAGGATGACGTTATAACGAAATAGGTTATATGGTATGACGTTATAACGTATTACGTTATATGGTATGACGTTATAACGTATTACGTAATATTGGATGACGTTATAACGTATTACGTTATGTGGGACGACGTTATAACGTATTGCGTTATATGGGATGACGTTATAACGTATTGTGTTATATGGTATGACGTTATAACGTATTACGTTATATGGGATGACGTTATAACGAAATAGGTTATGTTTTAAGACGTTATAACGTATTACGTTATATGGTATGACGTTATAACGTATTACGTAATATGGGATGACGTTATAACGTATTACGTAATATGGGATGACGTTATAACGTATTACGTTATGTGGGACGACGTTATAACGAAATAGGTTATATGGTATAACGTTATAACGTATTACGCTATATGGTATGACGTTATAACGTAATAGGTTATATGGTATGGCGTTATAACGTAATACGTTATATGGTATGACGTTATAACGTAAATAGGTTATATGGTATGACGTTATACCGTATTACGTCATATGGGGTGACGTTATAACGTATTACGTTATATGGGATGACGTTATAACGTAATAGGTTATATGGTATGACGGTATAACGTAATAGGTTATACGGTATGACGTAATACCTAATTACGTTATATGGTATGACGTTATAACGTAAATAGGTTATATGGTATGACATTATACCGTATTACGTTATATGGGATGACGTTATAACGTATTACGTAATATGGGATGACGTTATAACGTATTACGTTATGTGGGACGACGTTATAACGTATTGCGTAATATGGGATGACGTTATAACGTACTACGTTATGTGGGATGACGTTATAACGAAATAGGTTATATGGTATGACGTTATAACGTATTATGTTATATGGTATGACGTTATAACGTATTACGTAATATGGGATGACGTTCTAACGTATTACGTTATGTGGGACGACGTTATAACGTATTGCGTTATATGGGATGACGTTATAACGTATTGCGTTATATGGTATGACGTTATAACGTATTACGTAATATGGGATGACGTTATAACGTATTACGTAATATGGGATGACGTTATAACGTATTACGTTATGTGGGACGACGTTATAACGTATTCCGTTATATGGGATGACGTTATAACGTATTACGTTATATGGGATGACGTTATAACGTAAATAGGTTATATGGTATGACGTTATAACGTATTACGTAATATGGGATGACGTTATAACGTACTACGTTATGTGGGATGACGTTATAACGAAATAGGTTATATGGTATGACGTTATAACGTATTACGTAATATGGGATGACGTTATAACGTATTACGTTATGTAGGACGACGTTATAACGTATTGCGTTATATGGGATGACGTTATAACGTATTGCGTTATATGGTATGACGTTATAACGTATTACGTAATATGGGATGACGTTATAATGTATTACGTAACATGAGATGACGTTATAACGTATTACGTTATATGGTATGACGTTATAACGTATTACGTAATATGGGATGACGTTCTAACGTATTACGTTATGTGGGACGACGTTATAACGTATTGCGTTATATGGGATGACGTTATAACGTATTACGTTATGTGGGACGACGTTATAACGTATTGCATTGTATGGGATGACGTTATAACGTATTGCGTTATATGGTATGACGTTATAACGTATTACGTAACATGGGATGACGTTATAACGTATTACGTTATATGGGATGACGTTATAACGTAAATAGGTTATATGGTATGACGTTATAACGTATTACGTTATATGGTCTGACGGTATAACGTATTACGTAATATGGGATGACGTTATAACGTATTACGTTATATGGTATGACGTTATAACGTATTTCGTTAAATGGGATGACGTTATAACGTATTGCGTTATATGAGATGACGTTATAACGTATTGCGTTATATGGGATGACGTTATAACGTATTACGTTATGTGGGATGACGTTATAACGTATTACGTAACATGGGATGACGTTATAACGTATTCCGTTAAATGGGATGACGTTATAACGTATTGCGTTATATGGGATGACGTTATAACGTATTACGTTATATGGGATGACGTTATAACGTATTACGTAACATGGGATGACGTTACAACGTATTGCGTTATATGGGATGACGTTATAACGTATTACGTAATATGGGATGACGTTATAACGTATTACGTTATATGGTATGACGTTATAACGTATTACGTAATATGGGATGACGTTATAACGTATTACGTTATGTGGGACGACGTTATAACGTATTGCGTTATATGGGATGACGTTATAACGTATTCCGTTATATGGTATGACGTTATAACGTATTACGTAACATGGGATGATGTTATAACGTATTACGTTATATGGGATGACGTTATAACGTAAACAGGTTATATGGTATGACGTTATAACGTATTACGTAATATGGGATGACGTTATAACGTACTACGTTATGTGGGATGTCGTTATAACGAATTAGGTTATATGGTATGACGTTATAACGTATTACGTAACATGGGATGACGTTACAACGTATTGCGTTATATGGGATGACGTTATAACGTATTACGTAATATGGGATGACGTTATAACGTATTACGTTATATGGTATGACGTTATAACGTATTGCGTTATATGGGATGACGTTATAACGTATTACGTTATATGGGATGACGTTATAACGTATTACGTAACATGGGATGACGTTACAACGTATTCCGTTAAATGGGATGACGTTATAACGTATTGCGTTATATGGGACGACGTTATAACGTATTACGTTATATGGGATGACGTTATAACGTAAACAGGTTATATGGTATGACGTTATAACGTATTACGTAATATGGGATGACGTTATAACGTACTACGTTATGTGGGATGTCGTTATAACGAATTAGGTTATATGGTATGACGTTATAACGTATTACGTTATATGGTATGACGTTATAACGTATTACGTAATATGGGATGACGTTATAACGTATTACGTTATGTGGGACGACGTTATAACGTATTGCGTTATATGGGATGACGTTATAACGTATTGCGTTATATGGTATGACGTTATAACGTATTACGTAACATGGGATGACGTTATAACGTATTACGTTATATGGGATGACGTTATAACGTAAATAGGTTATATGGTATGACGTTATACCGTATTACGTCATATGGGATGACGTTATAACGTATTAAGTTATATGGAATGACGTCATAACGTAATAGGTTGTATGGTATGACGTTATAACGTAATAGGTTATATGGTATGACGTTATACCGAATTACGTTATATGGTATGACGTTATATCGTATTACGTAATATGGGATGACGTTATAACGTATTCCGTTATGTGGGACGACGTTATAACGTATTGCGTTATATGGGATGACGTTATAGCGTATTGCGTTATATGGGATGACGTTATAACGTATTACGTTATGTGGGATGACGTTATAACGATATAGGTTATATGGTATGACGTTATAACGTATTACGTTATATGGGATGACGTTATAACGTATTACGTAACATGGGATGACGTTATAACGTATTGCGTTATATGGGATGACGTTATAACGTATTACGTAATATGGGATGACGTTATAACTTATTACGTAATATGGGATGACGTTATAACGTATTACGTTATGTGGGACGACGTTATAACGTATTCCGTTATATGGGATGACGTTATAACGTATTACGTTATATGGGATGACGTTGTAACGTAAACAGGTTATATGGTATGACGTTATAACGTATTACGTAATATGGGATGACGTTATAACGTATTACGTTATGTGGGACGACGTTATAACGTATTGCGTTATATGGGATGACGTTATAGCGTATTGCGTTATATGGGATGACGTTATAACGTATTACGTTATGTGGGATGACGTTATAACGAAATAGGTTATATGGTATGACGTTATAACGTATTACGTTATATGGTATGACGTTATAACGTATTACGTAATATGGGATGACGTTATAACGTATTACGTTATATGGGATGACGTTATAACGTATTACGTTATGTGGGACGACGTTATAACGTATTGCGTTATATGGGATGACGTTATAACGTATTGCGTTATATGGGATGACGTTATAACGTATTGCGTTATATGGTATGACGTTATAACGTATTTCGTTAAATGGGATGACGTTATAACGTATTGCGTTATATGGGATGTCGTTATAACGTATTACGTTATATGGGATGACGTTATAACGTATTACGTTATATGGGATGACGTTATAACGTATTACGTAATATGGGATGACGTTATAACGTATTACGTTATGTGGGACGACGTTATAACGAAATAGGTTATGTGGTAAGACGTTATAACGTATTACGTCATATGGTATGACGTTATAACGTATTGCGTTATATGGGATGACGTTATAACGTATTACGTTATATGGGATGACGTTATAACGTATTACGTTATATGGTATGACGTTATAACGTATTTCGTTAAATGGGATGACGTTATAACGTATTGCGTTATATGGGATGACGTTATAACGTATTACGTTATATGGCATGACGTTATAACGTATTACGTTATATGGGATGACGTTATAACGTAATAGGTTATATGGTATGACGTTATAACGTATTACGTTATATGGTATGACGTTATAACGTATTACGTAATATGGTATGACGCTATAACGTATTACGTAATATGGGATGACGTTATAACGTATTACGTTATGTGGGACGACGTTATAACGTATTGCGTTATATGGGATGACGTTATAGCGTATTGCGTTATATGGGATGACGTTATAACGTATTACGTTATGTGGGATGACGTTATAACGAAATAGGTTATATGGTATGACGTTATAACGTATTACGTTATATGGTATGACGTTATAACGTATTACGTAATATGGGATGACGTTATAACGTATTACGTAATATGGGATGACGTTATAACGTATTACGTTATGTGGTACGACGTTATAACGTATTGCGTTATATGGTATGACGTTATAACGTATTACGTTATATGGGATGACGTTATAACGAAATAGGTTATGTGGTAAGACGTTATAACGTATTACGTTATATGGTATGACGTTATAACGTATTACGTAATATGGTATGACGTTATAACGTATTACGTAATTTTGGATGACGTTATAACGTTTTACGTTATGTGGGTCGACGTTATAACGTATTGCGTTATATGGGATGACGTTATAACGTATTACGTTATGTGGGATGACGTTATAACGAAATAGGTTATATGGTATGACGTTATAACGTATTACGTTATATGGTATGACGTTATAACGTATTACGTAATATGGGATGACGTTATAACGTATTACGTTATGTGGGACGACGTTATAACGTATTGCGTTATATGGGATGACGTTATAACGTATTGTGTTATATGGTATGACGTTATAACGTATTACGTTATATGGGATGACGTTATAACGAAATAGGTTATGTGGTAAGACGTTATAACGTATTACGTTATATGGTATGACGTTATAACGTATTGCGTTATATGGGATGACGTTATAACGTATTACGTTATATGGGATGACGTTATAACGTATTACGTTATATGGTATGACGTTATAACGTATTTCGTTAAATGGGATGACGTTATAACGTATTGCGTTATATGGGATGACGTTATAACGTATTACGTTATATGGGATGACGTTATAACGTATTACGTTATATGGGATGACGTTATAACGTATTACGTAATATGGGATGACGTTATAACGTATTACGTTATGTGGGATGACGTTATAACGAAATAGGTTATATGGTATGACGTTATAACGTATTACGTTATATGGTATGACGTTATAACGTATTACGTAATATGGGATGACGTTATAACGTATTACGTTATGTGGGACGACGTTATAACGTATTGCGTTATATGGGATGACGTTATAGCGTATTGCGTTATATGGGATGACGTTATAACGTATTACGTTATGTGGGATGACGCTATAACGTATTGCGTTATATGGGATGACGTTATAACGTATTGCGTTATATGGGATGACGTTATAACGTATTGCGTTATATGGTATGACGTTATAACGTATTTCGTTAAATGGGATGACGTTATAACGTATTGCGTTATGTGGGATGTCGTTATAACGTATTACGTTATATGGGATGACGTTATAACGTATTACGTTATATGGGATGACGTTATAACGTATTACGTAATATGGGATGACGTTATAACGTATTACGTTATGTGGGATGACCTTATAACGTATTGCGTTATATGGGATGACGTTATAACGTATTACGTTATATGGCATGACGTTATAACGTATTACGTAATATTGGATGACGTTATAACGTATTACGTTATGTGGGACGACGTTATAACGTATTGCGTTATATGGGATGACGTTATAACGTATTGTGTTATATGGTATGACGTTATAACGTATTACGTTATATGGGATGACGTTATAACGAAATAGGTTATGTGGTAAGACGTTATAACGTATTACGTTATATGGTATGACGTTATAACGTATTACGTAATATGGGATGACGTTATAACGTATTACGTAATATGGGATGACGTTATAACGTATTACGTTATGTGGGACGACGTTATAACGTATTGCGTTATATGGGATGACGTTATAACGTATTACGTTATATGGGACGACGTTATAACGTAAATAGGTTATATGGTATGACGATATACCGTATTACGTCATATGGTATGACGTTATAACGTATTACGTTATATGGGATGACGTTATATCGTAATAGGTTATATGGTATGACGTTATAACGTAATAGGTTATATGGTATGACGATATACCGAATTACGTTATGTGGTATGACGTTATAACGTATTACGTTATATGGGATGATGTTATAACGTATTACGTTATATGGGATGACGTTATAACGTAATAGGTTATATGGTATAACGTCATAACCTATTACGTTATATGGTATGACGTTATAACGCATTACGTAATATGGGATGACGTTATAACGTATTACGTTATGTGGGACGACGTTATAACGTATTGCGTTATGTGGGACGACGTTATAACGTATTGCGTTATATGGGATGACCTTATAACGTATTACGTTATATGGGATGACGTTATAACGTAAATAGGTTATATGGTATGACGATATACCGTATTACGTCATATGGTATGACGTTATAACGTATTACGTTATATGGGATTACGTTATAACGAAGTAGGTTATATGGTATGACGTTATAACGTATTACGTTATATGGTATGACGTTATAACGTATTACGTTATGTGGGACGACGTTATAACGTATTGCGTTATATGGGATGACGTTATAACGTATTGCGTTATATGGTATGACGTTATAACGTATTACGTTATATGGGATGACGTTATAACGAAATAGGTTATGTGGTATGACGTTATAACGTATTACGTTATATGGTATGACGTTATAGCGTATTACGTAATATGGGATGACGTTATAACTTTTTACTTAATATGGGATGACGTTATAACGTATTACGTTATGTGGGACGACGTTATAACGTATTGCGTTATATGGGATGACGTTATAACGTATTACGTTATATGGGATGACGTTATAACATAAATAGGTTATATGGTATGACGTTATACCGTATTACGTCATATGGGATGACGTTATAACGTATTAAGTTATATGGGATGACGTTATAACGTAATAGGGTGTATGGTATGACGTTATAACGTATTACGTTATATGGTATGACGTTATAACGTATTACGTAATATGGGATGACGTTATAACGTATTACGTTATGTGGGACGACGTTATAACGTATTGCGTTATATGGGATGACGTTATAACGTAATTGGTTATGTGGGATGACGTTATAACGTAATTGGTTATATGGTATAACGTTATAACGTATTACGCTATATGGGATGACGTAATAACGTATTACGTTATATGGGATGACGCTATAACGTATTGCGTAATATGGCATGACGTTATAACGTATTACGTTATGTGGGACGACGTTATAACGTATTGCGTTATATGGGATGAAGTTATAACGTATTACGTTATTTGGTATGACGTTATAACGTATTACGTAACATGGGATGACGTTATAACGTATTGCGTTATATGGGATGACGTTATAACGTATTACGTACTATGGGATGACGTTATAACTTATTACGTAATATGGGATGACGTTATAACGTATTACGTTATGTGGGACGACGTTATAACGTATTGCGTTATATGGGATGACGTTATAACGTATTACGTTATATGGGACGACGTTATAACGTAAATAGGTTATATGGTATGACGATATACCGTATTACGTCATATGGTATGACGTTATAACGTATTACGTTATATGGGATGACGTTATATCGTAATAGGTTATATGGTATGACGTTATAACGTAATAGGTTATATGGTATGACGATATACCGAATTACGTTATGTGGTATGACGTTATAACGTATTACGTTATATGGGATGATGTTATAACGTATTACGTTATATGGGATGACGTTATAACGTAATAGGTTATATGGTATAACGTCATAACCTATTACGTTATATGGTATGACGTTATAACGCATTACGTAATATGGGATGACGTTATAACGTATTACGTTATGTGGGACGACGTTATAACGTATTGCGTTATGTGGGACGACGTTATAACTTATTGCGTTATATGGGATGACGTTATAACGTATTACGTTATATGGGATGACGTTATAACGTAAATAGGTTATATGGTATGACGATATACCGTATTACGTCATATGGTATGACGTTATAACGTATTACGTTATATGGGATTACGTTATAACGAAGTAGGTTATATGGTATGACGTTATAACGTATTACGTTATATGGTATGACGTTATAACGTATTACGTTATGTGGGACGACGTTATAACGTATTGCGTTATATGGGATGACGTTATAACGTATTGCGTTATATGGTATGACGTTATAACGTATTACGTTATATGGGATGACGTTATAACGAAATAGGTTATGTGGTATGACGTTATAACGTATTACGTTATATGGTATGACGTTATAGCGTATTACGTAATATGGGATGACGTTATAACTTTTTACTTAATATGGGATGACGTTATAACGTATTACGTTATGTGGGACGACGTTATAACGTATTGCGTTATATGGGATGACGTTATAACGTATTACGTTATATGGGATGACGTTATAACATAAATAGGTTATATGGTATGACGTTATACCGTATTACGTCATATGGGATGACGTTATAACGTATTAAGTTATATGGGATGACGTTATAACGTAATAGGATGTATGGTATGACGTTATAACGTATTACGTTATATGGTATGACGTTATAACGTATTACGTAATATGGGATGACGTTATAACGTATTACGTTATGTGGGACGACGTTATAACGTATTGCGTTATATGGGATGACGTTATAACGTAATTGGTTATGTGGGATGACGTTATAACGTAATTGGTTATATGGTATAACGTTATAACGTATTACGCTATATGGTATGACGTAATAACGTATTACGTTATATGGGATGACGCTATAACGTATTGCGTAATATGGCATGACGTTATAACGTATTACGTTATGTGGGACGACGTTATAACGTATTGCGTTATATGGGATGAAGTTATAACGTATTACGTTATTTGGTATGACGTTATAACGTATTACGTAACATGGGATGACGTTATAACGTATTGCGTTATATGGGATGACGTTATAACGTATTACGTACTATGGGATGACGTTATAACTTATTACGTAATATGGGATGACGTTATAACGTATTACGTTATGTGGGACGACGTTATAACTTATTCCGTTATATGGGATGACGTTATAACGTATTACGTTATATGGGATGACGTTGTAACGTAAACAGGTTATATGGTATGACGTTATAACGTATTACGTAATATGGGATGACGTTATAACGTACTACGTTATGTGGGATGTCGTTATAACGAATTAGGTTATATGGTATGACGTTATAACGTATTACGTTATATGGTATGACGTTATAACGTATTACGTAATATGGGATGACGTTATAACGTATTACGTTATGTGGGACGACGTTATAACGTATTGCGTTATATGGGATGACGTTATAACGTATTGCGTTATATGGTATGACGTTATAACGTATTACGTAACATGGGATGATGTTATAACGTATTACGTTATATGGGCTGACGTTATAACGTAAATAGGTTATATGGTATGACGTTATACCGTATTACGTCATATGGGATGACGTTATAACGTATTAAGTTATATGGGATGACGTCATAACGTAATAGGTTGTATGGTATGACGTTATAACGTAATAGGTTATATGGTATGACGTTATACCGAATTACGTTATATGGTATGACGTTATAACGTATTACGTAATATGGGATGACGTTATAACGTATTACGTTATGTGGGACGACGTTATAACGTATTGCGTTATATGGGATGACGTTATAGCGTATTGCGTTATATGGGATGACGTTATAACGTATTACGTTATGTGGGATGACGTTATAACGAAATAGGTTATATGGTATGACGTTATAACGTATTACGTTATATGGTATGACGTTATAACGTATTACGTAATATGGGATGACGTTATAACGTATTACGTTATGTGGGATGACGTTATAACGTATTACGTTATATGGGATGACGTTATAACGTAAATAGGTTATATGGTATGACGATATACCGTATTACGTCATATGGTATGACGTTATAACGTATTACGTTATATGGGATGACGTTATATCGTAATAGGTTATATGGTATGACGTTATAACGTAATAGGTTATATGGTATGACGATATACCGAATTACGTTATGTGGTATGACGTTATAACGTAAATAGGTTATATGGTATGACGATATACCGTATTACGTCATATGGTATGACGTTATAACGTATTACGTTATATGGGATGACGTTATATCGTAATAGGTTATATGGTATGACGTTATAACGTAATAGGTTATATGGTATGACGATATACCGAATTACGTTATGTGGTATGACGTTATAACGTATTACGTTATATGGGATGATGTTATAACGTACTACGTTATATGGGATGACGTTATAACGTAATAGGTTATATGGTATAACGTCATAACCTATTACGTTATATGGTATGACGTTATAACGCATTACGTAATATGGGATGACGTTATAACGTATTACGTTATGTGGGACGACGTTATAACGTATTGCGTTATATGGGATGACGTTATAACGTATTGCGTTATATGGGATGACGTTATAACGTATTACGTTATGTGGGATTACGTTATAACGAAGTAGGTTATATGGTATGACGTTATAACGTATTACGTTATATGGTATGACGTTATAACGTATTACGTTATGTGGGACGACGTTATAACGTATTGCGTTATATGGGATGACGTTATAACGTATTGCGTTATATGGTATGACGTTATAACGTATTACGTTATATGGGATGACGTTATAACGTATTACGTTATGTGGGACGACGTTATAACGTATTGCGTTATATGGGATGACGTTATAACGTAATTGGTTATGTGGGATGACGTTATAACGTAATTGGTTATATGGTATAACGTTATAACGTATTACGCTATATGGTATGACGTAATAACGTATTACGTTATATGGGATGACGCTATAACGTATTGCGTAATATGGCATGACGTTATAACGTATTACGTTATGTGGGACGACGTTATAACGTATTGCGTTATATGGGATGAAGTTATAACGTATTACGTTATTTGGTATGACGTTATAACGTATTACGTAACATGGGATGACGTTATAACGTATTGCGTTATATGGGATGACGTTATAACGTATTACGTACTATGGGATGACGTTATAACTTATTACGTAATATGGGATGACGTTATAACGTATTACGTTATGTGGGACGACGTTATAACTTATTCCGTTATATGGGATGACGTTATAACGTATTACGTTATATGGTATGACGTTATAACGTATTACGTTATATGGTATGACGTTATAACGTATTACGTAATATGGGATGACGTTATAACGTATTACGTTATGTGGGACGACGTTATAACGTATTGCGTTATATGGGATGACGTTATAACGTATTGCGTTATATGGTATGACGTTATAACGTATTACGTAACATGGGATGATGTTATAACGTATTACGTTATATGGGCTGACGTTATAACGTAAATAGGTTATATGGTATGACGTTATACCGTATTACGTCATATGGGATGACGTTATAACGTATTAAGTTATATGGGATGACGTCATAACGTAATAGGTTGTATGGTATGACGTTATAACTTAATAGGTTATATGGTATGACGTTATACCGAATTACGTTATATGGTATGACGTTATAACGTATTACGTAATATGGGATGACGTTATAACGTATTACGTTATGTGGGACGACGTTATAACGTATTGCGTTATATGGGATGACGTTATAGCGTATTGCGTTATATGGGATGACGTTATAACGTATTGCGTTATATGGGATGACGTTATAACGTATTACGTTATATGGGATGACGTTATAACGTATTACGTTATATGGGATGACGTTATAACGTATTACGTAATATGGGATGACGTTATAACGTATTACGTTATGTGGGATGACGTTATAACGAAATAGGTTATATGGTATGACGTTATAACGTATTACGTTATATGGTATGACGTTATAACGTATTACGTAATATGGGATGACGTTATAACGTATTACGTTATGTGGGACGACGTTATAACGTATTGCGTTATATGGGATGACGTTATAGCGTATTGCGTTATATGGGATGACGTTATAACGTATTACGTTATGTGGGATGACGTCATAACGTAATAGGTTGTATGGTATGACGTTATAACGTAATAGGTTATATGGTATGACGTTATAACGTATTACGTAATATGGGATGACGTTATAACGTATTACGTTATGTGGGACGACGTTATAACGTATTGCGTTATATGGGATGACGTTATAACGTATTGCGTTATATGGTATGACGTTATAACGTATTACGTAACATGGGATGACGTTATAACGTATTACGTTATGTGGGATGACGTTATAACGAAATAGGTTATATGGTATGACGTTATAACGTATTACGTTATATGGTATGACGTTATAACGTATTTCGTTAAATGGGATGACGTTATAACGTATTGCGTTATATGGGATGACGTTATAACGTATTACGTTATATGGGATGACGTTATAACTTATTACGTTATATGGGATGACGTTATAAAGTATTACGTAATATGGGATGACGTTATAACGTATTACGTTATGTGGGATGACGTTATAACGAAATAGGTTATATGGTATGACGTTATAACGTATTACGTTATATGGTATGACGTTATAACGTATTACGTAATATGGGATGACGTTATAACGTATTACGTTATGTGGGACGACGTTATAACGTATTGCGTTATATGGGATGACGTTATAACGTATTACGTAATATGGGATGACGTTATAACGTATTACGTTATGTGGGACGACGTTATAACGTATTGCGTTATATGGGATGACGTTATAACGTATTGCGTAATATGGGATGACGTTATAACGTATTACGTAATATGGGATGACGTTATAACGTATTACGTTATGTGGGACGACGTTATAACGTATTGCGTTATATGGGATGACGTTATAACGTATTGCGTTATATGGGATGACGTGATAACGTATTGCGTTATATGGTATGACGTTATAACGTATTACGTTATGTGGGATGACGTTATAACGAAATAGGTTATATGGTATGACGTTATAACGTATTACGTTATATGGTATGACGTTATAACGTATTACGTAATATGGGATGACGTTATAACGTATTACGTTATGTGGGACGACGTTATAGCGTATTGCGTTATATGGGATGACGTTATAACGTATTACGTTATGTGGGATGACGTTATAACGAAATAGGTTATATGGTATGACGTTATAACGTATTACGTTATATGGTATGACGTTATAACGTATTACGTAATATGGGATGACGTTATAACGTATTACGTAATATGGGATGACGTTATAACGTATTACGTTATGTGGTACGACGTTATAACGTATTGCGTTATATGGGATGACGTTATAACGTATTGCGTTATATGGGATGACGTTATAACGTATTGCGTTATATGGTATGACGTTATAACGTATTTCGTTAAATGGGATGACGTTATAACGTATTGCGTTATATGGGATGTCGTTATAACGTATTACGTTATATGGGATGACGTTATAACGTATTACGTTATATGGGATGACGTTATAACGTATTACGTAATATGGGATGACGTTATAACGTATTACGTTATGTAGGATGACGTTATAACGAAATAGGTTATATGGTATGACGTTATAACGTATTACGTTATATGGTATGACGTTATAACGTATTACGTAATATTGGATGACGTTATAACGTATTACGTTATGTGGGACGACGTTATAACGTATTGTGTTATGTGGGATGACGTTATAACGAAATAGGTTATATGGTATGACGTTATAAAGTATTACGTTATATGGTATGACGTTATAACGTATTACGTAATATGGGATGACGTTATAACGTATTACGTTATGTGGGACGACGTTATAACGTATTGCGTTATATGGGATGACGTTATAACGTATTGTGTTATATGGTATGACGTTATAACGTATTACGTTATATGGGATGACGTTATAACGAAATAGGTTATGTGGTAAGACGTTATAACGTATTACGTTATATGGTATGACGTTATAACGTATTACGTAATATGGGATGACGTTATAACGTATTACGTAATATGGGATGACGTTATAACGTATTACGTTATGTGGGACGACGTTATAACGAAGTAGGTTATATGGTATAACGTTATAACGTATTACGCTATATGGTATGACGTTATAACGTAATAGGTTATATGGTATGGCGTTATAACGTAATACGTTATATGGTATGACGTTATAACGTAAATAGGTTATATGGTATGACGTTATAACGTATTTCGTTAAATGGGATGACGTTATAACGTATTGCGTTATATGGGATGACGTTATAACGTATTGCGTAATATGGGATGACGTTATAACGTATTACGTAATATGGGATGACGTTATAACGTATTACGTTATGTGGGACGACGTTATAACGTATTGCGTTATATGGGATGACGTTATAACGTATTGCGTTATATGGGATGACGTGATAACGTATTGCGTTATATGGTATGACGTTATAACGTATTACGTTATGTGGGATGACGTTATAACGAAATAGGTTATATGGTATGACGTTATAACGTATTACGTTATATGGTATGACGTTATAACGTATTACGTAATATGGGATGACGTTATAACTTATTACGTTATGTGGGACGACGTTATAGCGTATTGCGTTATATGGGATGACGTTATAACGTATTACGTTATGTGGGATGACGTTATAACGAAATAGGTTATATGGTATGACGTTATAACGTATTACGTTATATGGTATGACGTTATAACGTACTACGTAATATGGGATGACGTTATAACGTATTACGTAATATGGGATGACGTTATAACGTATTACGTTATGTGGGACGACGTTATAACGTATTGCGTTATATGGGATGACGTTATAACGTATTGCGTTATATGGGATGACGTTATAACGTATTGCGTTATATGGTATGACGTTATAACGTATTTCGTTAAATGGGATGACGTTATAACGTATTGCGTTATGTGGGATGTCGTTATAACGTATTACGTTATATGGGATGACGTTATAACGTATTACGTTATATGGGATGACGTTATAACGTATTACGCAATATGGGATGACGCTATAACGTATTACGTTATGTAGGATGACGTTATAACGAAATAGGTTATATGGTATGACGTTATAACGTATTACGTTATATGGTATGACGTTATAACGTATTACGTAATATTGGATGACGTTATAACGTATTACGTTATGTGGGACGACGTTATAACGTATTGTGTTATGTGGGATGACGTTATAACGAAATAGGTTATATGGTATGACGTTATAAAGTATTACGTTATATGGTATGACGTTATAACGTATTACGTAATATGGGATGACGTTATACCGTATTACGTTATGTGGGACGACGTTATAACGTATTGCGTTATATGGGATGACGTTATAACGTATTGTGTTATATGGTATGACGTTATAACGTATTACGTTATATGGGATGACGTTATAACGAAATAGGTTATGTTTTAAGACGTTATAACGTATTACGTTATATGGTATGACGTTATAACGTATTACGTAATATGGGATGACGTTATAACGTATTACGTAATATGGGATGACGTTATAACGTATTACGTTATGTGGGACGACGTTATAACGAAATAGGTTATATGGTATAACGTTATAACGTATTACGCTATATGGTATGACGTTATAACGTAATAGGTTATATGGTATGGCGTTATAACGTAATACGTTATATGGTATGACGTTATAACGTAAATAGGTTATATGGTATGACGTTATACCGTATTACGTCATATGGGGTGACGTTATAACGTACTACGTTATATGGGATGACGTTATAACGTAATAGGTTATATGGTGTGACGTTATAACGTAAATAGGTTATATGGTATGACGTTATACCGTATTACGTCATATGGGGTGACGTTATAACGTATTGCGTTATATGGGATGACGTTATAACGTATTGTGTTATATGGTATGACGTTATAACGTATTACGTTATATGGGATGACGTTATAACGAAATAGGTTATGTTTTAAGACGTTATAACGTATTACGTTATATGGTATGACGTTATAACGTATTACGTAATATGGGATGACGTTATAACGTATTACGTAATATGGGATGACGTTATAACGTATTACGTTATGTGGGACGACGTTATAACGAAATAGGTTATATGGTATAACGTTATAACGTATTACGCTATATGGTATGACGTTATAACGTAAATAGGTTATATGGTATGACATTATACCGTATTACGTTATATGGGATGACGTTATAACGTATTACGTAATATGGGATGACGTTATAACGTATTACGTTATGTGGGACGACGTTATAACGTATTGCGTAATATGGGATGACGTTATAACGTACTACGTTATGTGGGATGACGTTATAACGAAATAGGTTATATGGTATGACGTTATAACGTATTACGTTATATGGTATGACGTTATAACGTATTACGTAATATGGGATGACGTTCTAACGTATTACGTTATGTGGGACGACGTTATAACGTATTGCGTTATATGGGATGACGTTATAACGTATTGCGTTATATGGTATGACGTTATAACGTATTACGTAATATGGGATGACGTTATAACGTATTACGTAATATGGGATGACGTTATAACGTATTACGTTATGTGGGACGACGTTATAACGTATTCCGTTATATGGGATGACGTTATAACGTATTACGTTATATGGGATGACGTTATAACGTAAATAGGTTATATGGTATGACGTTATAACGTATTACGTAATATGGGATGACGTTATAACGTACTACGTTATGTGGGATGACGTTATAACGAAATAGGTTATATGGTATGACGTTATAACGTATTACGTTATATGGTATGACGTTATAACGTATTACGTAATATGGGATGACGTTATAACGTATTACGTTATGTGGGACGACGTTATAACGTATTGCGTTATATGAGATGACGTTATAACGTATTGCGTTATATGGTATGACGTTATAACGTATTACGTAATATGGGACGACGTTATAACGTATTGCGTTATATGGGATGACGTTATAACGTATTGCGTTATATGGTATGACGTTATAACGTATTACGTAATATGGGATGACGTTATAACGTATTACGTAATATGGGATGACGTTATAACGTATTACGTTATGTGGGACGACGTTATAACGTATTCCGTTATATGGGATGACGTTATAACGTATTACGTTATATGGGATGACGTTATAACGTAAATAGGTTATATGGTATGACGTTATAACGTATTACGTAATATGGGATGACGTTATAACGTACTACGTTATGTGGGATGACGTTATAACGAAATAGGTTATATGGTATGACGTTATAACGTATTACGTAATATGGGATGACGTTATAACGTATTACGTTATGTGGGACGACGTTATAACGTATTGCGTTATATGGGATGACGTTATAACGTATTGCGTTATATGGTATGACGTTATAACGTATTACGTAATATGGGATGACGTTATAATGTATTACGTAACATGGGATGACGTTATAACGTATTACGTTATATGGTATGACGTTATAACGTATTACGTAATATGGGATGACGTTCTAACGTATTACGTTATGTGGGACGACGTTATAACGTATTGCGTTATATGGGATGACGTTATAACGTATTACGTTATGTGGGACGACGTTATAACGTATTGCATTGTATGGGATGACGTTATAACGTATTGCGTTATATGGTATGACGTTATAACGTATTACGTAACATGGGATGACGTTATAACGTATTACGTTATATGGGATGACGTTATAACGTAAATAGGTTATATGGTATGACGTTATACCGTATTACGTCATATGGGATGACGTTATAACGTATTAAGTTATATGGGATGACGTTATAACGTATTACGTTATATGGTATGACGTTATAACGTATTTCGTTAAATGGGATGACGTTATAACGTATTGCGTTATATGGGATGACGTTATAACGTATTACGTTATATGGGATGACGTTATAACGTATTACGTTATATGGGATGACGTTATAACGTATTACGTAATATGGGATGACGTTATAACGTATTACGTTATGTGGGATGACGTTATAACGAAATAGGTTATATGGTATGACGTTATAACGTATTACGTTATATGGTCTGACGTTATAACGTATTACGTAATATGGGATGACGTTATAACGTATTACGTTATATGGTATGACGTTATAACGTATTTCGTTAAATGGGATGACGTTATAACGTATTGCGTTATATGGTATGACGTTATAACGTATTCCGTTAAATGGGATGACGTTATAACGTATTGCGTTATATGGGATGACGTTATAACGTATTACGTTATATGGGATGACGTTATAACGTATTACGTTATGTGGGACGACGTTATAACGTATTGCGTTATATGGGATGACGTGATAACGTATTGCGTTATATGGTATGACGTTATAACGTATTACGTTATGTGGGATGACGTTATAACGAAATAGGTTATATGGTATGACGTTATAACGTATTACGTTATATGGTATGACGTTATAACGTATTACGTAATATGGGATGACGTTATAACGTATTACGTTATGTGGGACGACGTTATAGCGTATTGCGTTATATGGGATGACGTTATAACGTATTACGTTATGTGGGATGACGTTATAACGAAATAGGTTATATGGTATGACGTTATAACGTATTACGTTATATGGTCTGACGTTATAACGTATTACGTAATATGGGATGACGTTATAACGTATTGCGTTATATGGGATGACGTTATAACGTATTACGTTATGTGGGATGACGTTATAACGTATTACGTAACATGGGATGACGTTATAACGTATTCCGTTAAATGGGATGACGTTATAACGTATTGCGTTATATGGGATGACGTTATAACGTATTACGTTATATGGGATGACGTTATAACGTATTACGTTATGTGGGACGACGTTATAACGTATTGCGTTATATGGGATGACGTGATAACGTATTGCGTTATATGGTATGACGTTATAACGTATTACGTTATGTGGGATGACGTTATAACGAAATAGGTTATATGGTATGACGTTATAACGTATTACGTTATATGGTATGACGTTATAACGTATTACGTAATATGGGATGACGTTATAACGTATTACGTTATGTGGGACGACGTTATAGCGTATTGCGTTATATGGGATGACGTTATAACGTATTACGTTATGTGGGATGACGTTATAACGAAATAGGTTATATGGTATGACGTTATAACGTATTACGTAATATGGGATGACGTTATAACGTACTACGTTATGTGGGATGACGTTATAACGAAATAGGTTATATGGTATGACGTTATAACGTATTACGTTATATGGTATGACGTTATAACGTATTACGTAATATGGGATGACGTTATAACGTATTACGTTATGTGGGACGACGTTATAACGTATTGCGTTATATGAGATGACGTTATAACGTATTGCGCTATATGGTATGACGTTATAACGTATTACGTAATGTGGGACGACGTTATAACGTATTGCGTTATATGGGATGACGTTATAACGTATTGCGTTATATGGTATGACGTTATAACGTATTACGTAATATGGGATGACGTTATAACGTATTACGTAATATGGGATGACGTTATAACGTATTACGTTATGTGGGACGACGTTATAACGTATTCCGTTATATGGGATGACGTTATAAAGTATTACGTTATATGGGATGACGTTATAACGTAAATAGGTTATATGGTATGACGTTATAACGTATTACGTAATATGGGATGACGTTATAACGTACTACGTTATGTGGGATGACGTTATAACGAAATAGGTTATATGGTATGACGTTATAACGTATTACGTAATATGGGATGACGTTATAACGTATTACGTTATGTGGGACGACGTTATAACGTATTGCGTTATATGGGATGACGTTATAACGTATTGCGTTATATGGTATGACGTTATAACGTATTACGTAATATGGGATGACGTTATAATGTATTACGTAACATGGGATGACGTTATAACGTATTACGTTATATGGTATGACGTTATAACGTATTACGTAATATGGGATGACGTTCTAACGTATTACGTTATGTGGGACGACGTTATAACGTATTGCGTTATATGGGATGACGTTATAACGTATTACGTTATGTGGGACGACGTTATAACGTATTGCATTGTATGGGATGACGTTATAACGTATTGCGTTATATGGTATGACGTTATAACGTATTACGTAACATGGGATGACGTTATAACGTATTACGTTATATGGGATGACGTTATAACGTAAATAGGTTATATGGTATGACGTTATACCGTATTACGTCATATGGGATGACGTTATAACGTATTAAGTTATATGGGATGACGTTATAACGTATTACGTTATATGGTATGACGTTATAACGTATTTCGTTAAATGGGATGACGTTATAACGTATTGCGTTATATGGGATGACGTTATAACGTATTACGTTATATGGGATGACGTTATAACGTATTACGTTATATGGGATGACGTTATAACGTATTACGTAATATGGGATGACGTTATAACGTATTACGTTATGTGGGATGACGTTATAACGAAATAGGTTATATGGTATGACGTTATAACGTATTACGTTATATGGTCTGACGTTATAACGTATTGCGTTATATGGTATGACGTTATAACGTATTCCGTTAAATGGGATGACGTTATAACGTATTGCGTTATATGGGATGACGTTATAACGTATTACGTTATATGGGATGACGTTATAACGTATTACGTTATGTGGGACGACGTTATAACGTATTGCGTTATATGGGATGACGTGATAACGTATTGCGTTATATGGTATGACGTTATAACGTATTACGTTATGTGGGATGACGTTATAACGAAATAGGTTATATGGTATGACGTTATAACGTATTACGTTATATGGTATGACGTTATAACGTATTACGTAATATGGGATGACGTTATAACGTATTACGTTATGTGGGACGACGTTATAGCGTATTGCGTTATATGGGATGACGTTATAACGTATTACGTTATGTGGGATGACGTTATAACGAAATAGGTTATATGGTATGACGTTATAACGTATTACGTTATATGGTCTGACGTTATAACGTATTACGTAATATGGGATGACGTTATAACGTATTGCGTTATATGGGATGACGTTATAACGTATCACGTTATGTGGGATGACGTTATAACGTATTACGTAACATGGGATGACGTTATAACGTATTCCGTTAAATGGGATGACGTTATAACGTATTGCGTTATATGGGATGACGTTATAACGTATTACGTTATATGGGATGACGTTATAACGTATTACGTTATGTGGGACGACGTTATAACGTATTGCGTTATATGGGATGACGTGATAACGTATTGCGTTATATGGTATGACGTTATAACGTATTACGTTATGTGGGATGACGTTATAACGAAATAGGTTATATGGTATGACGTTATAACGTATTACGTTATATGGTATGACGTTATAACGTATTACGTAATATGGGATGACGTTATAACGTATTACGTTATGTGGGACGACGTTATAGCGTATTGCGTTATATGGGATGACGTTATAACGTATTACGTTATGTGGGATGACGTTATAACGAAATAGGTTATATGGTATGACGTTATAACGTATTACGTTATATGGTATGACGTTATAACGTATTACGTAATATGGGATGACGTTATAACGTATTACGTAATATGGGATGACGTTATAACGTATTACGTTATGTGGGACGACGTTATAACGTATTGCGTTATATGGGATGACGTTATAACGTATTGCGTTATATGGGATGACGTTATAACGTATTGCGTTATATGGTATGACGTTATAACGTATTTCGTTAAATGGGATGACGTTATAACGTATTGCGTTATGTGGGATGTCGTTATAACGTATTACGTTATATGGGATGACGTTATAACGTATTACGTTATATGGGATGACGTTATAACGTATTACGTAATATGGGATGACGCTATAACGTATTACGTTATGTAGGATGACGTTATAACGAAATAGGTTATATGGTATGACGTTATAACGTATTACGTTATATGGTATGACGTTATAACGTATTACGTAATATTGGATGACGTTATAACGTATTACGTTATGTGGGACGACGTTATAACGTATTGTGTTATGTGGGATGACGTTATAACGAAATAGGTTATATGGTATGACGTTATAAAGTATTACGTTATATGGTATGACGTTTTAACGTATTACGTAATATGGGATGACGTTATACCGTATTACGTTATGTGGGACGACGTTATAATGTATTACGTAACATGGGATGACGTTATAACGTATTACGTTATATGGTATGACGTTATAACGTATTACGTAATATGGGATGACGTTCTAACGTATTACGTTATGTGGGACGACGTTATAACGTATTGCGTTATATGGGATGACGTTATAACGTATTACGTTATGTGGGACGACGTTATAACGTATTGCATTGTATGGGATGACGTTATAACGTATTGCGTTATATGGTATGACGTTATAACGTATTACGTAACATGGGATGACGTTATAACGTATTACGTTATATGGGATGACGTTATAACGTAAATAGGTTATATGGTATGACGTTATACCGTATTACGTCATATGGGATGACGTTATAACGTATTAAGTTATATGGGATGACGTTATAACGTATTACGTTATATGGTATGACGTTATAACGTATTACGTAATATGGGATGACGTTATAACGTATTACGTTATGTGGGACGACGTTATAACGTATTGCGTTATATGGGATGACGTTATAACGTATTGCGTTATATGGTATGACGTTATAACGTATTACGTAACATGGGATGATGTTATAACGTATTACGTTATATGGGCTGACGTTATAACGTAAATAGGTTATATGGTATGACGTTATACCGTATTACGTCATATGGGATGACGTTATAACGTATTAAGTTATATGGGATGACGTCATAACGTAATAGGTTGTATGGTATGACGTTATAACGTAATAGGTTATATGGTATGACGTTATACCGAATTACGTTATATGGTATGACGTTATAACGTATTACGTAATATGGGATGACGTTATAACGTATTACGTTATGTGGGACGACGTTATAACGTATTGCGTTATATGGGATGACGTTATAGCGTATTGCGTTATATGGGATGACGTTATAACGTATTACGTTATGTGGGATGACGTTATAACGAAATAGGTTATATGGTATGACGTTATAACGTATTACGTTATATGGTATGACGTTATAACGTATTTCGTTAAATGGGATGACGTTATAACGTATTGCGTTATATGGGATGACGTTATAACGTATTACGTTATATGGGATGACGTTATAACGTATTACGTTATATGGGATGACGTTATAACGTATTACGTAATATGGGATGACGTTATAACGTATTACGTAATATGGGATGACGTTATAACGTATTACGTTATGTGGGACGACGTTATAACGTATTGCGTTATATGGGATGACGTTATAGCGTATTGCGTTATATGGGATGACGTTATAACGTATTAGGTTATGTGGGATGACTTTATAACGAAATAGGTTATATGGTATGACGTTATAACGTATTACGTTATATGGTATGACGTTATAACGTATTACGTAATATGGGATGACGTTATAACGTATTACGTAATATGGGATGACGTTATAACGTATTACGTTATGTGGGACGACGTTATAACGTATTGCGTTATATGGGATGACGTTATAACGTAATGCGTTATATGGGATGACGTTATAACGTATTGCGTTATATGGTATGACGTTATAACGTATTTCGTTAAATGGGATGACGTTATAACGTATTGCGTTATATGGGATGTCGTTATAACGTATTACGTTATATGGGATGACGTTATAACGTATTACGTTATATGGGATGACGTTATAACGTATTACGTAATATGGGATGACGTTATAACGTATTACGTTATGTGGGATGACGTTATAACGAAATAGGTTATATGGTATGACGTTATAACGTATTACGTTATATGGTATGACGTTATAACGTATTACGTAATATTGGATGACGTTATAACGTATTACGTTATGTGGGACGACGTTATAACGTATTGCGTTATATGGGATGACGTTATAACGTATTACGTTATGTGGGATGACGTTATAACGAAATAGGTTATATGGTATGACGTTATAACGTATTACGTTATATGGTATGACGTTATAACGTATTACGTAATATGGGATGACGTTATAACGTATTACGTTATGTGGGACGACGTTATAACGTATTGCGTTATATGGGATGACGTTATAACGTATTACGTTATGTGGGATGACGTTATAACGAAATAGGTTATATGGGATGACGTTATAACGTATTACGTTATGTGGGATGACGTTATAACGAAATAGGTTATATGGTATGACGTTATAACGTATTACGTTATGTGGGATGACGTTATAACGAAATAGGTTATATGGTATGACGTTATAACGTATTACGTTATATGGTATGACGTTATAACGTATTACGTAATATGGGATGACGTTATAACGTATTACGTTATGTGGGACGACGTTATAGCGTATTGCGTTATATGGGATGACGTTATAACGTATTACGTTATGTGGGATGACGTTATAACGAAATAGGTTATATGGTATGACGTTATAACGTATTACGTTATATGGTATGACGTTATAACGTATTACGTAATATGGGATGACGTTATAACGTATTACGTAATATGGGATGACGTTATAACGTATTACGTTATGTGGGACGACGTTATAACGTATTGCGTTATATGGGATGACGTTATAACGTATTGCGTTATATGGGATGACGTTATAACGTATTGCGTTATATGGTATGACGTTATAACGTATTTCGTTAAATGGGATGACGTTATAACGTATTGCGTTATGTGGGATGTCGTTATAACGTATTACGTTATATGGGATGACGTTATAACGTATTACGTTATATGGGATGACGTTATAACGTATTACGTAATATGGGATGACGCTATAACGTATTACGTTATGTAGGATGACGTTATAACGAAATAGGTTATATTCTATGACGTTATAACGTATTACGTTATATGGTATGACGTTATAACGTATTACGTAATATTGGATGACGTTATAACGTATTACGTTATGTGGGACGACGTTATAACGTATTGTGTTATGTGGGATGACGTTATAACGAAATAGGTTATATGGTATGACGTTATAAAGTATTACGTTATATGGTATGACGTTATAACGTATTACGTAATATGGGATGACGTTATACCGTATTACGTTATGTGGGACGACGTTATAACGTATTGCGTTATATGGGATGACGTTATAACGTATTGTGTTATATGGTATGACGTTATAACGTATTACGTTATATGGGATGACGTTATAACGAAATAGGTTATGTTTTAAGACGTTATAACGTATTACGTTATATGGTATGACGTTATAACGTATTACGTAATATGGGATGACGTTATAACGTATTACGTAATATGGGATGACGTTATAACGTATTACGTTATGTGGGACGACGTTATAACGAAATAGGTTATATGGTATAACGTTATAACGTATTACGCTATATGGTATGACGTTATAACGTAATAGGTTATATGGTATGGCGTTATAACGTAATACGTTATATGGTATGACGTTATAACGTAAATAGGTTATATGGTATGACGTTATACCGTATTACGTCATATGGGGTGACGTTATAACGTACTACGTTATATGGGATGACGTTATAACGTAATAGGTTATATGGTATGACGTTATAACGTAATAGGTTATACGGTATGACGTAATACCTAATTACGTTATATGGTATGACGTTATAACGTAAATAGGTTATATGGTATGACATTATACCGTATTACGTTATATGGGATGACGTTATAACGTATTACGTAATATGGGATGACGTTATAACGTATTACGTTATGTGGGACGACGTTATAACGTATTGCGTAATATGGGATGACGTTATAACGTACTACGTTATGTGGGATGACGTTATAACGAAATAGGTTATATGGTATGACGTTATAACGTATTACGTTATATGGTATGACGTTATAACGTATTACGTAATATGGGATGACGTTCTAACGTATTACGTTATGTGGGACGACGTTATAACGTATTGCGTTATATGGGATGACGTTATAACGTATTGCGTTATATGGTATGACGTTATAACGTATTACGTAATATGGGATGACGTTATAACGTATTACGTAATATGGGATGACGTTATAACGTATTACGTTATGTGGGACGACGTTATAACGTATTCCGTTATATGGGATGACGTTATAACGTATTACGTTATATGGGATGACGTTATAACGTAAATAGGTTATATGGTATGACGTTATAACGTATTACGTAATATGGGATGACGTTATAACGTACTACGTTATGTGGGATGACGTTATAACGAAATAGGTTATATGGTATGACGTTATAACGTATTACGTTATATGGTATGACGTTATAACGTATTACGTAATATGGGATGACGTTATAACGTATTACGTTATGTGGGACGACGTTATAACGTATTGCGTTATATGAGATGACGTTATAACGTATTGCGTTATATGGTATGACGTTATAACGTATTACGTAATATGGGACGACGTTATAACGTATTGCGTTATATGGGATGACGTTATAACGTATTGCGTTATATGGTATGACGTTATAACGTATTACGTAATATGGGATGACGTTATAACGTATTACGTAATATGGGATGACGTTATAACGTATTACGTTATGTGGGACGACGTTATAACGTATTCCGTTATATGGGATGACGTTATAACGTATTACGTTATATGGGATGACGTTATAACGTAAATAGGTTATATGGTATGACGTTATAACGTATTACGTAATATGGGATGACGTTATAACGTACTACGTTATGTGGGATGACGTTATAACGAAATAGGTTATATGGTATGACGTTATAACGTATTACGTAATATGGGATGACGTTATAACGTATTACGTTATGTGGGACGACGTTATAACGTATTGCGTTATATGGGATGACGTTATAACGTATTGCGTTATATGGTATGACGTTATAACGTATTACGTAATATGGGATGACGTTATAATGTATTACGTAACATGGGATGACGTTATAACGTATTACGTTATATGGTATGACGTTATAACGTATTACGTAATATGGGATGACGTTCTAACGTATTACGTTATGTGGGACGACGTTATAACGTATTGCGTTATATGGGATGACGTTATAACGTATTACGTTATGTGGGACGACGTTATAACGTATTGCATTGTATGGGATGACGTTATAACGTATTGCGTTATATGGTATGACGTTATAACGTATTACGTAACATGGGATGACGTTATAACGTATTACGTTATATGGGATGACGTTATAACGTAAATAGGTTATATGGTATGACGTTATACCGTATTACGTCATATGGGATGACGTTATAACGTATTAAGTTATATGGGATGACGTTATAACGTATTACGTTATATGGTATGACGTTATAACGTATTTCGTTAAATGGGATGACGTTATAACGTATTGCGTTATATGGGATGACGTTATAACGTATTACGTTATATGGGATGACGTTATAACGTATTACGTTATATGGGATGACGTTATAACGTATTTCGTAATATGGGATGACGTTATAACGTATTACGTTATGTGGGATGACGTTATAACGAAATAGGTTATATGGTATGACGTTATAACGTATTACGTTATATGGTCTGACGTTATAACGTATTACGTAATATGGGATGACGTTATAACGTATTACGTTATATGGTATGACGTTATAACGTATTTCGTTAAATGGGATGACGTTATAACGTATTGCGTTATATGAGATGACGTTATAACGTATTGCGTTATATGGGATGACGTTATAACGTATTACGTTATGTGGGATGACGTTATAACGTATTACGTAACATGGGATGACGTTATAACGTATTCCGTTAAATGGGATGACGTTATAACGTATTGCGTTATATGGGATGACGTTATAACGTATTACGTTATATGGGATGACGTTATAACGTATTACGTTATGTGGGACGACGTTATAACGTATTGCGTTATATGGGATGACGTGATAACGTATTGCGTTATATGGTATGACGTTATAACGTATTACGTTATGTGGGATGACGTTATAACGAAATAGGTTATATGGTATGACGTTATAACGTATTACGTTATATGGTATGACGTTATAACGTATTACGTAATATGGGATGACGTTATAACGTATTACGTTATGTGGGACGACGTTATAGCGTATTGCGTTATATGGGATGACGTTATAACGTATTACGTTATGTGGGATGACGTTATAACGAAATAGGTTATATGGTATGACGTTATAACGTATTACGTTATATGGTATGACGTTATAACGTATTACGTAATATGGGATGACGTTATAACGTATTACGTAATATGGGATGACGTTATAACGTATTACGTTATGTGGGACGACGTTATAACGTATTGCGTTATATGGGATGACGTTATAACGTATTGCGTTATATGGGATGACGTTATAACGTATTGCGTTATATGGTATGACGTTATAACGTATTTCGTTAAATGGGATGACGTTATAACGTATTGCGTTATGTGGGATGTCGTTATAACGTATTACGTTATATGGGATGACGTTATAACGTATTACGTTATATGGGATGACGTTATAACGTATTACGTAATATGGGATGACGCTATAACGTATTACGTTATGTAGGATGACGTTATAACGAAATAGGTTATATGGTATGACGTTATAACGTATTACGTTATATGGTATGACGTTATAACGTATTACGTAATATTGGATGACGTTATAACGTATTACGTTATGTGGGACGACGTTATAACGTATTGTGTTATGTGGGATGACGTTATAACGAAATAGGTTATATGGTATGACGTTATAAAGTATTACGTTATATGGTATGACGTTATAACGTATTACGTAATATGGGATGACGTTATACCGTATTACGTTATGTGGGACGACGTTATAATGTATTACGTAACATGGGATGACGTTATAACGTATTACGTTATATGGTATGACGTTATAACGTATTACGTAATATGGGATGACGTTCTAACGTATTACGTTATGTGGGACGACGTTATAACGTATTGCGTTATATGGGATGACGTTATAACGTATTACGTTATGTGGGACGACGTTATAACGTATTGCATTGTATGGGATGACGTTATAACGTATTGCGTTATATGGTATGACGTTATAACGTATTACGTAACATGGGATGACGTTATAACGTATTACGTTATATGGGATGACGTTATAACGTAAATAGGTTATATGGTATGACGTTATACCGTATTACGTCATATGGGATGACGTTATAACGTATTAAGTTATATGGGATGACGTTATAACGTATTACGTTATATGGTATGACGTTATAACGTATTACGTAATATGGGATGACGTTAAAACGTATTACGTTATGTGGGACGACGTTATAACGTATTGCGTTATATGGGATGACGTTATAACGTATTGCGTTATATGGTATGACGTTATAACGTATTACGTAACATGGGATGATGTTATAACGTATTACGTTATATGGGCTGACGTTATAACGTAAATAGGTTATATGGTATGACGTTATACCGTATTACGTCATATGGGATGACGTTATAACGTATTAAGTTATATGGGATGACGTCATAACGTAATAGGTTGTATGGTATGACGTTATAACGTAATAGGTTATATGGTATGACGTTATACCGAATTACGTTATATGGTATGACGTTATAACGTATTACGTAATATGGGATGACGTTATAACGTATTACGTTATGTGGGACGACGTTATAACGTATTGCGTTATATGGGATGACGTTATAGCGTATTGCGTTATATGGGATGACGTTATAACGTATTACGTTATGTGGGATGACGTTATAACGAAATAGGTTATATGGTATGACGTTATAACGTATTACGTTATATGGTATGACGTTATAACGTATTTCGTTAAATGGGATGACGTTATAACGTATTGCGTTATATGGGATGACGTTATAACGTATTACGTTATATGGGATGACGTTATAACGTATTACGTTATATGGGATGACGTTATAACGTATTACGTAATATGGGATGACGTTATAACGTATTACGTAATATGGGATGACGTTATAACGTATTACGTTATGTGGGACGACGTTATAACGTATTGCGTTATATGGGATGACGTTATAGCGTATTGCGTTATATGGGATGACGTTATAACGTATTACGTTATGTGGGATGACTTTATAACGAAATAGGTTATATGGTATGACGTTATAACGTATTACGTTATATGGTATGACGTTATAACGTATTACGTAATATGGGATGACGTTATAACGTATTACGTAATATGGGATGACGTTATAACGTATTACGTTATGTGGGACGACGTTATAACGTATTGCGTTATATGGGATGACGTTATAACGTATTGCGTTATATGGGATGACGTTATAACGTATTGCGTTATATGGTATGACGTTATAACGTATTTCGTTAAATGGGATGACGTTATAACGTATTGCGTTATATGGGATGTCGTTATAACGTATTACGTTATATGGGATGACGTTATAACGTATTACGTTATATGGGATGACGTTATAACGTATTACGTAATATGGGATGACGTTATAACGTATTACGTTATGTGGGATGACGTTATAACGAAATAGGTTATATGGTATGACGTTATAACGTATTACGTTATATGGTATGACGTTATAACGTATTACGTAATATTGGATGACGTTATAACGTATTACGTTATGTGGGACGACGTTATAACGTATTGCGTTATATGGGATGACGTTATAACGTATTACGTTATGTGGGATGACGTTATAACGAAATAGGTTATATGGTATGACGTTATAACGTATTACGTTATATGGTATGACGTTATAACGTATTACGTAATATGGGATGACGTTATAACGTATTACGTTATGTGGGACGACGTTATAACGTATTGCGTTATATGGGATGACGTTATAACGTATTGCGTTATATGGGATGACGTTATAACGTATTACGTTATGTGGGATGACGTTATAACGAAATAGGTTATATGGTATGACGTTATAACGTATTACGTTATATGGTATGACGTTATAACGTATTACGTAATATGGTATGACGCTATAACGTATTACGTAATATGGGATGACGTTATAACGTATTACGTTATGTGGGACGACGTTATAACGTATTGCGTTATATGGGACGACGTTATAGCGTATTGCGTTATATGGGATGACGTTATAACGTATTACGTTATGTGGGACGACGTTATAACGTATTGCGTTATATGGGACGACGTTATAGCGTATTGCGTTATATGGGATGACGTTATAACGTATTACGTTATGTGGGATGACGTTATAACGAAATAGGTTATATGGTATGACGTTATAACGTATTACGTTATATGGTATGACGTTATAACGTATTACGTAATATGGGATGACGTTATAACGTATTACGTAATATGGGATGACGTTATAACGTATTACGTTATGTGGGACGACGTTATAACGTATTGCGTTATATGGTATGACGTTATAACGTATTACGTTATATGGGATGACGTTATAACGAAATAGGTTATGTGGTAAGACGTTATAACGTATTACGTTATATGGTATGACGTTATAACGTATTACGTAATATGGTATGACGTTATAACGTATTACGTAATTTTGGATGACGTTATAACGTATTACGTTATGTGGGTCGACGTTATAACGTATTGCGTTATATGGGATGACGTTATAACGTATTACGTTATGTGGGATGACGTTATAACGAAATAGGTTATATGGTATGACGTTATAACGTATTACGTAATATGGGATGACGTTATAACGTATTACGTTATGTGGGATGACGTTATAACGTATTGCGTTATATGGGATGACGTTATAACGTATTACGTAATATGGGATGACGTTATAACGTATTACGTTATGTGGGATGACGTTATAACGTATTGCGTTATATGGGATGACGTTATAACGTATTACGTTATATGGCATGACGTTATAACGTATTACGTAATATTGGATGACGTTATAACGTATTACGTTATGTGGGATGACGTTATAACGTATTGCGTTATATGGGATGACGTTATAACGTATTACGTTATATGGCATGACGTTATAACGTATTACGTAATATTGGATGACGTTATAACGTATTACGTTATGTGGGACGACGTTATAACGTATTGCGTTATATGGGATGACGTTATAACGTATTGTGTTATATGGTATGACGTTATAACGTATTACGTTATATGGGATGACGTTATAACGAAATAGGTTATGTGGTAAGACGTTATAACGTATTACGTTATATGGTATGACGTTATAACGTATTACGTAATATGGGATGACGTTATAACGTATTACGTAATATGGGATGACGTTATAACGTATTACGTTATGTGGGACGACGTTATAACGTATTGCGTTATATGGGATGACGTTATAACGTATTACGTTATATGGGATGACGTTATAACGTAAATAGGTTATATGGTATGACGATATACCGTATTACGTCATATGGTATGACGTTATAACGTATTACGTTATATGGGATGACGTTATATCGTAATAGGTTATATGGTATGACGTTATAACGTAATAGGTTATATGGTATGACGATATACCGAATTACGTTATGTGGTACGACGTTATAACGTATTACGTTATATGGGATGATGTTATAACGTATTACGTTATATGGGATGACGTTATAACGTAATAGGTTATATGGTATAACGTCATAACCTATTACGTTATATGGTATGACGTTATAACGCATTACGTAATATGGGATGACGTTATAACGTATTACGTTATGTGGGACGACGTTATAACGTATTGCGTTATATGGGATGACGTTATAACGTATTGCGTTATATGGGATGACGTTATAACGTATTACGTTATGTGGGATTACGTTACAACGAAGTAGGTTATATGGTATGACGTTATAACGTATTACGTTATATGGTATGACGTTATAACGTATTACGTTATGTGGGACGACGTTATAACGTATTGCGTTATATGGGATGACGTTATAACGTATTGCGTTATATGGTATGACGTTATAACGTATTACGTTATATGGGATGACGTTATAACGTAATAGGTTATGTGGTATGACGTTATAACGTATTACGTTATATGGTATGACGTTATAGCGTATTACGTAATATGGGATGACGTTATAACGCATTACGTAATATGGGATGACGTTATAACGTATTACGTTATGTGGGACGACGTTATAACGTATTGCGTTATATGGGATGACGTTATAACGTATTACGTTATATGGGATGACGTTATAACATAAATAGGTTATATGGTATGACGTTATACCGTATTACGTCATATGGGATGACGTTATAACGTATTAAGTTATATGGGATGACGTTATAACGTAATAGGATGTATGGTATGACGTTATAACGTATTACGTTATATGGTATGACGTTATAACGTATTACGTAATATGGGATGACGTTATAACGTATTACGTTATGTGGGACGACGTTATAACGTATTGCGTTATATGGGATGACGTTATAACGTAATTGGTTATGTGGGATGACGTTATAACGTAATTGGTTATATGGTATAACGTTATAACGTATTACGCTATATGGTATGACGTAATAACGTATTACGTTATATGGGATGACGCTATAACGTATTGCGTAATATGGCATGACGTTATAACGTATTACGTTATATGGGATGACGTTATATCGTAATAGGTTATATGGTATGACGTTATAACGTAATAGGTTATATGGTATGACGATATACCGAATTACGTTATGTGGTACGACGTTATAACGTATTACGTTATATGGGATGACGTTATAACGTAAATAGGTTATATGGTATGACGATATACCGTATTACGTCATATGGTATGACGTTATAACGAAATAGGTTATGTGGTAAGACGTTATAACGTATTACGTTATATGGTATGACGTTATAACGTATTACGTAATATGGGATGACGTTATAACGTATTACGTAATATGGGATGACGTTATAACGTATTACGTTATGTGGGACGACGTTATAACGTATTGCGTTATATGGGATGACGTTATAACGTATTACGTTATATGGGATGACGTTATAACGTAAATAGGTTATATGGTATGACGATATACCGTATTACGTCATATGGTATGACGTTATAACGTATTACGTTATATGGGATGACGTTATATCGTAATAGGTTATATGGTATGACGTTATAACGTAATAGGTTATATGGTATGACGATATACCGAATTACGTTATGTGGTACGACGTTATAACGTATTACGTTATATGGGATGATGTTATAACGTATTACGTTATATGGGATGACGTTATAACGTAATAGGTTATATGGTATAACGTCATAACCTATTACGTTATATGGTATGACGTTATAACGCATTACGTAATATGGGATGACGTTATAACGTATTACGTTATGTGGGACGACGTTATAACGTATTGCGTTATATGGGATGACGTTATAACGTATTGCGTTATATGGGATGACGTTATAACGTATTACGTTATGTGGGATTACGTTACAACGAAGTAGGTTATATGGTATGACGTTATAACGTATTACGTTATATGGTATGACGTTATAACGTATTACGTTATGTGGGACGACGTTATAACGTATTGCGTTATATGGGATGACGTTATAACGTATTGCGTTATATGGTATGACGTTATAACGTATTACGTTATATGGGATGACGTTATAACGAAATAGGTTATGTGGTATGACGTTATAACGTATTACGTTATATGGTATGACGTTATAGCGTATTACGTAATATGGGATGACGTTATAACGTATTACGTAATATGGGATGACGTTATAACGTATTACGTTATGTGGGACGACGTTATAACGTATTGCGTTATATGGGATGACGTTATAACGTATTACGTTATATGGGATGACGTTATAACATAAATAGGTTATATGGTATGACGTTATACCGTATTACGTCATATGGGATGACGTTATAACGTATTAAGTTATATGGGATGACGTTATAACGTAATAGGATGTATGGTATGACGTTATAACGTATTACGTTATATGGTATGACGTTATAACGTATTACGTAATATGGGATGACGTTATAACGTATTACGTTATGTGGGACGACGTTATAACGTATTGCGTTATATGGGATGACGTTATAACGTAATTGGTTATGTGGGATGACGTTATAACGTAATTGGTTATATGGTATAACGTTATAACGTATTACGCTATATGGTATGACGTAATAACGTATTACGTTATATGGGATGACGCTATAACGTATTGCGTAATATGGCATGACGTTATAACGTATTACGTTATGTGGGACGACGTTATAACGTATTGCGTTATATGGGATGAAGTTATAACGTATTACGTTATTTGGTATGACGTTATAACGTATTACGTAACATGGGATGACGTTATAACGTATTGCGTTATATGGGATGACGTTATAACGTATTACGTACTATGGGATGACGTTATAACTTATTACGTAATATGGGATGAAGTTATAACGTATTACGTTATGTGGGACGACGTTATAACGTATTCCGTTATATGGGATGACGTTATAACGTATTACGTTATATGGGATGACGTTGTAACGTAAACAGGTTATATGGTATGACGTTATAACGTATTACGTAATATGGGATGACGTTATAACGTACTACGTTATGTGGGATGTCGTTATAACGAATTAGGTTATATGGTATGACGTTATAACGTATTACGTAATATGGGATGACGTTATAACGTATTACGTTATGTGGGACGACGTTATAACGTATTGCGTTATATGGGATGACGTTATAACGTATTGCGTTATATGGTATGACGTTATAACGTATTACGTAACATGGGATGATGTTATAACGTATTACGTTATATGGGCTGACGTTATAACGTAAATAGGTTATATGGTATGACGTTATACCGTATTACGTCATATGGGATGACGTTATAACGTATTAAGTTATATGGGGTGACGTCATAACGTAATAGGTTGTATGGTATGACGTTATAACGTAATAGGTTATATGGTATGACGTTATACCGAATTACGTTATATGGTATGACGTTATAACGTATTACGTAATATGGGATGACGTTATAACGTATTACGTTATGTGGGACGACGTTATAACGTATTGCGTTATATGGGATGACGTTATAGCGTATTGCGTTATATGGGATGACGTTATAACGTATTACGTTATGTGGGATGACGTTATAACGAAATAGGTTATATGGTATGACGTTATAACGTATTACGTTATATGGTATGACGTTATAACGTATTTCGTTAAATGGGATGACGTTATAACGTATTGCGTTATATGGGATGACGTTATAACGTATTACGTTATATGGGATGACGTTATAACGTATTACGTTATATGGGATGACGTTATAACGTATTACGTAATATGGGATGACGTTATAACGTATTACGTTATGTGGGATGACGTTATAACGAAATAGGTTATATGGTATGACGTTATAACGTATTACGTTATATGGTATGACGTTATAACGTATTACGTAATATGGGATGACGTTATAACGTATTACGTTATGTGGGACGACGTTATAACGTATTGCGTTATATGGGATGACGTTATAGCGTATTGCGTTATATGGGATGACGTTATAACGTATTACGTTATGTGGGATGACGTTATAACGAAATAGGTTATATGGTATGACGTTATAACGTATTACGTTATATGGTATGACGTTATAACGTATTACGTAATATGGGATGACGTTATAACGTATTACGTAATATGGGATGACGTTATAACGTATTACGTTATGTGGGACGACGTTATAACGTATTGCGTTATATGGGATGACGTTATAACGTATTGCGTTATATGGGATGACGTTATAACGTATTGCGTTATATGGTATGACGTTATAACGTATTTCGTTAAATGGGATGACGTTATAACGTATTGCGTTATATGGGATGTCGTTATAACGTATTACGTTATATGGGATGACGTTATAACGTATTACGTTATATGGGATGACGTTATAACGTATTACGTAATATGGGATGACGTTATAACGTATTACGTTATGTGGGATGACGTTATAACGAAATAGGTTATATGGTATGACGTTATAACGTATTACGTTATATGGTATGACGTTATAACGTATCACGTAATATTGGATGACGTTATAACGTATTACGTTATGTGGGACGACGTTATAACGTATTGCGTTATATGGGATGACGTTATAACGTATTACGTTATGTGGGATGACGTTATAACGAAATAGGTTATATGGTATGACGTTATAACGTATTACGTTATATGGTATGACGTTATAACGTATTACGTAATATGGGATGACGTTATAACGTATTACGTTATGTGGGACGACGTTATAACGTATTGCGTTATATGGGATGACGTTATAACGTATTGTGTTATATGGTATGACGTTATAACGTATTACGTTATATGGGATGACGTTATAACGAAATAGGTTATGTGGTAAGACGTTATAACGTATTACGTTATATGGTATGACGTTATAACGTATTGCGTTATATGGGATGACGTTATAACGTATTACGTTATATGGGATGACGTTATAACGTATTACGTTATATGGTATGACGTTATAACGTATTTCGTTAAATGGGATGACGTTATAACGTATTGCGTTATATGGGATGACGTTATAACGTATTACGTTATATGGCATGACGTTATAACGTATTACGTTATATGGGATGACGTTATAACGTAATAGGTTATATGGTATGACGTTATAACGTATTACGTTATATGGGATGACGTTATAACGTATTACGTAATATGGGATGACGTTATAACGTATTACGTTATGTGGGACGACGTTATAACGTATTGCGTTATATGGGATGACGTTATAGCGTATTGCGTTATATGGGATGACGTTATAACGTATTACGTTATGTGGGATGACGTTATAACGAAATAGGTTATATGGTATGACGTTATAACGTATTACGTTATATGGTATGACGTTATAACGTATTACGTAATATGGGATGACGTTATAACGTATTACGTAATATGGGATGACGTTATAACGTATTACGTTATGTGGGACGACGTTATAACGTATTGCGTTATATGGTATGACGTTATAACGTATTACGTTATATGGGATGACGTTATAACGAAATAGGTTATGTGGTAAGACGTTATAACGTATTACGTTATATGGTATGACGTTATAACGTATTACGTAATATGGTATGACGTTATAACGTATTTCGTTAAATGGGATGACGTTATAACGTATTGCGTTATATGGGATGACGTTATAACGTATTACGTTATATGGGATGACGTTATAACGTATTACGTTATATGGGATGACGTTATAATGTATTACGTAATATGGGATGACGTTATAACGTATTACGTTATGTGGGATGACGTTATAACGAAATAGGTTATATGGTATGACGTTATAACGTATTACGTTATATGGTATGACGTTAAAACGTATTACGTAATATGGGATGACGTTATAACGTATTACGTTATGTGGGACGACGTTATAACGTATTGCGTTATATGGGATGACGTTATAGCGTATTGCGTTATATGAGATGACGTTATAACGTATTACGTTATGTGGGATGACGCTATAACGTATTGCGTTATATGGGATGACGTTATAACGTATTGCGTTATATGGGATGACGTTATAACGTATTGCGTTATATGGTATGACGTTATAACGTATTTCGTTAAATGGGATGACGTTATAACGTATTGCGTTATGTGGGATGTCGTTATAACGTATTACGTTATATGGGATGACGTTATAACGTATTACGTTATATGGGATGACGTTATAACGTATTACGTAATATGGGATGACGTTATAACGTATTACGTTATGTGGGATGACGTTATAACGTATTGCGTTATATGGGATGACGTTATAACGTATTACGTTATATGGCATGACGTTATAACGGATTACGTAATATTGGATGACGTTATAACGTATTACGTTATGTGGGACGACGTTATAACGTATTGCGTTATATGGGATGACGTTATAACGTATTGTGTTATATGGTATGACGTTATAACGTATTACGTTATATGGGATGACGTTATAACGAAATAGGTTATGTGGTAAGACGTTATAACGTATTACGTTATATGGTATGACGTTATAACGTATTACGTAATATGGGATGACGTTATAACGTATTACGTAATATGGGATGACGTTATAACGTATTACGTTATGTGGGACGACGTTATAACGTATTGCGTTATATGGGATGACGTTATAACGTATTACGTTATATGGGATGACGTTATAACGTAAATAGGTTATATGGTATGACGATATACCGTATTACGTCATATGGTATGACGTTATAACGTATTACGTTATATGGGATGACGTTATATCGTAATAGGTTATATGGTATGACGTTATAACGTAATAGGTTATATGGTATGACGATATACCGAATTACGTTATGTGGTATGACGTTATAACGTATTACGTTATATGGGATGATGTTATAACGTATTACGTTATATGGGATGACGTTATAACGTAATAGGTTATATGGTATGACGTCATAACGTATTACGTTATATGGTATGACGTTATAACGCATTACGTAATATGGGATGACGTTATAACGTATTACGTTATGTGGGACGACGTTATAACGTATTGCGTTATATGGGATGACGTTATAACGTATTGCGTTATATGGGATGACGTTATAACGTATTACGTTATGTGGGATTACGTTATAACGAAGTAGGTTATATGGTATGACGTTATAACGTATTACGTTATATGGTATGACGTTATAACGTATTACGTTATGTGGGACGACGTTATAACGTATTGCGTTATATGGGATGACGTTATAACGTATTGCGTTATATGGTATGACGTTATAACGTATTACGTTATATGGGATGACGTTATAACGAAATAGGTTATGTGGTATGACGTTATAACGTATTACGTTATATGGTATGACGTTATAGCGTATTACGTAATATGGGATGACGTTATAACGTATTACGTAATATGGGATGACGTTATAACGTATTACGTTATGTGGGACGACGTTATAACGTATTGCGTTATATGGGATGACGTTATAACGTATTACGTTATATGGGATGACGTTATAACATAAATAGGTTATATGGTATGACGTTATACCGTATTACGTCATATGGGATGACGTTATAACGTATTAAGTTATACGGGATGACGTTATAACGTAATAGGATGTATGGTATGACGTTATAACGTATTACGTTATATGGTATGACGTTATAACGTATTACGTAATATGGGATGACGTTATAACGTATTACGTAATATGGGATGACGTTATAACGTATTACGTTATGTGGGACGACGTTATAACGTATTGCGTTATATGGGATGACGTTATAACGTAATTGGTTATGTGGGATGACGTTATAACGTAATTGGTTATATGGTATAACGTTATAACGTATTACGCTATATGGTATGACGTAATAACGTATTACGTTATATGGGATGACGCTATAACGTATTGCGTAATATGGCATGACGTTATAACGTATTACGTTATGTGGGACGACGTTATAACGTATTGCGTTATATGGGATGAAGTTATAACGTATTACGTTATTTGGTATGACGTTATAACGTAAATAGGTTACATGGTATGACGTTATACCGTATTACGTTATATGGGATGACGTTATGACGTATTACGTTATATGGTATGACGTTATAACCTAAATAGGTTATATGGTATGACGTTATACCGTATTACGTTATATGGGATGACGTTATAACGTATTACGTAATATGGGATGATGTTATAACGTATTACGTTATGTGGGACGACGTTATAACGTATTGCGTTATATGGGATGACGTTATAACGTAAATAGGTTATATGGTATGACGTTATAACGTATTGCGTTATATGGCATGACGTTATAACGTATTACGTTATGTGGGACGACATTATAACGTATTGCGTTATATGGGATGACGTTATAACGAAATAGGTTATATGGTATGACGTTATAACGTATTACGTTATATGGTATGACGCTATAACGTATTACGTAATATGGGATGACGTTATAACGTATTACGTTATGTGGGACGACGTTATAACGTTTTGCGTTATATGGGATGACGTTATAACGTATTACGTTATATGGGATGACGTTACAACGTATTACGTTATATGGGATGACGTTATAACGTAATTGGTTATATGGTATAACGTTATAACGTATTACGCTATATGGTATGACGTAATACCGTAATAGGTTATATGGTATGACGTTATAACGTAATACGTTATATGGTATGACGTTATAACGTAAATAGGTTATATGGTATGACGCTATAACGTATTACGTTATATGGTATGACGTTATAACGAAATAGGTTATATGGTATGACGTTATAACGTATTACGTTATATGGGATGACGTTATATCGTATTACGTTATATGGGATGACATTATAACGTATTACGTTATATGGGATGACGTTATAACGTAATTGGTTATATGGTATAACGTTATAACGTATTACGCTATATGGTATGACGTTATAACGTAATAGGTTATATGGTATGACGTTATAACGTAATAGGTTATATGGTATGACGTTATAACGTAATACGTTATATGGTATGACGTTATAACGTAAATAGGTTATATGGTATGACGTTATATCGTATTACGTCATATGGGATGACGTTATAACGTATTACGTTATATGGGATGACGTTATAACGTAATAGGTTATATGGTATGACGTTATAACGTAATAGGTTATATGGTATGACGTTATAACGTATTACGTTATATGGTATGACGTTATAACGTAAATAGGTTATATGGTATGACGTTATACCGTATTACGTTATATGGTATGACGTTATAACGTAATAGGTTATATGGTATGACGTTATAACGTAATACGTTATATGGTATGACGTTATAACGTAAATAGGTTATATGGTATGACGTTATACCGTATTACGTCATATGGGATGACGTTATAACGTATTACGTTATATGGGATGACGTTATAACGTAATAGGTTATATGGTATGACGTTATAACGTAATAGGTTATACGGTATGACGTAATACCTAATTACGTTATATGGTATGTCGTTATAACGTAAATAGGTTATATCGTATGACGTTATACCGTATTACGTTATATGGGATGACGTTATAACGTATTAAGTTATATGGGATGACGTTATAACGTAATAGGATGTATGGTATGACGTTATAACGTAATAGGTTATATGGTATGACGTTATACCGAATTACGTTATGTGGTATGACGTTATAACGTATTACGTTATATGGGATGACGTTATAACGTATTTCGTTAAATGGGATGACGTTATAACGTATTACGTAATACGGGATGACGTTATAACGTATTACGTTATGTGGGACGACGTTATAACGTATTGCGTTATATGGGATGACGTTATAACGTATTGCGTTATATGGTATGACGTTATAACGTATTACGTTATATGGGATGACGTTATAACGAAATAGGTTATGTGGTATGACGTTATAACGTATTACGTTATATGGTATGACGTTATAGCGTATTACGTAATATGGGATGACGTTATAACGTATTACGTAATATGGGATGACGTTATAACGTATTACGTTATGTGGGACGACGTTATAACGTATTGCGTTATATGGGATGACGTTATAACGTATTACGTTATATGGGATGACGTTATAACATAAATAGGTTATATGGTATGACGTTATACCGTATTACGTCATATGGGATGACGTTATAACGTATTAAGTTATACGGGATGACGTTATAACGTAATAGGATGTATGGTATGACGTTATAACGTATTACGTTATATGGTATGACGTTATAACGTATTACGTAATATGGGATGACGTTATAACGTATTACGTAATATGGGATGACGTTATAACGTATTACGTTATGTGGGACGACGTTATAACGTATTGCGTTATATGGGATGACGTTATAACGTAATTGGTTATGTGGGATGACGTTATAACGTAATTGGTTATATGGTATAACGTTATAACGTATTACGCTATATGGTATGACGTAATAACGTATTACGTTATATGGGATGACGCTATAACGTATTGCGTAATATGGCATGACGTTATAACGTATTACGTTATGTGGGACGACGTTATAACGTATTGCGTTATATGGGATGAAGTTATAACGTATTACGTTATTTGGTATGACGTTATAACGTAAATAGGTTACATGGTATGACGTTATACCGTATTACGTTATATGGGATGACGTTATGACGTATTACGTTATATGGTATGACGTTATAACCTAAATAGGTTATATGGTATGACGTTATACCGTATTACGTTATATGGGATGACGTTATAACGTATTACGTAATATGGGATGATGTTATAACGTATTACGTTATGTGGGACGACGTTATAACGTATTGCGTTATATGGGATGACGTTATAACGTAAATAGGTTATATGGTATGACGTTATAACGTATTGCGTTATATGGCATGACGTTATAACGTATTACGTTATGTGGGACGACATTATAACGTATTGCGTTATATGGGATGACGTTATAACGAAATAGGTTATATGGTATGACGTTATAACGTATTACGTTATATGGTATGACGCTATAACGTATTACGTAATATGGGATGACGTTATAACGTATTACGTTATGTGGGACGACGTTATAACGTTTTGCGTTATATGGGATGACGTTATAACGTATTACGTTATATGGGATGACGTTACAACGTATTACGTTATATGGGATGACGTTATAACGTAATTGGTTATATGGTATAACGTTATAACGTATTACGCTATATGGTATGACGTAATACCGTAATAGGTTATATGGTATGACGTTATAACGTAATACGTTATATGGTATGACGTTATAACGTAAATAGGTTATATGGTATGACGCTATAACGTATTACGTTATATGGTATGACGTTATAACGAAATAGGTTATATGGTATGACGTTATAACGTATTACGTTATATGGGATGACGTTATATCGTATTACGTTATATGGGATGACATTATAACGTATTACGTTATATGGGATGACGTTATAACGTAATTGGTTATATGGTATAACGTTATAACGTATTACGCTATATGGTATGACGTTATAACGTAATAGGTTATATGGTATGACGTTATAACGTAATAGGTTATATGGTATGACGTTATAACGTAATACGTTATATGGTATGACGTTATAACGTAAATAGGTTATATGGTATGACGTTATATCGTATTACGTCATATGGGATGACGTTATAACGTATTACGTTATATGGGATGACGTTATAACGTAATAGGTTATATGGTATGACGTTATAACGTAATAGGTTATATGGTATGACGTTATAACGTATTACGTTATATGGTATGACGTTATAACGTAAATAGGTTATATGGTATGACGTTATACCGTATTACGTTATATGGTATGACGTTATAACGTAATAGGTTATATGGTATGACGTTATAACGTAATACGTTATATGGTATGACGTTATAACGTAAATAGGTTATATGGTATGACGTTATACCGTATTACGTCATATGGGATGACGTTATAACGTATTACGTTATATGGGATGACGTTATAACGTAATAGGTTATATGGTATGACGTTATAACGTAATAGGTTATACGGTATGACGTAATACCTAATTACGTTATATGGTATGTCGTTATAACGTAAATAGGTTATATCGTATGACGTTATACCGTATTACGTTATATGGGATGACGTTATAACGTATTAAGTTATATGGGATGACGTTATAACGTAATAGGATGTATGGTATGACGTTATAACGTAATAGGTTATATGGTATGACGTTATACCGAATTACGTTATGTGGTATGACGTTATAACGTATTACGTTATATGGGATGACGTTATAACGTATTTCGTTAAATGGGATGACGTTATAACGTATTACGTAATACGGGATGACGTTATAACGTATTACGTTATGTGGGATGACGTTATAACGAAATAGGTTATATGGTATGACGTTATAACGTATTACGTTATATGGGATGACGCTATAACGTATTACGTAATATGGCATGACGTTATAACGTATTACGTTATGTGGGACGACGTTATAACGTATTGCGTTATATGGGATGACGTTATAACGTATTACGTTATATGGTATGACGTTATAACGTAAATAGGTTACATGGTATGACGGTATACCGTATTACGTTATATGGGATGACGTTATAACGTATTACGTTATATGGTATGACGTTATAACGTAAATAGGTTATATGGTATGACGTTATACCGTATTACGTTATATGGGATGACGTTATAACGTATTACGTAATATGGGATGATGTTATAACGTATTACGTTATGTGGGACGACGTTATAACGTATTGCGTTATATGGGATGACGTTATAACGTAAATAGGTTATATGGTATGACGTTATAACGTATTACGTTATATGGTATGACGTTATAACGTAATACGTTTTATGGTATGACGTTATAACGTAAATAGGTTATATGGTATGACGTTATAACGTATTACGTTATATGGTATGAAGTTATAACGTATTACGTTATATGGGATGCCGTTATAACGAAATTGGTTATGTGGGATGACGTTATAACGTAATTGGTTATATGGTATAACGTTATAACGTATTACGCTATATGGTATGACGTAATAACGTATTACGTTATATGGGATGACGCTATAACGTATTGCGTAATATGGCATGACGTTATAACGTATTACGTTATGTGGAACGACGTTATAACTTATTGCGTTATATGGGATGACGTTATAACGTATTACGTTATATGGTATGACGTTATAACGTATTACGTTATATGGGATGTCGCTATAACGAAATTGGTTATATGGTATGACGTTATAACGTAATAGGTTATATGGTATGACGTTATAACGTAAATAGGTTATATGGTATGACGTTATACCGTATTACGTTATATGGGATGACGCTATAACGTATTACGTAATATGGGATGATGTTATAACGTATTACGTTATGTGGGACGACGTTATAACGTATTGCGTTATATGGGATGACGTTATAACGTAAATAGGTTATATGGTATGACGTTATAACGTATTACGTTATATGGTATGACGTTATAACGTATTACGTTATATGGGATGTCGCTATAACGAAATTGGTTATATGGTATGACGTTATAACGTAATAGGTTATATGGTATGACGTTATAACGTATTACGTAATATGGTATGACGTTATAACGTATTACGTTATGTGGGACGACGTTATAACGTATTGCGTTATATGGGATGACGTTATAACGAAATAGGTTATATGGTATGACGTTATAACGTATTACGTTTTATGGTATGACGTTATAACGTATTACGTAATATGGGATGACGTTATAACGTATTACGTTATGTGGGACGACGTTATAACGTTTTGCGTTATATGGGATGACGTTATAACGTATTACGTTATATGGGATGACGTTATAACGTATTACGTTATATGGGATGACGTTATAACGTAATTGGTTATATGGTATAACGTTATAACGTATTACGCTATATGGTATGACGTAATAACGTAATAGGTTATATGGTATGACGTTATAACGTAATACGTTATATGGTAAGACGTTATAACGTAATACGTTATATGGTATGACGTTATAACGTATTACGTTATATGGGATGACGCTATAACGAAATTGGTTATATGGTATGACGTTATAACGTAATAGGTTATATGGTATGACGTTATAACGTATTACGTAATATGGTATGACGTTATAACGTATTACGTTATGTGGGACGACGTTATAACGTATTGCGTTATATGGGATGACGTTATAACGTATTACGTTATATGGGATGACGTTATAACGTATTTCGTTAAATGGGATGACGTTATAACGTATTACGTAATATGGGATGACGTTATAACGTATTACGTTATGTGGGATGACGTTATGACGAAATAGGTTATATGGTATGACGTTATAACGTATTACGTTATATGGGATGACGCTATAACGTATTACGTAATATGGCATGACGTTATAACGTATTACGTTATGTGGGACGACGTTATAACGTATTGCGTTATATGGGATGACGTTATAACGTATTACGTTATATGGTATGACGTTATAACGTAAATAGGTTACATGGTATGACGTTATACCGTATTACGTTATATGGGATGACGTTATAACGTATTACGTTATATGGTATGACGTTATAACGTAAATAGGTTATATGGTATGACGTTATACCGTATTACGTTATATGGGATGACGTTATAACGTATTACGTAATATGGGATGATGTTATAACGTATTACGTTATGTGGGACGACGTTATAACGTATTGCGTTATATGGGATGACGTTATAACGTAAATAGGTTATATGGTATGACGTTATAACGTATTACGTTATATGGTATGACGTTATAACGTATTACGTTATATGGGATGACGCTATAACGAAATTGGTTATATGGTATGACGTTATAACGTAGTAGGTTATATGGTATGACGTTATAACGTATTACGTAATATGGTATGACGTTATAACGTATTACGTTATGTGGGACGACGTTATAACGTATTGCGTTATATGGGATGACGTTATAACGTATTACGTTATATGGGATGACGTTATAACTTATTACGTTATATGGGATGACGTTATAACGTATTACGTTATATGGGATGACGTTATAACGTAATACGTTATATGGGATGACGTTGTAACTGAATAGTTTATATGGTATGACATTATAACTTAATTGTTTATATGGTATGACGTTATAAGGTATTGCGTTATATGGTATGACGTTATAACGTATTGCGTTATATGGGATGACGTTATAACGAAATAGGTTATATGGTATGACGTTATAACGTATTACGTTATATGGTATGACGTTATAACGTATTACGTAATATGGGATGACGTTATAACGTATTACGTTATGTGGGACGACGTTATAACGTTTTGCGTTATATGGGATGACGTTATAACGTATTACGTTATATGGGATGACGTTATAACGTATTACGTTATATGGGATGACGTTATAACGTAATTGGTTATATGGTATAACGTTATATCGTATTACGCTATATGGTATGACGTAATAACTCATTACGTTATATGGGATGACGTTATAACGTATTACGTTATATGGGATGACGTTATAACGTAATACGTTATATGGGATGACGTTGTAACTGAATAGTTCATATGGTATGACATTATAACTTAATTGTTTATATGGTATGACGTTATAAGGTATTGCGTTATATGGTATGACGTTATAACGTATTGCGTTATATGGGATGACGTTATAACGAAATAGGTTATATGGTATGACTTTATAACGTATTACGTTATATGGTATGACGTTATAACGTATTACGTAATATGGTATGACGTTATAACGTAATACGTTATATGGTAAGACGTTATAACGTAATACGTTATATGGTATGACGTTATAACGTAAATAGGTTATATGGTATGACGTTATAACGTATTACGTTATATGGTATGACGTTATAACGTATTACGTTATATGGGATGCCGTTATAACGAAATTGGTTATGTGGGATGACGTTATAACGTAATTGGTTATATGGTATAACGTTATAAAGTATTACGCTATATGGTATGACGTAATAACGTATTACGTTATATGGGATGACGCTATAACGTATTGCGTAATATGGCATGACGTTATAACGTATTACGTTATGTGGAACGACGTTATAACTTATTGCGTTATATGGGATGACGTTATAACGTATTACGTTATTTGGTATGACGTTATAACGTAAATAGGTTACATGGTATGACGTTATACCGTATTACGTTATATGGGATGACGTTATAACGTATTACGTTATATGGTATGACGTTATAACGTAAATAGGTTATATGGTATGACGTTATACCGTATTACGTTATATGGGATGACGCTATAACGTATTACGTAATATGGGATGATGTTATAACGTATTACGTTATGTGGGACGACGTTATAACGTATTGCGTTATATGGGATGACGTTATAACGTAAATAGGTTATATGGTATGACGTTATAACGTATTACGTTATATGGTATGACGTTATAACGTATTACGTTATATGGGATGTCGCTATAACGAAATTGGTTATATGGTATGACGTTATAACGTAATAGGTTATATGGTATGACGTTATAACGTATTACGTAATATGGTATGACGTTATAACGTATTACGTTATGTGGGACGACGTTATAACGTATTGCGTTATATGGGATGACGTTATAACGAAATAGGTTATATGGTATGACGTTATAACGTATTACGTTTTATGGTATGACGTTATAACGTATTACGTAATATGGGATGACGTTATAACGTATTACGTTATGTGGGACGACGTTATAACGTTTTGCGTTATATGGGATGACGTTATAACGTATTACGTTATATGGGATGACGTTATAACGTATTACGTTATATGGGATGACGTTATAACGTAATTGGTTATATGGTATAACGTTATAACGTATTACGCTATATGGTATGACGTAATACCGTAATAGGTTATATGGTATGACGTTATAACGTAATACGTTATATGGTAAGACGTGATAACGTAATACGTTATATGGTATGACGTTATAACGTAAATAGGTTATATGGTATGACGTTATAACGTATTACGTTATATGGTATGACGTTATAACGTATTACGTTATATGGGATGCCGTTATAACGAAATTGGTTATATGGTATGACGTTATAACGTAATAGGTTATATGGTAAGACGTTATAACGTAATACGTTATATGGTATGACGTTTTAACGTAAATAGGTTATATGGGATGACGTCATATCGTATTACGTCATATGGGATGACGTTATAACGTATTACGTTATATGGGATGACGTTATAACGTAATAGGTTATATGGTATGACGTTATAACGTAATAGGTTATATGGTATGACGTTATAACGTATTACGTTATATGGTATGACGTTATAACGTAAATAGGTTATATGGTATGACGTTATACCGTATTACGTTATATGGTATGACGTTATAACGTAATAGGTTATATGGTATGACGTTATAACGTAATACGTTATATGGTATGACGTTATAACGTAAATAGGTTATATGGTATGACGTTATACCGTATTACGTCATATGGGATGACGTTATAACGTATTACGTTATATGGGATGACGCTATAACGTATTGCGTAATATGGCATGACGTTATAACGTATTACGTTATGTGGAACGACGTTATAACTTATTGCGTTATATGGGATGACGTTATAACGTATTACGTTATATGGTATGACGTTATAACGTATTACGTTATATGGGATGTCGCTATAACGAAATTGGTTATATGGTATGACGTTATAACGTAATAGGTTATATGGTATGACGTTATAACGTAAATAGGTTATATGGTATGACGTTATACCGTATTACGTTATATGGGATGACGCTATAACGTATTACGTAATATGGGATGATGTTATAACGTATTACGTTATGTGGGACGACGTTATAACGTATTGCGTTATATGGGATGACGTTATAACGTAAATAGGTTATATGGTATGACGTTATAACGTATTACGTTATATGGTATGACGTTATAACGTATTACGTTATATGGGATGTCGCTATAACGAAATTGGTTATATGGTATGACGTTATAACGTAATAGGTTATATGGTATGACGTTATAACGTATTACGTAATATGGTATGGCGTTATAACGTATTACGTTATGTGGGACGACGTTATAACGTATTGCGTAATATGGCATGACGTTATAACGTATTACGTTATGTGGAACGACGTTATAACTTATTGCGTTATATGGGATGACGTTATAACGTATTACGTTATTTGGTATGACGTTATAACGTAAATAGGTTACATGGTATGACGTTATACCGTATTACGTTATATGGGATGACGTTATAACGTATTACGTTATATGGTATGACGTTATAACGTAAATAGGTTATATGGTATGACGTTATACCGTATTACGTTATATGGGATGACGCTATAACGTATTACGTAATATGGGATGATGTTATAACGTATTACGTTATGTGGGACGACGTTATAACGTATTGCGTTATATGGGATGACGTTATAACGTAAATAGGTTATATGGTATGACGTTATAACGTATTACGTTATATGGTATGACGTTATAACGTATTACGTTATATGGAATGTCGCTATAACGAAATTGGTTATATGGTATGACGTTATAACGTAATAGGTTATATGGTATGACGTTATAACGTATTACGTAATATGGTATGACGTTATAACGTATTACGTTATGTGGGACGACGTTATAACGTAATACGTTATATGGTATGACGTTATAACGTATTACGTTATATGGGATGCCGTTATAACGAAATTGGTTATGTGGGATGACGTTATAACGTATTACGTTATGTGGGACGACGTTATAACGTATTGCGTAATATGGCATGACGTTATAACGTATTACGTTATGTGGAACGACGTTATAACTTATTGCGTTATATGGGATGACGTTATAACGTATTACGTTATTTGGTATGACGTTATAACGTAAATAGGTTACATGGTATGACGTTATACCGTATTACGTTATATGGGATGACGTTATAACGTATTACGTTATATGGTATGACGTTATAACGTAAATAGGTTATATGGTATGACGTTATACCGTATTACGTTATATGGGATGACGCTATAACGTATTACGTAATATGGGATGATGTTATAACGTATTACGTTATGTGGGACGACGTTATAACGTATTGCGTTATATGGGATGACGTTATAACGTAAATAGGTTATATGGTATGACGTTATAACGTATTACGTTATATGGTATGACGTTATAACGTATTACGTTATATGGAATGTCGCTATAACGAAATTGGTTATATGGTATGACGTTATAACGTAATAGGTTATATGGTATGACGTTATAACGTATTACGTAATATGGTATGACGTTATAACGTATTACGTTATGTGGGACGACGTTATAACGTATTGCGTTATATGGGATGACGTTATAACGAAATAGGTTATATGGTATGACGTTATAACGTATTACGTTTTATGGTATGACGTTATAACGTATTACGTAATATGGGATGACGTTATAACGTATTACGTTATATGGGATGACGTTATAACGAATTACGTTATATGGGATGACGTTATAACGTAATTGGTTATATGGTATAACGTTATAACGTATTACGCTATATGGTATGACGTAATACCGTAATAGGTTATATGGTATGACGTTATAACGTATTACGTTATATGGTATGACGTTATAACGTATTACGTTATATGGGATGCCGTTATAACGAAATTGGTTATATGGTATGACGTTATAACGTAATAGGTTATATGGTAAGACGTTATAACGTAATACGTTATATGGTATGACGTTTTAACGTAAATAGGTTATATGGGATGACGTTATAACGTATTACGTTATATGGGATGACGGTATAACGTAATACGTTATATGGTATGACGTTATAACGTAAATAGGTTATATGGTATGACGTTATAACGTATTACGTTATATGGTATGACGTTATAACGTAATACGTTATATGGTATGACGTTATAACGTAAATAGGTTATATGGTATGACGTTATAACGTATTACGTTATATGGTATGACGTTATAACGAAATAGGTTATATGGTATGACGTTATAACGTATTACGTTATATGGGATGACGTTATATCGTATTACGTTATATGGGATGACATTATAACGTATTACGTTATATGGGATGACGTTATAACGTAATTGGTTATATGGTATAACGTTATAACGTATTACGCTATATGGTATGACGTTATAACGTAATAGGTTATATGGTATGACGTTATAACGTAATAGGTTATATGGTATGACGTTATAACGTAATACGATATATGGTATGACGTTATAACGTAAATAGGTTATATGGTATGACGTCATATCGTATTACGTCATATGGGATGACGTTATAACGTATTACGTTATATGGGATGACGTTATAACGTAATAGGTTATATGGTATGACGTTATAACGTAATAGGTTATATGGTATGACGTTATACCGTATTACGTTATATGGTATGACGTTATAACGTAATAGGTTATATGGTATGACGTTATAACGTAATACGTTATGTGGTATGACGTTATAACGTAAATAGGTCATATGGTATGACGTTATACCGTATTACGTCATATGGGATGACGTTATAACGTATTACGTTATATGGGATGACGTTATAACGTAATAGGTTATATGGTATGACGTTATAACGTAATAGGTTATACGGTATGACGTAATACCTAATTACGTTATATGGTATGTCGTTATAACGTAAATAGGTTATATGGTATGACGTTATACAGTATTACGTCATATGGTATGACGTTATAACGAAATAGGTTATATGGTATGACGTTATAACGTATTACGTTATATGGTATGACGTTATAACGTATTACGTTATATGGGATGCCGTTATAACGAAATTGGTTATGTGGGATGACGTTATAACGTAATTGGTTATATGGTATAACGTTATAAAGTATTACGCTATATGGTATGACGTAATAACGTATTACGTTATATGGGATGACGTTATAACGAAATAGGTTATATGGTATGACTTTATAACGTATTACGTTATATGGTATGACGTTATAACGTATTACGTAATATGGTATGACGTTATAACGTAATACGTTATATGGTAAGACGTTATAACGTAATACGTTATATGGTATGACGTTATAACGTAAATGGGTTATATGGTATGACGTTATAACGTATTACGCTATATGGTATGACGTAATAACGTATTACGTTATATGGGATGACGCTATAACGTATTGCGTAATATGGCATGACGTTATAACGTATTACGTTATGTGGAACGACGTTATAACTTATTGCGTTATATGGGATGACGTTATAACGTATTACGTTATTTGGTATGACGTTATAACGTAAATAGGTTACATGGTATGACGTTATACCGTATTACGTTATATGGGATGACGTTATAACGTATTACGTTATATGGTATGACGTTATAACGTAAATAGGTTATATGGTATGACGTTATACCGTATTACGTTATATGGGATGACGCTATAACGTATTACGTAATATGGGATGATGTTATAACGTATTACGTTATGTGGGACGACGTTATAACGTATTGCGTTATATGGGATGACGTTATAACGTAAATAGGTTATATGGTATGACGTTATAACGTATTACGTTATATGGTATGACGTTATAACGTATTACGTTATATGGGATGTCGCTATAACGAAATTGGTTATATGGTATGACGTTATAACGTAATAGGTTATATGGTATGACGTTATAACGTATTACGTAATATGGTATGACGTTATAACGTATTACGTTATGTGGGACGACGTTATAACGTATTGCGTTATATGGGATGACGTTATAACGAAATAGGTTATATGGTATGACGTTATAACGTATTACGTTTTATGGTATGACGTTATAACGTATTACGTAATATGGGATGACGTTATAACGTATTACGTTATGTGGGACGACGTTATAACGTTTTGCGTTATATGGGATGACGTTATAACGTATTACGTTATATGGGATGACGTTATAACGTATTACGTTATATGGGATGACGTTATAACGTAATTGGTTATATGGTATAACGTTATAACGTATTACGCTATATGGTATGACGTAATACCGTAATAGGTTATATGGTATGACGTTATAACGTAATACGTTATATGGTAAGACGTGATAACGTAATACGTTATATGGTATGACGTTATAACGTAAATAGGTTATATGGTATGACGTTATAACGTATTACGTTATATGGTATGACGTTATAACGTATTACGTTATATGGGATGCCGTTATAACGAAATTGGTTATATGGTATGACGTTATAACGTAATAGGTTATATGGTAAGACGTTATAACGTAATACGTTATATGGTATGACGTTTTAACGTAAATAGGTTATATGGGATGACGTCATATCGTATTACGTCATATGGGATGACGTTATAACGTATTACGTTATATGGGATGACGTTATAACGTAATAGGTTATATGGTATGACGTTATAACGTAATAGGTTATATGGTATGACGTTATAACGTATTACGTTATATGGTATGACGTTATAACGTAAATAGGTTATATGGTATGACGTTATACCGTATTACGTTATATGGTATGACGTTATAACGTAATAGGTTATATGGTATGACGTTATAACGTAATACGTTATATGGTATGACGTTATAACGTAAATAGGTTATATGGTATGACGTTATACCGTATTACGTCATATGGGATGACGTTATAACGTATTACGTTATATGGGATGACGCTATAACGTATTGCGTAATATGGCATGACGTTATAACGTATTACGTTATGTGGAACGACGTTATAACTTATTGCGTTATATGGGATGACGTTATAACGTATTACGTTATATGGTATGACGTTATAACGTATTACGTTATATGGGATGTCGCTATAACGAAATTGGTTATATGGTATGACGTTATAACGTAATAGGTTATATGGTATGACGTTATAACGTAAATAGGTTATATGGTATGACGTTATACCGTATTACGTTATATGGGATGACGCTATAACGTATTACGTAATATGGGATGATGTTATAACGTATTACGTTATGTGGGACGACGTTATAACGTATTGCGTTATATGGGATGACGTTATAACGTAAATAGGTTATATGGTATGACGTTATAACGTATTACGTTATATGGTATGACGTTATAACGTATTACGTTATATGGGATGTCGCTATAACGAAATTGGTTATATGGTATGACGTTATAACGTAATAGGTTATATGGTATGACGTTATAACGTATTACGTAATATGGTATGACGTTATAACGTATTACGTTATGTGGGACGACGTTATAACGTATTGCGTAATATGGCATGACGTTATAACGTATTACGTTATGTGGAACGACGTTATAACTTATTGCGTTATAAGGGATGACGTTATAACGTATTACGTTATTTGGTATGACGTTATAACGTAAATAGGTTACATGGTATGACGTTATACCGTATTACGTTATATGGGATGACGTTATAACGTATTACGTTATATGGTATGACGTTATAACGTAAATAGGTTATATGGTATGACGTTATACCGTATTACGTTATATGGGATGACGCTATAACGTATTACGTAATATGGGATGATGTTATAACGTATTACGTTATGTGGGACGACGTTATAACGTATTGCGTTATATGGGATGACGTTATAACGTAAATAGGTTATATGGTATGACGTTATAACGTATTACGTTATATGGTATGACGTTATAACGTATTACGTTATATGGAATGTCGCTATAACGAAATTGGTTATATGGTATGACGTTATAACGTAATAGGTTATATGGTATGACGTTATAACGTATTACGTAATATGGTATGACGTTATAACGTATTACGTTATGTGGGACGACGTTATAACGTATTGCGTTATATGGGATGACGTTATAACGAAATAGGTTATATGGTATGACGTTATAACGTATTACGTTTTATGGTATGACGTTATAACGTATTACGTAATATGGGATGACGTTATAACGTATTACGTTATGTGGGACGACGTTATAACGTTTTGCGTTATATGGGATGACGTTATAACGTATTACGTTATATGGGATGACGTTATAACGTATTACGTTATATGGGATGACGTTATAACGTAATTGGTTATATGGTATAACGTTATAACGTATTACGCTATATGGTATGACGTAATACCGTAATAGGTTATATGGTATGACGTTATAACGTAATACGTTATATGGTAAGACGTTATAACGTAATACGTTATATGGTATGACGTTATAACGTAAATAGGTTATATGGTATGACGTTATAACGTATTACGTTATATGGTATGACGTTATAACGTATTACGTTATATGGGATGCCGTTATAACGAAATTGGTTATATGGTATGACGTTATAACGTAATAGGTTATATGGTAAGACGTTATAACGTAATACGTTATATGGTATGACGTTTTAACGTAAATAGGTTATATGGGATGACGTTATAACGTATTACGTTATATGGGATGACGGTATAACGTAATACGTTATATGGTATGACGTTATAACGTAAATAGGTTATATGGTATGACGTTATAACGTATTACGTTATATGGTATGACGTTATAACGTAATACGTTATATGGTATGACGTTATAACGTAAATAGGTTATATGGTATGACGTTATAACGTATTACGTTATATGGTATGACGTTATAACGAAATAGGTTATATGGTATGACGTTATAACGTATTACGTTATATGGGATGACGTTATATCGTATTACGTTATATGGGATGACATTATAACGTATTACGTTATATGGGATGACGTTATAACGTAATTGGTTATATGGTATAACGTTATAACGTATTACGCTATATGGTATGACGTTATAACGTAATAGGTTATATGGTATGACGTTATAACGTAATAGGTTATATGGTATGACGTTATAACGTAATACGATATATGGTATGACGTTATAACGTAAATAGGTTATATGGTATGACGTCATATCGTATTACGTCATATGGGATGACGTTATAACGTATTACGTTATATGGGATGACGTTATAACGTAATAGGTTATATGGTATGACGTTATAACGTAATAGGTTATATGGTATGACGTTATACCGTATTACGTTATATGGTATGACGTTATAACGTAATAGGTTATATGGTATGACGTTATAACGTAATACGTTATATGGTATGACGTTATAACGTAAATAGGTCATATGGTATGACGTTATACCGTATTACGTCATATGGGATGACGTTATAACGTATTACGTTATATGGGATGACGTTATAACGTAATAGGTTATATGGTATGACGTTATAACGTAATAGGTTATACGGTATGACGTAATACCTAATTACGTTATATGGTATGTCGTTATAACGTAAATAGGTTATATGGTATGACGTTATACAGTATTACGTCATATGGTATGACGTTATAACGAAATAGGTTATATGGTATGACGTTATAACGTATTACGTTATATGGTATGACGTTATAACGTATTACGTTATATGGTATGACGTTATAACGTATTACGTTATATGGGATGCCGTTATAACGAAATTGGTTATGTGGGATGACGTTATAACGTAATTGGTTATATGGTATAACGTTATAAAGTATTACGCTATATGGTATGACGTAATAACGTATTACGTTATATGGGATGACGCTATAACGTATTGCGTAATATGGCATGACGTTATAACGTATTACGTTATGTGGAACGACGTTATAACTTATTGCGTTATATGGGATGACGTTATAACGTATTACGTTATTTGGTATGACGTTATAACGTAAATAGGTTACATGGTATGACGTTATACCGTATTACGTTATATGGGATGACGTTATAACGTATTACGTTATATGGTATGACGTTATAACGTAAATAGGTTATATGGTATGACGTTATACCGTATTACGTTATATGGGATGACGCTATAACGTATTACGTAATATGGGATGATGTTATAACGTATTACGTTATGTGGGACGACGTTATAACGTATTGCGTTATATGGGATGACGTTATAACGTAAATAGGTTATATGGTATGACGTTATAACGTATTACGTTATATGGTATGACGTTATAACGTATTACGTTATATGGGATGTCGCTATAACGAAATTGGTTATATGGTATGACGTTATAACGTAATAGGTTATATGGTATGACGTTATAACGTATTACGTAATATGGTATGACGTTATAACGTATTACGTTATGTGGGACGACGCTATAACGTATTGCGTTATATGGGATGACGTTATAACGAAATAGGTTATATGGTATGACGTTATAACGTATTACGTTTTATGGTATGACGTTATAACGTATTACGTAATATGGGATGACGTTATAACGTATTACGTTATGTGGGACGACGTTATAACGTTTTGCGTTATATGGGATGACGTTATAACGTATTACGTTATATGGGATGACGTTATAACGTATTACGTTATATGGGATGACGTTATAACGTAATTGGTTATATGGTATAACGTTATAACGTATTACGCTATATGGTATGACGTAATACCGTAATAGGTTATATGGTATGACGTTATAACGTAATACGTTATATGGTAAGACGTGATAACGTAATACGTTATATGGTATGACGTTATAACGTAAATAGGTTATATGGTATGACGTTATAACGTATTACGTTATATGGTATGACGTTATAACGTATTACGTTATATGGGATGCCGTTATAACGAAATTGGTTATATGGTATGACGTTATAACGTAATAGGTTATATGGTAAGACGTTATAACGTAATACGTTATATGGTATGACGTTTTAACGTAAATAGGTTATATGGGATGACGTCATATCGTATTACGTCATATGGGATGACGTTATAACGTATTACGTTATATGGGATGACGTTATAACGTAATAGGTTATATGGTATGACGTTATAACGTAATAGGTTATATGGTATGACGTTATAACGTATTACGTTATATGGTATGACGTTATAACGTAAATAGGTTATATGGTATGACGTTATACCGTATTACGTTATATGGTATGACGTTATAACGTAATAGGTTATATGGTATGACGTTATAACGTAATACGTTATATGGTATGACGTTATAACGTAAATAGGTTATATGGTATGACGTTATACCGTATTACGTCATATGGGATGACGTTATAACGTATTACGTTATATGGGATGACGCTATAACGTATTGCGTAATATGGCATGACGTTATAACGTATTACGTTATGTGGAACGACGTTATAACTTATTGCGTTATATGGTATGACGTTATAACGTATTACGTTATATGGTATGACGTTATAACGTATTACGTTATATGGGATGCCGTTATAACGAAATTGGTTATATGGTATGACGTTATAACGTAATAGGTTATATGGTAAGACGTTATAACGTAATACGTTATATGGTATGACGTTTTAACGTAAATAGGTTATATGGGATGACGTCATATCGTATTACGTCATATGGGATGACGTTATAACGTATTACGTTATATGGGATGACGTTATAACGTAATAGGTTATATGGTATGACGTTATAACGTAATAGGTTATATGGTATGACGTTATAACGTATTACGTTATATGGTATGACGTTATAACGTAAATAGGTTATATGGTATGACGTTATACCGTATTACGTTATATGGTATGACGTTATAACGTAATAGGTTATATGGTATGACGTTATAACGTAATACGTTATATGGTATGACGTTATAACGTAAATAGGTTATATGGTATGACGTTATACCGTATTACGTCATATGGGATGACGTTATAACGTATTACGTTATATGGGATGACGCTATAACGTATTGCGTAATATGGCATGACGTTATAACGTATTACGTTATGTGGAACGACGTTATAACTTATTGCGTTATATGGGATGACGTTATAACGTATTACGTTATATGGTATGACGTTATAACGTATTACGTTATATGGGATGTCGCTATAACGAAATTGGTTATATGGTATGACGTTATAACGTAATAGGTTATATGGTATGACGTTATAACGTAAATAGGTTATATGGTATGACGTTATAACGTATTACGTTTTATGGTATGACGTTATAACGTATTACGTAATATGGGATGACGTTATAACGTATTACGTTATGTGGGACGACGTTATAACGTTTTGCGTTATATGGGATGACGTTATAACGTATTACGTTATATGGGATGACGTTATAACGTATTACGTTATATGGGATGACGTTATAACGTAATTGGTTATATGGTATAACGTTATAACGTATTACGCTATATGGTATGACGTAATACCGTAATAGGTTATATGGTATGACGTTATAACGTAATACGTTATATGGTAAGACGTGATAACGTAATACGTTATATGGTATGACGTTATAACGTAAATAGGTTATATGGTATGACGTTATAACGTATTACGTTATATGGTATGACGTTATAACGTATTACGTTATATGGGATGCCGTTATAACGAAATTGGTTATATGGTATGACGTTATAACGTAATAGGTTATATGGTAAGACGTTATAACGTAATACGTTATATGGTATGACGTTTTAACGTAAATAGGTTATATGGGATGACGTCATATCGTATTACGTCATATGGGATGACGTTATAACGTATTACGTTATATGGGATGACGTTATAACGTAATAGGTTATATGGTATGACGTTATAACGTAATAGGTTATATGGTATGACGTTATAACGTATTACGTTATATGGTATGACGTTATAACGTAAATAGGTTATATGGTATGACGTTATACCGTATTACGTTATATGGTATGACGTTATAACGTAATAGGTTATATGGTATGACGTTATAACGTAATACGTTATATGGTATGACGTTATAACGTAAATAGGTTATATGGTATGACGTTATACCGTATTACGTCATATGGGATGACGTTATAACGTATTACGTTATATGGGATGACGCTATAACGTATTGCGTAATATGGCATGACGTTATAACGTATTACGTTATGTGGAACGACGTTATAACTTATTGCGTTATATGGGATGACGTTATAACGTATTACGTTATATGGTATGACGTTATAACGTATTACGTTATATGGGATGTCGCTATAACGAAATTGGTTATATGGTATGACGTTATAACGTAATAGGTTATATGGTATGACGTTATAACGTAAATAGGTTATATGGTATGACGTTATACCGTATTACGTTATATGGGATGACGCTATAACGTATTACGTAATATGGGATGATGTTATAACGTATTACGTTATGTGGGACGACGTTATAACGTATTGCGTTATATGGGATGACGTTATAACGTAAATAGGTTATATGGTATGACGTTATAACGTATTACGTTATATGGTATGACGTTATAACGTATTACGTTATATGGGATGTCGCTATAACGAAATTGGTTATATGGTATGACGTTATAACGTAATAGGTTATATGGTATGACGTTATAACGTATTACGTAATATGGTATGACGTTATAACGTATTACGTTATGTGGGACGACGTTATAACGTATTGCGTAATATGGCATGACGTTATAACGTATTACGTTATGTGGAACGACGTTATAACTTATTGCGTTATATGGGATGACGTTATAACGTATTACGTTATTTGGTATGACGTTATAACGTAAATAGGTTACATGGTATGACGTTATACCGTATTACGTTATATGGGATGACGTTATAACGTATTACGTTATATGGTATGACGTTATAACGTAAATAGGTTATATGGTATGACGTTATACCGTATTACGTTATATGGGATGACGCTATAACGTATTACGTAATATGGGATGATGTTATAACGTATTACGTTATGTGGGACGACGTTATAACGTATTGCGTTATATGGGATGACGTTATAACGTAAATAGGTTATATGGTATGACGTTATAACGTATTACGTTATATGGTATGACGTTATAACGTATTACGTTATATGGAATGTCGCTATAACGAAATTGGTTATATGGTATGACGTTATAACGTAATAGGTTATATGGTATGACGTTATAACGTATTACGTAATATGGTATGACGTTATAACGTATTACGTTATGTGGGACGACGTTATAACGTATTGCGTTATATGGGATGACGTTATAACGAAATAGGTTATATGGTATGACGTTATAACGTATTACGTTTTATGGTATGACGTTATAACGTATTACGTAATATGGGATGACGTTATAACGTATTACGTTATGTGGGACGACGTTATAACGTATTGCGTTATATGGGATGACGTTATAACGAAATAGGTTATATGGTATGACGTTATAACATATTACGTTTTATGGTATGACGTTATAACGTATTACGTAATATGGGATGACGTTATAACGTATTACGTTATGTGGGACGACGTTATAACGTTTTGCGTTATATGGGATGACGTTATAACGTATTACGTTATATGGGATGACGTTATAACGTATTACGTTATATGGGATGACGTTATAACGTAATTGGTTATATGGTATAACGTTATAACGTATTACGCTATATGGTATGACGTAATACCGTAATAGGTTATATGGTATGACGTTATAACGTAATACGTTATATGGTAAGACGTTATAACGTAATACGTTATATGGTATGACGTTATAACGTAAATAGGTTATATGGTATGACGTTATAACGTATTACGTTATATGGTATGACGTTATAACGTATTACGTTATACGGGATGCCGTTATAACGAAATTGGTTATATGGTATGACGTTATAACGTAATAGGTTATATGGTAAGACGTTATAACGTAATACGTTATATGGTATGACGTTTTAACGTAAATAGGTTATATGGGATGACGTTATAACGTATTACGTTATATGGGATGACGGTATAACGTAATACGTTATATGGTATGACGTTATAACGTAAATAGGTTATATGGTATGACGTTATAACGTATTACGTTATATGGTATGACGTTATAACGTAATACGTTATATGGTATGACGTTATAACGTAAATAGGTTATATGGTATGACGTTATAACGTATTACGTTATATGGTATGACGTTATAACGAAATAGGTTATATGGTATGACGTTATAACGTATTACGTTATATGGGATGACGTTATAACGTATTACGTTATGTGGGACGACGTTATAACGTATTGCGTTATATGGGATGACGTTATAACGAAATAGGTTATATGGTATGACGTTATACCGTATTACGTTATATGGGATGACGCTATAACGTATTACGTAATATGGGATGATGTTATAACGTATTACGTTATGTGGGACGACGTTATAACGTATTGCGTTATATGGGATGACGTTATAACGTAAATAGGTTATATGGTATGACGTTATAACGTATTACGTTATATGGTATGACGTTATAACGTATTACGTTATATGGAATGTCGCTATAACGAAATTGGTTATATGGTATGACGTTATAACGTAATAGGTTATATGGTATGACGTTATAACGTATTACGTAATATGGTATGACGTTATAACGTATTACGTTATGTGGGACGACGTTATAACGTATTGCGTTATATGGGATGACGTTATAACGAAATAGGTTATATGGTATGACGTTATAACGTATTACGTTTTATGGTATGACGTTATAACGTATTACGTAATATGGTATTACGTTATCACGTATTACGTTATATGGTATAACGTTATAACGTATTACGTTATATGGTATAACGTTTTAACGTATTACGTTATATGGTATAACGTTATCGCCTATTACGTTATATGGTATAACGTTATCACGTATTACGTTATATGGTATAACGTTATAACGTATTACGTTATATGGTATAACGTTTTAACGTATTACGTTATATGGTATAACGTTATCACGTATTACGTTATATGGTATAACGTTATAACGTATTACGTTATATGGTATATCGTTTTAACGTATTACGTTATATGGTATAACGTTATCACGTATTACGTTATATGGTATAACGTTATAACGTATTACGTTATATGGTATAACGAAATGACGTTTTACGTTATATGGTATAACGTTATAACGTATTACGTTATATGGTATTACGTTTTAACGTATTACGTTATATGGTATAACGTTATAACGTATTACGTTATATGGGATAACGTTTTAACGTATTACGTTATATGGTATAACGTTATCGCGTATTACGTTATATGGTATAACGTTATCACGTATTACTTTATATGGTATAACGTTATAACGCATTACGTTATATGGTATTACGTTATAACGTATTACGTTATATGGTATTACGTTTTAACGTATTACGTTATATGGTATAACGTTATAACGTATTACGTTATATGGTATTACGTTATAACGTTTTACGTTATATGTTATTACGTTATAACGTATTACGTTATATGGTATAACGTTATCACGTATTACGTTATATGGCATTACGTTATAACGTATTACGTTATATGGTATAACGAAATGACGTTTTACGTTATATGGTATAACGTTATAACGTATTACGTTATATGGTATTACGTTTTAACGTATTACGTTATATGGTATAACGTTATAACGTATTACGCTATATGGTATTACGTTATGACGTATTACGTTATGTGGTATAACGCTTTAACGTATTACGTTATATGGTATAACGTCATATGGTATAACGTTATCACGTATTACTTTATATGGTATAACGTTATAACGCAGTACGTTATTTGGTATTACGTTATAACGTTTTACGTTATATGTTATTACGTTATAACGTATTACGTTATATGGTATTACGTTATAACGTTTTACGTTATATGTTATTACGTTATAACGTATTACGTTATATGGTATGACGTTATAACGTATTACGTTATATGGGATGTCGCTATAACGAAATTGGTTATATGGTATGACGTTATAACGTAATAGGTTATATGGTATGACGTTATAACGTAAATAGGTTATATGGTATGACGTTATACCGTATTACGTTATATGGGATGACGCTATAACGTATTACGTAATATGGGATGATGTTATAACGTATTACGTTATGTGGGACGACGTTATAACGTATTGCGTTATATGGGATGACGTTATAACGTAAATAGGTTATATGGTATGACGTTATAACGTATTACGTTATATGGTATGACGTTATAACGTATTACGTTATATGGGATGTCGCTATAACGAAATTGGTTATATGGTATGACGTTATAACGTAATAGGTTATATGGTATGACGTTATAACGTATTACGTAATATGGTATGACGTTATAACGTATTACGTTATGTGGGACGACGTTATAACGTATTGCGTAATATGGCATGACGTTATAACGTATTACGTTATGTGGAACGACGTTATAACTTATTGCGTTATATGGGATGACGTTATAACGTATTACGTTATTTGGTATGACGTTATAACGTAAATAGGTTACATGGTATGACGTTATACCGTATTACGTTATATGGGATGACGTTATAACGTATTACGTTATATGGTATGACGTTATAACGTAAATAGGTTATATGGTATGACGTTATACCGTATTACGTTATATGGGATGACGCTATAACGTATTACGTAATATGGGATGATGTTATAACGTATTACGTTATGTGGGACGACGTTATAACGTATTGCGTTATATGGGATGACGTTATAACGTAAATAGGTTATATGGTATGACGTTATAACGTATTACGTTATATGGTATGACGTTATAACGTATTACGTTATATGGAATGTCGCTATAACGAAATTGGTTATATGGTATGACGTTATAACGTAATAGGTTATATGGTATGACGTTATAACGTATTACGTAATATGGTATGACGTTATAACGTATTACGTTATGTGGGACGACGTTATAACGTATTGCGTTATATGGGATGACGTTATAACGAAATAGGTTATATGGTATGACGTTATAACGTATTACGTTTTATGGTATGACGTTATAACGTATTACGTAATATGGGATGACGTTATAACGTATTACGTTATGTGGGACGACGTTATAACGTTTTGCGTTATATGGGATGACGTTATAACGTATTACGTTATATGGGATGACGTTATAACGAATTACGTTATATGGGATGACGTTATAACGTAATTGGTTATATGGTATAACGTTATAACGTATTACGCTATATGGTATGACGTAATACCGTAATAGGTTATATGGTATGACGTTATAACGTATTACGTTATATGGTATGACGTTATAACGTATTACGTTATATGGGATGCCGTTATAACGAAATTGGTTATATGGTATGACGTTATAACGTAATAGGTTATATGGTAAGACGTTATAACGTAATACGTTATATGGTATGACGTTTTAACGTAAATAGGTTATATGGGATGACGTTATAACGTATTACGTTATATGGGATGACGGTATAACGTAATACGTTATATGGTATGACGTTATAACGTAAATAGGTTATATGGTATGACGTTATAACGTATTACGTTATATGGTATGACGTTATAACGTAATACGTTATATGGTATGACGTTATAACGTAAATAGGTTATATGGTATGACGTTATAACGTATTACGTTATATGGTATGACGTTATAACGAAATAGGTTATATGGTATGACGTTATAACGTATTACGTTATATGGGATGACGTTATATCGTATTACGTTATATGGGATGACATTATAACGTATTACGTTATATGGGATGACGTTATAACGTAATTGGTTATATGGTATAACGTTATAACGTATTACGCTATATGGTATGACGTTATAACGTAATAGGTTATATGGTATGACGTTATAACGTAATAGGTTATATGGTATGACGTTATAACGTAATACGATATATGGTATGACGTTATAACGTAAATAGGTTATATGGTATGACGTCATATCGTATTACGTCATATGGGATGACGTTATAACGTATTACGTTATATGGGATGACGTTATAACGTAATAGGTTATATGGTATGACGTTATAACGTAATAGGTTATATGGTATGACGTTATACCGTATTACGTTATATGGTATGACGTTATAACGTAATAGGTTATATGGTATGACGTTATAACGTAATACGTTATGTGGTATGACGTTATAACGTAAATAGGTCATATGGTATGACGTTATACCGTATTACGTCATATGGGATGACGTTATAACGTATTACGTTATATGGGATGACGTTATAACGTAATAGGTTATATGGTATGACGTTATAACGTAATAGGTTATACGGTATGACGTAATACCTAATTACGTTATATGGTATGTCGTTATAACGTAAATAGGTTATATGGTATGACGTTATACAGTATTACGTCATATGGTATGACGTTATAACGAAATAGGTTATATGGTATGACGTTATAACGTATTACGTTATATGGTATGACGTTATAACGTATTACGTTATATGGTATGACGTTATAACGTATTACGTTATATGGGATGCCGTTATAACGAAATTGGTTATGTGGGATGACGTTATAACGTAATTGGTTATATGGTATAACGTTATAAAGTATTACGCTATATGGTATGACGTAATAACGTATTACGTTATATGGGATGACGCTATAACGTATTGCGTAATATGGCATGACGTTATAACGTATTACGTTATGTGGAACGACGTTATAACTTATTGCGTTATATGGGATGACGTTATAACGTATTACGTTATTTGGTATGACGTTATAACGTAAATAGGTTACATGGTATGACGTTATACCGTATTACGTTATATGGGATGACGTTATAACGTATTACGTTATATGGTATGACGTTATAACGTAAATAGGTTATATGGTATGACGTTATACCGTATTACGTTATATGGGATGACGCTATAACGTATTACGTAATATGGGATGATGTTATAACGTATTACGTTATGTGGGACGACGTTATAACGTATTGCGTTATATGGGATGACGTTATAACGTAAATAGGTTATATGGTATGACGTTATAACGTATTACGTTATATGGTATGACGTTATAACGTATTACGTTATATGGGATGTCGCTATAACGAAATTGGTTATATGGTATGACGTTATAACGTAATAGGTTATATGGTATGACGTTATAACGTATTACGTAATATGGTATGACGTTATAACGTATTACGTTATGTGGGACGACGTTATAACGTATTGCGTTATATGGGATGACGTTATAACGAAATAGGTTATATGGTATGACGTTATAACGTATTACGTTTTATGGTATGACGTTATAACGTATTACGTAATATGGGATGACGTTATAACGTATTACGTTATGTGGGACGACGTTATAACGTTTTGCGTTATATGGGATGACGTTATAACGTATTACGTTATATGGGATGACGTTATAACGTATTACGTTATATGGGATGACGTTATAACGTAATTGGTTATATGGTATAACGTTATAACGTATTACGCTATATGGTATGACGTAATACCGTAATAGGTTATATGGTATGACGTTATAACGTAATACGTTATATGGTAAGACGTGATAACGTAATACGTTATATGGTATGACGTTATAACGTAAATAGGTTATATGGTATGACGTTATAACGTATTACGTTATATGGTATGACGTTATAACGTATTACGTTATATGGGATGCCGTTATAACGAAATTGGTTATATGGTATGACGTTATAACGTAATAGGTTATATGGTAAGACGTTATAACGTAATACGTTATATGGTATGACGTTTTAACGTAAATAGGTTATATGGGATGACGTCATATCGTATTACGTCATATGGGATGACGTTATAACGTATTACGTTATATGGGATGACGTTATAACGTAATAGGTTATATGGTATGACGTTATAACGTAATAGGTTATATGGTATGACGTTATAACGTATTACGTTATATGGTATGACGTTATAACGTAAATAGGTTATATGGTATGACGTTATACCGTATTACGTTATATGGTATGACGTTATAACGTAATAGGTTATATGGTATGACGTTATAACGTAATACGTTATATGGTATGACGTTATAACGTAAATAGGTTATATGGTATGACGTTATACCGTATTACGTCATATGGGATGACGTTATAACGTATTACGTTATATGGGATGACGCTATAACGTATTGCGTAATATGGCATGACGTTATAACGTATTACGTTATGTGGAACGACGTTATAACTTATTGCGTTATATGGGATGACGTTATAACGTATTACGTTATATGGTATGACGTTATAACGTATTACGTTATATGGGATGTCGCTATAACGAAATTGGTTATATGGTATGACGTTATAACGTAATAGGTTATATGGTATGACGTTATAACGTAAATAGGTTATATGGTATGACGTTATACCGTATTACGTTATATGGGATGACGCTATAACGTATTACGTAATATGGGATGATGTTATAACGTATTACGTTATGTGGGACGACGTTATAACGTATTGCGTTATATGGGATGACGTTATAACGTAAATAGGTTATATGGTATGACGTTATAACGTATTACGTTATATGGTATGACGTTATAACGTATTACGTTATATGGGATGTCGCTATAACGAAATTGGTTATATGGTATGACGTTATAACGTAATAGGTTATATGGTATGACGTTATAACGTATTACGTAATATGGTATGACGTTATAACGTATTACGTTATATGGGATGACGCTATAACGTATTACGTAATATGGGATGATGTTATAACGTATTACGTTATGTGGAACGACGTTATAACTTATTGCGTTATATGGGATGACGTTATAACGTATTACGTTATTTGGTATGACGTTATAACGTAAATAGGTTACATGGTATGACGTTATACCGTATTACGTTATATGGGATGACGTTATAACGTATTACGTTATATGGTATGACGTTATAACGTAAATAGGTTATATGGTATGACGTTATACCGTATTACGTTATATGGGATGACGCTATAACGTATTACGTAATATGGGATGATGTTATAACGTATTACGTTATGTGGGACGACGTTATAACGTATTGCGTTATATGGGATGACGTTATAACGTAAATAGGTTATATGGTATGACGTTATAACGTATTACGTTATATGGTATGACGTTATAACGTATTACGTTATATGGAATGTCGCTATAACGAAATTGGTTATATGGTATGACGTTATAACGTAATAGGTTATATGGTATGACGTTATAACGTATTACGTAATATGGTATGACGTTATAACGTATTACGTTATGTGGGACGACGTTATAACGTATTGCGTTATATGGGATGACGTTATAACGAAATAGGTTATATGGTATGACGTTATAACGTATTACGTTTTATGGTATGACGTTATAACGTATTACGTAATATGGGATGACGTTATAACGTATTACGTTATGTGGGACGACGTTATAACGTATTGCGTTATATGGGATGACGTTATAACGAAATAGGTTATATGGTATGACGTTATAACATATTACGTTTTATGGTATGACGTTATAACGTATTACGTAATATGGGATGACGTTATAACGTATTACGTTATGTGGGACGACGTTATAACGTTTTGCGTTATATGGGATGACGTTATAACGTATTACGTTATATGGGATGACGTTATAACGTATTACGTTATATGGGATGACGTTATAACGTAATTGGTTATATGGTATAACGTTATAACGTATTACGCTATATGGTATGACGTAATACCGTAATAGGTTATATGGTATGACGTTATAACGTAATACGTTATATGGTAAGACGTTATAACGTAATACGTTATATGGTATGACGTTATAACGTAAATAGGTTATATGGTATGACGTTATAACGTATTACGTTATATGGTATGACGTTATAACGTATTACGTTATATGGGATGCCGTTATAACGAAATTGGTTATATGGTATGACGTTATAACGTAATAGGTTATATGGTAAGACGTTATAACGTAATACGTTATATGGTATGACGTTTTAACGTAAATAGGTTATATGGGATGACGTTATAACGTATTACGTTATATGGGATGACGGTATAACGTAATACGTTATATGGTATGACGTTATAACGTAAATAGGTTATATGGTATGACGTTATAACGTATTACGTTATATGGTATGACGTTATAACGTAATACGTTATATGGTATGACGTTATAACGTAAATAGGTTATATGGTATGACGTTATAACGTATTACGTTATATGGTATGACGTTATAACGAAATAGGTTATATGGTATGACGTTATAACGTATTACGTTATATGGGATGACGTTATAACGTATTACGTTATGTGGGACGACGTTATAACGTATTGCGTTATATGGGATGACGTTATAACGAAATAGGTTATATGGTATGACGTTATACCGTATTACGTTATATGGGATGACGCTATAACGTATTACGTAATATGGGATGATGTTATAACGTATTACGTTATGTGGGACGACGTTATAACGTATTGCGTTATATGGGATGACGTTATAACGTAAATAGGTTATATGGTATGACGTTATAACGTATTACGTTATATGGTATGACGTTATAACGTATTACGTTATATGGAATGTCGCTATAACGAAATTGGTTATATGGTATGACGTTATAACGTAATAGGTTATATGGTATGACGTTATAACGTATTACGTAATATGGTATGACGTTATAACGTATTACGTTATGTGGGACGACGTTATAACGTATTGCGTTATATGGGATGACGTTATAACGAAATAGGTTATATGGTATGACGTTATAACGTATTACGTTTTATGGTATGACGTTATAACGTATTACGTAATATGGTATTACGTTATCACGTATTACGTTATATGGTATAACGTTATAACGTATTACGTTATATGGTATAACGTTTTAACGTATTACGTTATATGGTATAACGTTATCGCGTATTACGTTATATGGTATAACGTTATCACGTATTACGTTATATGGTATAACGTTATAACGTATTACGTTATATGGTATAACGTTTTAACGTATTACGTTATATGGTATAACGTTATCACGTATTACGTTATATGGTATAACGTTATAACGTATTACGTTATATGGTATATCGTTTTAACGTATTACGTTATATGGTATAACGTTATCACGTATTACGTTATATGGTATAACGTTATAACGTATTACGTTATATGGTATAACGAAATGACGTTTTACGTTATATGGTATAACGTTATAACGTATTACGTTATATGGTATTACGTTTTAACGTATTACGTTATATGGTATAACGTTATAACGTATTACGTTATATGGTATAACGTTTTAACGTATTACGTTATATGGTATAACGTTATCGCGTATTACGTTATATGGTATAACGTTATCACGTATTACTTTATATGGTATAACGTTATAACGCATTACGTTATATGGTATTACGTTATAACGTATTACGTTATATGGTATTACGTTTTAACGTATTACGTTATATGGTATAACGTTATAACGTATTACGTTATATGGTATTACGTTATAACGTTTTACGTTATATGTTATTACGTTATAACGTATTACGTTATATGGTATAACGTTATCACGTATTACGTTATATGGCATTACGTTATAACGTATTACGTTATATGGTATAACGAAATGACGTTTTACGTTATATGGTATAACGTTATAACGTATTACGTTATATGGTATTACGTTTTAACGTATTACGTTATATGGTATAACGTTATAACGTATTACGCTATATGGTATTACGTTATGACGTATTACGTTATGTGGTATAACGCTTTAACGTATTACGTTATATGGTATAACGTCATATGGTATAACGTTATCACGTATTACTTTATATGGTATAACGTTATAACGCAGTACGTTATTTGGTATTACGTTATAACGTTTTACGTTATATGTTATTACGTTATAACGTATTACGTTATATGGTATTACGTTATAACGTTTTACGTTATATGTTATTACGTTATAACGTATTACGTTATATGGTATGACGTTATAACGTATTACGTTATATGGGATGTCGCTATAACGAAATTGGTTATATGGTATGACGTTATAACGTAATAGGTTATATGGTATGACGTTATAACGTATTACGTAATATGGTATGACGTTATAACGTATTACGTTATGTGGGACGACGTTATAACGTATTGCGTAATATGGCATGACGTTATAACGTATTACGTTATGTGGAACGACGTTATAACTTATTGCGTTATATGGGATGACGTTATAACGTATTACGTTATTTGGTATGACGTTATAACGTAAATAGGTTACATGGTATGACGTTATACCGTATTACGTTATATGGGATGACGTTATAACGTATTACGTTATATGGTATGACGTTATAACGTAAATAGGTTATATGGTATGACGTTATACCGTATTACGTTATATGGGATGACGCTATAACGTATTACGTAATATGGGATGATGTTATAACGTATTACGTTATGTGGGACGACGTTATAACGTATTGCGTTATATGGGATGACGTTATAACGTAAATAGGTTATATGGTATGACGTTATAACGTATTACGTTATATGGTATGACGTTATAACGTATTACGTTATATGGAATGTCGCTATAACGAAATTGGTTATATGGTATGACGTTATAACGTAATAGGTTATATGGTATGACGTTATAACGTATTACGTAATATGGTATGACGTTATAACGTATTACGTTATGTGGGACGACGTTATAACGTATTGCGTTATATGGGATGACGTTATAACGAAATAGGTTATATGGTATGACGTTATAACGTATTACGTTTTATGGTATGACGTTATAACGTATTACGTAATATGGGATCACGTTATAACGTATTACGTTATGTGGGACGACGTTATAACGTTTTGCGTTATATGGGATGACGTTATAACGTATTACGTTATATGGGATGACGTTATAACGTATTACGTTATATGGGATGACGTTATAACGTAATTGGTTATATGGTATAACGTTATAACGTATTACGCTATATGGTATGACGTAATACCGTAATAGGTTATATGGTATGACGTTATAACGTAATACGTTATATGGTAAGACGTTATAACGTAATACGTTATATGGTATGACGTTATAACGTAAATAGGTTATATGGTATGACGTTATAACGTATTACGTTATATGGTATGACGTTATAACGTATTACGTTATATGGGATGCCGTTATAACGAAATTGGTTATATGGTATGACGTTATAACGTAATAGGTTATATGGTAAGACGTTATAACGTAATACGTTATATGGTATGACGTTTTAACGTAAATAGGTTATATGGGATGACGTTATAACGTATTACGTTATATGGGATGACGGTATAACGTAATACGTTATATGGTATGACGTTATAACGTAAATAGGTTATATGGTATGACGTTATAACGTATTACGTTATATGGTATGACGTTATAACGTAATACGTTATATGGTATGACGTTATAACGTAAATAGGTTATATGGTATGACGTTATAACGTATTACGTTATATGGTATGACGTTATAACGAAATAGGTTATATGGTATGACGTTATAACGTATTACGTTATATGGGATGACGTTATATCGTATTACGTTATATGGGATGACATTATAACGTATTACGTTATATGGGATGACGTTATAACGTAATTGGTTATATGGTATAACGTTATAACGTATTACGCTATATGGTATGACGTTATAACGTAATAGGTTATATGGTATGACGTTATAACGTAATAGGTTATATGGTATGACGTTATAACGTAATACGATATATGGTATGACGTTATAACGTAAATAGGTTATATGGTATGACGTCATATCGTATTACGTCATATGGGATGACGTTATAACGTATTACGTTATATGGGATGACGTTATAACGTAATAGGTTATATGGTATGACGTTATAACGTAATAGGTTATATGGTATGACGTTATACCGTATTACGTTATATGGTATGACGTTATAACGTAATAGGTTATATGGTATGACGTTATAACGTAATACGTTATGTGGTATGACGTTATAACGTAAATAGGTCATATGGTATGACGTTATACCGTATTACGTCATATGGGATGACGTTATAACGCATTACGTTATATGGGATGACGTTATAACGTAATAGGTTATATGGTATGACGTTATAACGTAATAGGTTATACGGTATGACGTAATACCTAGTTACGTTATATGGTATGTCGTTATAACGTAAATAGGTTATATGGTATGACGTTATACAGTATTACGTCATATGGTATGACGTTATAACGAAATAGGTTATATGGTATGACGTTATAACGTATTACGTTATATGGTATGACGTTATAACGTATTACGTTATATGGTATGACGTTATAACGTATTACGTTATATGGGATGCCGTTATAACGAAATTGGTTATGTGGGATGACGTTATAACGTAATTGGTTATATGGTATAACGTTATAAAGTATTACGCTATATGGTATGACGTAATAACGTATTACGTTATATGGGATGACGCTATAACGTATTGCGTAATATGGCATGACGTTATAACGTATTACGTTATGTGGAACGACGTTATAACTTATTGCGTTATATGGGATGACGTTATAACGTATTACGTTATTTGGTATGACGTTATAACGTAAATAGGTTACATGGTATGACGTTATACCGTATTACGTTATATGGGATGACGTTATAACGTATTACGTTATATGGTATGACGTTATAACGTAAATAGGTTATATGGTATGACGTTATACCGTATTACGTTATATGGGATGACGCTATAACGTATTACGTAATATGGGATGATGTTATAACGTATTACGTTATGTGGGACGACGTTATAACGTATTGCGTTATATGGGATGACGTTATAACGTAAATAGGTTATATGGTATGACGTTATAACGTATTACGTTATATGGTATGACGTTATAACGTATTACGTTATATGGGATGTCGCTATAACGAAATTGGTTATATGGTATGACGTTATAACGTAATAGGTTATATGGTATGACGTTATAACGTATTACGTAATATGGTATGACGTTATAACGTATTACGTTATGTGGGACGACGTTCTAACGTATTGCGTTATATGGGATGACGTTATAACGAAATAGGTTATATGGTATGACGTTATAACGTATTACGTTTTATGGTATGACGTTATAACGTATTACGTAATATGGGATGACGTTATAACGTATTACGTTATGTGGGACGACGTTATAACGTATTACGTTATGTGGGACGACGTTATAACGTTTTGCGTTATATGGGATGACGTTATAACGTATTACGTTATATGGGATGACGTTATAACGTATTACGTTATATGGGATGACGTTATAACGTAATTGGTTATATGGTATAACGTTATAACGTATTACGCTATATGGTATGACGTAATACCGTAATAGGTTATATGGTATGACGTTATAACGTAATACGTTATATGGTAAGACGTGATAACGTAATACGTTATATGGTATGACGTTATAACGTAAATAGGTTATATGGTATGACGTTATAACGTATTACGTTATATGGTATGACGTTATAACGTATTACGTTATATGGGATGCCGTTATAACGAAATTGGTTATATGGTATGACGTTATAACGTAATAGGTTATATGGTAAGACGTTATAACGTAATACGTTATATGGTATGACGTTTTAACGTAAATAGGTTATATGGGATGACGTCATATCGTATTACGTCATATGGGATGACGTTATAACGTATTACGTTATATGGGATGACGTTATAACGTAATAGGTTATATGGTATGACGTTATAACGTAATAGGTTATATGGTATGACGTTATAACGTATTACGTTATATGGTATGACGTTATAACGTAAATAGGTTATATGGTATGACGTTATACCGTATTACGTTATATGGTATGACGTTATAACGTAATAGGTTATATGGTATGACGTTATAACGTAATACGTTATATGGTATGACGTTATAACGTAAATAGGTTATATGGTATGACGTTATACCGTATTACGTCATATGGGATGACGTTATAACGTATTACGTTATATGGGATGACGCTATAACGTATTGCGTAATATGGCATGACGTTATAACGTATTACGTTATGTGGAACGACGTTATAACTTATTGCGTTATATGGGATGACGTTATAACGTATTACGTTATATGGTATGACGTTATAACGTATTACGTTATATGGGATGTCGCTATAACGAAATTGGTTATATGGTATGACGTTATAACGTAATAGGTTATATGGTATGACGTTATAACGTAAATAGGTTATATGGTATGACGTTATACCGTATTACGTTATATGGGATGACGCTATAACGTATTACGTAATATGGGATGATGTTATAACGTATTACGTTATGTGGGACGACGTTATAACGTATTGCGTTATATGGGATGACGTTATAACGTAAATAGGTTATATGGTATGACGTTATAACGTATTACGTTATATGGTATGACGTTATAACGTATTTCGTTATATGGGATGTCGCTATAACGAAATTGGTTATATGGTATGACGTTATAACGTAATAGGTTATATGGTATGACGTTATAACGTATTACGTAATATGGTATGACGTTATAACGTATTACGTTATGTGGGACGACGTTATAACGTATTGCGTAATATGGCATGACGTTATAACGTATTACGTTATGTGGAACGACGTTATAACTTATTGCGTTATATGGGATGACGTTATAACGTATTACGTTATTTGGTATGACGTTATAACGTAAATAGGTTACATGGTATGACGTTATACCGTATTACGTTATATGGGATGACGTTATAACGTATTACGTTATATGGTATGACGTTATAACGTAAATAGGTTATATGGTATGACGTTATACCGTATTACGTTATATGGGATGACGCTATAACGTATTACGTAATATGGGATGATGTTATAACGTATTACGTTATGTGGGACGACGTTATAACGTATTGCGTTATATGGGATGACGTTATAACGTAAATAGGTTATATGGTATGACGTTATAACGTATTACGTTATATGGTATGACGTTATAACGTATTACGTTATATGGAATGTCGCTATAACGAAATTGGTTATATGGTATGACGTTATAACGTAATAGGTTATATGGTATGACGTTATAACGTATTACGTAATATGGTATGACGTTATAACGTATTACGTTATGTGGGACGACGTTATAACGTATTGCGTTATATGGGATGACGTTATAACGAAATAGGTTATATGGTATGACGTTATAACGTATTACGTTTTATGGTATGACGTTATAACGTATTACGTAATATGGGATGACGTTATAACGTATTACGTTATGTGGGACGACGTTATAACGTTTTGCGTTATATGGGATGACGTTATAACGTATTACGTTATATGGGATGACGTTATAACGTATTACGTTATATGGGATGACGTTATAACGTAATTGGTTATATGGTATAACGTTATAACGTATTACGCTATATGGTATGACGTAATACCGTAATAGGTTATATGGTATGACGTTATAACGTAATACGTTATATGGTAAGACGTTATAACGTAATACGTTATATGGTATGACGTTATAACGTAAATAGGTTATATGGTATGACGTTATAACGTATTACGTTATATGGTATGACGTTATAACGTATTACGTTATATGGGATGCCGTTATAACGAAATTGGTTATATGGTATGACGTTATAACGTAATAGGTTATATGGTAAGACGTTATAACGTAATACGTTATATGGTATGACGTTTTAACGTAAATAGGTTATATGGGATGACGTTATAACGTATTACGTTATATGGGATGACGGTATAACGTAATACGTTATATGGTATGACGTTATAACGTAAATAGGTTATATGGTATGACGTTATAACGTATTACGTTATATGGTATGACGTTATAACGTAATACGTTATATGGTATGACGTTATAACGTAAATAGGTTATATGGTATGACGTTATAACGTATTACGTTATATGGTATGACGTTATAACGAAATAGGTTATATGGTATGACGTTATAACGTATTACGTTATATGGGATGACGTTATAACGTATTACGTTATATGGTATGACGTTATAACGTATTACGTTATATGGGATGACGCTATAACGAAATTGGTTATATGGTATGACGTTATAACGTAATAGGTTATATGGTATGACGTTATAACGTAATAGGTTATATGGTATGACGTTATAACGTATTACGTAATATGGTATGACGTTATAACGTATTACGTTATGTGGGACGACGTTATAACGTATTGCGTTATACAGGATGACGTTATAACGAAATAGGTTATATGGTATGACGTTATAACGTATTACGTTATATGGTATGACGTTATAACGTATTACGTAATATGGGATGACGTTATAACGTATTACGTTATGTGGGACGACGTTATAACGTTTTGCGTTATATGGGATGACGTTATAACGTATTACGTTATATGGGATGACGTTATAACGTATTACGTTATATGGGATGACGTTATAACGTAATTGGTTATATGGTATAACGTTATAACGTATTACGCTATATGGTATGACGTAATACCGTAATAGGTTATATGGTATGACGTTAAAACGTAATAGGTTATACGGTATGACGTAATACCTAATTACGTTATATGGTATGTCGTTATAACGTAAATAGGTTATATGGTATGACGTTATACCGTATTACGTTATATGGGATGACGTTATAACGTATTAAGTTATATGGGATGACGTTATAACGTAATAGGATGTATGGTATGACGCTATAACGTAATAGGTTATATGGTATGACGTTATACCGAATTACGTTATGTGGTACGACGTTATAACGTATTACGTTATATGGGATGACGTTATAACGTATTTCGTTAAATGGGATGACGTTATAACGTATTACGTAATATGGGATGACGTTATAACGTATTACGTTATGTGGGATGACGTTATAACGAAATAGGTTATATGGTATGACGTTATAACGTATTACGTTATATGGGATGACGCTATAACGTATTACGTAATATGGCATGACGTTATAACGTATTACGTTATGTGGGACGACGTTATAACGTATTGCGTTATATGGGATGACGTTATAACGTAATAGGATGTATGGTATGACGCTATAACGTAATAGGTTATATGGTATGACGTTATACCGAATTACGTTATGTGGTACGACGTTATAACGTATTACGTTATATGGGATGACGTTATAACGTATTTCGTTAAATGGGATGACGTTATAACGTATTACGTAATATGGGATGACGTTATAACGTATTACGTTATGTGGGATGACGTTATAACGAAATAGGTTATATGGTATGACGTTATAACGTATTACGTTATATGGGATGACGCTATAACGTATTACGTAATATGGCATGACGTTATAACGTATTACGTTATATGGTATGACGTTATAACGTATTACGTTATATGGGATGCCGTTATAACGAAATTGGTTATGTGGGATGACGTTATAACGTAATTGGTTATATGGTATAACGTTATAACGTATTACGCTATATGGTATGACGTAAAAACGTATTACGTTATATGGGATGACGCTATAACGTATTGCGTAATATGGCATGACGTTATAACGTATTACGTTATGTGGAACGACGTTATAACTTATTGCGTTATATGGGATGACGTTATAACGTATTACGTTATTTGGTATGACGTTATAAC